>NC_090328.1:117638539-118298039 GCF_035084215.1 Heptranchias perlo
GTAGGAGTGACCACCGCACAGTCCTCGTGGAGATGAAATCCCGTCTTCGCACTGAGGACACCATCCAACGTGTTGTGTGGCACGACCACCGTGCGAAATGGGATAGATTCAGAACAGATCGAGCAGCTCAAAACTGGGCATCCATGAGGCGCTGTGGGCCATCAGCAGCAGCAGAATTGTATTCCAGCACAATCTGTAACCTCATGGCCCGGCATATTCCTCACTCTACCATTACCAACAAGCCAGGGGATCAACCCTGGTTCAATGAGGAGTGTAGAAGAGCATGCCAGGAGCAGCACCAGGCGTACCTAAAAATGAGGTGCCAACCTGGTGAAGCTACAACTCAGGACTACATGCATGCTAAACAGCGGAAGCAACATGCTATAGACAGAGCTAAGCGATTCCACAACCAACGGATCAGATCAAAGCTCTGCAGTCCTGCCACATCCAGTCGTGAATGGTGGTGGACAATTAAACAACTAACGGGAGGAGGAGGCTCTGCAAACATCCCCATTCTCAATGATGGCGGAGTCCAGCACGTGAGTGCAAAAGACAAGGCTGAAGCGTTTGCAACCATCTTCAGCCAGAAGTGCCGAGTGGATAATCCATCTCAGCCTCCTCCCGATATCCCCACCATCACGGAAGCCAGTCTTCGGCCAATTCGATTCACTCCACGTGATATCAAGAAACGGCTGAGTGCACTGGATACAGCAAAGGCTATGGGCCCCGACAACATCCCAGCTGTAGTGCTGAAGACTTGTGCTCCAGAACTAGCTGCGCCTCTAGCCAAGCTGTTCCAGTACAGCTACAACACTGGCATCCACCCGACAATGTGGAAAATTGCCCAGGTATGTCCTGTCCACAAAAAGCAGGACAAATCCAATCCGGCCAATTACCGCCCCATCAGTCTACTCTCAATCATCAGCAAATTGATGGAAGGTGTCGTTGACAGTGCTATCAAGCGGCACTTACTCACCAATAACCTGCTCACCGATGCTCAGTTTGGGTTCCGCCAGGACCACTCGGCTCCAGACCTCATTACAGCCTTGGTCCAAACATGGACAAAAGAGCTGAATTCCAGAGGTGAGGTGAGAGTGACTGCCCTTGACATCAAGGCAGCATTTGACCGAGTGTGGCACCAAGGAGCCCTAGTAAAATTGAAGTCAATGGGAATCAGGGGGAAAACTCTCCAGTGGCTGGAGTCATACCTAGCACAAAGGAAGATGGTAGTGGTTGTTGGAGGCCAATCATCTCAGCCCCAGGGCATTGCTGCAGGAGTTCCTCAGGGCAGTGTCCTAGGCCCAACCATCTTCAGCTGCTTCATCAATGACCTTCCCTCCATCATAAGGTCAGAAATGGGGATGTTCGCTGATGACTGCACAGTGTTCAGTTCCATTCGCAACCCCTCAGATAATGAAGCAGTCCGAGCCTGCATGCAGCAAGACCTGGACAACATCCAGGCTTGGGCTGATAAGTGGCAAGTAACATTCGCGCCAGATAAGTGCCAGGCAATGACCATCTCCAACAAGAGAGAGTCTAACCACCTCCCCTTGACATTCAACGGCATTACCATCGCCGAATCCCCCACCATCAACATCCTGGGAGTCACCATTGACCAGAAACTTAACTGGACCAGCCATATAAATACTGTGGCTATGAGAGCAGGTCAGAGGCTGGGTATTCTGCGGCGAGTGACTCACCTCCTCACTCCCCAAAGCCTTTCCACCATCTACAAGGCACAAGTCAGGAGTGTGATGGAATACTCTCCACTTGCCTGGATGAGTGCAGCTCCAACAACACTCAAGAAGCTCGACACCATCCAAGATAAAGCAGCCCGCTTGATTGGCACCCCATCCACCACCCTAAACATTCACTCCCTTCACCACCGGCGCACTGTGGCTGCAGTGTGCACCATCCACAGGATGCACTGCAGCAACTCGCCAAGGCTTCTTCGACAGCACCTCCCAAACCCGCGACCTCTACCACCTAGAAGGACAAGGGCAGCAGGCGCATGGGAACAACACCACCTGCACGTTCCCCTCCAAGTCACACACCATCCCGACTTGGAAATATATCGCCGTTCCTTCATTGTCGCTGGGTCAAAATCTTGGAACTCTCTTCCTAACAGCACTGTGGGAGAACCGTCACCACACGGACTGCAGCGGTTCAAGAAGGCGGCTCACCACCACCTTCTCGAGGGCAATTAGGGATGGGCAATAAATGCCGGCCTTGCCAGCGACGCCCACATCCCGTGAACGAATAAAAAAAAAAAGATTTGATGGATTGAGTCTGCAGCTCCCGTTTGCTGCAGCCATCAATGGACCTTGTGGTAACTTCATCCGAGAAGGAGCCAGTGAGAAGTCAGAGCTTCCACCTCCATGGAAACACAGACCGAGGCTGTAGTACCAATAGAGGAGAGAATGGCCATCACCCAACGTATTAGGCAAGGCTGAGGTCATCCACTTTGGACCTAAAAAGGATAGATAAGAGCACATTCTAAATGATGAAATGCTCAAAATAGTGGATGTCTAAAGAGACTTAGGGGTCCACGCACATAGATCATTAAAATGCCATGGACAGGTACAGAAAATAATCAAAAAGGTTAATGGAATGCTGGCCTTTATATCTAGAGGACTAGAATACAAGGGGGTAGAAATTATGCTACAGCTATACAAAGCCCTGGTTACACTACACCTGGAGTATTGTGTTCAGTTCTGGGCACCGCACCTTAGGAAGGATATATTGGCCTTGGAGGGAGTGCAGCGTGGATTTACTAGAATGATACCTGGACTCCAAGGATTAAATTACGAGGCGAGATTACACTAACTAGGGTTGTATTCCCTGGAATATAGAAGATTAAGGGGTGATTTGATAGAAGTTTCCAAGATATTAAGGGGAACTGATAGGGTTTTTTAAAATTCATTCATGGGATGTGGGCATCGCTGGCAAGGCCAATCCCTAATTTCCCTTGAGAAGGTGGTGGTGAGCCGCCTTCTTGAACTGCTGCACTCCGTGTGGTGAAGGTTCTCCCACAATGCTGTTAAGTAGGGAGTTCCAGGATTTTAAGTAGGGAGTTCCAGCGACGATATATTTCCAAATCTGGATGGTGTGTGACTTGGAGGGGAACATGCAGGTGGTGTTGTTCCCATGTGCCTGCTGCCCTTGTGGTAGAGGTCGGGGGTTTGGGTGGTGCTGTCGAAGAAACCTTGGCAAGTTGCTGCAGTGCATCTTGTAGATAGCATCTTTGATAGTGAAGAGGATAGCTGTAGACTCCAAGAAGATATCAATGGGTTGGTGGAGTGGGCAGAAAAGTGGCAAATGGAGTTCAACCCAGAGAAGTGTAAGGTAATGCACTTAGGGAGGGCAAACAGTAAAAGGGAATACTCAGTAAACAGAAATATATTGAGAGGGGTAGAGGAAGTGAGATAACTTGGATTGCATGTGCACAGGTCCCTAAAGGTGGCCGTACAGGTAGATAAGGTTGTGAAGAATGCATACGGAATGCTCTCCGTTATTAGCCGAGGTATAGAATACAAAAGCAGGGATGTAATGATGGAACTGTATAAAACGCTCGTAAGGCCACAGCTGGAGTATTGTGTGCAGTTCTGGTCACCACATTACAGGAAAGACGTAATTGTTCTGGAGAGAGTGCAGAGAAGATTTATAAGAATGTTGCCACGAGGAGAGATTGGATAGGCTGGGGTTATTTTCCTTGGAGCAGAGAAGGCTGAGGGGAGACTTGATTGAGGTATACAAAATTATGAGGGGCCCAGATAGAGTCGACAGGAAGTACCTGTTTCCCCTAGCGGAGGACTAGAGGACATAGATTTAAGCTGATTGGTGGAAGGATTAGAGGGGACATGAGGAAGAACTTTTTTTACCCAGAGGGTGGTGGGTGTATGGAATTCACTGCCCGAATTGGTGGTCAAGGCAAGGACCCTCAACTCTTTTAAAAAGTACATGGACCTGCACCTAAAGTGTTGTAAGCTGCAGGGCTATGGACCAGGTGCTGGAAAGTGGGATTAGAATGGGCACCTGGTTGTTCTTCGAGCAAGGCGCGGACACGATGGGCCAAATGGCCCCCTTCTGTGCTGCATCTTTTCTATGGTTCTATGGTTCTATAGCACCGAGCCTACTTCTATGGTTCTATGGTGAAGGGAGTGAATGTTTAAGGTGGTGGATGGGGTGCCAATCAAGCGGGCTGCTTTGTCCTGGATGGTGTCGAACCTCTTGAGTGTTGATGGAGCTGCACTCATCCAGGCAAGTGGAGAGTATTCCGTCACACTCCTGACTTGTGCCTTGTAGATGGTGGAAAGACTTTGGGGAGTCAGGAGGTGAGACATTCGCCGCAGAATACCCAGCCTCTGACCTGCTCTTGTAGCCACAGTATTTATGTGGCTGGTCCAGTTATGATTTTGGTCAATGGTGACCCCCAGGATGTTGATGGTGGGGAACACGGCGATGATAATGCCGTTGAATGTCAAGGGGAAGTGGTTAGACTCTCTCTTGTTGGAGATGGTCATCGCGTGGCACTTGTGTGGCACGAATGTTACTTGCCACTTATCAGCCTAAGCCTGGATGTTGTCCAGGTCTTGATGCATGCGGGCACGGACTGCTTCATTATCTGACGGGTTGCGAATGGAACTGAACACTGTGCAATCATCAGCGAACATCCCCACTTCTGACCTTATGATGGAGGGAAGGTCATTGATGAAGCAGCTGAAGATGGTTGGGTCTAGGGCACTGCCCTGAGGAACTCCTGCAGCGATGTCCTGGGGTAGATCGAGAGAAACTATTTCCACAGGTTGGGGCATCTAGGACTAGGGGACATAGCCTAAAAAATAGAGACAGGACTTTCAGGAGTGAAATTAGGAAACACTTCTACACGCAAAGGGTGGAAGAAGTTTGGAACGCTCTTTCGCAAATGGCACTGATGGTCGCCCAATTGTTAATTTTCAATCTGAGATTGATAGATTTTTGTTAACCAAAGGTATTAAGGCATATAGGGCTATGGCGGGTATATGGGGTTAGGTCGCAGATCAGCCATGATCACATTGAATGGCGGAACAGGCTCGAGGGGCTAAATGGCCTCCTCCTGTTCCTATCTTCCTATGTCCTATGTACCAGCTTCCAGACCATGGGTGACAGCCACGCATGCTGCTGTCTCTAGATGCTTTAAGGGTCTGACCGCTGCCATTAGACCGGGCTGATAAAGTTTAACGACTGGGGATCAAATCCATCAGATAATTCACCTGTATACGACAGGGCAGGTAACATTTAATCATGGGAAAGTGGTGGAAATAGCTGGAAATAGCATTCTATTTGACCCTGAGATGAGCTTCCGACCACATATCTGCTCCAACACCAAGACCGCCTTCATAACATCACACGTCTCCAGCCCCTGCCTCAGCTCATCTGCTGCTGAAACCTTTATCCATGCCTTTGTTACCTCCAGACTGGACTATTCCGATGCTCTCCTGGCTGGCCTTCCATCTTCCACCCTCCATAAATTTGAGCTCATCCAAAACTCTGCCCGTATCCTATGTCGCACCAGGTCCCGTTCACCCATCACCCCCATGCTCGCTGACCTACTTTGGCTCCCGGTCCGGGAACACCTCGATTTTAAAATTCTCATCCGTGTTTTCAAATCCTTCCATGGCCTCGCCCCTCCCTATCTCTGTAACCTCCTCCAGCCCAAGATCTCTGCGCTCCTCCAATTCTTGCCTCTTGCGCATCCCCGATTTTAATCGCTCCACCATTGGCGGCCATGCTTCAACTGCCTAGGCCCTAAGCTCTGGAATTCCCTCCCTAAACCTCTCTACCTCTCTCTCCTCCTTTAAGGTGCTCCTTAAAACCTATCTCTTTGACCAAGCTTTTGGTCATCTGTCATAATATCTCCTTATGTGGCTTGGTGTCAAATATTGTTTGAAAATCGCTCATTTGAAGTGCCTTGTGACGTTTCACTACGTTAAAGGCGCTATATAAATGCAAGTTGTTATTGTTGAAAATAAAACTCTTATCCAATAGTGCCTGAAAATTTCCCTCGCAATGGACTGCATCAGTTTAAATAACCCCTCACCGGCAATTTATTGTTACTTTTCTTTTTTGGGAGGGGGGGGTGATTTGATTTCAGAAATCACACATGGGGAAGAAATAACCCGTTATGTTACCCCATGTGAAGGACTGAGCCTGGGATAAAATAATGGCCCCCGTGATGTTTTGAGTGATGATAGATTCTCAAAGTATAATCGTTTTCAACATTTTTGATTCTTTATTGCAGAAATTGCACAGAATCTTCTTTCTTCAAACCAAATCACACAGTAGAGAGATACAAAAGGGTCCAGAGGGGCAATTTTTTCACTCAAAGGGTGGTGAGTGTCTGGAACGAGCTGCCAGAGGCAGTAGTAGAGGCGGGTACAATTTTGTCTTTTAAAAAGCATTTGGACAGTTACATGGGTAAGATGGGTATAGAGGGATATGGGCCAAGTGCAGGAAATTGGGACTAGCTTCGTGGTATAAACTGGGCAACATGGACATGTTGGGCCGAAGGGCCTGTTTCCATGTTGTAAACTTCTATGATTCTATGATTCTATGAGTACTTGAGTCTAGCTGACAGAATATATTTACATCTTTAGTTCCATAGTTCTTTTGAGGGCTTTTTTGTGGAAGGGACATTTTCATCCAATAAAATAAGAGAGGGGCAGGCAAGGGGGGAAAATAGACCGATCAGTGATTCACTGCAGCACGGTGAAATATTGAAAAATGTTTTTGCCTGATCAAACCTCATCTACAACTGCACGACATAGAATTTACAGCACAGAAACAGGCTACTTGGCCCAACTGGTCTGTTCTGGTGTTTATCCTCCACACGAGTCTCCTCCCACCCTACTTCATCTCACCCTATCTGCATATCCATCTTGACTTTCGCACTCTTGAAATATCCAAATAAACTATTTTGTGGCATACTATTTTGTCCTTGTATGAGACCGTGGTCAGGCCTCAGTTGGAATATTGTGTCCAGTTTTTGGTCTCCTCACATGGTGGGTAATATATAGGCTTTGGAAAGGGTGTAGAGGAGGGCCACCAGACTAATTATCAGTTTAAAGCATCTTAGTTATCAAGATAGGCTAAAAGAGCTGGGACAGTACACTTTGGAGAAGCGTAGACTTAGGGGTGATCTGATTGAGGTTTATAAGATGATGAAGGGAATAGATTGTGTTCGATTTGACAGTTTGTTCGAATCAAAAAAGTTAGAGAGGACCAGGGGTCATAATTTTAAGTTATACGAGGCCAGATCGAGATTAGATGTCAGGAGGTTGTTCTTTCCCCAGAGAATAGTGGGCCTCTGGAACAGGCTGCCGGCTCTTCCAGTGGACGGCGATACGCTGAATTCCTTCAAGCGAGAGCTGGACCTGTTTCTGGCTGGGGTGGAGATCATCTCGTACAAAAGAGTAGGTACAGCATAGAATTATCAGGGCCAGAGTGATCACCTGGACTAGTTTCGATCACCAAAGGGGATCAGAGAGGAATTTCCCAGATTTATTTTTCCCCAAAATGGCCTGGGGTTTTTAATCTGTTTTTTCTTGCCTCTCCCAGGAGATCACATGGTTTTGGGCGGGGGTGGGGCGTGTACACATTGTGATACACAAGGAATCGCGATTGTGCGAGACAGGCTGGATGGACCAGAGGGTCTTTTCCCATCCGTCATTGTTCGTATATTGTAAACTACCCTCATTCATCAGATCATCCTCATTAAGCAGCACTTCTGTCACTACCAGAGAAAAATTAATTCCTGACAAATTTCACTCCTAATGACGTTCTTCTATTGACAATGTTCTCAGTAGTGGAGGTCATTTTGGGGTTGAAATTCACAATGACCCAGCAGCATCAAGCTGTCAAATTATTAATCATGCTACTTGGTTTCAGATATGAGAAGCTCAATTACATATTGATTCTACCAAGAGGAAATTTTTCTTCTGCTCATAAACCCTACTCTAATATCCAAACACAGACAGCATCAATTAAATTTAATTATATTTTAATCCCTGCACGGAAATGCTATTTTTAGCTTTATTTTCAATGCCAAATTGAGATTATTATTGACTTTGAGAAGATTGTAGAAGCAGGAACAGTTGATGAATCAGATAAGGTTAATCAGGACGATAGACCTTGGGCTACCAAAATTCTTGAGACGGCTACTAACCAACACAATGTGTGGGGGGGGGGGGGGGAGGGGTAACATTTCCACAGGGGTTGTCCTGATCTCCAGCTGGGTCATCAGCGGAAGATGGGCAGAAACCCCAAGAGAAATAAGAGTAAGCGGCAGCCAGTGGTTACCTATGATTTATTCCTTCTCGGTCTGTACTTTACCCATTGCAGATACAGGCCGAGAATTTCCATGCCATTGCTGACGGTAATTTCAGCACACATTCGGGGGCAAGTAACATTTTGGGCAACAAAATGGGGAGGGGGGGCGGAAAACATTTACGATGATTTTCTGCCCTAAAATCAATGCCTCTGAATTCCCTCGGCCCTTCCTGCAATCCGCACATTGAGCAATCTCACTAAAATATGATGGGAGCCAGTGGTGCTGCCTCTTTGCGTTTCCCTGCATTTACACTCATAATGTACATAGAGTTACATAAATTCTACAACACAGAAAGAGGCCATTCGGCCCAACAGGTCCATGCCAGTGTTTATGCTCCACACGAGCCTCCTCCCTCCCTACTTCATCTCACCCTATCAGCATATCCTTCTATTTCTTTCTCCCTCATGTGTTTATCCAGCTTTCCCTTAAATGTATCTACGCTATTCGCCTCAACTACTCCTTGTGGTAGTGAGTTCCACATTCTAACCACTCTCTGGGTAAAAGAAGTTTCTCCTGAATTCCTTATTGGTTTTATTAGTGACTGTCTTATATTTAGTTCTGGTCTCTCCTACAAGTGGAAACATCTTCTTCTATGTCTACCCTATCAAACCTTTTCATAATCTTAAAGACCTCCATCAGGTCACCCCTCAGCCTTCTCTTTTCTAGAGAAAAGAGCCCCAATACTCAATGTACTCCAGGTGAGTTAGACAGAGAAGGCGCAGGTATTGTAAGGATCAGTTGAGGTGGTGGAAGTGACCAGTTTGTGAGTCCAAAGAATGTGGAGACTTTCAATCGTGATTTCTGCAATCAGGAACAACGTCTTGCAGTGTTTTTTTTGTTGATCATTCTGCCTACATAGCCCTCTGCTTGCTTCCAAAACTCTATCTATAGTAAAGGCTTCTCAGGAGCAGGTATGGGATTACCAATGGGCGGACCCTTGTGCACTATTGATTGTCTTGGAGAAGGAGCAACACAGGATGGAGCAAAGGAGAGTCAGGCAGCATTCACGGAGGATGGACCCCACCAGAAATTACCCCCCCCCCCCCACCATCCCATAGAATATACAGGCAATGCAGTAATATGAGGAACTTAGAGATGTGAATAAGAGGGCACTTCACCAAAGAGGCAGTAACAGAGCTGTGCCACCACTTGCATGGGGACTTGCAGCCATCTGCCCACACTGCTCTCTCTATGGCTATGAAAGTCAAAATTTATGACTCAGGGTCATTTCAGGCAGCCACGGGGATCTTTGCGATATCAGCCAGGGTGAAGAACAGACATTCATCAGGTGACTGACGCACTTTATAGAAGAGCTGGGGAATTCATCACTTTTGGCATCACAGTGAGATGAGGCCATTCAGAGCTACAGGGTTCCCAAGATCCAAGGGGCAATCAATGGCACCAATTTTTGCTTAGCGGCCTGCTACAGAAAACCGCCTCAACTTCCTCAGCAAGAGGGGCTTCTACTCCCCGTGTAAGAACGTGCAAAGGATCCTGCAAGCCAGTGCAAGGTACGAGGGATGCTGTCACGATGCCTTCACCCTTCGAGATTCGGCCCTCCCTGATGTCTTCAAGGAAGAAAGTCATGACAGAAAATGGCTGTGGCTGAAATAGCTTACGCCTTCTCCTATGGGTAATGACCACATTAAGAGTGACCCGAACAGCAACTAAGGAGCACTATAACGAGGCACATACCTCTACAGGAGTAGTTATCGAGAGGACGATTGAGGTCTTAAATTTAAAATTCTCATTCTTGTGTGAAAATCCCAACATGGCCTCACCCCTCCCTATCTCTGTAACCTTCTGCAGCCCTACAAGTCCTCTGCATTCCACCAATTCTGGCCTCTTGCACATCCCTGATTTCCTTCATTCCACCTTTGCTGGCCATGCCTTCAGCTGCCTAGGCCCTGAGCTCTGGAATTTCCTCCCTAAACCTCTCCACCTCTCTCTCCTCCTTTAAGACGCTCCATAAAATTTCTTTGACCAAGCTTTTGATCACCTGTCCTAATATCTCCTTAGGTGGCTCGGTGTCAAATTTTGTCTGATGACGCTCCTGTGAAGCACTGTGGGACATTTTACTATGTTAAAGACACTATATAAATGCACGTTGTTGGTGTTGTTGTTGTAGTAGTAGTAGTAGTAGTGCTGTGACTGGAGAAGTAGCTGTGATTTTACAGTTTCAAGGGTCTGCAAAGCTAGAGACTACTCCTGATTACTTCATGGCAGCAGCCAAACACACCAAGGAAAACAAAGGATCTCAGAACATAGGAAAAGGTCATCCAGCTCATTAAAAAAGGTAATTCACAGAGCTTTTGTAATAATATCAACAAAATCCTGACATTTTGATTGTGTTTCTACATTTTACATAATCAATCCTGTGGAGTGCTGTATAATGGGTATGTAGAAAGTGCCCCTTCATTTGAATACTGAGTGGTGCTTTCATCTAGGAATCTAGGCTGATAATATTTATCAGCTAAGATCAAATTCGTTAGATAAGAAAAGGCCATTCATCCCCATTAAAATTTATCATTCAAGTATTCTAACTCTCCCATCACAATGTCCAACTGTATTTTGAACAACCCCAAGATTTTAGTTGTTACGACCTTGCTTGTTGGATATTCAAAAAAAATGATCAATATTTGAATAAAGAAACTCTTACATAGAATGTACAGCACAGAAACAGGCCATTCGGCCCAACTGGTCTATGCCGGTGTTTATGTTCCACACGAGCCTCCTCCCTCCCTCCCTACTTCATCTCACCCTATCAGCATATCCTTCTATTCCTTTCTCCCTCATGTGTTTATCTAGCTTCCCCTTAAATGCATCTATGCTAATCGCCTCAACTACACCTTGTGGTAGTGAGTTCCACATTCTCACCACTCTCTGGGTAAAGAAGTTTCGAGTAGGTTACATGAGACCTGTATACATTGGAATGGAAATGGACCAGTTGGGGTTAGATTTTAAAATGGACAGAAAGAAGCCATTAACTTTTCAAGGGTTAGCTTGGCTCAGTTGGTAGCACTCTTTCCTCCAAGTCGGAAGATTGGGGTTTTGAGTCGGAAATTTGGGGTTTCAAGCCCCACTCTAGGAGTTGAGCAAATAAGCTAGGCTGACATTTCAGTACAGTACTGAGGGAATGCTATATTGTTGAAGGTGGCGTCTTTCAGATGAGACGTTAAACAAGGCCCCCCATTTTGGTTCTTCTAATGGAGTTAAAAGATCCCGTCATATTATTCGCAGAAGATCAGAGAGTTCTCCCATTGTCCTGGCCAACATTTCTTCCTCAACCAGCATCATCAAAACGGATCAAACAGATCACACAGCTGGTTTGCTGTGCATGGGATCTTGCTGTGTGCAATTGACTGCCATAGTACTCCACTTTAAATTGGATGTGAAGTGCTCAGAGATGTCCCGAGGGCATGATAAGGTGCTATATAAATGCAAATTCTTTCTTTCACAGTATTTTTGGTTATGCTAAAATCGATTGAAATTGTGCCAATCCAATTCTGCAGTAAGATGGGCCAACAGACTGTGTTGTTGAAAAGAATGCTGGAATTCATTTCTGTCACTGATTAAGTGAACTCATCACAGAGTACAAAGCCAATCAAAAATCCAATTGCAAGATCTGCTTTAATCAGAAATCAAAGTGTTAGGAGAGGCAACAGGGGCGTCCGACAAACACAGCAGAAGATCAGAAATACACTTCCATTCATTTATTCATTCTTGGGATATGGGCGTCGCTGGCAAGGCTGGCATTTATTGCCCATCCCTAGTTGCCCCTTGAGAAGGTGGTGTTGGTCCTTCTTCTTGAACCGCTGCAGTCTGTGTGGTGAAGGTTCTCCCACAGTGCTGTTTGGTCAGGAGTTCCAGGATTTTGACCCAGCAATGATGAAGGAACGCTGATATATTTCCAAGTCAGGATGGTGTGTGACTTGGAGGGGAACTTGGAGGTGATGGTGTTCCCATTGAAAAGCTTTGAATCACATTCGACACTGATTCCATTAAACCATGGTGCCAGGTATGCTCAGATTTTTTTTTTAAACTTTATCTCAGAATGATACCGAGGCTAAAAGGGTTAAATTATGAGGACAGGCTGCATAGACTAGGCTTGTATTCCCTTGAGTGTTGAAGATTAAGGGTGATCTAATTGAGGTGTTTAAGATGATTAAAGGATTTGATAGGGTAGATAGAGAGAAACTATTTCCTCTGGTGGGGAAGTCCAGAACAAGGGGGCAGAACCTTAAAATTAGAGCTAGGCCGTTCAGGGGTGATGTCAGGAAGCATTTCTTCACACAAAAGATAGTGGAAATCTGGAACTCTCTCCCCCAAAAAGCTGTTGAGGCTGGGGGTCTATTGAAAATTTCCAAACTGAGATTGATAGATTTTTGTTAGGTAAGGGTATTAAGGGTTACAGAACCAAGGCGGGTAGATGGAGTTGAGATACAGATCAGCCATGATCTAATTGAATGGCGGAACAGGCTCGAGGGGCTAATGGCCTCTTCCTGTTCCTGTGTTGCTAATTATTCTGCAGATCACTAGCTATTGGGTGGAAAGCACAGCTGCCAATACCCATACTATACTTCCAGCTCCAAATCACACTACTCAATCGGAGACAGTTGTGATCATGTGTGCTTACGCGCTGACACAGAGAGCTTTGCTGCCCTCCCAGTGACTTAACGTTAGAAAAGAAAGAACTTGCATTTACATCGCACCTCGTCACATCCTCGGAAAGTCCCAAAGGGCTTCATAATCAATTAATAACTTTGGAAGTGCAGTCACTTGTTATGTAGGCGAACACAGCAGCTTATTTTGGGCACAGCAAGCTCCAACAAAAAGCAAATGAGACGCAGGGGCCAGTTAATCTGTTTTTGGCCGTAACAGATGCGTTGAGCTTGGCACCTAACAGGTTAAATGTTGGAGTTGGAGGACTGGAATTCTTTTGAAATTGCTATACATAATCAGATGGAAGGCTGTATTTATCCACCCAGCGTGAGTTAGGAATTGCAATCTGTTATGCTGAAATTTAATAAGAAAATAAAATCAGCTCAATTTGTCAACTCCGTATCCTGCACCATTGAAGCCATACACTTTCCTATTCTAGCTGACGTTCTTATGAAGTGTAATTAATCCATTACAGACTTTCTCATTTTATGTACAGATATATGTATTGTGCTTTTAGCAATTGCCAACATTTTAATGCCTTCATATTGTAATTTAAATTTCAAGTAAGTATAATAGTTGCTTTAGTCTGTAAACCTGGACTGTCCACCATTCAAGTAGAGTTCATAAGAAATAGGAGCAGGAGTAGGCCATATGGCCCCTCGAGCCTGCTCCGCCATTCAGTAGGATCACGACTGATCTTCAACCTCAACTCCACTTTCCCGCCCAATCCCTATATCTCGTGATTCCCCTAGAGTGCAAAAATCTAAACATCTCAGCCTTGAATATATTCAACGACTCAGCATCCACAGCCCTCTGGGGTAGAGAATTCCAAAGATTCACAACCCTTGACGCTCAGCGTCCTCAGGCAAAAGAGTGGGAAAATTGGCCAGGTTTTCCACTCCTGATTGCTATTCAGTGACTACATGTATGGATATGTTGTGCAAGGAGATGATCAGAGGGCTGTCATTGCCAGGGTCAAATGGCCAAGTTCGTTATTGCAGCACAAGCTACCATTAATTCCAGAAAACGGATTGCTGCCAATAGGATTGTTGTTAATCCTGAGGTATGGACCTCTGCTGAGGGCAGATCATTGAAGAGGTAGAGATTTCAGATCATAGAAACCAATGTCTGATTACAGGAACTGCTAGATCATTGAGAGTGAATACACTTCAACAAACACCCAAAACTGTAACAGGATGGACTGTCTTCTTCAATAAATGGAGAATCAACTCCTTTAGTGTTTTAGTGAGTAAATTCACTGTGTGGTGTGCTATTAAGTCAAGCAAATGATTCAGATTCAATCGTTGGTTTGTGCTGAGTTTTTTTGTTATTTTCAGGATGCGGGTGATGCTGGCAAGGTCACATTTATTGCCCATCCTTTGTTGCCCTGAGAAAGTGGTGGTGAGCCTTCTTCTTGAACCGCTGCAGTTCCTGTGGTGATGGTACTCCCACAATGGTATCAGGTAGGGAATTCTAAGATTTTGACCCAGTGATGATGAAGGCGCAGTTATATACCTCCAGGTCAGGACGGTGGGCATCTTGGAGGCGATGGTGTTCCCACCACATTGCCAATCTCAGCTGAGGTGGTGCCGGAGGTGCTACAATTGGGCTCAGTGTCCTCAGGCAAAGGAGTGGGAAAATTGGCCAGGATTTCTGCTCCTGATTGGTATTCAGTGACTATACGTATGGATATGATGTGTAAGGAGAGGATCAGCTGGGCTGTCATTGCCAGGTTCAAATGGCCAAGTCATTAATCAGGCTCACATCCGAAGAATGATCACTTGGGTAAGATATCAGACAGCCACCATCATCTATGTGACTATAATCCCAATACGGGTTAGGAGAGTAGGACATTTAGGACTGAGATGAGGGGAAATTTCTTCACTCAGAGAGTGGTGAACCTGTGGAATTCTCTACCACAGAAGGCTGTGGAGGCCAAGTCACTGAATATATTTAAGAAGGAGCTAGATAGATTTCTAGACACAAAAGGCATCAAGGGGTATGGGGAGAGAGCGGGAATACGGTATTGAGATAGAGGATCAGCCATGATCATATTGAATGGCGGAGCAGGCTCGAAGGGCCGAATGGCCTACTCCTGCTCCTATTTTCTATGTTTCTATGTTTCTATGAGAGGGGGAAAAAAGGACATTCAACTCTCAAACTCTTCAAACTTGGATGTTTGTTGAACAAGATACAAAGTACTTTGGATCTGTCTTTATCAAGGAAGAAGATGCTGCCAGAGTCTCAGTAAAGGAAGATATAGTTGAGATACTGGATGGACTAAAAATTGATAATGAAGAGGTACTAAAAAGGCTAGCTGTACTTCCTGATCCGGATGGGATGCATCCTAGGTTGCTGAGGGAAGTAAGGGTGGAAATTGCGGAGGTACTGGCCATAATCTTCCAAACATCCTTAGATACAGGGATGGTGCCAGAGGACTGGAGAATTGCAAATGTTACACCCTTGTTCAAAAAAGGGTGTAAAGATAAACCCAGCAACTATAGGCCAGTCAGTTTAACCTCAGTGGTGGGGAAACTTTTAGAAACAATAATCCAGGACAGAATTAGCAGTCACTTGGATGAATGTGGATTGATTAGGGAAAGCCAGCACAGATTTGTTAAAGGCAAATCATGTTTAACTAACCTGATAAAGTTTTTTGATGAGATAACAGAGAGGGTAGATGAGGGCAATGCAGTTGATGTGGTGAATATGGACTTTCAAAAGGCGTTTCATAAAGTGCTTATCATCAAAGGTGGGCTTATCATCAAGATTGCGGCCCATGGAATAAAGGGGGCAGTAGCAACATGGATACTGAATTGGCTAAGGGTCAGGAAACAGAGAGTAGTGGTGAACAGTGTTTTTCGGACTGGAGGGAGGTGTACAGTGGTGTTCCCCAGGGATCAGTACTGGGATCACTGCTTTTCTTGATATATATTAATGACTTGGACTTGGGTGTACAGGGCACAATTTCAAAATTTGCTGATGACACAAAACTTGGAAATGTAAAAAATAGTGAGGAGGATAGTGATAGACTTCAAGAGGATATTGACAGGCTGGTGGCATGGGCGGACACGTGGCAGATGAAGTTTAATGCAGAAAAACGTGAAGTGATACATTTCGGTAGGAAGAACGAGGAGAGGCAATATAAACTAGAGGGCACAACTCTAAAAGGGGTACAGGAACAGAGAGATCTGGGGGTATATGTGCACAGATCGTTGAAGGTGGCAGGGCAGGTTGGGAAAGCAGTAAAAAAAAATATATGGGATCCTGGGCTTTATAACTAGAGGCATAGAGTACAAAAATATGGAACTCGTGATGAACCTTTATAAAACACTAGTTCGACCACAACTGGAGAATTGTGTCCAGTTCTGGGCACCATACTTTAGGAAAGATGTGAAGGCCTTAGAGAGAGTGCAGAAGAGATTTACTAGAATGATTCCAGGGCTGAGGGGTTTAAGTTACGTGGAAAGACTGGAGAAGCTGGGGTTGTTCTCCTTGGAACAGAAAAGGTTGAGAGGAGATTTGTTAGAAATATTCAAAATCTGAAGGGTCTAGACAGAGTAGATAGAGAGAAATTGTTCCCATTGGTGGAAGGGTCAAGAACCAGAGGACATAGAATTAAGGTGATTGGCAAAAGAACCAAAGGTGACATGAGGAAAAACTTTTTTACACAGCGAGTGGTTAGGATCTGGAATGCACTGCCTGAGGAGGTGGTGGATGCAGATTCAAACATGGCCTTCAAAAGGGAACTGGATAAATACTTGACAGGAAAAAATTTGCAGGGTTACGGGGAAAGGGCGGGGTAGTGGGACTAGCTGGATTGCTCTTGAATAGAGCCGGCGCAGACTCGATGGGCTGAATGGCCTCCTTCCTTGCTGTGACCTTTCTATAATTCTATTTTAAGGTGTTTGGGATTTGATTGGGATTCATCTATTTGGTGTTCACATTGCCAAGTTTGATTTCGAAACTTGCTATTCCTTTGATGGTAATCATACTGCACAACGTCAAACCGAGCTCTTCAAAATTGCAAGATCCCAGGTCCAATGCCCAGACTGTACTGAGTTAGGGCAGCGGTTGAAGTGTCACAATGGCATTCGTGACGTTGGGCTAGAAAAAGGAAAAGCTATAGCAAGGACTTTCTGCTCCTGATTACTATATAGTTGCTTGTGCTGTCCGGTGTGGACATCAGATGACAGGATCAGGTCTGGGTGCGTTGCCATCCTCAATCAGTAAGGAAGTCTTGCTACAATTGTACAGGGCTTTGGTGAGACCACATCTGGAATACTGTGTACAGTTTTGGTCTCCTTATCTAAGGATGGATATACTTGCCTTAGAGGCGGTGCAACGAAGGTTCACTAGTTTGATTCCTGGGATGAGAGGGTTGTCCTATGATGAGAGATTGAGTAGAATGGGCCTATACTCTCTGGAGTTTAGAAGAATGAGAGGTGATCTCATTGAATCAGATTAGATTCTGAGAGGGCTTGACAGGGTAGATGCTGAGAGGTTGTTTCCCCTGGCTGGAGAGTCTAGAGCTAGGGGGCATAGTCTCAGGTTAAGGAGTCGACCATTTAAGACTGAGACGAGGAGAAATTTCTTCACGCAGAGGGTTGTGAATCTTTGGAATTCTCTACCCCAGAGGACTGTGGATGCTGATTCATTGAATATATTCAAGGCTGAGATCGATCGATTTTTGGACTCTAGGGGAATCAAGGGATATGGGGATCGGGCGGGAAAGTGGAGTTGAGGTCGAAGATCAGCCGTGATCTTATTGAATGGCGGAGCAGACTCGAGGGGCCGTATGGCCTACTCCTGCTTCTATTTCTTATGTTCTTATCACCGTGTGGACTCACACATGAAAGAGGATCGTCTGGGTAAAGTATAGATGAGCAGCCGGCACCTGCAGAAGCATAGTTCAGCGAGAGTCAGCATCTTCAGGTGAGGAGGAGGACAGATTTTGTTTTTTGTTTATTATTAGCTGGTGTGATCCAACGACAGCTGCAACACACAGGTCACTCATCTGATCCTGGTGGTTGCAGGGAGCTCAAAAAGGTTTGGGGAAACTGTTTTAGCTACTTATCATTAGGCAACAGATTTGCCACAACCTGGTGCACACTTCAACAACAAGCAAGTCATGATTACCTCTCCTGGTAACCACTGCTGAAAAAGGGAGAGAGTTTGAGGTGATGATGCTGTCTTGGAGACTGAGAGAAGCTTCACTGATTGCTTTCCTTTCTGGTGGATTGGTTTGCTGCAGTTCTCATGTTCTTGGCTAAAATAGGACTTCTCTGGCCTGGCTGCAGTCACAATTTTGTAGAAGGCAGACCGCTCTGCTACATAGAATCAGAGAGTCATACAGCACTAAAGGAGGCCATTTGGCCCATCGTGCCTGTGCAGACTCTTTGAAAGAGCTATCCAATTAGTCTCATTGCCCTGCCCTTTCCCCATAGCATTGCAAATTTTTCCCCTTCAATTATTTATCCAATTCCCTTTTGAAAGTTACGATTGAATCTGCTTCCATCACCCTTTCAGGCATTTCAGATCATTACATAGATTACATAGAATGTACAGCACAGAAACAGGCCATTCGGCCCAACAGGTCCATGCTGGTGTTTATGCTCCACACGAGCCTCTTCCCTCCCTCTCTACTTCATCTAACCCTATCAGAATACCTTCTATTCCTTTCTCCCTCACGTGTTTATCTAGCTTCCCTTTAAATGCATTTATGCTATTCACCTCAACCACTCCATGTGGTAGTGAGTTCCACATTCTAACCACTCTCTGGGTAAAGACATTTCTCCTGAATTCCTTATTGGATTTATTCGTGACTATCTTATATTTATGGCCCTAGTTCTGGTCTCCCCCACAAGTGGAAACATCTTCTCCACGTCTACCCTATCAAACCCTTTCATAATTTTAAAGACCTCTATCAGGTCACCCCTCAGTCTTCTCTTTTCTAAAGGAAAGAGCCCCAGCCCGCTCAATCTTTCTAGACAGGTATAACCTCTCAGTTCTGGTATTATCCTAGTAAAATTTTTTGTATCTTCCCCAGTGCCTCTATATCCTTTTTATAATATGGAGACCAGAACTGTTCATAGCAACTCGCTGCATAAAAAAAATTCTCCTAATCTCTCCTCTGGTCCTTTTGCCAATTACCTTAAATCTGTGTGTCCTTTGGTTACCGACCATCCTGCCAGTGGAAACAGTTTCTCTTTATTTACTCTAATGGCACTTCTTTTCAAGCAGAGGAGTTCTGGAGCTGGGTTGTGGATTGAGACAAAGAATGCAGGGTTTCTGAAATTGTTGAAAGAATGTATCCCAGGGATTTCTGAAGACTCAGACAATTCCAAAGCAGAGAACTTATGTTAAACTTGTATTGAATCTTTGTTAGACCACACTTGGAGTATTTGTGCACAGTTCTGGTCTCCACATTATAAAAAGGATATAGAGGCACTGGAGAAGATGCAAAAATCATTTACAACAATGATACCAGAACTAAGAGATTATAACTATCAGGAAAGGCTGAACATGCTGGGGCTCTTTTCTCTAGAAAAGAGAAGACTGCAGGGTGACCTGGTAGAGGTTTTTAAGATTATGAAGGGGTTTGATAGGGTAAATGTGGACAAAATGTTTCCACTTGTGGGGGAGTCCAGAGCTAGGGTCCATAAATATAAGATAGACACTAATAAATCCAATAAGGAATTCAGGAGAATCTTCTTTTCCCAGAGAGTGGTAAGAATGTGGAACTCACTATCACATGGAGTTGTTGAGGTGAATAGCATAGATGCATTTTAAGGGAAGCTGGATAAACACATGAGGTAGAAAGGAATAGAAAGTTATGCTGGTAGAGTGAGATGAAGTAAGGTGGGAGGAGGCTTATGTGGAACAAATACTCCAAGTGTGATCTAATACAAGTTTAACATAACTTCTCTGCTTTGGAATTGCCTGAGTCTTCAGTGCTCCAGTTGGGCCGAAAGGCCTGTTTTGTGCTGTAAATTTTATGCAATCCTACGTAATGTAGTTAAGGAATCTCTGGCACATCTCTTCAGATGGATATGAAAAGGGGACCATTTTCCACACTAGCATCCCTTGCTCTACAATCACCTCAAACACTTTAAACAGGCCAATGCCATTCTGAATTTCAGCTCAATTTATTTTTATCAAAATCATTGGTCATTTACTTACTCATGCTTACGATTCATTAGTTGTTCTTGCCATAGAAATGAATGAAAACTGATAAGGATGAAGTGCTGTTGCCTCAAGGGACTGAGAACATGGATGAATGTACACACGCATATGAATCTTTCCCTTTTCTTTCAGCTCAGCCCTTTCGAACCCCCTTTTGTCTCAGTTCTAGATCGAAAAATGTAGAACACTCATATTTATCAATCACAGCATCCACGGACATATTACATGGGCTAAAGCCAAGACATGCCACTGCACTGCCTGCCTATTTGCAGAAGCTTATTTTCAATTTGCTGTGACTGTTTCTTGTCCATTAAAAACCTTGGAAATAACGGGGCAGAAATTCCCTTTAAGCCCGTTTTCGGACCTAAAGCGGGCTTTGGGCACAGAGAGCACGCTGCCCGCAACCAGGAGTCTCGAGGCCGGCCCAATATTGGGCCCTGAGCCTCGTTATTTGGGCCCCGAAGCCTCATTATTTGGGCTTGAGGCTGGCCCGATAGTGGGCCCCGAGCCTCGAACCTCGTTATTTGGGGCTGTGGCCAGCCAGATATAGGGCCCCGTGCCTCGTTATTTGGGTGAGCTGTTAGTGCCATCATTGGTTTCTTTTTTAATTCCCATTTCCTTCTGCGCCAACGGTGTCAACTGGAGTGCAGAAGAACTTTATAATTGTTCCATTAAAGTTATGTCAGACACAATGGGCTCGATTTTAGGGTCGGGTTTCCTGCGGGTTTCCAGCGAGGGGGCCCCGAAAATCCCGATATGCGGTCACGTGACCGGATCGCGCCGCGATCCCGACCACTTCCGGGTTCCCCGATGACGTGCGGGGCTGCGTGCGCGGCCCCCGCTGGTGGGAATCCCGCAGGCAATTAAGCCAGCGGGGTTCCACTTGAGAGTACTTACCTTGCTTGTTGAGGTAAGTTAATGAGCTGAATCAGCTGTCAAAAGAGGAAGTGTGGGATTTTACCTGAATCGCAGAGTGTTTCACACACTGGGGGAAACAGTCTCCCTCCAACCAGGCGTGTTGCAGCCAGCAGCCTGTGGCAGGTGCCAAGGTGCACTCCACGGGGGAGAGCCCTCACCCACGCAGGAGGCCACCGCGGCACATAGGGCAACCCCTGCCCCCCACCACACCCCGACAAGCCAGAGGACAGACCGACACGAAACCGCAGCCCCAGTCCGAGGAACCACCCACCTACCCTGCACAACCCCTCAGACCAACACCTGCCAGATGGGTGGTGCGTGGACACCCTCGGAGGACGAACAGCATGACCAGCCCCAGCAGCCTCGCAGTCCACGCCGTCCACCGCAGAGACGTGGAGCCCCCCAACACGGTGTTGTTGCACGCCCACCTGCACAGCAGGAGGGAGGGCTACCGCAGAGAGAGACGCATCGCAGAGGGCACTACCCTCGCCACAGGGTCCACAGACCGAGGCACAGCTCCCTGGACCTCTCCGAGCAGCAGTGCACACGGAGGCGCAGATTCGCTCGACATGTAGTCGTCGAGATCTGCAGCCTCTTTCATGCCGAGCGGCTCCTGGCTGGCCCCAGCACCAACTGCCTACCTGTCGCTGTCAAAGTCACCACTGCCCTCCACAACTTCTCCTCCGCATCCTTCCAGGGTGCAGCCGGGTACACCGCCGATGTCTCTCAGTCGTCTGCGCGGAAGAGCCCTGCAAATACACCTGCACCTACTCTGCAGTAACACGATGGGTGGCATCAGTGGTGGGTCCTCATAGTGATACCCAGGAGCGGGCATTATTGGACACAACGGACAGGATTCGCGGAGACATGGCAGTGGTGGTGCCAATATAATGTGTGATGGTTGTTGCTCTGAAATTCAATATAGGTAACACCCATGGCAAACCCTCAGACACCCTTGTGCACCCCCTTCATGCTCACGACACGTTTGCCTTACGCTGCCTACTGCACATATGTGATGCATGCCCTGTGGCTGCAGCACAGGTGGTGGCAGGTTGAGTGAGGCTGGCCGTGAGGGAGATGCACGAGAGGGTGAGTATGGGATGGAGCCATGAGATTGTATGAGGATTGGGTTGCGTGTTCGTGGCAGGATGAGTACTGGCGAGGTGAGTAGGTGGAGGTAAGATGAGGATGGGGTTTGAGTGGGTATGAAGGGTGATGTGACAGAGTAGTGTTGGCGGTGCCGAAGGAGATGTGGGGTGGGGGCAGTGTTGTGGCAGACGGAGTGTAGGGGAAAGACTTCGTGTTCTCACTGTGGCTGACCTACTGCGGTCATTGCAGCGCCTCCTGCACTGTATGCAGGTGGGCCATATGTTGGTGGCGCAGGTGACCCCCTCTGCCACCTCGAGCCAGGCCTTCTTGGTGGCAGAGGCAGGCCGCTTCCTCCCGCCCGCCGGGGGGAAGATCTCTGTCCTCCCCCTCCTCCTCACCCCATCTGATGATACCTGGGGTGAAGCATCATTAAACTGGGAGCAGCTTTCCCCCTGGGCTGCTCCATGCTGCAATTTGTTCCATTGGTTGCAGCATCTGTCAGTGGAGGACTGCCCCTTTAACTAGAGAGCCTCCAGCTGACAGATCGTACTGCGCATGCGCAGCCCGCCCGACGCGCAGACCAGCGGCGTGGACCCCGGAGGAGCAGGTAATTGATTCCTATTAGTGTGTTGCCTGCCACGATCGCGTGGACAACCCACTAATTTCACCGAGCGTGTTGACCACGCTCCCGAAACACAACCCGCCGGAAACCCGCAGGCCTGGTAAAATCGAGCCCAATGTGTCACTCGCAACTGGTGGTGTGCATTGATTGCTGATGGTGCATGTTCAGGTTTTATAGTGACATTGATGCCTCATGGCAAACCTCTTATATAAGAGCAGTGGTATCATTCATCAGCTTCTTGAGACAGTTCTTGACAGCACCATGAATATACAGCGGATTGAGGAAGCTGTGGTTTAGTAAGTTTATTGAGAATTAAATATTAAATATCCGCATAGCAGCAACCTACTCAAACACACACTGAAATATGTACTGAGAACTTTCCTCAGGCAGTTGTCAGTAAGTGTATAAAATTAAAGAGATGTGGCTTGAGATTGGTTTGGGAATTATCTGGATAGGTGCAGGCTGAAATCATCAAATACTCCATGGAAGATGATGGTTCTTGCACTATTTGGACTGTGCTTGGGTGAGGAGGTGTTGTCATTTTAAGGAGTGCAGGTGAACAAGGTTGAATGATGTATGAAAGCAGTAAAGACTTGCATTTATATAGCGTCTTTCACGATCTCAGGACGTCCCAAAGTGCTTTACAGCCAATAAAGTACTTTTGAAGTGTAGTCACTGTTGTAATGTAAGAAACGCGGCAGCCAATTTGCGCACAGCAAGATCCCACAAACAGCAATCTGATAATGACCGGATAACCTGTTTTAGTGATGTTAGTTGAGGGATAAATATTGGCCCAGGACAGTGGGGAGAATTCACCTGCTCTTCTTCAAAATAGTGCCATGGGCTCTGTTACATCCACCTGAGAGGGCAGAAGGGGCCTCAGTTTAACATCTCATCCAAAGGACGACACCTCCTACAGCACAGCACTCACTCAGTACTGGCACTGGGAGGGTCAGCCTTGATTTTGTACTCAAGTCACTAGAACAGGACTTGAACCCATAACCTTCTGACTTAGAGGTGAGAGTGCTACCAACTAAGCCATGGTGGAGCTGAGTAGATGGCCTGTCATGTCACTGGATTACCTTTGAGGATCAGCGAATATTTATAGCAGTTTTCCTCAGGATATTAAAAGAGGCAGAGTGCACGATAGGGTAGAGTGGACACAGTGTCTGGAAGAAGTGGAGTTGGTGGGTTGAAAACCTGTTCCCATTCCAAGATTTCTTATGCTTTTATTTTGCTACTTGCATTGAAGAAAGAATTAGGTAATAATGAACAACAAGGTGTACATATGAGGGACTTATGGTACCACACCTGTTTTACAGGCATAAAATGAGTGCCTAAGGATCCAATATGGCGGTCAGTCAGCGCATGCTCATTCCGCACCGAAAGTGCACTACCCGCCATTTGGTAACGCCTTCTGCATAGGCGTCCTGGGCCTGCGCCTGAAACAGGCGTTAGACCCTTTGCAGATGCAAATAAGAGGCCGAATGCCTGATTGAGGCATCATTTGAACAATAAAGAATTCGAGGGGGTAATTTTCACCTTCCTCCTCTTGGGCAGTAAACTGGCAGGTCAGATCGCCCGTCCATTATAGAGCCCACCCAACTTACATTTCCATCGCAGAATCACCCCTTGTAATCAAATCTTCATCAGAAGCATCATATCTTGGAATATCAATACATTGTCTTACGTCTTTAAGTGGCGGGGTGGAGTACAGAGTTACTTCATCACATAATACAGAATGGGTTCTTTGTCTTTCCAGACTTTTTAGCTAACCTAGGCATCCGAGATCACGGCTTTCCGAAATACTCAGAATCTCTTCTTTCAGATGGACTGCATCCATATCCACGGTAGTTTACTGAACCCTCCCTGGCTGCCTTCCAGAAACAAATGGATTCAAAGCTCAAAACAAAATACCAGAATATTCTTCAAACAAACATACGCTCTCATTTTTACACAGAATTCGTTAAAATTGTAGCACAGAAACAGGTCATTCGGCCCAACTGGTCTACGCCGGTGTTTATGCTCCACACGAGCCTCCTCCCACCTTACTTCACCTGAGCCTATCAGCATATCCTTCTATTCCTTTCTCCCTCGTGTGTTTATCTAGCTTCCCCTTAAATGTATCTACGCTATTCGCCTCAACCACTCCATGTGGCAGCGAGTTTCACATTCTCACCACTCTCTGGGTAAAGAAGTTTCTCCTGAATTCCCTATTGGATTTATTAGTGACTATCTTATATTTATGACCCCTAGTTTTGGTCTCCCCCACAAGTGGAAACATCTTCTCCACGTCTACCCTATCAAAACCCTTTCATAATTTTAAAGACCTCTATCAGGTCACCTCTCAGCCTTCTCTTTTCTAGATAAAAGAGCCTCAGCCTGTTCAGTCTTTCCTGATAGTTATATTTTGTTACATAATCATAATGTATAAAGTAGCGATTAGCACTGTAGCAATCACCGTGCAGGAACCCTTTCTCTAACATCTCTGAATCTCTATTGGCAACAACACCCTTGATCAAATGAGACAAGCTAGAAATTGCCACAGGGTGGCAGAAGATGTACACAATGCTGAATTTTTGATTCATCACTAATAAAGAATATTTCTTTGTATGTGTTCTTGTACAAAAAATTGCTAGGCAATATATTAAATTTAAATGGAAGGAGGCTTAAATAATTCTTCATTCATCGTGATTAAGGCCGGTCAATTATTCCAAGATGGACGGCATTCTCATTTAGGTCTCTGTTTATGTATTACCGACGATCTACAAACAATCCTCACCAGATTTCTTTCTCGGTCCCAAATGTCTCCTTCTCCAGGTTACTAACATCACTCAGTTCGTAGATGGACGAGGGCAAAATGTCATTTATTTGAACAAATTAGCATCTGCACATTTTTACTTTATATCATAGAATCCTAGACCAGATAGACCAGGAGTAAAAGTTTTCAACAGGGGAAAGGCCAATTTTACTAAGCTGAGATGTGATTTAGCAAAAATGGACTGGAAACAGCTACTTGAAGGTAAATCAGTGCCAGAGCAGTGGGAGGCATTCAAGGGGGAGATAGTGAGGGTTCAGAGCAAATATGTTCCCACAAAGAAAAAGAGTGGGACTCCCAAATCTAGAGCCCCCTGGATGTCAAGGAGCAAAAAAGGGAAGCTTATGTCAGATACCAAGAGCTCAATACTACAGAAAGCCTAGAGGAGTATGGAAAGTGCAGGGGTGAAATTAAAAAGGAAATTAGAAAAGCAAAGAGAGGGCATGAAAAATATTGGCAAGTAAAATTAAGGAAAACCCAAAGATGTTTTTTTTTATTCGTTCATGGGATGTGGGCATCGCTGGCAAGGCCAGCATTTATTGCCCATCCCTAATTGCCCTTGAGAAGATGGTGGAGATGGTCATTACCTGGCACTTGTCTGGCGCGAATGTTACTTGCCACTTATCAGCCCAAGCCTGGATGTTGTCCAGGTCTTGCTGCATGCGGGCTCGGACTGCTTCATTATCTGAGGGGTTGCGAATGGAACTGAACACTGTGCAATCATCAGCGAACATCCCCATTTCTGACCTTATGATGGAGGGAAGGTCATTGATGAAGCAGCTGAAGATGGTTGGGCCTAGGACACTGCCCTGAGGAACTCCTGCAGCAATGTCCTGGGGCTGAGATGATTGGCCTCCAACAACCACTACCATCTTCCTTTGTGCTACGTATGACTCCAGCCACTGGAGAGTTTTCCCCCTGATTCCCATTGACTTCAATTTTATTAGGGCTCCTTGGTGCCACACTCGGTCAAATGCTGCCTTGATGTCAAGGGCAGTCACTCTCACCTCACCTCTGGAATTCAGTTCTTTTTCCCATGTTTGGACCAAGGCTGTAATGAGGCCTGGAGCCGAGTGGTCCTGGCGGAACCCAAACTGAGCATCGGTGAGCAGGTTATTGGTGAGTAAGTGCCGCTTGATAGCACTGTCGACGACACCTTCCATCACTTTGCTGATGATTGAGAGTAGACTGATGGGGCGGTAATTGGCCGTATTGGATATGTCCTGCTTTTTGTGGACAGGACATACCTGGGCAATTTTTGACATTGTCGGGTAGATGCCAGTGTTGTAGCTGTACTGTAACAGCTTGACTAGAGGTGCAGCTAGTTCTGGAGCACAAGTCTTCAGCACTACAGCCGGGATGTTGTCGGGGCCCATAGCCTTTGCTGTATCCAGTGCACTCAGCCGTTTCTTGATATCACGTGGAGTGAATCGAATTGGCTGAAGACTGGCTTCCGTGATGGTGGGGATATCGGGAGGAGGCAGAGATGGACCATCCATTCGGCACTTCTGGCTGAAGATGGTTGCAAACACTTCAGCCTTGGCTTTTGCACTCGTGCTGGACTCCGCCATCATTGAGGATGGGGATGTTTACAAAGCCTCCTCCTCCCGTTAGTTGTTTAATTGTCCTCCACCATTCATGACTGGATGTGGCAGGACTGCAGAGCTTTGATCTGATCCGTTGGTTGTGGAATCGCTTAGCTCTGTCCATAGCATGTTGCTTCTGCTGTTTAGCATGCATGTAGTCCTGAGTTGTAGCTTCACCACTATAAATACATAAAGAGGAAGAGGATAACTAAGGAAAGAGTACGGCCTATTAGAGAACGAAAAGGTAACCTGTGTGTGGAGGCGGAAGACATGAATATGGTTCTTAATGAATAATTTGCGTCAGTCTTCACAAAAGAGGGGAACGATGCAGTTAAGGAGGAGGAGTATGAAATATCGGATGAGATAAACATAGTGAGAGAGGAAGTATTAAGGGATTTAGCATCTTTGAAAGTAGATAAATTGCAAGGCTCAGATGAAATATATCCCAGGCTGTTAAGAGAAGCAAGGGAGGAAATAGCAAAGGCTCTGATCATCATTTTCCAATCCTCTCTGGCTACAGGCGTGGTGCCGGAGGATTGGAGGACTGCTAACGTTGTACCTTTGTTTAAAAAGGGTGAAAGGGATAGACCGAGTAATTACAGGCCAGTCAGCCTAATCTCGATGGTGGGCAAATTATTGGAAACAATTCTGAGGGACAATATTAATCGTCATTTAGAAAGGCACGGGTTAATCAAGGACAGTCAGCATGGATTTGTTAAGGGAATGTTGTGTCTGACTAACTTGATTGAATTTTTTGAGTAGGTAACGAGGAGGGTCGATGAGGGTAATGTGTTTGGTGTAGTGTACATGATTTTTAGCAAGGCTTTTGACAAGGTCCCATATGGCAGACTGATCAGAAAAGTAAAAGCCCATGGGATCCAAGGGAAAGTGGCAAATTGGATCCAAAATTGGTTCAGTGGCAGGAAGCAAAGGGTAATGGTCGCCAGATGTTTTTGAGACTGGAAGGCTGTTTCCAGTGGGGTTCCACAGGGCTTTGTACTGGGTCCCTTGCTTTTTGTGGTATATATCAATGATTTAGACTTAAATGTAGGGGGCATGATTAAGAAGTTTGCAGATGATACAAAAGTTGGCCATGTGGTTGATAGTGGGGAGGAAAGCTGTAGACTGCAGGAAGATATCAATGGACCGGTCAGGTGGGTAGAAAAGTGGCAAATGGAATTCAATCCGGAGGAGTGTGAGGTAATGCATTTGGGAAGGGCAAACAAGGCAAGGGTATACACAATAAATGGTCGGATACTGAGAAGTGTAGAGGAACAGAGGGACCTTGGATTGCATGTCCACAGATCTGTGAAGGTAGCAGGACATGTAGATAAGGTGGTAAGAAGGCCTATGGGATACTTTCCTTTATTTGCCGAGGCATAGGATATAAGAACAGGGAGGTTATGCTAGAACTGTATAAAACGTTGGTTAGGCCACAGCTTGAGTACTGTGTACAGTTCTGCTCACCACATTACAGGAAAGATGTGATTGCACTAGAGAGGGTACAAAGGAGATTTATGAGGATGTTGCAAGGACTGGAGAATTTTAGCTATGAGGAAAGATTTGATAGGTTGGGTTTGTTTTCTTTGGAACAGAGGAGGCTGAGTGGTGATTTAATTGAGGTGTACAAAATTGTGAGGGGTCTAGATAGAGTAGATAGGAGGGACCTATTTTCCTGAGCAGAGAGGCCAATAACCAGGGGGCATAGATTAGAGGGGAGTTGAGGAGAAATTTTTTCACCCAGAGGGTGATGGGGGTCTGGAACTCACTGCCTGAAAGGGTGGTAGAGGCAGAAACCCTCAACTCATTTAAAAAGTACCTGGATGTGCACCTGAAGTGCTGTAACCTACAAGGCTACGGACCAAGAGCTGTAAAGTGGGATTAGCTGGATAGCTCTTTTTCGGCCTGCTCAGACATGATGGGCCGAATGGCTTCCTTCTGTGCCGTAAATTTCTATGATTCCTATACAGCACAGAAGGAGACCATTCGACCCATCGTGCCTGTGCCGGCTCTTTGAAAGAGCTATCCAATTAGTCCCACTCCCCTGTTCTTTCCCCAGAGCACTGCAATTTTTTCCAATTCAAGTATTTATCCAATTCCCTTTTGAGAGTTACTATTGAATCTGCTTCCACCGCCTTTTCAGGTAATGCATTCTCGATATTATCGTTTCTAATTCGTTTGACTATGGCAATTGTATTTCCTTTGCAGGAGAAAGTGTGCTCATTTTAAAAAAGCAGAATGAAGATTGTCCTGAAGCATTTGTACACAACACCTGCCAGTGCGTCCAAAGAGATCTTTCGAAAGTGCTGGCAAGGTTTCCAATTCTACTGTACGTAAATGTGGTTAAAACTCATTATTACTCCTGGCCGGCCTCTCATCTTGCACCCTCTATAAACTTGAGCTCATCTAGAACTCTGCTGCCTGTACCCTAACTCGCACCAAGTCCTGTTCATCCATTGCCCCTTGTGCTCGCTGACCTACATTAGCTCCCGGTCCGGCAAGGCCACAATTAAAAAATTCCCATCCTTGTTTTCAACTCCCTCCATGGCCTCACCCCTCCCTATCTCTGTAACCTCCTCCAGCCCTACAGCCCTCCGAGATCTTTGCGCTCCTCCAATTCTGGCCTCTTGCAAATCCCCATTAGCGGCCGTGCCTTCAGCTGCCTAGGCCCTAAGCTCTGGAATTCTCTCCCTAAACCTCTCCGCCTCTCTCTTCTTCTTTAAGACGCTCCTTAAAACCTACCTCTTTGACCAAGCTTTTGGCCACCTGTCCTGATAGCTCCTTATGTGGCTCGGTGTCAAATTTTGTTTGATAATCGCTCCTGTGAAGCGCCTTGGGACGTTTTGCTACTTTAAAGACGCTATATAAATGCAAGTTGTTGTAGAAAGCCATGGCAACAGCCAAATTGTTTTTTTTTAAATCAGTGAAGACAGCCAGGCCCAGGAGGAACAAGTCAAGTACAAGCCAACTGGTTGGTTTCTGATGAATGAACCAACAACGAGATAAGACAAGCAAAACTGGTGGATTTGAATCTCTTTCACTGGATGTTGGTAGAATGCTTTTAAGTGACACGTCTTAGAAAATAGTAAGAATTTGATCAGAGACATTTAGTTTCAGAAATAGCAATACAGAATTCCAAAATACAGAAATAATCAGAATTATTTGAATGGGACACTTTGCGACTGTACATTGAAGTACCAAATGCTTACATTCACTTATAATATTAGCAAAAGAAAGTTGTTCATATTTTGGTCAGTGGTAGATTTAACGTGCAGCTTTCATAGAATCATATCATAGAAATGATAACACAGGAGGAAGCCATTTGGTTCACTGTGTCTTTAACATTGCTAGCTCATTAATTGGAGCTATCCAGTTTTATCCCATTTCCCTGCCCTTTCCCAGCATTTCAGATGCTTATTCAGTTCATATTTAAATATTATAATTTCTGCCTCAAAAATCACCTTCCATGTTATAATAACCCTTGGTGTTAAAAGAAACTCTCCTAACTTCCCCTTCTAGCTTTTCACACTTTCATCCCCTACAGTTTGTATATCAAAAGGACACAGCGATATCCAAGTCTCATCATTCTGTCTCAGCTTCAGTTTCAGATTAAAGAAACTACACTGCTTTTTTGGCTCATCTAACTTCAAAACGTCTGGCTTTTTCACTTCTACCTCGGGGATCCTTAATGTCACAATTAAGATCTCCAATCCTGTCCTCACTCCCTCATCACTGCCTTTGAAAAGCAATTGACGGCTTCCTCCGTGTTCCTGGTACTTTACGAGATGAACTTAACACCCAGCAAATATTAACGACATGACACATTTTCCTGTGAGCTCTTGATTTAATTGCCATTGTCTACAGTACCCCATCATAAAAAAGTACTAAACTAATTGCAAATGACATCCTGCAGTTTGATAATCTATTCATTTGAAATGGATGTCCATATGCCTCTGTCGACATAAATCTCCATGTTAATAGTTTAGTTCGGAGCAAAGATAGAGAAAAACAACTTGCATTTGTCCAGCACCTTATTATATCCTCAGGACATCCCAAAGCACTTCACATGACAATGGACTATATTTGACGTGTAATTACGTAGGCAACCATGGAAAGCCTTGTTATTCTTTGTAGCGGTCTGCTAGGATGTTAAAAGTCTACCACGTTGGTTTAGGACTGGAGTCACCTATAGGCCAGACCGGGTAAGGACGGCAGGTTTCCTTCCTTAAAGGACATTAATGAACAAGTTGGATTTTTGGTAAAATGTTATTTTACCGGCACCGTTTTTCTATTTCCTGATTTTTTTAAAAACTGAATTCAAATTCTCAAACTGTTACGGTGGGATTTGAAGGCAGATTCTCCATGCCAATAATATGTTTAATAATAACAACTCCAGCAGTTCAACACCAGCTGTGGCTCAGCGGGTAGCACTCTCGCCTCTGAGTCAGAAAATTGTGGGTTCAAAGCCCTGCTTCAGCAGAGGTGAGTATGTAATCCAGGCTGATACTCGCAGGCAGTACTGAGGGACTGCTGCACGGTCAGAGGTGCTGTCTTTCGGATGAAGTGTTAAACCAAGGCTCTATCCACCCTCTCAGGTGGATGGAAAAAATCCCACGTGCTATTGGAAGAATCCCAGGGGAGTTCTCCCTGGTGTTCGTCACAAAAACATAGAGGGCAATTTTAACCTAACCCACTGGACAGGAGTCCCATTGGATCAGGTGGATATACCAGGGGGGTAAAACTAGCATTGTACCCAATCCTGTCAGTTTCCCAACTGACCCATTATCTGGTCATTTATCTCACTGCTGTTAGTGGGATCTTGCTGTGCATAAGTGAGCTGTGCTTCCCCTACATTACAACAGTGACTACACTTCAAAAATACTCCATTGGCTGTGAAATGCTTCAGAACATCCTGAGGTTGTAAAAGGTGTTATACAAAAGCAAGCTCGAGGAACAGCACCTCATCTTTCCATTAGGCACTTTAGAACCTTCTGGACTCAACAATGATTTCAATAACTTCAGATCATAACCACTGCTCCCATTTTTTCAGACAGCAGCTGCTGATTATGGTTCTGCTGTTGGTATTTATAGCTCCTCGAGACCCATCCTTTGTTTCTTCACCTGGCCCATTCCCACCCTCCTTGCCTTGCACCATCATCCCTTTTATTATTTAATCACTCCTGCCCCCCACCCTATCACAGACCCTCCCTTTTATTCTTTCCTCCCCTCTCTTCCCTCCACCTCTTCTCCCCTTCCCTTTCCCTGGCTTTGTACTTGCTTAAAAACTGTTAAATCTTTACTTCTTCCAGTTCTGACAAAAGGTCTTCGACCTGAAACATTGGGCTCTATTTTAGCACCCGCGATCGGGTGCGTTCCTGGCGAGGGGGCTACGAAAATCAGGGATTCCCGGAGCGGGTCAGGAGCCCGGCTCCAACCCGCCCACTTCCGGGTTTCCCACTGACGCGCTGACATGTGCGCGCAGCCCCCACATGTGGGACTCCCACCGGCAATTAAAGCCAGCGAGGTGCCACTTAAGCTATTTATTTTGATATTTCAGGTCGTTTACAGACCTGATTAACGAGATATTTTAGGAGGGCTGGGATTTTACAAACAACTGGGACTGTTTGCCGTACTGGGGGAAACACTCCCAGTTCAAATGGATGTGTTGCAGCCATCAGCCTGTGGCAGCTGCAAAGGTCCATTTGACAGGTGGGGGCAGAGACCCTCACTCATTGCAGGAGGCCACTCTGTCACTGTGGACAAAGTTTGGCCTCCACCACCCTCCTCCTGAAAATCAAATTCACCAACTTGCACACTTACCCCGGGGTCCAGACACATGTACCTACCTTGCGGACCCCCTCAGATGTACATCTTCCGGATGGGGGCCACCGTAGCTGCAGTCATGACCTCCTCGGAGGGCGAACAGCATCACCAGCCTCACCGGCAACGCCGTCCACCTCTGACACGTGGAGCTCCACAACACAGTGCTGTGACACATCCACCTGTACAGCAGGAGGGTGGGCAACCGCAGAGAGAGATGCATCGCAGAGGGCACTACCCTCGCCACAGGGTCCACAGACCGAGGCTCAGCTTCCTGGACCTCTCTGAGCTGCAGTGCACACGGAGGCTCAGAGTCACTCGACATGTAGTCGTGGACATCTGCAGCCTCCTTCATGCCGAGCTGCTCCCGGCTGGCCCGAGCACCATCTTCTTACCTGTTACTGTCAAAGTCACCACTGCCCTCAACAACTTCTCCTTCGCATCCTTTCAGGGTACCACCGGGGACATCGCCGATGTCTCTCAGTTGTCTGCACAAAAGAGCCCTGCAAATACACCTACACCCACTCTGCAGTGACACAATGGGTGGCATCAGTTGTGGGTCTTCATTGTGATCCTCAGGAAAGGGCATTATTGCACAAACCAGACAAGATTCGCAAAGACGTGGCAGTAGTGGTGCCAATATAATATGTAATGTGAGTTGATCAGAAATTAAATATAAGTAAAAACCATGACAAACTCTCAAACACCCTTGTGCAACCCCTTCATGCTCACGACACGTTTGCCTTACGCTTCCTACTGCACATATGTGATGCATGGCCTGTGGCTGCAGCACAGGTAGTGGCAGGTTGAGTGAGGCTGACTGTGAAAGAGATGCATGAGAGGGTGAGTATGAAATAGAGCCATGAGATTGTACGAGGATTGGGTTGAGTGGTAGTGGCGGGATGAGTACTGGTGAGGTGAGTAAGTGCAGGTAAGATGAGGATAAGGTTTGAATGGGTGTGAGGGGTGATGTGACAGAGTAGTGTTGGCAGTGCAGAAGGAGATGTGGGGTGGGGGCGATGATGTGGCAGACGGAGTGTAGGAGAATGAGTAAGTGTACTCACTTTGGCTGACCTACTTAGGTCATTGCACCGCCTCCTGCACTGTATGCAGGTGGGCGATATGTTGGTGGTGCAGGTGACCTCCTCTGCCACCTCGAGCCAGGCCTTCTTGGTGGCTGGGGCAGGCCGCTTCCTCCCGCCCGCCGGGGGGAAGATCTCTGTCCTCCCCCTCCAGTAAGAGCTGAAGTGAGGCATCATTAAACTGGGAGCAGCCTTCCCCCTGGGCTGCTCCATGCTGTAATTTTTCCTATTTCTTGCAGCATCAGTCAGTGGAGGACTGCCCCTTTAAATAGAGCTCCTCCAGCTGACAGACCTTACTGCGTATGCACAGCCCGCCTGACGCGCAGCTCAGCAGCGGGGAACCCGGAAGACCAGGTAAGTGGATCCAATCAGCCTGCGATTGCGTGTGGGGCAGACTGATTTCACCGGGCGTGTAACCCACGCGCCCAATCGCCCCCTCGCAGCGAACCTGCCGCCATGGTAATATCGGGCCCATTAACTCTGTTTCTCTCTCCACAGATGCTGCCTGACCTGCTGAGTGTTTCCAGCATTTTCTGTTTTTATTTCAGATTTCCAGTATCCGCAGTATTTTGCTTTAGATCAAGTTCTTTCTTTCTTCGCCCCCTCTTAAGTGCCAATAATGACTGATTTGTATTAATAATAGAATTGACACACATTCTAGGCGAGAAAGCCAACTTGCTGCTAAAAGCCCTGCAGTAACTTTCTAATCAGCTGTCAGAGGGCGGGAAGTTCATGAGGCTCGTAACTCTGTAAATTGCTGTCCCCAACTGCACATTTACTGCTGGCATAAGGTATTTTACAGACAGTAATTTCTAACGCTCAGTGATACAAATGTACAAAAAAAGAAAAGAAAAACTTATATTTCTATAGCGCCTTTCATGACCTCAGGATGTCCCAAAGCGCTTTACAGCCAATTAAGTACTTTTGAAGTGTAGTCACTGTTATAATTTAGGAAACGCGGCAGACAATTTGCGCACAGCAAGATCCCACAAACAGCAATGTGATAATCTGTTTTTCAGCGATGTTGGTTGAGGGATAAATATTGGCCAGGACACCGGGGAGAACTCCCCTGCTCTTCTTCGAAATAGTGGCCATGAGATCTTTTCCGTCCACCAGAGAGGGCAGACGGGGCCTCGGTTTAACATCTCGTCCGAAAGACGAGAAATATTAGCAACATGTTGCTGCATTAAAAATAGAATTAGTTTAAGCAGCAAGAAAATTGTCAAAGAAACCCCTCATTATATTATTCATTTTCTGGACATCTAGGCTAATTTCACACCACAAGGGGATATTAAGTTTCATAGCTTACTCACTGTTGAAAGTATCTCAGTTCAGGAGAATCTGACACCAGCCCACCCTCCCGCCCTCATTATAAACTTCATTTTTAAATTCCATCTCTCCACAGTGCCAGTGTTGACAAATAAACCAGTGTATTCTTGCCTACAGTGACTCATTAATACCACCCCATTTATCGTTGCCATGGAAACATCCTTGAATTTACTTTTAGATTTCAGTTTAATATGGACATCGATTCAGATGGCAGTTCAGTAAATGCCATCCAACTAACGAGATGATTCCGAAATTAATGAATTGGGAATGAGGTGTGCAGTTGTGGCAAAATATTCAAATATAAAGAGCAATGGAAATCAATTAGCTGTGCTGCACATGAGTAACAAAAAGATCATAAATTAATCTCCGTATCTTTAATAAAAAAGCATATTCAATACCCTGGAAAAAAAATCTTTGTGAAGTGGTAGTGGAAATCTGGAACTTTCCTCCCCCGCAAAAACCGTTGAGGCTGGGGGTCAATTGAAAATTTCAAAACTGAGATTGATAGATTTTTGTTGGTCAAAGTGTATTAAGGGTTATGGAACCAAGGTGGGTAACATAAGAACAATAAGAACATAAGAAATAGGAGCAGGAGTAGGCCAATCGGCCCCTCGAGCCTGCTCCGCCATTCAATAAGATCATGGCTGATCTGATCCTAACCTCAAATTTAAATTCATGTCCAATTTCCTGCCCGCTCCCTGTAACCCCTAATTCCCTTTACTTCTAGGAAACTGTCTATTTCTGTTTTAAATTTATTTCATGATGTAGCTTCCACAGCTTCCTGGGGCAGCAAATTCCACAGACCTACCACCCTCTGAGTGAAGAAGTTTCTCCTCATCTCAGTTTTGAAAGAGCAGCCCCTTATTCTAAGATTATGCCCCCTAGTTCTAGTTTCACCCATCCTTGGGAACATCCTTACCGCATCCACCCGATCAAGCCCCTTCACAATCTTATATGTTTCAATAAGATCGCCTCTCATTCTTCTGAACTCCAATGAGTAGAGTCCCATGGCTGATAAGATACAGATCAGCCATGTTACCAATTGAATGGTGGAACAGGCTCGAGGGGCTGAATGGCCTACTCCTGTTCCTATGCTAATAGGGCCGAATCTAGCCTTGTTTTCCAGCCAAATGACCTTTCCACAAATTTGCTGCAGGGATGGCTAGGTCAGGTGGTCATGGGAATAGGTGTGTGTTTGGCAGGGGAGCGTAATGTGTTACAGGGAATCTGTAATGCAACTACTATCTTTGGATTGATGGTGGGTTACTAAACCCGATAAAACTTCCTCTTATAATGATCCTGCATTTATTTTAAAAATTAAAAACTTTTTATTTTTAAGTTTGCTTCTCACTGAATGTTCCATGGAACATAACAGTTTGAGAGTTCCTGTCAACGTGGAAATATCAGGACAAGGAGAGCACCTGTCAAGGATGTATTTTGTTTTCTCACCAATTTTTCTCCTGTCTTCTTCTCTTTAAATAGCACTTCACAAAGAGGACAATCAGTTATCAAGCAATAATAAGGGGAAATCTCTGGGGCGATGGTCAAAAATTGTGATCAAAGAGGTAGGTTTTGAGAAGGTTTTTAAAGCTTGAACGAGATGAGGAAAGGCAAATGGGTTAGGGGGGAAAATTCTAGAAGGTTCTTCCACCGACGGTGCAACAAAGATGGGGGGGTGAGGGGCCACGCTGTGATCTGGATACAGACGAGTCAAAAGTGCGAGCTGTAACAGAGGGCTGTAAAGTAGAGCAAAGCCGTGGGACAAGGATTTTGAAATCAGTACATTGGAGGATATGAAGCCAGTTGATGTCAGCAAGCACAGGGGTGATGGCTGAGCAGGACTCTGTACACAATAGGATGCAGACAGCATGGTGCTCTGGAAGAACTAGAGCTTGTGTAAGCTGAATCTTGAGACACCGGCTTGGAAGGTGTTGGAAAAGTTGAGTCCACAGGTGATAATGGTGTAGACTTTTTTCTAGGATATAACTCCACAGACTCTGGTTTCTCTCTGGTACCTTGCTCAGATGGACACTATCTATGTTTAAGCTTTAAGAAGGTATGAATATATGAAAAGAAGGGTGACAATATACCATAAAGCCCACCAACCTTGTCCTGCCTACTGAATGATATAACCTTTCACACTGACAACCTATCTTCAGTAGTATTGTCTCCTGGGAAATTCTCTAGACTTGACATTTCCAATGCTCTCCTGGCCAACCCCCCACCTTACATCCTCCATAAACTTGAGTTCATTCAAAACCCTGCTGCCCATATCCTAACTCGCACCAAGTCCCGTTCATCCATCACCCCTGTGCTTGCTGACCTACATTGGCTCCCGGTCCGGCAATGCCTCGATTTTAAAATTCTCATCCTTTTGTTCAAATCCCTCCATGGCCTCGCCCCTCCCTATCTCTGTAAGCTCCTCTGGCCCTACAACCCTCCAAGATCTCGGCACTCCTCTAATTCTGGCCTCTTGCACATCCCCGATTTCCATCGCTCCACCATTGGCGGCCGTGCCTTCAGCTGCCTAGGCCCTAAGCTCTGGAATTCCCTCCCTAAACCTCTCCACCTCTCTCTCCTCCTTTGTGACACTTCTTAAATCTACCTCTTTGATCAAGTCTCCTTGTGTGGCTCGGTGAAATATTTTGTCTGATAATGCTCCCTGTGAAACCGCCTTGGGTCATTTTACTACGTTGAAGATGCTATGTAAAGGCAAGTTTTATGCTTTTTGTATATGATGCAAAGTCACAGTTATAGAGGGGGTCTTGATTATGGGATATATTGTCAGTAGTAGCTGTGTTTCAAAAGTCTTGAAACTTAATACTAATCAGCTGTGACTCCTCAAAAACAAATCAACCGCAGAAACACAAGCTCTTATGTGCCAAGATTAAGCTATGGGTTAAAGATAAAATGAGTATTATAGAATTTCAATTTAGTTAATTAACGTTAGTCTTGGTGACATTACAAGCATTTGTGACCGACTATTCTAATTCTTAATTACAGAGCTGATTAACAACATGACTGATTATTCAAATATTTAATTTTAGAGCTAATTAACCCAGCGCTGGTCAGAAATATGTTTTCATAGAATCACAGAAGCATAGAAAGGTTACAGTATGGAAGGAGGCCATTCGGCCCATCGAGTCCATGCAAGAGCAATCCAGCTAGTCCCACTCCCCCACCCTATCCCTGTAGCCCTGCAATTTTTTTTTTCCTTTCAAGTACTTATCCAGTTCCCTTTTGAAGGCCATGATTGAATCTGCCTCCACCACCCCTTCGGGCAGTGCATTCCAGATCCTAACCACTCGCTGTGTTAAAAAGTTTTTCCTCATGTCACCTTTGGATCTTTTGACAATCACCTTAAATCTGTGTTCTCTGGTTCTTGATCCTTCCGTCAACAGGAACAGTTTCTCTCTATCTACTCTGTCTGGACCCTTCATGATTTTGAATACCTCTATCAAATCTCCTCACAACCTTCTACTTCCAAGGGGAACAACCCCAGCTTCTCCAGTCTATCCACGTAACTAAAGCCCCTCATCCCTGGAATCATTCTAGTAAATCTCTTCTTCACCCTCTCTAAGGCCTTCACATCTTTCCTAAAGTGCGGTGCCTCCGCCACCCCCTCTGGCAGTGCATTCCAGATCCTCGCCACTCGCTGTGTAAAGAAGTTTTTCTTCATATTCATCTATCGTATTTACCAATACTTAAAAAAGAAAGACTTACATTTATATAGCACCTTTCACAACCTCAGGACGTCCCAAAGTGCTTTACGGCCAATGAAGCAGTTTTGAAGTATAGCCACTGTTGTAGGAAACACAGCAGCCAATTTGCACACAGCAAGATCCCACAAACAGCAAGGTGATAATGACCAGATGATCTATTTTTTTATATAGTGATGTTGGTTGAAGGATAATTATTGGCCAGGACACTGGGAGAACCCCCCTACTCTTCTTCAAAGTAGTGCCATGGGACCTTTTACGTTCACCTGAGAGGGGGCCTCGGTTTAACGTCTCAACTGCAAGACGGCACCTCCGACGGTGCAGCACCCCCTCAGTACTGCATTGGGAATGACAGCCTGGATTTTGTGCTCAAGTCTCTGGAGTGGGTCTTGAACCCGCAACTTTCTAACTCAGAGGCGAGAGTGAAACCAACTGAGACACGACTGACACCTAAGACGACAGGACAAAAAGCTATTCCATAAACCGAAAAATGTTCAGATGTCAGAATCTGGGGATAACGTTTGTGATTTGATATTATTCAGATTTGAAGATACAACCCCTGAATTCTGGCGAGCAGAGATGTCTCACTGGCTCCCATGATAAATATTACTCACGCTTTTGTATCAGGTGATTTGAACAGTGGAGCTTCCGAGATTTATTTCATTGACTGTTACAAAATGGGATGAATTTCCCTCCAGGCCATAAGGCTCCTGCTGACGGATAACATGGAATAAAATAAATCCCGATGGGACCATAGTTCAAATCACAAGTGCAAAAGCTCTTCAGCTCAGAGAGAGAATCGTGAAATTTTGTAGCTGGTGGTTGCACTCAGTGCCTGCTGAAAATTTGTCCGTGCATTATTTATTTGGAGTTGTACACTGAGCCAGTCACTCCCACTCTGTTTGAGTGGCAACATTATTAAGCATGCTAACAAAGGCCTTTAGCAGGCCCATTTAGACTCAATGTTGAGGCAGAAGTCCCACTCTAAATAGAACATAGTCAGTCAGAAATGGAAGATAGTCATAAATATAAGATAGTCACTAATAAATCCAATAGGAAATTCAGGAGAAACTTCTTTAGCCAGAGAGTGGTTAGAATGTGGAACTCACTACCACAAGTAGTGGTTGAGGTGAATAGTATAGATGCATTTAAGTGGAAGCTAGATAAACATATGAGGGAGAAAGGAATAGAAGGATATGTTGATGGGATTAGATGGAGAGTGGTGGGAGGAGGCTCGTGTGGAGCATAAACACCGACATAGACCAGTTGGGCCGAATGGCCTGTTTCTGTGCTGTAAATTCTATGTAACAATCATGCCTTAAAAGGACACGACACCTTAAAACAAATCAACCGCAAAAAAACAGCTCATGCTCCAAGCTTAAGCTACGGGTTAAAGATAAAGCGTGTATTATAGAATTTAAATTTAGTTAATGTTTATTTAGCTAACGTTTGATTTAGTTAACGTTCGAAATCCCGATTTGAAGAATCAGAAGGGAGAACAAAAAATTAAGCCTTTTTTTGAATTTTGTTTTTTTCATTTTTCAGGTGATGTTTGGAGTACGAATTAATGTTCATGTTTTAAATTTTCAGCTAATGTTTAACAGTTTTTTTTTCTCCCCGTGTTTTGTTGTTCAGACCATGGTGGAAACATTTCTGTAATGAGAAGCGGCTGAATTATTGTTACCAATATCACAGAGAAACTGGCTGTACAGAAACTCTATCCAAGAGTTCTACAGAACAGGAAGATCCTTAAAACTGTAAAACATCTCCCACAAGACCAATATTCATTCCACCAAAGGATGCATCTAACTGCAAACTAGTGCAAGTACAGCGCCTTTTGATAAGTCACTCTTACCTTAAACAAAAAGAAAGACTTGTATTTCTATAATGCCTTTCACTACCTCCGAATGTCCCCAAGGCGTTTTACAGCCAATGAAGTACTTTTGAAGTGTAGTCACTGTTGTGATGTAGGAAACGCGGCAGCCAATTTGCACAAAGCAAGATCCCACAAACAGCAATGAGATAATGATCAGATTATCTTTTTTTAGTGATATTGGTTGAGAGATGAATATTGACCGGGACACAGGGGAGAACTACCTTGCTGTTTTTCGAAATAGAGGCCTTGGGATCTTTTATGCCCGCCTGAGAGAGCAGACAGGGCCTCGGTTTAACGTCTCATCCGAAACGTGGAAAGCACGCCAATCCCAGTTTTTAATGCATTAGGTGGTATGAGAAGAAAGAAAGCATAACAGGAAGATCAGAAGACGCCACAGCCTCCTCCAACATGATGTCACCAGCCATAGCTGCCAGTCATAGCACACCTAGATGGCATTGCTCATGAGAAACTGACTCCACAGGCTTCAAGTCAGCGGGGAAACAGCTGGTTAGTTAACTGTGAGAACACATATAGACACAGGGTTGGCACTGCCAGTGGCAGGTACATAGGATCAGGAGTAGGCCATTCAGCCCCTAGAACTAGAGGGCATAGTCACAGGATATGGGGTCGGCCATTTAAGACTGAGCTGAGGAGGCATTTCTTCACTCAGAGGGTTGTGAATCTTTGGAATTCTCTACCCCAGAGGGCCGTGGATGCCGAGTCATTGAGTATATTCCAGGCTGAGATAGATATATTTTTGGACTCTAGGGGAATCAAGGGATGTGGGGATCAGGCAGGAAAGTGGAGTTGAGGTTGAAGATCAGCCATGATCTGATTGAATGGTGGAGCAGGCTCGAGGGGCTATCTGGCCGACTCCTGCTCCTATTTCTTATGTTCTTATGAGCCTGTTCCGCCATTCACTTAGATCATGGCTGATCTGTATCTTAACTCCATCTACCCGACTTGGTTCCGTAACCCTTAATACCCTTACCTAACAAAAATCTATCAATCTCAGTTTTGAAATTTTCGATTGACCCCCAGCCTCAACAGCTTTTTGGGGGAGAGAGTTCCAGATTTCCACTCCCCTTTGTGTGAAGAAGTGCTTCCTAACATCACCCCTGAACGGCCTAGCTCTAATTTTAAGGTTCTGCCCCCTTGTTCTGGACTCCCCCACCAGAGGAAATAGTTTCTCTCTATCTACCCTTTCAAAACCTTTTATTTTCTGAAAAACCTCAATTAGATCGCCCCTTAATCTTCTATACTCGAGGGAATACAAGCCACGGGTAAGGTTACCCATGTACTCAACTTTTATTGGCTCTGTCTCCTTCTAGTCTAGGGAAGGTGTCATCTGTACCATCAGCCAATGTGCTGCCTGCAGTTGTACGAAACAAGTGACCAATGCATAAGTCAGCACGACCAGCTATCTCGTCTTTGGTTTCTCTCCCTTTTCCGCTGTTCTCTGTTACATAAAGCTCCCCGTAGTGGCCAGGTAAAGAGAGACCAGGTCCCCTAGGACGCGCTGAGTTCTAGTCAACTGAACCACTGATGTGCTGTCCCACTAGATGATCTACATCCCTAAAGAAAGAAACCACACCCCCTCTCAATTTAAAAAAAACAATTTACAAATAAAACAAACATGAATTTAAATTAAATACACACAGTCCGTTGGGATCAGAGGGGTGATGAAAAATAAATTATTGCTGAGGTTTTGCAGCCTTATAAGAATTCATTGAATCATACGGCACAGTCAGTCCATTGTGCCTGTGCTGGCTCTTTGAGAGAGCTATCCAATTAGTTCCACTTCCCTGCTCTTTCCCCATAGCCCTGCAAATTTGTCCTTGTCAATTCATGGCATCTTAACATGGATCCTCTTTGCAATACGTCTATATACCAGGACAAACAAGTAAGTTCAATTTTTTTTTCCTCTTCGCCCCAATGGACACCTAGGCACAGCTCTGAAGGTAATCACAGCCCTCCCCCCCAATTGGAATTTGGACCACTACAGACACAGGGTAGAAACCTAGCAGATCCCAGGTCCACTCCCTCCAATCTCCCGCAGCCGATTCGCCCACTTCCCCTCCCCCCGAAACAGCACCTGACTGGAATTTCGAGCCCAATAAAATTAGAATCAGTCCACAAGGGGTTAATATACGCATTTCAGAATGATGTTTTCTTATAGAACTGGAGGACTTTTGGGTGAAACAGTGATGGTTGTCCCTTGGTAGACCTTCAAAAGGTGAGATGTTTCAGGTGGACAACATGAGATCCAGCTCAACCACAAAGCTCAGGAGCTTTTACCAGAACTGAAAACCAGAGCTGTAATTTATACCATGGGACTTTGTTCCTGTTAAATAAACAAACAAATTCAGACTTTAGAAGATTTTACACCTCGTGTGGTGAGGTGTTAATGTCTGAAAATTGCAATTCCTTTTGTCCCTTTTCCTCTAGAGAGGCTTTCGTTCTTTATAATGGATTCTCCGAATGGCTTAGTGTTCGTCACTATCTGTTAAGCTGTACATATTAGCACCTGCAAAGTCAACCCCCCACTCTCCACCCCCCACCCAAGGTAAATTCTTTTGTTTTTCTGCAGATTTAGTCACTGGCTGTTATTTTGTAAATTAGTAAAAGGAAAGCAGCTTCTATTTGAACTCCAATTATATATATATTTTTTTAAAAGGGCCTTGTAACAACTTGTGTTTCACCAGGGGTGTGAATAATTCGCCACTTCAGGCAGCACTTACTTCCGTCAATCTTCAAAACATTGTGTCTGTGCCAGCTCTTTGAAAGAGCTATCCAATTACTCCCCCATTTACTGTATCTCTCCACCCTCCCTCCTCCTCTGTCCCTCTCTTCCCTCACCCTCCCGTCTGCCTCTTCTCCCTTTCTCTGTCTTGGTTCAATTATCTCCCTGACCTAGAATCATAGAATCAAGTAGCAAAGAGATCAATCTGTTTTAGATGATGTTGGTTGAGGCATCAATCTTAACCGGACACCTGGGAGAACTCCCCTGTTCTTCTTCAAATAGTGCCATGGGATCTTTTACGTCTATTTGAACAGGCAGACGTCTGTTTAACATCTTATTCAAAGGACAGCACCTCTTAAAGAAAGAAAGAATTTGCATTTATATAGCGCCTTTCACAACCTCAGGACGTCCCAAAGCGCTTTACAGCCAATGAAGGACTTTTGAAGTGAATTCATTCTTCTAATGTAGGAAACGCGGCAGCCAATTTGCGCACAGCAAGGTCCCACAAACAGCGATGAGATAATGACCAGATAATCTGGTTGAGGGATAAATATTGTCCAGGACACCGGGGAGAACTCCCCTGGTCTTCTTCAAAATAGTGCCATGGGATCGTTTATGTCCACCTGAGCACAGACAATGCGGCACTCCCTCAGTATTGGACTGAAGCGTATGTCTGCTTTATGTGGTCAATGCCCGCAGTGGAGCTTAGAATCTATAACCTTCTAACTCAGAGGTCAGAGGTGAGAATGCTACCACTGAGAGAAGCTGATATATTAGTAGAAAAATGAACTAAAACACATGTGCAAAATTTAGCAGACACAACAGCCATTATATAAATTAAATAATCATTCAGAAACGTCAGCATCAAATAAAAGAAATTTAAAAACAACTTGAACATGACTTGAAGCAAAATTAATAATGTTATCATTTGCAAGAGTAAGATTGAAAATGCCTTAGTTTTTCCCTTTTGCGTTTCAGGTCTATGATTAATTTTCAGCGAACCACAAATGAGAGTAAATAACACTGGGCATCATTTAACTTGCCAGACTGAGAAATCTAATGATCATTTAATGGGCCAGTGTATTTAAAAGAATATTTTGTCTAATGCAAAATATAATGGAACTGTGAAATGCAGTATTAAACATTGTTCCAGTATTAAACAATGAAAGTTAATTGTTTCAATTTCTCTTAAGCATTTCTTACTAAGAAGGTCAATGATTGTTAATCTGTCCTGTATTAGAATCTGCAAGGCTTGAGAAAAAGTTTACCTACTCCACTGAGGTCAACCTGTCTAACAGATCGAGAACAATTTTCTCTGCCATCGACTCTTCTCGATGTATTTAATCTCCTCAGACAGATGGAGAACCATAGGGAAAATGCAGAGTGAGATACAATTCTGCCAAATTTCTCCCTAGATTCCAAAGTAATTGAGCAAATCACTGGGATAGCAAACTAACATTCCCAGAAAATACTAAAATCCTACAATCCACATGAAAGCACTCATGAAACATGCAAACATATGCAATTTTACAACAACTTGCATTTATATAGCACCTTTAACGTAGTAAAACGTCCCAAGGCGCCACATAAGGAGATATTAGGACAGGTGACTAAAAGCTTAGTTAAAGAGGTAGGTTTTAAGGAGCGTCTTAAAGGAGGAGAGAGATGTAGAGAGGTTTGGGGAGGGAATTCCAGAGTTTAGGGCTGAGGTAGCTGAAGGCACGGCCGCCAATGGTGGGGCGAAGGAAATCGGGGATGTGCAAGAGGCCAGAATTAGAGGAGCGCAGAGATCTCAGAGGGTTGTAGGGCTGGAGGAGGTTACAGAGATAGGGAGAGGTGCATAAACCCCAGAAAGAAACAACGTAACTGCCATTTATCTGGGGGTTCTGCGGCTCTTCTGAAATTACATTTGATCCTCACGGAAGTTCACACCGTTCCCTCCCACCAATGTTTAGAAAGTTAATGAATTATATTTTCCTCTGTGCGTAAGGGTAAAGAAAAATTCCGTTACTTAACCATCACTGTAAACCAATGACAGTTGACCAAAACAGACTAACATGTATATGTATGTGTTTGAACACTGCACCTGGGGCACATGCAGTTAACCTTCCAGGATCTCTCTTTAAGACCATCTTAAACCCAACTCTTGGACCAAACTTTTGGTCACTCCTCCTGATGTCTTCGTCTTAGTGACTATTGTTTTTCCTTCCTTCCTCGGTGGATCCCATTGGAACATTTTTCCATGTTAAAGACACTATATAAGCAGCCCGCTTGATTGGCACCCCATCCACCACCCTAAACATTCACTCCCTTCACCACCGGCGCACTGTGGCTGCAGTGTGCACCATCCACAGGATGCACTGCAGCAACTCGCCAAGGCTTCTTCGACAGCACCTCCCAAACCCGCGACCTCTACCACCTAGAAGGACAAGGGCAGCAGGCGCATGGGAACAACACCACCTGCACGTTCCCCTCCAAGTCACACACCATCCCGACTTGGAAATATATCGCCGTTCCTTCATTGTCGCTGGGTCAAAATCCTGGAACTCCCTTCCTAACAGCACTGTGGGAGAACCGTCACCACACGGACTGCAGCGGTTCAAGAAGGCGGCTCACCACCACCTTCTCGAGGGCAATTAGGGATGGGCAATAAATGCCGGCCTTGCCAGCGACGCCCACATCCCGTGAACGAATAAAAAAAAATAAATGCAAGTAGTTGTTGTTGTATAATTAATTGTAAACTATTTTCCTCCAATATGTCAAATGCAAGTTATTTAAAATGTATGTTTAACCAGTTTCAGGCAGGCCATTACATTTTCATCATTTATTCTGTTTTTTTAATTAATGGAAAAGAAGAAGGAAGGACTTGCATTTCTATAGCACCTTTCACAACCTCAGAATGTCCCAAAGTGCTTTACAGCCAATGAAGTACTTTTGAAGTATAGTCACTGTTGTAATGTAGGAAACATGGCAGCCAATTTGCACACAGCAAGATCCCACAAACAGCAATGTGATAATGACCAGATCATCGGTTTTAGTGATGTTGGTTGAAGGATAAATATTGGCCTAGAACACCTGGGAGAACTCCCCTGCTCTTCTTCGAATTAGCAGCCATGGGATTTTTTTTTACTTCCACCCGAGAGGGCAGATGGGAGCTTCAGTTTAACGCATCATCTGAAAGGCAGCACCTCCGACAGTGCGGCACTCCCTCAGTGCTGCACTGGGAGTGTTAACCTAGATTATGTGCTCAGGTCTCTGGAGTGGAACTTGAACCCATGACCTTCTGACTCAGAGGCGAGAGTGCTACCCACTGAGCCACGGCTGAGGAAGAATATATGTACTTTGCAAACATATCTGAATTTAACTTGAACCTAACGGAGCAGTAACCTTTTAAAACTTGACTGCAGCAATTTTGCCTGAACATAACAAACAAAGCAGCTAGTCAGTCCGTCTGATCGAGGGGAGGTAAGACAGTAGTATATAAATGAAATAAACATGTCTCCAGCCCTTTCAGCTATAAAAATGTTGCAATCTGTTTTTTCAGATTGAACTAATTCCTATGTGGACAAGTACATCAATAACAAAGTGAGAAAAATGACCAATAGCCATCTGAGAGACTGAGGCTGTGATTTCCCAGGACATTACTGTCACATTAACCTCCAGCATGGTCTATGATCCATTCCTTTCCTGTCATTCTGCTTTGTAACATCCAGCATTAGAAATTATGTTGTAAATTCACATGACGGGTAATGTGTACATAATTGAAAAGCCATAGATTATATGCAGCACTTAAACTGGGAAAATAAGGTGGGAGATCTAAATCTGTTGCTATTAATGGAGCATTATTTCTTGATAGAGGAACAATATTAGCTAATATACATCACTTAACAGTCTAAATAACTAAACATATACCCACTACCTGTTAAAAGGGAAAGATTTGCAGGGGAATGGCAAAAGGACAGGGGAATGGGACTAATTGGACAGCACTTTCAAAGAGGCATGATGGGCCAAATGGCCTCCATCTGTGCTTTATCATTCTATGATTCTATGAAAAGGAAATACAAAACCTGTTGTAAATTCAGGTTTTGGGGCTGGCTGAAGTCAAAGATTCTTGTGTATTCTCACTCAGTTGTAGCCTGATCCTTTTATCACAGTGTTATATTGTATACAGATAGCCAAGAAAGGTTCATTTTGACATCTAACACCGTATCTCACTCTTGAACATTCTGCAGGCCACTTTCCTACATTCATTATGTGACATTAAACACAACTTCAATAGATTAGTGCAGGTTGAGTAAAAAAAATAGGGCCCAGGAATCCACTTGGGGTCGCCAACTCTGGTTGGACATTTTCCTGGAGGTTTCATCACATGACCCCTGCCTCCAACCACCCCACCCCCACACCCCCGTCATTGGTCGCCCAACACGTCCATCCTCGCGAGGCACCACCTTCCCACGGCCAATTGGGAACCAAACAGACTTTTTGTGTCCCCATTGGATGATTCTTGACCCTCAGTCAAATGGTCTTTTTCCGCTATCTCCAATATTTTTATAACTAATAAGCGAAAATGTTCAATGAAACAGAAACAATTTTTTTTAATGCCCCTGTGATATTTCTCCCGGGTGTTTGCTCGCAGCAGTGATCTGGAGGTTAATCTTCAATTCCTGGAGACTCCAGGGCAATCCTGGAGAGGTTGGCAACCCCACCCTCCCTGTTGGAAAATGTGATGGAACTTCCATTCCTTGGCAGCTCAGGAAACACCAGAATTAGAGGATTACCGTATTGTTGGGTGGGCAGGGAGTGGCCTGCCTGTGACTGGGAACACTGTGAGGGAGAAGGCAGGGTGCAGCTGCCAGAATTACAGTCTAAAAAGGGATGTCATTGCTGAGAAGTGCAGATAGGGGAAAAGAAACGTCAAAAATATCTGGTAGCATTGTAAACAAGAATAATTCTCAGACATGGTGGGAGAGATTCGACTGTGGAAAATGCAGGAGAGGAAGGTTGCTTTGTTTGGAGTTAGGACAAATAAATTAAGGTCATATACCCCTCCCCCTCACTTAACTGAGAGTTAGGACAACACAAAAACTCCCAACAAGCAGCATATTACTAAAAGAAAACACACAGAAATCAAAATTAAATAAAAATAGCAAATTTATCTTTTTTAGCTTAAAATACCAGTTAATTATTTCGTGAATTTCTGCTGCTGAGCATCAGGAAGTAGAATTGAAGAAACGTACAGAACACTGGAATATTTCTGCATTTTCTAAAAGCAATCAAGCTTGCTGAAGGTTTTCTGTGTTTATATTGTGTTTTGTCAACAATCCCAGCATAATCCTCATTTTTGCAGTATGATTGCCTCTTTATGGCAGCTGAACTCGGCTTTGATCTTTCCAGACAGTCTAATGAGCAACACAGTCACTAGAACAAATGTATATAGATATAAAAATATATATATATGTAAATAAATATAATATATATATTCACGCATTCAGAGTCTTTTCAAATTGGTTTTCTCGCAGTCTGCCAGACCTGTGGAGAACTGCTAGTGAAAATGACCTTAATTGTTTTTTTAGCAAAACCAATTAAAAATGAATGTGGTGGAAAATTGTGAATCGAGTGGGTTTGAGATCGGATTTGGGTACATGGATTTATGACTGTGTACTTGTTAATGCAGGTGATTTACACAGATTAACTTGTTCCGTGATTTAATAAACTCTGAACCCAACAATACACTTTCATGCTAGGAGAGCTGATTTCTGTTGAGTTGGGTGAATGAAATAGATAGAACTGGGATTACTTCCGAGAGGGTTATTATCTCTAAAAGACAGCACCATGAGTTTGGGGAGATAATCAGTTTCATTAGGCAGCAAGTCACTATGAACAGTTCTGGCCTCCATATTATAAAAAGGATATAGAGGCGCTGGAGAAGGTGCAAAAAAAAGATTTACTAGGATGATACTAGAATTGAAAAGTTATAACTATCAGGAAAAACTGAACGGGCTGGGGATCTTTTCTCTAGAAAAGAGAGGCTGAGGGGGTGACCTAATAGAGGTGTTTAAAATTATGAAGGGGCTTGATAGGGTAGGTGTAGATGCAGAGGAATTGTTTCCGCTTGTGTGGGAGACTAAACCTTGGGGTCATAGATATGAGATAGTCACTAATAAATCCAATGAGGAATTCAGGAGAAACTTCTTTACCCAGAGAGTGGTGAGAATGTGGAACTTGCTACCACCAGAAGTAGTTAAGGCGAATAGCATAGATACATTTAAGGGGACATGAGGGAGAAAGGAATAGACAGTTATGCTGATCGGGTGAGATGAAGAGGGGTAGAAGGAGGCCTTTGTGGAGCATACGCACCGGCATAGACCTGTTGGGCCGAATGGCCTGTTCCTGTGCTGTACATTCTATGTAATTCTATGTATTAAGCTTTTAGGCATTTGTTAAGATCAGCTGTTTAGCGATCAGTTGATTAAATCTCCAGTGTGCTGCCCAAACTGCCGATACTGTTACAGGGAACACAAATTGCCTTCTGATTTAGTGATTCTTTGGTTATTTGGCTACCGATCCAAATTGATTGCTACAGACAGATTTCAATGTATTTTATTCTTTCCACTGTAGGCACACTTGTCCCTGAACACTATACAGTTAAAAAAATGTCAGTCAAAATATATTCATCTTCTGAGGTTGGTTATTCATAAATAATGCAGAAGTTGTGCTGACTCATGGCTCTGCACTCCATGGAAATCTTATTTGCGATGCAATAAATCTTGCAAATAATTTAATTATGTATGTGATGGAGCATAATCATATTTATCTACAGTGCAATAACTCTTCCAAGTTCAGCAATGAATCTGAAGTAATGGAAACAGAATTTTAGCGAAGCTTACTGTTAGTTACTCTCACTTGAAATGGTTCAAGCACTGTTTCTGACAATTCATATACACCAGCTCTGGGCAGGCTGGTGGCAGAGCAAGGAGTTTAGAATCATAGAATGATACAGCACAGAAGGAGGCCATTCGGCCCATCGTGCCTGTGCCGGCTCTTTGAAAGAGCTATCCAATTAGTCCCACTCCCCTGCTCTTTCCCTACAGCCCTGCAATTTTTTTCTGCATCAAAAATATATCTGCTTCCATCGCCTTTTCAGGCGGTGAATTCCAGATCATAACAACTTGCTGTGTGAATAAACATTCTCATCTCCCCTCTGGCTCTTTTGCCAATGACCTTAAATCTGTGTCCACTGGTTACTGACCCTCCTGCCACTGGAAACAGTTTCTCCTTATTTACTCTATCAAAAACCCTAGGTAAGTAGCAGGACAATGTTACATGGATGGAGAAATCGCAGTACATAGAGGTGACAATTCAGTTTTGCCTTGTGCATCAGAGCAACCTCTTGGAACAAGCACGAGAAAGGAGTCCCAGTGATGCCTGTGTTGGAGTGTTAAAGAATTCTCCATTTTCTTTCATTTAAAAAAAAATGTTCACAAACATCGGAGGTTGAGTTTCTTATGCAAATGGTGTAATATGTTAAAAAAAATTAAATCAATTCCACCCCATGCAAGTCAAAAAGCACCAGAATCATTCCAAAATGTGGAGAGCATGTTTAGAGTAGGAGAGAGGGAGCCTGGTGCCAAATATGTAGCCTGTACCTCATTTACAACATCGATGGCAGATTCAGCATCTGCTTAAATCTGACCTTTTGAGTAAATGTGAATCAGTTCCGCAATAAAGTAGACCCACCATGGAACCAGCTGTAAGGGAGCTGAATTAACATGCACAGATGACTTATCAAGCAGTCAATTCTAGGGGGATTTCTCAGTTGGTACTGTCTGGTTAACTGGTTGTGTTCTTTGTCCTCCACCTTATATTCCACCAGGCACTCAGATTAGGAGTGAATTGTTTTCCAGTTCAAAAAATGGTATAGTGATGTGGGCCAAAAAGAGCACCTGTTATCATTGTAATGCCCAGTTACAAGTTAGAATCAGAGAATCATACAGCACAGAGGGAGGCCATTCAACCCATCATGCCTGTGCCAGCTCTTTGAAAGAGCTATTTAATAAGTGCTTTTTTTCCCATAACCTTGCAATTTATTCTTCTTCAAGTATTTATCCAATTCCCTTTTGAAAGTTACTATTGAATCTGCTTCCACCACCCTTTCAGGCAGTGCATTACAGATCATAATAACTTGATGCCTAAAAAAATTTCTCCTCATCTCCCCTCAGGTTCTTTTGCCGATTACCTTAAATCCGTGTTCTCTGCTTACCGACCATCCTGCCACTGGAAACAGTCTCTCCTTACTTTATTAAGACCCCTCATAATTTTGAACACCTCTATTAAATCTCCCCTTAACCTTCTCTGCTCTGGGAGAACAACCCCAGCTTCTCCAGTCTCTCCATGTAACGGAAGTCCCTCATCCCTGGTGCCATCCTAGTAAATCTCCTCTGAACCCGCTCCAAGGCCTTGACATCCTTCCTAAAGTGTCGTGTCCAGAATTGGTTGGGAGCTACTCACTCAAATTACTCAATAATAGCAAGAAAGACTGTTATGCTACAGAAACAGTTATTTTAGTTAATTTGACCTTTAGAAATGCAGACAATCCTGGCACTGTATTTAAAAACCAAACAACAACTTGCATTTATATAGTGCCTTTAACATAGTAAAAACGTCCCAAGGCGCTTCACAGGAGCGTTATTAAACCAAAATATTGACACCGAGCCACAGAAGGAGATATTAGTACAAGCGACCAAAAGCTTGGTCAAAGAGGTAGGTTTTAAGCAGCGTCTTAAAGGAGGAGAGAGAGGCGGAGAGGTTTAGGGAGGGAATTCCAGAGCTTAAGGCCTAGACAGTTGAAGGCACAGTCGCTAAAGGTGGGGCGAAGGGAGTGAAGGGGTTGGGGTAGGGGGATATGAGGGGGCAGAGTGCCCGAAAGGAGGGAAGTAACAGGAGGGGGAGGAGACAGGAGAGAAGTGCAATAGTGTTTTAAATGTCAATAAATGTGAATGAAAGAGTGATGTGTGAGTGGCAGTGATTGCAGCTTCAGATTTCATTCTGAAATAGATATTGGGACACGAGCTACATCTCCCGCTATTCATTTATTTACAGCTATGCCACATTGTCACGATCTGATAGAAAAATAATTTAAAGCTGTCAGTTTGCTTTTGCATTTTCATCACATCACCTGCGGCTGTTGGCATTTTGTCAGTCGCGCAGCAAATAATGTAACTGTCTGAAATAACAGCCAGCTCAGGAAACCCAGACTCCTGTCAGTGTTAAGGAAGAAACCCAGTTAAGGAGCAATTTAGGCTCATCGGTGACTGGGACATGAGAAACTGTTGCTCCATCAATCATCTGCTGCAATCTTCATGTACGTGGGATTGTAAGAAAATCTATTTAAAGCTTTATGTTAATCCATCATTTCTCTCTGAAGAAAGGCACTTGGGGCTCATGGGGACCAAACCATGGGGGCAGAGAGAGATGTAACTCCCTCCTGTATTTTACACAAAATATCCAAATTAAACGTGGGAAGGGAAACAGTGAAACTACAAGATTAGTGATGCTTTAGCCCAGACTGGCCTTTTGTCAGGATCTTAAATGCAATAAGATTTGCAGTCTCAACCCAGTTCCATACAGTTTGGCACTTTCATTCAAAGAGTGTTCAAGGATGATTAGTGGGGGGTTTGTGGTTAAAACATAGGGGGGCAATATTAACCTAACCCGCCCAGTGGGAAACTGATGCGATCAGATAGGCCGCCCGTTTCGACTTTCCGTTGGATTATAATTATCCCGCTAGTGCTGGGACAGAGCAGAGGGAGCCCCTGTGGTATACGTAAAGAAAGAAACAACTTGCATTTATGTAGCACCTTTCACAGCCTCATTTACAGCAATGTAGGAAACACGGCAGGCAATTTGCGGACAGCAAGCGCCCACAAACAGCAATGAGATAATGACCAGATAATCTGACTTTAAGTGATGTTGGTTGAGAGATAAATATTGGCCCAGGACACCGGGGAGAACTCCCCTGCTCTTTTTTCAAAATAGTGGCCATGGGATCTTTTACGTCCACTTGTGAGAGCAAACGGGGCCTTGGTTTAACATCTCATCCAAATGCTCGAGACCAGTTACCCTAAGCGGGATATATTCTAATCTCATCGCTTTGATGAGGACCGATTTACCCGCAAAAAAAAAATTCTCTTTTAGAACCATCAAAATCATTCCATTTTAATCTCAAGTCGAACCCTCAATACTCCTGTTTGATCAAAGGTTCACAAAGAACAGGTGGGACCTTTAGTTACCTTTATTCTGAAATGGTTGAGATGTGTACCAAAGTCAAATCATTTGATAAACCCGGCATACCTTTGAAATCCCAGCACTTGTTAATCAGTAGCTTCACTTAGTATTCAATTACAAATTGCTTTCAGTAGCTCTACATCCCCCACCCCACCCCTCCACCCTCCCACCCCACCTCATACTCCCCAATTGGACAACAAGTTTAGAAGAGCCCCAGGTTTGATTAGTGCGTTCTGTTTTGAATTAGCCGATCTCGGATCAGGGCACTACAATCGGCAACAGTTTCACGGGTTAGCGATGAGAAAAATCAGCCAGGGTTCCTGCTCCCGATCCTGATGACTTCGCTGAAAAGCACACACATGTGGACATCGAGCGAGGACAGTCTCAAAAGTTGGCTATGGTAGTCCCCTTGATAGAATATTTTGGTGACGTTCACTGTCAAGGCTCAGAACATGAATAAAGGCCATTTAAGTGAAGTATCATTGGATCATACAGCACAGAAGGCGGCCATTCAGCCCATCATGCCCGCGCCGGCTCTTTTGAAAGAGCTATCCAATTAGCTCCACTCCCCTGCTCTTTCCCCTTGAAATATTTATCCAATTCCCTTTTGAAAGTTACTATTGAATCTGCTTCCATCACCCTTTCAGGCAGTGCATTCCAGATCATCACAACTCGATGTGTAAAAAAATTCTCATCTCCCCTTTGTCAATTCTTTTATCAATTATCTTAAATCTGTGTCCTCTGGTTACCGACCCACCTGCCAGTGGAAGCAGTTTCTCCCTCTCTAATCTATCAAAACCCTTCCTAATTTTGAACACCTCTATTAAATCTCCCCTTAACCTTCTCTGCTCTAAGGAAAACAATCCCAGCTTCTCCAGTCTCTCCACATAACTGAAGTCCCTCATCCCTGACTGTGGAACTGTACTCAAACGAGGAGCCAATACCTTCGGAAGAAGGGGGAAGGAGAAAACTGGCAAGTGGAAAAAAAAACAAACAAATATACTTTACACCTTGAAGTTTTGACCTGGAATGCACTGCCTGAAAGGGAAGCAGATGCAATCGTAACTTTCAAAAGGGAATTGGATAAATATTTGAAGGGGAAAAATGTGCAGGCCTATGGGGAAAGAGCAGGGGAGGGAGTGGGACTAATTGGACAGCTCCTTCAAAGAGTGGGCACAGGCACGATGGGCCAAATGGCCTCCTTTTGTGCTGTACGATTCTATAAGTTCAGTACTTTGCGGTAGAAGTTCTCAGTTAGACATATTCCCATGAAAATCCCAGAACATTAAACATTCCACAAAGTTTGCCAATGTTGACTCTTCCATCCCCCCCAACCCAGGAGATATTCTAGTTGCAGTGGACGATATATTCTGCATTGCATTTTTATTTCACTTGAACTTGACTGAAAATATTTGTTTTAAAACTTGGTAACAGATGGCCCAAAAAGGTGATGGTGGTGGGATTACTGACTGTACGCGCAATTCTTTGTAAGCTTCCAAATCAGATATTGGGACAGATTTCCAAACTCGTTTCTGGGGCGGGAACAAGGCCGATATCGGACCAAAAATCACGGCGCATCACTTCCCGCCCCGATCCAGCCAATGTCCAGCCCGCTGAGATTTTGGAGCAGGCCAGAAAACAGGAAGAGGGGGGGAATACACCCTACTTACAACACGCAAATCGGTGTCCACATGTCGCATCCCAAATCAATTTTGATGTTACACTGAGTGCAGCGTGCTCTCCGCGTACTAAACCCGATGGAACAAAGCATTGAATGACCAGCCCAGCGGTCCTTAAGGGGACCACTGCAGGCCACTCTCAAAATACAAACTCAGGTACTGTCCCCCTCCCCTTCAAATCTGCCGTCATTACCCCCTCCTCAAAAAACCCAGCCTCGATCCCTCTGTTCTTGTAATCTAACGCCCCATTTCCAACTTCCCTTCCTCTCCAAAGTCCTTGAACGTGTTGTCGCCTCCCAAATCCGTGCCCTTATCAAAGTCACAAGTGACATCCTATGTGACTGTGACCATGGTAAACTATTCCTCCTCATCCTTCTCCACCTGTCTGCAGCCTTTGACATGGTAACCACACCGTCCTCCTCCTCCTCTGTCGTCCAGCTGGGTGAGACTGCCCTCACCTGGTTTCATTCCTATCTATCCAGTCATAGCCAGAGAATCTCCTGCAATGGCTTCTCTTCCCACTCCTGCACTGTTACCTCTGGAGTCCCCCCAGGATCTATCCTTGGCCCCCTCCTATTTCCCATCTGCATGCTGCCCCTCGGCGATATCATCCGAAAATACAATGTCAGGTTATATATGTACGCTGATGATACCCAGCTCCACATCACCACCACCTCTCTCGACCCCTCCACTGCCTCTGATTTGTCACACTGCTTGTCCGGCATCCAGTATTGGACGGGCAGAAATTTCCTCTAACTAATCCGTTCCTTAGCCACCGACTCCATCCCTCTCCCTGGCCACTGTCTGAGGCTGAACCAGACCGTTCACAACCTTGGCGTCCTATTTGACCCTGAGCTGAGCTTCCCACCCTGTATCCGCTCCATCACCAAGATCACCTACTTCTATCTCCGTAACATTGCCCCTGCCTCAACTCGTCTGCTGCTGAAACCCTCATCCATGCCTTTGTTACCTCTAAATTCAACCTCAGTTTTGAAATTTTCAATTGACCCCCAGCCTCAACAGCTTTTTGGGGGAGAGAGTTCCAGATTTCCACTATCCTTTGTGTGAAGAAGTGCTTCCTGACATCACCCCTGAACGGCCGAGCTCTAATTTTAAGGTTATGCCCCCTTATTCTGGGCTCCCCCACCAGATATCTACCCTATCAAATCTTTTAAGCATCTCAAACACCTCAATTAGATCACCCCTTAATCTTCTATATTCAAGGGAATACAAACCTAGTCTATGCAAACTGTCCTTATGATTTAACCCTTTTAGCGCTGGTATAATTTTGGTGTATCTGCACTGCACCCTCTCCAAGGCCGATATATCCTTCCTGAGGTGCGGTGCCCAGAACTGAATGCAATACTCCAGGTGGGGTCAATCCAGAGCTTTATATAACTGTAACATAACTTCCACCACTTTGTATTCCAGCCCTCCTGAGATAAAAGCCAACATTCCATTAGTCTTTTTAATTATTTTTTGTATCTGTCCACCAGCTTTTAGTGATTTCTGTACTTGGATGTCTAAATCTCTGTAAATCCCCCTAAACATTGCATTATACTCGTTCCAGTTGTATAATATTTAATGCAATTCATTTTGGGATACTGCACTGTCACCGTGAAGATACTTACCTACATTGGAACTGAAGGCAATGGACAAAATGATGTTGAAATTCTTGGTTTTAATTTTGTGCAATGCCCATTTCTACTGAATACCCAGCAGATGGCGACCAATCCGTGATATTTTCACAGGAAGATACAATACTCACTGGCAGTTCTTAAAGGAGTAGCACCAAATCCTTCCAAGCTACCTGCATATCCCTTTTTTTCTTTGAGGCATAATTCCCTTTGTACTAAACAACCGTTGTCTTCTGGCCCTTTATTTCTGCGACCGTTATCTCCACCTTGGCATCTGAAAATCTTGGGGCCATAGTCATTGCGGGCCCTCCTGCCCAGATGTCGTTCCTCTTTCTGCCATTGCTCTCCAATAAACAAGTGCAGCTCCAGATCCATCCCTTTCTCCGTCTCTGTCCCTTCCCCCCATTCTCTGAGTGACCTGCTGCGCTTGTGGCCGTCAGGGCCGCTGCAGTCTTTTAATCGTCGCATTGCTGCCCTGCGTTCCCCCCTCACTCCCAGCAGCAGACATCCTGTCGGGATTCGGGGACCCTCACTGAATATTAAAGGAAGCCCCCCACCCAAATCCCCCACTCAGCCCACCCACCGAGGAAAACATCTTCACGTGCAGCCAGGATAGAGTTGGAGGTTGCAAAAGAATGAGGGGATGCTGTTAATGGACAAGTTACTCCGAATCAAATTGATTGCAGAGAAAAGCAAAAATCATCCATTTTCAAAATGCCATAAAGTAACCTGACCCTATCGTAGAGTGTGGGCTAGGGACAGACACAGATAGAGAGCACGGGGAGAGAGTACAGTAACCTGACCCTATCGTAGAGTGTGGGCTAGGGACAGACACAGATAGAGAGCACGGGGAGAGAGTACAGTAACCTGACCCTATCGTAGAGTGTGGGCTAGGGACAGACACAGATAGAGAGCACGGGGAGAGAGTACAGTAACCTGACCCTATCGTAGAGTGTGGGCTAGGGACAGACACAGATACAGAGCACGGGGAGAGAGTACAGTAACCTGACCCTATCGTAGAGTGTGGGCTAGGGACAGACACAGATACAGAGCACGGGGAGAGAGTACAGTAACCTGACCCTATCGTAGAGTGTGGGCTAGGGACAGACACAGATAGAGAGCACGGGGAGAGAGTACAGTAACCTGACCCTATCGTAGAGTGTGGGCTAGGGACAGACACAGATAGAGAGCACCATAGAGAGTACAGTAACCTGACCCTATCGTAGAGTGTGGGCTAGGGACAGACACAGGTAGAGAGCACGGGGAGAGAGTACAGTAACCTGACCCTATCGTAGAGTGTGGGCTAGGGACAGACACCGATACAGAGCACGGGGGGAGAGTACAGTAACCTGACCCTATCGTTGAGTGTGGGCTAGGGACAGACACAGATAGAGGGCACGGGGAGAGTGTACAGTAACCTGACCCTATTGTAGAGTGTGGGCTAGGGATAGACACAGATAGAGAGCACCGTAGAGAGTACAGTAACCTGACCCTATCGTAGAGTGTGGGCTAGGGACAGACACAGATAGAGAGCACGGGGAGAGAGTACAGTAACCTGACCCTATCGTAGAGTGTGGGCTAGGGACAGACACAGATAGAGAGCACGGCGAGGGAGTACAGTAACCTGACCCTATCGTAGAGTGTGGGCTAGGGACAGACACAGATAGAGAGCACGGGGAGAGAGTACAGTAACCTGACCCTATCGTAGAGTGTGGGCTAGGGACAGACACAGATAGAGAGCACGGGGAGAGAGTACAGTAACCTGACCCTATCGTAGAGTGTGGGCTAGGGACAGACACAGATACAGAGCACGGGGAGAGAGTACAGTAACCTGACCCTATCATAGAGTGTGAGCTAGGGACAGACACAGATAGAGAGCACGGGGAGAGAGTACAGTAACCTGACCCTATCGTAGAGTGTGGGCTAGGGACAGACACAGATAGAGAGCACGGGGAGAGAGTACAGTAACCTGACCCTATCGTAGAGTGTGGGCTAGGGACAGACACAGATACAGAGCACGGGGAGAGAGTACAGTAACCTGACCCTATCGTAGAGTGTGGGCTAGGGACAGACACAGATACAGAGCACGGGGAGAGAGTACAGTAACCTGACCCTATCGGAGAGTGTGGGCTAGGGACAGACACAGATACAGAGCACGGGGAGAGAGTACAGTAACCTGACCCTATCGGAGAGTGTGGGCTAGGGACAGACACAGATACAGAGCACGGGGAGAGAGTACAGTAACCTGACCCTATCGTAGAGTGTGGGCTAGGGACAGACACAGATACAGAGCACGGGGAGAGAGTACAGTAACCTGACCCTATCGTAGAGTGTGGGCTAGGGACAGACACAGATACAGAGCATGGGGAGAGAGTACAGTAACCTGACCCTATCGTAGAGTGTGGGCTAGGGACAGACACAGATAGAGAGCACGGGGAGAGAGTACAGTAACCTGACCCTATCGTAGAGTGTGGGCTAGGGACAGACACAGATACAGAGCACGTGGAGAGAGTACAGTAACCTGACCCTATCGTAGAGTGTGGGCTAGGGACAGACACAGATACAGAGCACGGGGAGAGAGTACAGTAACCTGACCCTATCTTAGAATGTGGGCTATGGACAGACACAGATAGAGAGCACGGCGAGGGAGTACAGTAACCTGACCCTATCGTAGAGTGTGGGCTAGGGACAGACACAGATACAGAGCACGGGGAGAGAGTACAGTAACCTGACCCTATCTTAGAGTGTGGGCTAGGGACAGACACAGATACAGAGCACGGGGAGAGAGTACAGTAACCTGACCCTATCGGAGAGTGTGGGCTAGGGACAAACACAGATACAGAGCACAGGAGAGTGGGCTTAATGTTCGTTTTGGCACGTGAGGGGATTTAACGTGGCTGCAAATGGAAAGATTCAAATTCCTGTGATTGTTCTCCCGGGTCTGTTGCAGCACTGTCCGGAAGATTAGTCTTTCATCCCTACATTACAACAGTGACTACACTTCTAAAGTACTTCATTGGCTGTAAAGCACTTTGGGACGTCATGAGGTTGTGAAGGTGCTATATAAATACAAGTCTCTCTTTCTTTTGAAAATGCTCTTCTAAGAAATCAAACCACTGTTTAGACAAACCGGTGATTGAGGGACACGTTCGGACTGTAATAAAGTGTTCCTAACCACTTCAGTTCTCACACACTCTTTTCATTGTACGTGCACCTGTTAGAACGTCATAAATGGAAACCGAGCTGAATTAAAACAGATACCCACACAACATTCTTCAAAGAAGTTATCAGAAAGATAATAGGGGGCAATTACTGATGTCTGCACATTGTTCCTCAAGTCATTCATTCATGGACATTTTGTTTTATGACAGTAATAAAGAGAGAATTTAGCGGTCAGTGAATCCATTATACCTAGAACATAGCCAGCATCTAATCTCAAGATTCTGTCAAAGTACATCATGTGGCAACAATACTTAACTGTCCATGTATGAATGATTTAAGATAGTATCATAGTATGGTACAGCACAGAAGGAGGCTACTCGGCCCATCATGCCTGTGCCAGCTTTGAAAAAGATATCCAATTAGTCCTACTCCTCTGTTCTTTCCCCACAGCCCTGTAAATTTTTTCCTTTCAAGCATTTATCCAATTCCCTTTTGAAAGTTATTATTGAATCTGTTTCCACCTCCCTTGTAGGCAGTGCATTCCAGATCACAACAACTCGCTGTGTAAAAAAAATGTTTCCTCATGTTGCCTCTGGTTCTTTTGCCAATCTCCTTAAATCTGTGTCCTCTGGTTACCGACCCTTCTGCCACTGGAAACAGTTTCTCCTTATTTACTCTATCAAAACCATTCATGATTTTGAACGCCTCTATCAAATCTCCTCTTAATCTTCTCTGCTGTAAGGAGAACAACCAGTCTCCAGTCTCTCCACATAACTGAAGTCCCTCATCCCTGGTACCATTTGGGTAAATCTCTTCTGCACCCTCTCCAAGGCCTTGACATCCTTCCTAAAGTGTGGTGCCCAGGGCACTCTACGTTCCGTCCAAGTTTTGAGATGTTCAATAGTACTTTGACATTCCCCCAGCCTACTCATCAGCACCTGTTGTCTTCAGGTAAATACCTCAAGTGATTCTGAACGTACAAAGCCACTGGATAGCAACAAAATGTGCTACCAACAAGTTTGTCAATAAATTCACCGAGTTAGTGGCCACAATGGACAGTGTGATTTGATCAAAAAAATGGCCACTTTTACTGTTTGCTGTCAACAAATGGAACCTGAATCCTTTTTCGAAAAAATAACAGGCTTAACAACCTGAGATGCTACCTTTACTGACCTGCGAAGCTATACCCGCAAATCCCTCTGCTCGTCCACAACCTATTTCCATTCAGAGTATAATTACTGCAGCTATTTTTTTAACTAAAATATAACACCTCGCACTTACTGATACCGAATTCCATCTGTCATTTTTTAGCCCATTCTCCCATCTTATCAAGATCCTTTTGCAGTTGCCTTTGGTCTTCTAAAGCATTAACCACACCTCCGATTTTGGTATCATCTGCTATTTATGGCAACACCCTCTCTATGCTTATATCCAACTTATTGATATACACAGTGAACAGAAGTGGCCCCAGAACTGAATCCCATGGGACATCACTACCCACTCTGACAAACTGCCCTTAACTTCTACTCTCTCTTTTCTCTCTTCTAACCAATTGTAATCCAGTTTTGCTATCTTCCAACCAATTCTATACCCTTTAGTCTTCTCTAATAATTTCCTGTGGGGTACCTCGTCAAAGGCTTTCTAAAATCCATGTACACTAAATCCTCTACATTTCTCCCATCTACCATGTCTGTTATCTCCTCAAAGAATTCTATGAGGTTTGTCAAGCTCAATTGTCCCTTTTGAAATCTGTCCTGATTACTTCTAACTATTTTCCCTTTCTCTAGATATGTGGTGGTGGATGGGCTGCCGATCAAGCGGAATGCTTTTACCTGGGTGGTATCGAGCTTACTGAATGTTGGCAAGTGGAGAGTATTCCATCACACTCCTGACTTGTGCCTCATAGATGGTGGAGAGGCTTTGGGGAGTCAGGAGGTAAGTCACTCGCCACAGAATACCCAGCCTCTGACCTGCTCTAGAAGTCACTGCATTTATGTGGCTGGTCCAGTTGAGTTTCTGGTCAATAGTGTCCCCCAAGATATTGATGGTGGGGGATTCGGCGATGATAATGCCGTTGACTGTCAAAGGGAGGTGGTTAGACTCTCTCTTGTTGGGAATGGTCATTGTCTGGCACTTGTGTGGCACGAATGTTATTTGCCACTTATCAACCCAAACCTGGATGCTGTCCAGGTCTTGCTGCATGCGGACATGGACTGCTTTATTATCTGAAGAATTGCGAATGGAGCTGAACACTGTGCAATCATCAGCGAACATCCCCATTTCTGACCTTATGTTGGAGGGAAGGTCATTGATGAAGTAGCTGAAGATGGTTGGGCCTAGGACACTGCCCTGAGGAATTCCTGCAGCAATGTCCTGGGGCTGAGATGATTGATCTCCAACCACTACTACCATCTTCCTTTTTGCCAAGTATGACTCCAGCCACTGGAGAGTTTTCCCCCTGATCCCCTCCCCATTGACTTTAGTTTTACGAGGGCTCCTTGGTGCTGCATTTAGTTAAATGCTACCTTGATGTCAAGGGCAGTCACTTTCACTTCACCTTTGGAATTCAACTCATGTCCATGTTTGGACCAAAGCTGTAATGAGGTCTGGAGCCGAGTGGTCCTGGCGGAACCCAAACTGAGCATCGGTGAGCAGGTTATTGGTGAGTAAGTGCTGCTTGATAGCACTGTCGACGACACCTTCCATCACTTTGCTGATGATTGAGAGTAGACTGATGGGGCGGTAATTGGCCGGATTGGATTTGTCCTGCTTTTTGTGGACAGGACATACCTGGGCAATTTTCAAAATTGTCGGGTAGATGCCAGTGTTGTATCTATATTTCATTACTGCCGTGTTTACTTGACTGATTTTTGTTACACAATTCTTGAGCGGTGTTTGTGTTATTAATCCTTATCCAAACATCATATTATATGAAAAGAAATCTTCCTGCTGTTTTTTAAATTCCCCTCCAAGTTTTATTTGTAGTCACTGGTTTTGCCTCATCTGGATTCACCATTTTAATAATATATTGAATCATAGAATCATAGAAATTTACGGCACAGAAGGAGGCCATTTGGCCCATGGTGTCTGTGCCGGCTGAAACAGAGCTATCGCCTAATCCCACTTTCCAGCTCTTGGTCCATAGCCTTGTAGGTTACGGCACTTCAAGTGCATATCCAAGTACTTTTTAAATGCGATGAGGGTTTCTGCCTCTACCACCCTTTCAGGCAGTGAGTTCCAGACCCCCACCACCCTCTGGGTGAAAACATTTCTCCTCAATTCCCATCTAATCCTTCTGCCAATTACTTTAAATCTATGCCCCCTGATCACTGACCCCTCTGCTCAGGGAAATAGGTCCTTCCCATCCACTCTATCTAGGCAGCTCATAATTTTATACACCTCAATTAAATCTCCCCTCAGCCTCCTCTGTTCCAAAGAAAACAACCCCAGCCTATCCAATCTTTCCTCATAGCTAAAATTCTCCAGTCCTGGCAACATCCTCGTAAATCTCCTCTGTACCCTCTCGAGTGCAATCACATCTTTCCTGTTAAGTGGTGACCAGAACTATATGTAGTACTCTAGCTGTGGCCTAACTAGTGTTTTATACAGTTCTAGCATAACCTCCCTGCTCTTATAGTCTATGCCTCAACTAATAAAGGAAAGTATCCCATATGCCTTCTTAACCACCTTATCTACCTGTCCTGCTACCTTCAGGTATCTGTGGACATGCACTCCAAGATCTCTCTGTTACTCTACACCTCTTAGTATCCTCCCATTTATTGTATACTCCCTTGCCTTGTTTGCCCTCCCCAAATTCATTACCTTACACTTCTCCAGATTGAATTCCATTTGCCACTTTTCTGCCCACCTGACCAGTCCATTGATATCTTCCTGCAGTCTACAGCTTTCCTCCTCACTATCAACCGTACGGCAAATTTTTGTATCATCTGCAAACTTCTTAATCATGCCCCCTACATTTAAGTCCAAATCATTGATATATACCACAAAAAGCAAAGGGCCTAGTACTGAACCCTGCGGAAACTGTGAGATTGATAATTTAATTAAAAATAATAGTCATTCAACAAGGACTGAATTGAAACAGTACACTGAATAAATTGTTCCCTCGTTAGCAGTTAGGGCCATCTTATCTTGATGAGATATAATTGACTTGTTCTGTCTGTAGACCCCTTAACAGCTTTGAGTGACTACAGAGACTGTAAGTACGGTACTAGATTAACTTTTGAGTCTGTGATAATGCTTGCTTTTAAATGAAAACTTAACCCCATTTAAAAATGTTAATGTTCATTTTGTCAACACAATCATTTGCAGGTATGGCAACGAGGAGACATTCAATGTGCTGCCAGAATATTTCACACCATCACCGAGTTCTGTCCCTTCCTTTTCCAGTGTATTGTGGGTGGTAGGATGCCATCATGGACAGATGTTGTATGCTGGGGTTAGACGGCTAATTTTTCACTGGTGGTGCACAGCCATTCTGCATTATGGTCGCAGAGAGTGGACCTCCCGGAATCTTCCGAGGCTCTCTTATTTACATAAAGATCTGCAGTGGGCGCAGGGAAATGCGGGGCGGGAGGTTAAGAGCGCAGTTGTGGCTCCTTAGGGGCACTTCCTGCGGGGGAAACTGGCTACCCCCCCCGCCAAACCATCCAGGCCAGCATTTCCAACCTCTCTGGCAATGGGGGTACCACAAATACGCCTTCAAAACGATCAAAGACTTGCTACTTGTGGCCCATCCCTCCCCCGCAAATTTGGGTGAAGGTCAGCAGCAGAAGCTACGGGAGTGGCCTGTCACTTACTCTAAATTGTGCTCCCACCACTCTCATGGATTGTCTAGGTTTAATATTGAAAGAAAGACTTGGACTTATATAGCGTGATCATTTTACAGACAATTAATTACTTTTCAAGCGTAGTCACTCTTGTAATGTAGGAAATGCAGCAGCCAATTTACGCACAACAAGCTCCCATAAACAGTAATGTGGTAAATGACCAAATAATCGGTTTTAGTGATGTTGGTTGAGGGATAAATATTGGCCCAGGACACGGAGGAGAATTACCTCAGTACTGCACTGGGAGAGTCAGTGTAGATTTTGTACTCAAGTCTCTGGAGTGGGGCTTGAACCCACGACCTTCTACCTCAGAAACAAGAGTGCTGCCCACTGAGCCACAGCTGACACCTTGAATGGTTTATCTGTAAAATAAACATAGTGTAGGGGAATGTTGCATCACTGAACTTAGCGAACCTTTTCTTCATTTCTGGGATCGTTTTATTTATAAGGCTGAAGCATTCCAAGTTGAAGGGCAAATGAGGCTGCTATCAATTTCATTCGATCGTTGACTTACTGTCTGGCAAACGGATGAAGCTAGCTTGTGCATCTCCCATCAGCTATCTGGGTCAGCAACACAAATAATCTTTTGTTTGCAGCAGGGAAGCTGGCCAAATTCCTAAAGTGAGGAGCCAACAGAATAGGTGCGTGGGCCAGTTTAATTTACCCTAAGGACCCAGAGACAGAGGCATGGGTCTGTTTAGCTTGTGCTAAGGAGACAGAGCTAGATTAAAGTGCCAGTTTAGCCTGGGCCAAGGAGCCAGAGACAAATAACAAAAGGCTTTAAAATGTAGAGACTCAAACACTAACAGGTCTGGGATAAGATAAATGACACAATTTAATAACTACTCCCAAAAAAAACGCTCAACTGTGTACACAACTCTTAAAATGCAAGACTGCAGATAACTCGGCCCATTCTATTCCAGTAGCATAGGAGGGAGAGAAAAAACAGGGAATTACAGACCAGTTAGCCTAACATCAGTAGTGGGGAAAACGCTAGAGTCTATTATAAAAGATGCGATAACAGAACACTTGGAAGGCATTAACAGGATTTTACAAAGTTAACATGGGTTTACAAAAGGGAAATCATGCTTAACAAATCTACTGGAGTTTTTTTGAGGAGGTAATACATGGGATTGGGGGGAATATACCGGCATGGATTGAGAATTGGTTGACAGACAGGAAACAGAGAGTAGGAATAAACGGGTCTTTTTCCGGGTGGCAGGCAGTGACTAGTGGGGTACCGCAGGGATCAGTGCTTGGACCCCAGCTATTCACAATATGTATCAATGATTTGGATGAGGGAACGGAATGTAACATTTCCAAGTTTGCAGACGACACAAAGCTGGGGTGGAATGTGAGCTGTGAGGAGGATGCAAAGAGATTCCAATGTGATTTAGACAAGTTGGGTGAGTGGGCAAGAACATGGCAGATGCAGTATAACGTGGATAAATGTGAGGTTATCCACTTTGGTTGTAAAAACAGAAAGGCAGATTATTATCTGAATGGTGATAGATTGGGAAAAGGGGAGGTGCAACGAGACCTGGGTGTCCTTGTACACCAGTCGCTGAAAGCGAGCATTCAGGTGCAGCAAGCAGTTAGGAAGGCGAATGGTATGTTGGCCTTCATTGCGAGAGGATTTGAGTACAGGAGCAGAGACGTCTTACTGCAGTTATACAGGGCCTTGGTGAGACCACATCTGGAGTATTGTGTGCAGTTTTGGTCTCCTTATCTGAGGAAGGATGTCCTTGCCATGGAGGGAGTGCAACAAAGGTTTACCAGACTGATTCCTGGGATGGCAGGACTGACGTATGAGGAGAGATTGGGTCGACTAGGCCTATAGTCACTAGAGTTTAGAAGAATGAGAGGTGATCTCATCGAAACATATAAAATTCTAACCGGACTAGACAGACTAGATGCAGGGAAGATGTTCCTGATGGCTGGGGAGTCCAGAACCAGGGGTCACAGTCTCAGGATACGGGGTATGCCATTTAGAACCGAAATGAGGTGAAATTTCTTCACTCAGAGGGTGGTGAACCTGTGGAATTCTCTATCACAGAAGGCAGTGGAGGCCAAGTCATTAGATGTATTCAAGAAGGAGATAGATACATTTCTTAATGCTAAAGGGATCAAGGGATATGGGGAAAAAGCGGGAAACAGGGTACTGAGTTAGACGATCAGCCATGATCATTTTGAATGGTGGAGCAGGCCCGAAGGGCCGAATGGCCTACTCTTGCTCCTATTTTCTATGTTTCTATGTAAGATGAAATCCACCGTAATAAAGAGGAATTTCACTTACTCAGTCCCTTGAAAGCAGTGGCCTTGGTCACAGGCCTTCATTTATGGCTGTTTATTCATTGTCTATTGTTTCTTGAGTGTCAGCTTTTTGGGGGCTGTGTTATTTTTTTTGGAAGAAAAACTTGAATTTATATAGCGCCTTTCACAAACTCAGGACGTCCCAAAGCATTTTACAGCCAATGAAGTACTTTTGAAGTGTAGTCACTGTAGGAAACGCGGCAGCCAATTTGAGCACAGCAAGATCCCACAAATAGCAATGTGATAATGACCAGATAATCTGTTTTAGTGATGTTGGTTGAGGGATAAATATTGGCCAGGACACCAGGGAGAACTTCCTTGCTCTTCTTTGAATAATGTCATAGGATCTTTTACGTCCACCTGAGAGGGCAGATGGGGCCTCAGTTTAACGTCTCATCCGAAAGACGGTACCTCCGACAGTGAAGCACTCCCTCAGTACTGGCACTGGAGTGTCAGCCTAGATTTTGTGCTCAAGTCCCTGGACTTGAACCTACAACCTACTGACTCAGACACAGTGTGGCAGGTTTTCTAGTTTGTAGATTAACAAGCAACTAAGTGTGTGCCTTTTGTTTGGGATTTCTGATTACTTCTCCATGGAAGGACCTTGGCATAATTTATATAAAAGATGCTATTAAGTTAAATTTAGATTTCAAGGGGTTACATTCAGTGTGAGGAGATGTGTATTAGAGCCAGACAATCCAGTTTGTGGAATGGTGCTTCTTACTTCAGCTAGAGAACATGCAAGTCCTTTAGACTCGAACCTCCTGTGGACCACCCACACTCATTGGGGTCGATTCCCATCCAGCTGAAATGGAGCAGCAGCAGCAGCCCAAAAATGGTGGCGAATGACCTGCCGCCCCATTCCCTACATCGCTGTAGCTGCCACACTCTTTCCCCTCCGGCCTCCTGCTGGGCGGCAGGAGTGCCTGCCTATGTCAGGCGGTAGGCCCATTCAAAATGCAAATGGGGGACCTATGACAGACAATGGCCATTACTGGGCAGGGATTATCCTGGAGTCTCCAGGGATTGAAGATTGACCTCCAGGGCAATGCTGCGAGCAAATCCTGGAGCAAAATCACCGGGACATTAAAAAACCCGTCATAGTAGTAGTTTCATAGTAGTTACAGCACAGAAGGAGGCCATTCCGCCCATTGTGCCTGTGCCGGCTCTTTGAAAGAGCTATCCACTTAGTCCCATTCCCCTGCTCTATAGTTTCATAGTTTTCTTTGAACACTTTCGCTTATTAATAATAAAAAGACATTGGAGATACGGAATAAAGGGCTGTTTGACTGAAGTTGAAAATCATCCAATCGGGTAATGAAGTCTGCTCGCTTCTCAATTAGTTGTGGGAAGGCGGTGCATCGTGAGGGTGAACGTGTCGGGCAACTAATGGTGGAGGCGGGACAATGGGAGACCGGGAGGTCATGTAACGAAACTTCCAGGAATACGTCCAACCAGAGTTGGCAACCCTACCGCCAGCCGCTTCACTGGTCAGCCACCCAATCGTTAAAATCTACCCCCGTTAGGTCAGGATGGTCTCACTTATAGGAGAAGTTTCTAAGGACCCCCATCCAGGGGGACGATAGCCTACTTTAAGGAGCAACCCTTTTGGCCAAGCCCCAGACAGGGACAACTGGGTATAATGTCAAAAGTCAAATTGCCGGCTTCCTGTCCAGCTCAGGAACAAAAGGACAGGTGAAGAAATGACCAGGGCCGTTTCTTAGAGAAGGACCATTGAGGGAGACAAGCATGACCCCATTCAGATAGAGCTGGTCACGATCAGTAGAATTACTGACCAGAAAAGTAACAATGAGGAGCAATTTATTATATCCTTGGGTTACGAGAAGTGATACTGAATTAAGTTGAACTACGATGAGAATTGCTATAAATGTTACTCTGTTGCTTCATTTAGCTTCCAATTGTAAAATAAACCAATTTGCTCGCATACATTTAGCCTTGTCTCAGTGAAGTGTTAATGGGTCCTTTCTTCCCCCTGCGGTTCCTTGGATTTCACACTGGTGTCATCACCCATGGCTCATGCCGGATTCCGTTAACTAGTTCCTAGAACAAGGGAGTCCCAGTGTTACAAACCCTCAGGTCACATTATCGTTGGATATCAGACGGTCAAAGGTCAACACCTGAGCTAGGGCTGTCAGAAAATGACGGGCTGGGCTTTTAATCTGGTTTATCACTTCTCCCAGGAGATCACATGGGATGAGGTAGGAACTGTATATATTATGATGCACCTCACAATTGTGTGGGACAGGCTGGATGGAGGGTCTTTTCCTGTCCGTCATTGTTCGTAACTTTAAACTAACCTGACTAAATTTTATATTTCCAGGGATATTCATCTGTACCAGATATGCGGAAATTACACTAAAACTGACTAATATTTGTAGCACATCAAGACTTTGATAGGCCTGCTCCCTCTCGACTTGAGAAGAGTTCTTTGCAATAATTAAAGCCCAGCAGCAGATACTGTAAATGAAAGAGTTTGTCTGTGCTGCATAAATCGCTGCAGAAACATTATTAAGTGCAACAAAAGGTTGTCGATTTGTGCAGCGAATATACAATAACAAAAACATAACACAAGAAAGCACTGAATGAAAAAAAAGTAATTATTTCTTCTACAATCCAAATACATTCTAATCCATCACTGACCTGAGTCACATGCCCTCCTGAGGAAAGCTTCTCCCCGTCCCTAAAGGGAAGTTAAGTAAACCTCTAAAATACCCATATAACTTTACATTCTACATTATACATCCTTGATTGATTGCACCTTCCTTGCATGACTTTTCCGTAATCAAAGCAACTGAGGGACCATCATGTTCCAGACAACATTCTATCGGCTCTATCTGCACTGATTCTTAACAACAGCACCTCAATTTTAAAATTCTCATTGTTTTCAAATCCCTCCATGGCCTCGCCCCTCCCTATCTCTGTAACCTCCTCCAGCCCTACAACCCTCCGACATCTCTGCTCTCCTCCAGTTCTGGCCTCGTGTGTCCCCAATTTCCTTCTCTCCACCATTGCCTTCAGCTGTGTAGGCCCTAAGCTCTGGAATTCCCTCCCTGGACCTCTCTGCCTCACTCTCCTCCTTTAAGATGCTCCTTAAAACCTCTCTCTTTGACCAAGCTTTTGGCCACCTGCCCTAATATCTCCTTATGTGGCACGGTGTCAAATTGTTTGATAATCGCTCTTGTGAAACACCTTGGGATGTTTTACCAAGATAAAGGTGTTGTATAAATGCATGTTGTTGTTGTTGTTGTTGTTGTTGTGCACATGGGGTAATCGTCCCCAAACATGGCATTTTTTTCCAAAGTGTCTCTTTAAAGTAATTCAGAAAGATACAGCTAATCTGATGATGGAGGAAAGGTCATTGATGAATCAGCTGACGATGTTTGGGCCGAGGATTGCTTCCTTGAGGAACTCTATCTCCCCCTTCAACTCAACACATTGATCTTTGGCATGAGGCCTACCAACTGCTCCCCAAGGCTAAAGAAAGGCAAGCTATTGTTGTCCTTTTTTAAGTTATGTAAATTTGTTGTGGTAACTATTCCGTTTTGTTTAACTTTTGTTTTTCTCTTTATTCTGTAGTTACAAGGCGTTTGACATGGTATATTTGATTGCATGTTCCATAGCTGTGTTAATATTCATTGTAGAAGACACATAGAATTACACTGATTGTACAGCACAGAAACAGGCCATTCGGCCCAACTGGTCTATGCCGGTGTTTATGTTCCAAACGAGCCTCCTCCCTCCCTACTTCACCTAATCCCGTCAGCATATCCTTCTATTCCTTTCTCCCTCGTGTGTTTATCTCGCTTCCCCTTAAATGGCATCTATGCTATTCGCCTCAACCACTCCTTGTGGTAGTGAGTTCCACATTCTAACCACTCTCTGGGTAAAGAAGTTTCCCCTGAATTCCTTATCGGATTTATTAGTGACTATCTTATATTTATGGCCCTAGTTTTGGTCTCCCCCACAAGTAGAAACATTTTCTCTTCAGCTAGCCTATCGAACCCCTTCATAATTTTAAAGACCTCTATCTGGTCACCCCTCAGCCTTCTCTTTTCTAGAGGAAAGAGCCCCAGCCTGATCAATCTTTCCTGATGGGTACAACCTCTCAGTTCTGGAATCATCCTTGTAAAATCTTTTTTGTACTTTCTCCTGTGCCTGTATATCCTTTTTGTAATACGGAGACCAGAACTGTGCACAGTGAACCAAGTGTGGTCTAACCAAGGCAAAAGATAAGTGTGACAAGTAATTATAGGAAGTAGATGGCAGGTAACTCCTTTTCATCTGCACTGTAGAGTCAGTCAGAGTACACAAAGGTTAGTTGTAGTTTGACTTTCGCCTTACTAAGATAATCCTGAAGCAAACGGAACAATTGATTAAATGCCAGGCAGCCATGTTGAAGACAACTGACCACATCGTTGTTTTTAAACTTTTTCTCTATCAGGCTACATTTCTCCCTTAAAAAGCCAGAGGTTTTATTTTGAAACAGGGAGAAAACAAAAAGACGGGAACAGCTCTATATGTACCTTGGCTTAATTCAGTCAAGTGTTACTGTCACTAATTTGCTAATCTTCAACTTCTCTTTAATACCATCTCCCAGATGTCCTTTGAAATTTATGCTCATTATGCTGCATAAATTAGCACACCATGGAGGGGAGGGAACAGTGCCTGAGGGGAGAGAACTATTTACAATGTCAGTTAGCATGGGTGGGGTCAGGAAGCGAAGTTGGGTATGTGGGGTTCGAAACCCCTTTTAAATAAAGACATTTGGAAATCTGCAAACACGGTAATGTGGTAAACTGTGTTCTCGCAAATCCTGGTTTTCCCTCACTGACGCTGATGGCATTGGTGAAGTGTATGTTTCAGGATCGAAGATATTGTACTGTGGATAGTTATCTAGATTATTAAATAAATAAGCTAGATGGATAATATTGAGCTTATAGCGTTGTCAGGCTTTTAAAACACAAAGGCTTTTGGAAACACAAGTTTTTCAACACAGCAGGGGGTAATGTAAGAAAAGGTAACAAGGGCATACATCAAAGGCTTCGGTTCAGGAAAGCAATGATAGGTGTGAAAAAAGCATGGGTCTCTCATTCCTATCTGGTAATCTGTTTGAAGAACTGGGATTTGTAAAACATCAAATAGTATTGCACCCAGCATATGGTCAATGGTATAAGGAATGGATTTGAAACCATTGAAGCAATCAAAATCTGAGGCGTCAGGACCATTAAGAATGTCTGGGTGTAGAAATGAAAGGGGCTATCTCTACATGAAAGGCCATAAACAGAGAGAGTAAAGGGGCCTTTTACATTCCATGGTTCGAGCACATAGTCGAACCATGGAATGTAAAAGGCCCCTCTACATCAAAAGGATCTCCGGTCACATGAGCAAAGCCTAAACTGTCAATCATTCAGGTTAATGATTGAAGCATAGTGACAGGAAGCAATTGGACAAAAAGAATGACCCTCCCCAATCCTACGTCCTATTGGTAAAACGAATATAAAAGGTAGACTTTAGAGAAGAACAGCCTCTTCATCACAAGGAACGCACACTGCAGTCAAACATCACACAAGATGAAGAGGACCTCATGGACTGAAGAGCTGATCAATCTTCAGGCCCGATGAGCAAAATCCTTGGTTTAAGGTTGTATATGTATTAATGATTTGTCTGATGTGTGTATGAATTGTTAAGTCATTACATAATAACGTTGCAAATTATTAAGTGTATAACGGAATGTCATACAGGAAAGTCATATGTATGGTTAGATTTTGCTTCATGAATGCTCGTATGAATTATATTAAATAATTGCTTTTGATTAACGAAACTATGGTGAGTGAGGGTGACTTCCTTTGCTTGACCATTTGTCCAGTTCCAAAAATCACTGGAAATAAGGCATACACTACAGGTGGTCAGCAATTTAGTGGGAATGGGATCAAAGGTGCAGGAAGTGGGTGTTGTGGATAAGATGAGCTCAGAGGCGCCACAAGGGGAGATAAGAGAGAAACTGGAGAAAGCACAAGATTCAGGGTTAGGGCAGGAGAGAGAACACCTGGGGATGTTTGGCCTAGTGAGCAGGGAGATGGAGGGAAAGCAGCAGAGGTAGCTGAAAGGATGCCAAGCTAAAGGAGATATTGGGAAGGGTGACCAAAAGTTTGGTCAAAAGAGGTGGATTTTGACATGAGATGAAGGCGGGTCTTAAAAGGAGGAGAGGGAGGTGGAGAGGCAGAGGTTGTTTAGGGAGGGAATTACAGAGAGCAGGGCCTAGGCAGCTGAAATCATGGCTACCAATGGTGGCCGAAGGGGAGGGAGGAGCCGGATGTATAAGAGGCTGGAGTCATAGGAACTGAGAGTGCCGGGTTGCGGGGGGGGGGGGGGAGTCGTAGGGCATTGTGGGAGCGGGAGCCAATGTAGCTCTGGGAGGAGGGGAGTGACAGGCACACGTGACTTGGTGTGGGCTAGGATATGGCAGCAGGGTTTTAGATGAGCTAAAGATTACAGAGAGTGGAGGGTGGGAGGCTGGGCTGGAGAACATTGGAGTAATTGAGCCCGGAGGTGACAATGAGGGTTTCAGTGGCAGATTGACTGAGGTAGGTATGGTGGCGGATGATAAGAATGGTGGAAGTAGGCAGTCCTTGTGATGGGGAGGATATGAAGTCAGAAGCTCAGTTCAGGGTTGTTACATTGATGTACTATCTGCAAACTGATTTCAAGAAAATAGTTAGAGATAAAGGATGTCAGAAGTCACATTAATTGTTCTGCCTGACTGCACCTTGTGCAATGAAAGCAGATTTCTGTTGTAGGTACAGTTGAAATATCACTGAGCTTCTTCACATCGCCTACAGTAGTGGCGTTTAATTATTTATCAGAAATTATTGAATTTTGTTCTTTATTATTCTTATTGTTTAATTACTGGACTCATCGCAGTTTTTGGAAACTAATAAGCATTAAATTAAAAATGTGGTGATTGGAATTTTGTTCTCACCCTCTACTCAAGGATGAACTTTAAATATCCATATTAGTATACCTACTAAAATGGCAGTAGTCATGGCTCAGTGGGTAGCACTCTCTCCTCTGCATCAGAAGGTTATAGGTTCAAGTCCCACTCCAGAGACTTGAGCACAAAATCTAGGCTGACACTCCCAGTGCACTATTGGAGTGCTGCACTGTCGGAGGTGCCATCTTTCGAATGAGACATTAAACCCCATCTGTGCATGCCCCTTTAATTCGCAGCTGGCAAACCAATGGGAGCAAGTTCACGATTTTCGGGTTCATTGGCAGAGAGAGATGGCGTCCTGAAGTGAGTAAGTTCTGCCCCAATATCTGGTCATTATCACATGGCTGTTTGTGGGATCTTTCTGTGCAAAATTGGCTGCCTTGTTTCATACATGACAACACTTCAAAAGTACTTCATTGACTTTGGGACAACCTGAGGTTGTAAAAGGTTCTATGCAAATACTTTAATTTAAGACACAGTTACCATTATGAGGTGCCATTGACTACAGTTTTGTGGTTCCCACTCTCCCTGTGACACTCCTGAATGTAAATAACCCTCTAGTATCTCTAGAGTTGACAGCAGCAGCGATGCACCTTTCGGCCTCACTCTCCCCAGACGGCAGCTGTAACGCAAAAGAACTTGAACATGCAGCAGCACTTTTGTCAGATCCATTTTTTCTTTTATCCAGTTCTCGAGCTTCGAAAGGTTGGAGCCCCTGAACATGAACCAGTCGGAGGAGGTAATTATGGCTCGTTATCTACAAATGTGTCCCCTGTTCGAGGGGCTCAGGTTATAAATTCAACCGACCAACATTTTTTTTCCTTGCATCACACACATCACATGGAAAACTTTGATTTTATTCCTACTTTTGAGTATCCTAAAGCCACATGTTTGTTTTTTTTATTCGTTCGGGCGTTGCTGGCGAGGCCAGCATTTATTGCCTATTCCTAATTGCCCTTGAGAAGGTGGTGGTGAGCCGCCTTCTTGAACCGCTGCAGTCCGTGTGGTGAAGGTTCTCCCACAGCGCTGTTAGGAAGGGAGTTCCAGGATTTTGACCCAGCGACGATGAAGAAACGGCGATATATTTCCAAGTCGGGATGGTGTGTGACTTGGAGGGGAACGTGCAGGTGATGTTGTTCCCATGTACCTGCTGCTCTTGTTCTTCTAGGTGGTAGAGGTCACGGGTTTGGGAGGTGCTGTTGAAGAAGCCTTGGCGAATTTCTGCAGTGCATCCTGTGGATGGTGCACACTGCAGCCACAGTGCGCCGGTGGTGAAGGGAGTGAATGTTTAGGGTGGTGGATGGGGTGCCAATCAAGCGGGCTGCTTTGTCCTGGATGGTGTCGAGCTTCTTGAGTGTTGTTGGAGCTGCACTCATCCAGGCAAGTGGAGAGTATTCCATCACACTCCTGACTTGTGCCTTGTAGATGGTGGAAAGGCTTTGGAGTCAGGAGGTGAGTCACTCGCCGCAGAATACCCAGCCTCTGACCTGCTCTTGTAGCCACAGTATTTATATGGCTGGTCCAGTTAAGTTTCTGGTCAATGGTGACCCCCAGGATGTTGATGGTGGGGGATTCGGCAATGGTAATGCCGTTGAATGTTAAGGGGAGGTGGTTAGACTCTCTCTTGTTGGAGATGTTCATTGCCTGGCACTTGTCTGGTGCGAATGTTACTTGCCACTTATGAGCCCAAGCCTGGATGATGTTGTCCAAGTCTTGCTGCATGCGGGCACGGACTGCTTCATTATTTGAGGGGTTGCGAATGGAACTGAACACTGTGCAATCATCAGCGAACATCCCCACTTCTGACCTTATGATGGAGGGAAGGTCATTGATGAAGCAGCTGAAGATGGTTGGGCCTAGGACACTTAAATATAATTTTAACCTTTTTTGCAGAAGTAAACGAATAGTAGAAATTTACACTTCATTGGTCCTTTAGTTGAGGGTGAACTGCATTTGATTTAAAGTGGAGATTGTGTCTTGTGGTTTTATAAGATGCACCCCTTAGCTTCTCATATTACAGGCTTTTTCTGATTGTATGCTGTAAGATTCCATATGGAAAATAATCTTAAGAGATATAGGAACGAGCAGAGGCGATAACTCCCAAGCACTATGCCTTCTCATTTAGATCCTCTTTCAGGATCAACAGTGACCATTTGTAATCTCTTTGCACTTCTCATTTGAACCTCCTTTAATTCCTGTTGAATCAGTCCAGATCCCTTTTGAATACTTCAGCATTCATTGCTAAGCAGCAATTTTATTACATAAAGAGGAAGCCACACCCTAACTGAGATTTGGCTTATGTCTTTTTTTGGTCAGCCCAGAGGGGTCTGACAGACATGAAGACCCTTCACCCTGTGCAAGAGTCTCCAATCCAAACTACTGAGAAATTCACACAAGTAATATTTCTGTTTCCTCAATATAGAGTGAACTCTCTCTCCCCTTTGGGACACATCCCACTCACCCAAGGCAAGAGAATTTAGGCACAGGTTGACACACCCAAGGTTAAGGACCCCCCCCCACCCCCAGTATATACAGGGATACTGCTCAAATTTAAACACTTAAAGACAGCATTGTGCGCAGGTAAGTTTTCTGTTGCTGTCTATCTTGCCTCACCTTATCCATTGAGGTAGCTAAAAAGAAAAAGGTTGCATATGGTGACATCACAAGTCCCCCATCAATCACGCCTGGAGACCGCACTGCTGTAAGTGACTGGGATTGATTTTACATACATAATTTCTATTGTTTAACTATTCTCCAGTCGTTGCATTTTGCTGGAGAAATAATCCTGCTTTCATTGGGAGATGTTGCTGTAGTGCGTAGAGACTCTGTTTAAATGAATTCTGTAGACTGTTTGCTGTAGTGCAATGTTTAAACAGACCCTGTTTGCAAAGTAAATAGACTCTGCTGTAAAATAGACTGTTTGCTGTGAGTCCTGCCGTAAGTCCCGCCCCACCTCCAACTCATTGGCTGACACAGTGGTGTCAATAGACACGCTGAAGAAAAAATTGCATCTATTTGAAATCTAAAACTAAAACAAAAAATGCTGGAACCACACAGCAGGTCTGTGGAGAGAACAGATAAGTCAATGTTACACATATAAATCTATCTATTAAGGTATTGTGCAGCATTGTTACCTGAAATTGAGTGGGGAAAAATCCCTCTCCCCACAATGTCTTACGTCTATTTTAGCTTCTATGGTGCTAGATTTTCTGCCTATTGACTATGAATGGATGTAAAATCACATCTCGTGATTGCAATGGTGTAGCCAAAGGGTAGCCTACGATATCGCACATCCAAGCCAGCTGTCCCAAAACTTTCATATTCCCAAACCACCTCTTAGATTTGAAAGCCCATTGAGAAACTACTTCCAGAAACTCATCAAGGTTGGAAAGCAGATATCAAGCCAAGAAATGAGGCCTGTGGAGGACTTTCCAATGATCTCTCTCAGCTGCTCACCGCCACCTGTTCTGAGCACCACAACGGTGAGAAACTGGCTGAACGCTTTGGGACGTCCTGAGGTCGTGAAGGGCGCTACACAAATACAAGTTCTTTCTTTTTCCCTTCTGTCTGCGCTAAAAACTAACACGCAAATAGCTGACGATTCCTGGCCCCCTCCAGTGTATATCGGCTGGCCACTGCTACTTCAGTCTTTACCAACCGACCAGTCGCTACCGCCATCCCGTTTTTTCAGCCTATGCCAACAGACCAATCACTTTGACCTTTGACACACAGCAATATGTCACCTCTCACCCCTTGAGGCCTGCCACTAAGCTACCAATCACCACCACCTCCCAAACTTTCCAGCATTGGAAGGCCTCACTCAAGATTCCCAGGAAATCCTGGCTAGGCTTCCCATTCACTCCACGTGATATCAAGAAACGGCTGAGTGCACTGGATACAGCAAAGGCTATGGGCCCCGATAACATCCCGGCTGTAGTGCTGAAGACTTGTGCTCCAGAACTAGCTGCACCTCTAGCCAAGCTGTTCCAGTGCAGCCACAACATTGGCATCTACCCGACAATGTGGAAAATTGCCCAGGTATGTCCTGTCCACAAAAAGCAGGACAAATCCAATCCAGCCAATTACCACCCCATCAGTCTACTCTCAATCATCAGCAAAGTGATGGAAGGTGTCATCAACTGTGCTATCAAGCGGCACTTACTCACCAATAACCTGCTTACCGATGCTCAGTTTGGATTCCGCCAGGACCACTCGGCTCCAGACCTCATTACAGCCTTGGTCCAAACATGGACTAAAGAGCTGAATTCCAGAGGTGAGGTGAGAGTGACTGCCCTTGACATCAAGGCAGCATTTGACCGAGTGTGGCACCAAGGAGCCCTGGTAAAATTGAAGTCAATGGGAATCAGGGGAAAAACTCTCCAGTGGCTGGAGTCATACCTAGCACAAAGGAAGATGGTAGTGGTTGTTGGAGGCCAATCATCTCAGCCCCAGGGCACTGCTGCAGGAGTTCCTCAGGGCAATGTCCTAGGCCCAACCATCTTCAGCTGCTTCATCAATGACCTTCCCTCCATCATAAGGTCAGAAGTGGGGATGTTTGCTGATGATTGCACAGTGTTCAGTTCCATTCGCAACCCCTCAAATAATGAAGCAGTCCGAACCCGCATGCAGCAAGACCTGGACAACATCCAAGCTTGGGCTCATAAGTGGCAAGTAACATTCGTGCCAGACAAGTGCCAGGCAATGAACATCTCCAACAAGAGAGAGTCTAACCACCTCCCCTTGACATTCAACGGCATTACCATTGCCGAATCCCCCACCATCAACATCCTGGGGGTCACCATTGACCAGAAACTTAACTGGACCAGCCATATAAATACTGTGGCTACAAGAGCAGGTCAGAGGCTGGGTATTCTGTGGCGAGTGACTCACCTCCTGATTCCACAAAGCCTTTCCACCATCTACAAGGCACAAGTCAGGAGTGTGATGGAATACTCTCCACTTGCCTGGATGAGTGCAGCTCCAACAACACTCAAGAAGCTCGACACCATCCAGGACAAAGCAGCCCGCTTGATTGGCACCCCATCCACCACCCTAAACATTCACTCCCTTCACCACAGGCGCACAGTGGCTGCAGTGTGTACCATCCACAGGATGCACTGCAGCAGCTCGCCAAGGCTTCTTCGACAGCACCTCCCAAACCCGCGACCTCTACCACCTGGAAGGACAAGAGCAGCAGGCACATGGGAACAACACCACCTGCACATTCCCCTCCAAGTCACACACCATCCCGACTTGGAAATATATCGCCGTTCCTTCATCGTCGTTGGGTCAAAATCCAGGAACTCCCTTCCTAACAGCACTGTGGGAGAACCTTCACCACATGGACTGCAGCGGTTCAAGAAGATGGCTCACCACCACCTTCTCAAGGGCAATTAGGGATGGGCAATAAATGCCGGCCTCGCCAGCAATGCCCACATCCCATGAACGAATATAAAAAAAAAATTCCTGTTCAGGCAAGATAGTTGAAGCTCACTTCATTATGTTTTTCTTTTAACTTCGATACTCTCCTGGAGTAATAGAGTCACCCTAAAATTGTGACCTCAACCTGGCTATGTCTTTGTATCCTACTCCATAATGACAGTGATATGCACTTCATTCTACCTCATAGTGCACTACACTCATCTTTCAAAAGTAAGTAAAAACACCACACCGGTTTATAAAAACCCCTGCTTTTTAAAAAAAAATCACTATCTTCTTATTTAAAACCATAATCAAATCTCAAAGGTTAGATGACACTGATAAACCACTCAAGCCATACTACCAGGGCTAAAGACAACACTGGACTCCTCGGTTGGATTATTGTCTTGTTGCTGCCTTACCTGGTGACTTTGAACTCCTCGACTGGATTATCTTCTGTGTCATATTCATACCACAAGGAGTGGTTGTGGAGAATAGCTTAGATGCATTTAAGGGGAAGCTAGATAAACACATGAGGGAGAAAGGAATAGAAGGATGTGCTGATAGGGCTAGATGAAGAGGGGTGGGAGGATGCTTGTGTGGAGCATAAGCATCGGCATTGATGGCCTATTTCTGTGCTGTACATTTTATGTAATTCTATAAGACTACACATACTGTATGAGTAGATACAGATGGCATTTGAAATCAAAAATTCATGAATGCTATTAGATCAAGAACAAGTTATTAGTTATTCTAATGAATCCTTTGACACCATGGGAAAACTCTAGCCTATAAATTGCCTTTGGTGCACTCATAAGGGGTTACCCGAGCATTACTTTAGGATTATTAAGTATGCTATTTAGTCCCCGATTTTTCTGTTTTCTGGAGCTGTGCTAAACAGGTGCATGATCACCCATACAGTGAGTGGGTCATCCAATCATAGAATGATACAGCACAGAAGGAGGCCATTCAGCCCATCGTGCCTGTGCCGGCTCTTGGAAGGAGCTATTAATTGCTCCGTTGGGGAATTGAGTCCCGGTGAAGCTGCAGAAGCAATAATCCCGACAAATCATCTGTGAACTGCAATAATGAGCCATGGAAACAGCTGAAACAGCACTGAGAGTCCAGAGCAGCTATTTACTGAGCACTTATTGCTGAAGAGTGGAACATTACAGAGTGAGGAAAGCCAGGCTTACTGTCGGGATGCTGGAAGCTCGACTGGATGGAGTTAGGGAGAGAGCTTTTACAATTTATGGTACTGATGGCAAATTCTTTCTCCCTTTCCTCCCACACCAGGTATGGGAGGAGATGGTGGAAGATTGCCAGCACAGGCACAATGGGCCGAATGGCCTCCTTCTGTGCTGTGTGATTCTATGGAAAGAATGATTGCATTGTCCAGGAGCTGAAAAGGCATTGGAAAAATAAAATACCAGATCTCAAGAAATCTGTTAAGGGAAGCTATCAACAATCTTCTACATGATAGGTACCTGCCCCTAGTACACAAGCAATTCAGACCTCCCTGTTAACAGCTTATTCTGTTATAGCCGGAAGCTGCAATCTGTGTGTACACCAACAAATCTTAAAAGCAGCTTCACACAAGGAGCATGCATCTTCAATTTGTAACGTGCAGTGTGCCTCGAAGCTGTGCACCTGGTGACACAGTCACTGCTCTGTGCACTTTCAATATTACATAGAATTATACAGCACAGAAACAGGCCATTCGGCCCAACTGGTCTGTGCCGGTGTTAATGCTCCACATGAGCCTCCTCCCACCTTACTTCATCTCACCCTATCAACATATCATAGAATCATAGAATAATACAGCACAAGAGGAGGTCATTTGGCCCATCTACCAATGTGCTACCAATTCGTCCCATTCCCCTGCTCTTTCTCCATAGCCCTGCAAATTTTTCCTTTTCAATTATATATCCAATTCCCTTTTGAAAGTTACTATCGAATCTGCTTCCACCGCCCTTTCAGGCAGTGAGTTCCAGATCATAATTCGCTGAGTAAGAAAAATTTCCCCAATCTCCCTCCTGGCTCTTTTAACAATTATCTTAAATCTGTGTCCTCTGGTTTCCAACCCTCCTGCCAGTGGAAACAGTTTCTCCCTAATTACTCTATCAAAACCTCTTATAATTTTGAACACTTTCAATTTGAACCAATTGAAAGAGACCACCCGTGAAATCATTGACCATGTGTGCATCGAGAGAATGGGAGATGATAAGCTAGAGGTTTCCTTATCTGACATTACCATAATGTTCATGTCATGTCCCACTCCAGCACAAAATCTAGGCTGACACTTCAGTGCAGTACTGAGGGAGCACTGCACTGTCGCAGATGCTGTCTTTCAGATGAGACGTTAAACCGAGGCCCCGTTTGCCCTCTCAGGAGGATGTAAAAGATCCCACGGCCACTATTTCAAAGAAGAGCAGGGAAGTTCTCCTTGGTGTCCTGGCCAATATTTATCCCTCAACCAACATCACTAAAAAAACGATTATCTGGTCATTATCACATTGCTGTTTGTGGGATCTAGCTGTGCACAAATTGGCTGCCGCGTTTCCTACATTACAACAGTGACTACACTTCAAAAGTACTTCATTGACTGTAAAGCGCTTTGGGACGTCCCGAGATCGTAAAAGGCGCTATTTAAATTCAAGTTCTCTCTTTATGTCATGTCGTTGGGCTGAGTGACAGTCACCCAGTCACACATTCAACTTGAGTAATGTCACAGAGATTATTGGGCAATGAAAGAAGTGTTTATTTTTAAGACAGCGTTTTGCTCTCTTCAAAAATGGAAAAGCAGACTGCTGGCACAGTCGGGTGTCCCTGAGCAAACCAAGCACCTCAAAGCACCCTGCGTCACCGTCACCGCCTCTGCCAACCACCAGCGCAGTTACACACAACCAAAGGGATGTAGATAGTAAGGTTGAGGAGGAAGCATTAAAAAAAAAGTGAGTCACAGTGCTCAGGTGCGAAAGGAGCAAATGGTGATGACAGTTGAAAGCCAGACACCTGCTGAGGAGGCCCCACAAGGTTCCTGCATCTGGTGCAGTGCCGAGGGATTTAGGTCCCTCTTGCAAAAATAGATTTCTGTCTGAGCACCGACATGAATAACTTGAGTCTGTGGAACAAATACACTGCCAGGTTAGGTGAAACGCATAAAGTCCACTAACTGGATCTGTGCAGCTATGGGTAAATGGTTGTCTGTACTGCAAACCATCAGGGAACACATAGCAACTCCTGCTGAATCCATAGCGGGGCCCTCAATAGCAGAGGAACAATGGGAGCATGTGAGTGAATGGTCACCTTGGTGCTGTAGAATGCTTGGATTCAAATTTCAAATATGGTCTCTCGGCCAGTTTGAACATACTGTCAGATACGCAAGGGGTAATCACAATGATCCCATGCTCTGTACTGGGCACTGTGGATGCATTGGCTGTGGGCCGGAGTGTGCAACACTGTAGCCTCGATTCTCCAACCCATGCCGCCGATGAGCACTTTTTCCTGTGGGAGCACAAGATCGCAGAATTACCCCTGTAGAGACAACCTTGAAGCAGGGATCGAGAAATCTCATATCTGCTCATTGCTCTGTTCTCAGATACATCAGAGGGAGCGCCCAGCTGAATAAGGTTTATACATTGTATGTTGACATGATCTCATACGCATTGGCTGCCTTGACCTGTTTAAATCACATGGGAACAGGAGAAGGCCATCCAGCCCTTCGAGCCTGTTCCTCCATTCAGTTAGATCATGCCTGATCTGTATCTTAACTCCATCTACCCACCTTGGTTCAGTAACCTTTGATGCCCTTGCATAAAATCATAGAATCATACAACACAGAAAGAGGCCATTCGGCCCATCGTGCCTGTGCCGACTCTTTGAAATCCAATTAGTCCCACTCCCCTGCCCTTTCCCCATAGCCTTGCAAATTTTCCCCTCAACTGCTGCTGGCAAATTTTAATCATCTTACCTAGCAAAAATTTAACAGCTACATATTTAAAGAACAGCATAATTTGGTTTTGGGTTGAACGAGTGGAAATGGATCAAATGTCTGTCACCCAGTTATCGAGGAGATCCAGGCACACTTCCATTCCTTTTAGAAAGTGTTTTTTTAAGAGATAACTCCTATTGCACAAAAGATGTGGGAAAATACATATTTAATGCAGGTTACATCTTGAAATGCTGGTGATAAGAACTGTCAGATAATTTCATGAGAAATTATTTTGGCAGGCATGTTTTTTCAATTAACGGGACTGTTTCGACATAAGTTTTCAGATGTTTAATGCATCATATATTACCATATTTTACAAGATTAGACTAGGCTTGTCCTGGCCAATATTTATCTCTCAACCAACATCACGAAAACAGATTATCTGGTCATTATCATATTACTGTCTGTGGGAGCTTGCTGTGCGCAAATTGGCTGCAGCATTTCCTACATTACAACAGTGACTACACTTCAAAAATACTTCATTGGCTGTAAAGCGCTTTGGGATATCCTGAGGTCGTGAAAGGTGCTATATAAATGCAAATTTTTTTCTGTATTCCCTTGAATATAGACGATTAAGGGGTGATCTAATTGACGTGTTTAAGATGATTAAAGGATTTGATAGGGTAGATAGAGAGAAACTATTTCCTCTGGTGGGAGAGTCCAGAACAAGGGGGCAGAACCTTAAAATTAGAGCTAGGCCGTTCAGGGGTGATGTCAGGAAGCACTTCTTCACACAAAGGGGAGTGGAAATCTGGAATTCTCTTCCCCCAAAAAGCTGTTGAGGCTGGGGGTCAATTGAAAATTTCCAGACTGAGATTGATAGATTTTTGTTAGGCAAAGGGTATTAAGGGGTAAGGAACCAAGATGGGTAAATGGAGTTAAGATACAGATCAGCCATGATCTAATTGAAAGATGTGGAGATGCCGGTGATGGACTGGGGTTGACAATTGTAAACAATTTTACAACACCAAGTTATAGTCCAACAATTTTATTTGAAAATCACAAGCTTTCGGAGGCTTCCTCCTTCCTCAGGTGAATGTGGAAATTGAAAGGAGGAACAGTCTGGAGGGGCTGAATGGCCTACTCCCATACCTATGTTCCTACAAGTTCCAAACTCGGAGAAATAAGAGTGCAAGGGTTTCCTCTCAGATGGAAGTTAGAGGAAAGCGTTAAGCATGTGTGGCCTAACTTTATAAGATAAATGCAGTAACATTTGCGGACGTCACAGGGCCGAATGTCACATGGTCAATCCTCGAGGAATACGAACCAGAGTTGACAACCCTGCACTGAGGTTGCTCCTTTCATCTATCTGGAGTGGTCCTAAGGGAAGATCTCCATGCAATGGAGTTCTTCAAATGTCATCTAGTCTTGTTTTCAGTTTCCAGTTTTGCATTATGTTTTTAAGTAAGATTTTCTTAACTTGGCATTTTTATGAAAATATTCTTTCTTCAGAATTTTTTTTTCTCTCCTTTAATAATGTATAATGTTTATGTGGGGCACAAAATAACTAAATTCACTGAAAAGCCAATTGTAATTGTAGCATTTACACCAGAACAGGAAGTGCTGATAAAATAGGAGTCATGAAAAAGGAGCTCTTACAATATAATTTTTCATGAAAGCCCACACAGTTTTGGAGTGAAGTGGCAGTTCGCTAATCAAGTTAATATTAATGGTGGAGGTTTAAAGGCACCAGATTTACAATATTTCATGGCTAAAATGGTAAACGGTGAAGAAAAAAAAAAGCATGGCAGGGAGATCAGCAGGTTCCAGAGCTGGACTGTCCACTCCCACCATTGGGCCACCATCTTGAGGCCTTGGTACCCCTAGGACAGGATAGGGCAGGAAAGTGGAGTTAAGGTAGAAGATCAGCCATGATCTTATTGAATGGCGCAGCAGGCTCGAGGAGCTGGATGGCCTACTCCCGCTCCTATTTCTTACGCTCTTATGTTCTACCAGGCAACGATTGTGGAGAACTGGCTCTGGGTCAGCACGGAGCAAATTAATCTGTGCCATCGGTTGAAAGACATCCTGCATCATGGGGACAGCTTTGTCAGTGACAGTTGAAGTTAACTCTTTCCTCAATTGTTTTTCCTCTGTCTCCTTCCAGGCTAGTACAGAGATCATCTGCAGTATCAGCCAATATCTTAACCACATAGCTGATGCACATCGTGGTAGGGTCAGCACTTTTCAACTCCTTTCCCACTAAATAGCAACACCAGTTTGACACAGTTGCCCTGTGTCACAATATTGCTGCAAGCAGAGGGGCCTCTGCGGGGAAAACCTGCGACCATCCTTAAGCCCATCTTGCGTGTCAGTAAGTGACCATGGCATCGTGAAGGTAAGTCATGGTACAATAATTGTGTGTGTGAAAATTTGAGCATGTTAAAGGTGTCAGTTGTAAGTTACAGCTTGAATGCATGCCCTACTGGAGTGACAGCTTACATGATAAGCAACAAAGGAGCTGTAAGCAGGCTAGGCATGAGCTAGCAGTAAATTTGGAAGTGGTTGAGAGAGAACACTTTGTGGCAATGCTTACTTGGGCCATCTACCTGGTAATGGTACTATTGGGTAGAATTACCTTGGCAGCTTCCTTAAGGTGTGCCATCTTCTTCCACATTTAGTCCCAGTTTGTGTGGCTATTGTAGACACTGCTGACTCTGATCATCATCTTCTGATACTGTGCTGCACTGCTGTCCTCTGGGGAGGGTGCACTAGAGTATCAAATAGGGCAAACTTTCTCACACTCACCACTTTCCATTTCACCAGCTATCAAATAGCCTGGTTCAGATGCTGCATTTCTTTCTCACTTTGCTACGGGTTCAGTTTCCTGTTTCCACATTTGTTCCACCTTCCCTTGGGTTTTGCCAGTCACTTCCTTTGCCCCATATAGCTTAAGGAAAGATCAAAACAATTTTTGCCCCCTGCAGGAGGCCACTCTCCTTAACGTGGCTACATCCCCCTGAATTTTGCCTGCAGCCCTTTAAGGGCTGCTAATCAGGTACATTCCCGGCCTTCTTTGGTGAGCACCCAGTGCTGGACACAAAAGGACCAGGAACTATAACTTGGCACGCATAGATAATAATAAAGGGCAACCTCAGGAAATCCCATGAGGTTGGCCTTGGCAGAATAAGGGCAAGCATTGAACTCACTTCAATCTGGTGTCACCATTTCAACACCAAGTTCAGAAAATATATCTAATGGTGTACTTTCCTATTTATTTATGACATCAGCAACAAGACTAGTTATCTTAATCATTGTACCCCACAGAACCTCTTCCCTCTGAACAGCCATGAGATAGGTGAGAATTATGCATACCCCTTGCTCAGTTAGCTTCCGACAGGCAGACATTAGGGTTAATGCTGATAGCAATTTACATGCTTATATTGCTGCTTTTTAAAATTATATTGAGCAGTATGTCGTATGCATTATAAAAGAACTTCTGTCCTGGGAGTTTGGAGCAACCTCCATGGATGAAATCTGAAACATCTATCTACAGAGATTAGAGTATTACATTCCATAGAATGTACAGCACAGAAACAGGCCATTTGACCCAAATAGAATCATAGAAGTTACAACATGGAAACAGGCCCTTCGGCCCAACATGTCCATGTCGCCCAGTTTATACCACTAAGCTAGTCCCAATTGCCTGCACTTGGCCCATATCCCTCTATACCCATCTTACCCATGTAACTGTCCAAATGCTTTTTAAAAGACAAAATTGTACCCGCCTCTACTACTGCCTCTGGCAGCTCGTTCCAGACACTCACCACCCTTTGAGTGAAAAAATTGCCCCTCTGGACCCTTTTGTATCTCTCCCCTCTCACCTTAAATCTATGCCCCCTCGTTATAGACTCCCCTACCTTTGGGAAAAGATTTTGACTATCGACCTTATCTATGCCCCTCATTATTTTATAGACTTCTATAAGATCACCCCTTAACCTCCTACTCTCCAGGGAAAAAAGTCCCAGTCTGTCTAACCTCTCCCTGTAAGTCAAACCATCAAGTCCCGGTAGCATCCTAGTAAATGGTCCATGCTCCACATGAGCCTCTTCCCACCCCTGTTCATCTAACCCTATCAGCATACCTTTCTGTTCCTTTCTCCCTCATGTATTTATCTAGCTTCTCCTTAAATGCACCCATGCTATTCGCTTCAATTACTCCTTGTGGTAGTGAGTTCCACATTCTCACCACTCTCTGGGCAAACTCCTGAATATTTGGCTTTTGTCACCAGAAATAACTGTCCTTGTCCTTCAGACCATTGTAGCATAAGAACATAAGAAATAGGAGCGGAAGTCGGCCATATGGCCCCTCGAGCCTGCTCCGCCATTCCATAAGATCATGGCTGATCTTCAACCTCAACTCCACTTTCCCGCCCGATCCCTATATCCTTGATTCCCCTAGAGTCCAAAAATCTATCGATCTCAGCCTTGAATATACTCAATGACTCAGCATCAAAAGCCCTCTGGGGTAGAGAATTCCAAAGATGCACAACCCTCTGAGTGAAGAAACTCCTCCTCATCTCAGTCTTAAATGGCTGACTGCTTATCCTGAGACTATGCCCCCTAGTTCTAGACTCTCCAGCCAGGGGAAACAACCTCTCAGCATCAAGCCTGTCAAGTCCCCTCAGAATCTTATATGTTTTAATGAGATCACCTCTCATTCTTCTAAACTCCAGAGAGTATAGGCCCATTTTACTCAAACTCTCCTCATAGGACAACCCTCTCATCCAAGACAGGCAACCCCGAGTTGTCTTAAAGGGACATGATACTACTTCATCGTGAAAAGGCAAGGACTAGGACAATCCATTGGATGAAGCACCTTCGCCAAAAATGAGAAGCTGATAGGAAAGAGACCAACTCCACGTGAAGGAGTAAAGTTAGGCACAGTATTTTAGAATTTCAAACTGCAATGTAGATGTTCAACTATCGCAACAATTAGGACTTGCAGTAGAAATCTTATGGGATGAGGTGTTAAAGCCAGCGTTGGCCCTGAGCTTGATGTTTGCACTAAACTGGAACAAGCCAGTGACCCTCAACAGCTGACTCACTCCTCCCACAGGTTGGAACCTTGAGTGTGGTGACCAAACATCAGTATCAAAAAAATGGTTTCCCTTTCCCATCTATTCACATAGCCTCGAGCTTGTGCTTTGTTTTCAGTTCAGTTTCTCACAGCAGACGCTATTAACCACAAAACAATGACTTAACAACTAATGTTGTTTATAAAACTGAGACAAAAATATTCCACCATCAGTGTGCAGATGGAAACTGTGATATTCGTCTCAGAGCCCAACATAATTGGTTTCAAATAAAAGTGCACAAGATTTGCATGTGGCATATTCCCCGGAGAGGCTGATTCATTTGTCTCTAATTGGCAGTCCATATGCCATCCTTTATGAAGAGTTCAAAGGTTCAGTCTCTTACTTGAGACACAAACCCTTTCATGTTTTTCCTGATTGTTCAAGATCTCATTATTTTAGTCTGGTTCAAATATCATTCACCTTGGTGGAATAAGGCCACAGAAACTTTAATGGTTAATGTAAGAAATGTAAAGACCATGTAGTGCAGAGTCATACAAAAGCAGCAATTACAAACTTTGTTAAAATTTAAAAGCCTATGTTAATTTTTTTTTAAACATAGAATTTACAGCACAGAAACAGGCCATTCGGCCCAACTGGTCTATGCCGGTGTTTATGCTCCATACGAGCCTCCTCCCACCCCTCTTCATTAAACCCTTTCACCATAACCTTCTATACCTTTTTCCCTCATGTGTTTATCTAGCTTCCCCTTAAATGCATCTATGTTATTCGCCTCAACTACTCCTTGTGGTAGCGAGTTCCACATTCTCACCACTCTCTGGGTAAAGGAGTTTCTCCTGAATTCCCTATTGAATTTATTGGTGACTATCTTATATTTACACGAATGGAGTGCAAAATGGATATTAAATTCAGGCTGAGATCTGACAGCAGCTGATCTCCATTTACTACCAGAAACCCCTGGTCTTAGAAGATCCCCAAAATGCCAGTTTTAAGCGGTTTTGTCCTTAACACTGTTGTCCATGGAAAAAAGATCTGGGGTTACAACCCCCATATTCATGTTCCACCTTTACAACTGGTGAACAGAGCATATTTTCACCTCATCGTTCTGGATTAGATTCAAACTCCAAGTTTTATATGTTTCCATGTTTTCATAACAGTTTGCTTCTTAATTCAAACTCTTAACCTTCCTCCCTTGCAGGCAAGTCAAAAAGTGCTGCATTGTGCTTTGGAATTTGCTTCAGAAGTGTCAGTCATGGCTCAGTGGGTAGCACTCTGACTCTTCTGAGTCAGAAGTTGTGGGTTCAAGTCCCACTCCCAGGATTAGAGCACATAATCCAGGCTGACACTCCCAGTGCAGTACTGAGGGAATGCTGCACTGTCAGATGAAACGTAAAACTGAGGCCCCGTCTGCCCTCTCAGGTGGATGTAAAAGATCCCATGGCCACTATTTGAAGAAGAGCTGCCAACTTCACACCCACCCTCTCAAAAATCTCACCTTTGACTCCTCTGTCCTTGCAAACTACCACCCCATCTCCAAAGTCCTTGGATGTATTGTTGCCCATCTTTCCCACAATTCCCTGTTTGAATCTCCCCAGTCAGGTTTCCGCTCCTACCACAGCACTGAAACAGTCCTAACCAAAGTTTTAAATGACGTCCTGTGTGACTGTAGTGCAATTTCCCTCTTCTCCTCCTTCAATTCTGTGCGGCTTTTAACCCAGTTGACGATACCATCCTCCTCCAGTGCCTCTCCTTCATTAGTCCAGCTCAGTGAGACTGCCCTTGCTTGGCACTACTGTTAGCTTTTCCAATCATAGCCAGGGCACCTCCAGCAATGGCTCCTCTTCTCGCCTTTGCACCGTTACCTCTGGAGTCCTTCAAGGATCTATCCACGGTGTCAGCCATGTCTCAGTGAGTAGCATTCTCACCTCCGAGTCAGAAGATTGTGGGTTCATAGTCCCATTCCAGAGATTTGTGCTCATAATCCAGGCTGACAATCCCACTACAGTACTGAGGGAGTGCTGCACTGTCGGAGGTGCCGTCTTTCAGACGAGTTGTTAAAACCGAGGCTCCATCTGCCCTCTTGGGTGGGTGTAAAAGATCCCACAGCACTATTTCGAAGAAAAGCAGGGGAGTTCTCCTCTGTGTCCTGTCCAACATTCATCCCTTAACCAACATCTAAAATCAAATGATCTGGTCATCATCACATTGTTGTTTGTGGGACCTTGCCGTGCACAAATCGACTGCTGTGTTTCCTACAGTACAACAGTGACTACACAGTGGCTGTAAAGCGCTTTGGGATGTCCTGAGGTTGTGAAAGGTGCTATATAAATGCAAGTCTCTCTTTTCTTGATCAATTGCTCTTGTTAAGCCCTTCCTGCAGTAAAAGTTTTACAAAATCCATAAAGCCTATCAATAAAACTGTCTAGGAAAAACACAAGATTTTTGACAAGGTTAGAATAAACTAGTAGAATGGATTTTCAATAACTTGCAAATAAAATCCTCATTGTATCCTTTCAATAAAGTCCATTGACACTCCATCAATATCAATCTTTTGAATGAAGTATCTGAAGTATCACACTCTCGCACTCTCATACTGCTCCAAACAAGCTAAGATTTTCTAACAGATGGTACAGTCAGTTCTCCCAGTGTAAAGGTTAGCCATGCAAATGATTCCCTGTTCACAGCATGAAAACTGATCGCTTTGCTGCATAAAAAGTGCTAATCAGATTTGCTCTCCCAAAGGCATTTCATAGGAATGCAAAGCCTCGAACAGTTTCAGAGCATTTTACTTTAAATTAAGCTCATGCTGCTCAGTCATCTGTCCATTGCTATCATCTGTTCAAAACCATCTGTTTATTGTATATCCAAGTTAGAAGCAACCAGCTCCCCTTCATCTCTATTCTAACTTACAAAAGAAAGATCACAAAGGCTTCAGTAACAATAATCTTAGTTGTCACTATCTTAGTTAAGTAACTGTCACATTCAATGTGTCCATCCAAATCAAAGAAAATATTTCTAATCATCAATTTGCCATCAAAGGTCAGTTTATATTTAGCCCAAATGTCAAAGGATATTCCAATTTCACTAATCCTGGTAAATGGTTCCCTCTCTTCAAGTATTGTCTCCCTCCCTTTCAAAAGTGCCAACTTCACCCCCCTCCCCTCAAAAATTCACCCTTGACCCCCTGTCCTTGCAAACTACCAACCCATCTCCAACCTCTCTTTCATCTCCAAAGTCCTTGAATGTATTGTTGCCTCCCAAATCCATGCCATCTTTTCCACAATTCCCAGTTTGAATCTCTCCAGTCAGGTTTCCACCCCTGTCACAGCACCAAAACAGTCCTAACCATCCTATACCATCCTCCTCCAGTGCCTCTCCTTCGTTAGTCCAGTTCAGTGAGACTGCCCTTGCTTGGCACTGCTGTTAGCTTTTCCAATCATAGCCAGAGCACCTCCAGCAATGGCTCCTCATCTCACCTCTATGCCATGTCAGCTGTGGCTCAGTGGGTAGCACTCTTGTCTCTGTGTCAGAAGGTCGTGGGTTAAAGACCCACTCCAGAGACTTTGGGCACATAATCCAGGTACCACTCCCAGTGCCAGTACTGAGGGAGTACTACACTGTCAGAGGTGCCGACTTTCAGACAGGAGGTTAAATCCGAGGCCCCGTCTGCCCTCTCAAGTGGATGTAAAAGATCCCACGGCACTATTTCGAAGAAGAGCAGGGGTGTTCTCCTGGTGTCCTGGCCAATATTTATCCCTCAACCAACATCACTAAAAACAGATTATCTGCCCATTTATCTCACTGATGTTTGTGGGATCTTACTATGTGCAAATTGGCTGCCGTGTTTCCTACATTACAACAGTGACTGTACTTCATTGGCTGTAAAGCACTTTGGGACATCCTGAGGTCGTGAAAGGTGTTATATAAAATGCAAATCTTTCTTTTCTTCCTCATCTAGATACTTCCCATTGGTGATATCATCCAAACGCATTTGGTCAGCTTCCAGATGTACATCGATGACATTTAGATCATCTCCCAACCACTGCTCTCAACACATGCACTGCCTCTGTGTTGTCAGGCTGCTTGTCCGACATCTAGTCAAGGAAAAGCCACAATTTCCTCCAGTTAAACATTGAGAAGACTGAAGCCATCGTCTGTGGCCCCTGCCACAAACTCTGTACTCTTACCACTGATTCCATCCCTCACCCCAATCATTGTCTCAGGTTGAACCAAACTGTTCGCAACCTCAGCATCCTCCTCAACCCAAAGCTGTGCTTCAAACCCTATATCTACTCCATCTCAATGACCACCTACTTCCACCTCCGTAACATTGGCCAACCTCCACTCCTGCCTCAGCCCATCTGCCATTGAAATCCTAAACCAAGTCTTTGACACCTCCAGACTTGACTATTCCAATGCTCTCCTGGCCGGCCTCCCATCCTCCACCCTCCATAAATCTCAGCTCATCAAAAACTCCCAGTCCACCAACACCTCCAATTTAATATTCTCATCCTCATATATAAATCCCTTCAAGGCCTCACCCCTCCTATCTCTGTAACCTGCTCCAGCTCTACAAGCCTCTAAAACTCTCCATTGCTCCGACTCTGGCCTCCTGTGCATCCCCCTCCTCCCTTCGCCCCACCATTGGAGGTTATGCCTTCAGGCTCCGGGCTTTAAGCTCTGGAATTCCCTCACTAAATCTCGCCAACCTTTCCATATTCCTCTCCTCTTAAAAGACAACTCTTCGAACAAGCTTTTGGTCACCCCTCCTAATACCTGCTTATCTGTAGAATCTCAACAAAAACTGGGAGTGGTGCAAATCCAAAACAATCAAAAGTTCCTTACTTTAAGTGAGAATGAAAGTAGAAAGCTTTGTTAATTTGTTAGCAATTCCTTTGCGATTAGCAAAAAACATCTTTCACACAACTTTAACATGGCCCCTTGGATAATTTAGTGTTCTTCTATGCTTTGAGAGTAAATTGCACTCATTTACATAGAGATAGTACAAAAAGTAACAGAAAAATCCCACACGTTCTAACATTTAAAATTCAAGCATCAGGCAGAAAAGGTAACATAGCATCCTGTCCACTCAGAGATTATATCCTAAAGGAGATCACTAAAACTTTAGTGGTCATGAAACGCTGCAAGAATCCAATCTTGATAAATATCGTGACACTTTTTTGCCTGCTCTGTCCCAGTGAGATTTAAGCACTGGGTCCCTAAATTCAACTCTTCTCCTTCCAACTGGTCAGAAAATATATTGCTGCTAAATCCAGAACAAGGTGACTGTTACAAATTTCAGGTCTGCACTAGATATTCACTCGGGTTACATCCAAAAGCGAGGAGTCTACCTTTACTGCCCATAATACAGGGTTAAATTATGAGGACAGGTTGCATAGACTCGGCTTGTATTCCCTCGAGTGTAGATTAAGGGGTGATCTAATTGAGGTGTTTAAGATGATTAAAAGATTGGGTAGGGTAGATAGAGAGAAATTATTTCCTCTGGTGGGATGATCCAGAACAAAGGGGCAGAACCTTAAAATTAGAGCTAGGCCGTTCAGGAGTGATGTCAGGAAGCACTTCTTCACATAAAGTTTAGTGGAAATCTGGAACTCTCTCCCTCAAAAGCTGTTGAGGCTGGGGGGTCAATTAAAGGGTATTACGGGTTACGGAACCAAGGCGGGTAGATGGAATTAAGATACAGATAAGCCATGATCTAATTGAATAGTGGAACAGGCTCGAGGGTGCTGAATGGCCTCCTCCTGTTCCTATGTACCAATATTTAATTGTACAGTAACGTGACCTATTGGAGAAAATATTTGGTAGGGACTTATACAACCATACAAGCAACTCCATTGGGAAGTATAAGTATGTTATTGAGAACTTTTTATGGGTTTCTTATGATCTAAATGTTGCTTTTCCCTGTAAACCTTGGGGAAAATTTTCAAAATGGCAGCACATACCAACATCACAATTTCTTTTTAAAGCAGTAATTTGATTGGTTTCGCTTCCCCTTTCCTTTATGGGTCGATTTCCCTCATTACTCATGCTTGATTTATGTATTTAATACTTTCTCATTCACAGCTTGCTTTCAATTCCCTCCCCACTCACTTCTGATTTATTGCTCTTTTATGAATATGAAATTTGAGCCAATCAGGAAGTCAGGCACCAAAACCTAAACGTGAGGGACAGGAAATGAATCCAATGGTGCTGTTTTGAATAGATTACCAGCAGATCTCCTGTGGCCCTGCTCACAGTTAGTTAGTGAATGAGCTGTTTTATAACAACTGGGGTGTTATGTCATGCGATGCACAATGTATTATTTGCAGTGAATTAATTTTTATTACATGGTATTCTGGGATTTTTATAAGTGTCTGAGGAATTTCATTCAGCAATTGTTTCCATCTTTTCCACAAGCACTGTAAAATCGGTGGCCTAGATTATTGTTAAATGTTCCATTGCCTATCCATTCACTGTTTATCCCTTACTTTCTTTTTATAAAGCCTACGAAACACAGTATGATGGAAGGCCAGATGTACCAGACTGGAGGTAGCGACCTGGCATTTAGCAGCACGGCGATTAGGGCAACAATAACTCCCATTTATATAACGCCTTTAACGTAGTGAAACATCCCAAGGCGCTTCACAGGAACGATTGTCAAATAAAATTTGACACCGAGCCACATAAGGAGATATTAGGTAAAGGTGACCAAATGCTTGGTCAGAGAGTTAGGTTTTAAGGAGCGTCTTAAAGGAGAAGAGAGATGTGGAGAGGTGGAGAGGTTTAAGGAGGGAATTCCAGAGCTTATGGCCTAGGCAGCTAAAGGCAGGGAGAAAAACCATAGGGGCAATGTTTATTCTCATTTTTTTTTTGATCGCTTTCATTTATCATTTATAAAAATATTGGAAATGGGAGGAAAGGGGCTGTATGAGTCAATCATAAGAACATAAGAACATAAGAAATAGGAGCAGGAGTAAGCCAATCGGCCCCTCGAGCCTGCTCCGCCATTCAATAAGATCATGGCTGATCTGATCCTAACCTCAAATCTAAATTCATGTCCAATTTCCTGCCCGCTCCCCGTAACCCCTAATTCCCTTTACTTCTAGGAAACTGTCTATTTCTGTTTTAAATTTATTTCATGATGTAGCTTCCACAGCTTCCTGGGGCAGCAAATTCCACAGACCTACTACCCTCTGAGTGAAGAAGTTTCTCCTCATCTCAGTTTTGAAAGAGCAGCCCCTTATTCTAAGATTATGCCCCCTAGTTCTAGTTTCACCCATCCTTGGGAACATCCTTACCGCTTCCACCCGATCAAGCCCCTTCACAATCTTATATGTTTCAATAAGATCGCCTCTCATTCTTCTGAACTCCAATGAGTAGAGTCCCAATCTACTCAACCTCTCCTCATATGTCCGCCCCCTCATCCCCGGGATTAACCGAGTGAACCTTCTTTGTACTGCCTCGAGAGCAAGTATGTCTTTTCTTAAGTATGGACACCAAAACTGTATGCAGTATTCCAGGTGCGGTCTCACCAATATCTTATATAACTGCAGCAATACCTCCCTGTTTTTATATTCTATCCCCCTAGCAATAAAAGCCAACATTCCGTTGGCCTTCTTGATCACCTGCTGCACCTGCATACTAACCTTTTGATTATCTTGCACTAGGACCCCCAGATCCCTTTTTACTGCAGTACTTTCCAGTTTCTCGCCATTAAGATAATAACTTGCTCTCTGATTTTTCCTGCCAAAGTGCATAACCTCACATTTTCCAACATTGTATTGCATCTGCCAAGTCTCCGCCCACTCACCCAGCCTGTCTATATCCCCTTGTAGGTTTTTTATGTCCTCCTCACTCTCTACTTTCCCTCCCATCTTTGTATCATCTGCAAATTTTGATATGTTACACTCGGTCCCCTCCTCCAAATCGTTAATATAGATTGTAAAGAGTTGGGGACCCAGCACCGACCCCTGCGGAACACCACTGGCTACAGGTTGCCAGTCCGAGAATGTACCATTTATCCCAACTCTGTGCTTCCTGTTAGCTCTGCATCCAGTGGGGTATTGTCTGTTTGCTTTCCAATTAGCCGTGGGAAGGGTGTGTGCTGTGAGGATGGACATGTCGGGTGACCAATGGCCGGAGTGTGGGGGCGGGGTGGTTAGAGGTGGGAAATCATGTGATGAAATCTCCAGGAATACATCCAACCAGAGTTGGCAACTCCAGCCCAGACCGAACTATCTGAACCTCAGTGATGAGCAATGTAGGAGGAGATTACACTTCCCATGAGAGGCCAAATCAGAAACCTGCAGAATCTCACCTGCCAAAAATCGACAAGCTGTCAATCAACGGTACAAACGTGCAGGCAGCTCACCGAGGAGATTCGAATGAGGGGCACCACCCAAAAAAATCTGACCCTGGTGTATTTATGTTTTCATTTTCCCAACTGTCATCGATGTGCCTCCACTTTCCCCAACAATCTGCTTGTCGTTGCATCACTTTTAAAATAGACTCAAAATTTGCATTTTCACCTCTAAATTCCAATTTAATTCAATAATCCGGCTCTGATTAGGAGCTGGCTTTTTTTGTGCAACAACAGGAACCCTTGTCAAAAGAAAACTTTGTAAAAAAAAAATCACAAAAAAAACCCCTGTTTTTTTATATATAAAATGACCCCAACAAAATTATGAATGTAATTTGGCCAGAATTCAGCAGATGTGAGTCAGCCCCAAGGAGTTGCCTCTGGTAATAGTAAGACAGCCATTATTACCATTAGTGTAACAAGGCCACAACAATAGACCTCTTGTTTTTAAAACTACTTAAAAACGCAATTCATGCCAGGCACTCGAAGAATGTCTGTTTTGAAGTGGCACATCCAAGGCTATTAAATCGAGTGCTTGTTTGAATTTGGAAGAGCTCTTTTCATTGTCAAAATTAATGGCACACAGAATCCGGGCACCACTATTCTGCAGACCGTACAAACCACTGTCACTCAGAAGCATTACTCAATTTCCAGATTATAGAATCATAGAAGTTACAACATGGAGACAGGCCCTTCGGCCCAACATGTCCATGTCGCCCAGTTTATACCACTAAGCTAGTCCCAATTGCCTGCACTTGGCCCATATCCCTCTATACCCATCTTACCCATGTAACTGTCCAAATGCTTTTTAAAAGACAAAATTGTACCCGCCTCTACTACTGCCTCTGGCAGCTCGTTCCAGACTCTCACCACCCTTTGAGTGAAAAAATTGCCCCTCTGGATCCTTTTGTATCTCTCCCCTCTCACCTTAAATCTGTGCCCCCTCGTTATAGACTCCCCTACCTTTGGGAAAAGATTTTGACTATCGACCTTATCTATGCCCCTCATTATTTTATAGACTTCTATAAGATCACCCCTTAACCTCCTACTCTCCAGGGAAAAAAGTCCCAGTCTGTCTAACCTCTCCCTGTAAGTCAAACCATCAAGTCCCGGTAGCATCCTAGTAAATCTTTTCTGCACTCTTTCTAGTTTAATAATATCCTTTCTATAATAGGGTGACCAGAACTGTACACAGTACTCCAAGTGTGGCCTCACCAATGCCCTGTACAACTTCAACAAGACATCCCAACTCCTGCATTCAATGTTCTGACCAATGAAACCAAGCATGCCGAATGCCTTCTTCACCACCCTATCCACCTGTGACTCCACTTTCAAGGAGCTATGAACCTGTACTCCTAGATCTCTTTGTTCTATAACTCTCCCCAACGCCCTACCATTAACGGAGTAGGTCCTGGCCCGATTCGATCTACCAAAATGCATCACCTCACATTTATCTAAATTAAACTCCATCTGCCATTCATCGGCCCACTGGCCCAATTTATCAAGATCCCGTTGCAATCCTAGATAACCTTCTTCACTGTCCACAATGCCACCAATCTTGGTGTCATCTGCAAACTTACTAACCATGCCTCCTAAATTCTCATCCAAATCATTAATATAAATAACAAATAACAGCGGACCCAGCACCGATCCCGGAGGCACACCGCTGGACACAGGCATCCAGTTTGAAAAACAACCCTCGACAACCACCCTCTGTCTTCTGTCGTCAAGCCAATTTTGTATCCAATTGGCTACCTCACCTTGGATCCCATGAGATTTAACCTTATGTAACAACCTACCATGCGGTACCTTGTCAAATGCTTTGCTGAAGTCCATGTAGACCACGTCTACTGCACAGCCCTCATCTATCTTCTTGGTTACCCCTTCAAAAAACTCAATCAAATTCGTGAGACATGATTTTCCTCTCACAAAACCATGCTGACTGTTCCTAATCAGTCCCTGCCTCTCCAAATGCCTGTATATCCTGTCCCTCAGAATACCCTCTAACAACTTACCCACTACAGATGTCAGGCTCACCGGTCTGTAGTTCCCAGGCTTTTCCCTGCCGCCCTTCTTAAACAAAGGCACAACATTTGCTACCCTCCAATCTTCAGGCACCTCACCTGTAGCGGTGGATGATTCAAATATATTAAATTCACTAAACATTATCTTTTGAAACTTTTGTTCATTTCTCTTCCTTTTGACCACCCCCCCCCCCCCCCCGCCACCCTCACCTCCTCCTCCCTACTTCATGGATTTGATCCTTACCAGCCTTTTCAGCTGGGTCATTATCTCCCAGTGTTCTGAATGCGAGTTGCAGCATCAGCAACGCACTGAATCAGGAGGCTGACACCAGACACCAGCTTAGCTCTGCACCCTCTCCAGCTGTCAAGCAAACGCAGGTGTGAGATCCAGATACGGGGGGTGACATTTGAGCCCCCCAGAGAGAAAAGTAGGAAGACGAGCAGCATCGTTCCAGACAAAAGGCAAATGTTAGAAATATATTCGTCCAGCCGGCTCAAGTAATCAGTAAATACTACGTGTCACCAGTACCCTTCATAAAAGATCACGTCATTACCCAGGAACTGTCATCAGCATTCGCAGCCTCTTATCTGTTCCTTTCAGATGATTGTTGAGGGAATAGCTTTGTTTTAACAGTGATGGTTTCATCAAGACTGCGCACTTGAAGGAGTGACCAGTCCCAGTGCATTGGCTGAAGCATTTCCAGCTTGATTCTTCTTTGTTTGGGGGTTTTTTTCTCTAGAAAAGAGAAGGCCGAGGGGCGACCTGATAGAGGTCTTTAAAATTATGAATGGGTTCCATAGGGTAGAAGTAGAGAAAATGTTTCCACTTGTGAGGGAGTCCAAAACTAGGGGTTGTAAATTTAAAATAGTCACTAATAAATCCAAAAGGGAATTCAGGAGAAACTTCTTTACCCAGAGAGTGGTTAGAATGTGGAACTCGCTAACACAAGGAGTAGTTGAGACGCATAGAATAGATGCATTTAAGGAGAAGCTAGATAAGCGCATGAGGGAGAAAGGAGTAGAAGGATGTGCTGATAGGGTGAGATAAAGTAAGGTGGGAGGAGACTCATGTGGGGCATAAACACCGACATAGACCAGTTGGGCCGAATGGCCTGTTTCTGTGCTGTAAATTCTATGATATCTCTATCTGTGCTTATGTTAAGTCAGCAATCTCCCTCACCTTATCTGTATCAGGAACTTCCTCAAGCCACTACTCCAAATGATACATTAGGCAGCCTAACTTTACATAACTGGGACATGAATTAGCTGGCATAAAGCTTCATTAACACATTCAATTTACAACTTGCCATTGAACAACCATGGATCATTTGTCTGGTGACATATCACCATTTTTATTTATTAAATTGAAAAAAAAATGATCAAAATAGACTCCTGTCTCCAATATAAAAATAGTCCAGAAGGACATTGGGACATTTCTCTAACTCATTATATCGAAATAAATCGCATTTATATCATGCCTTTTATGAACTCAGGACATCCCAAAGTGTTTCACAGCCAGTGTGGTCACTTTGACCAAGCTTTTGGTCACTTGTCCTAATATTCCCTTATGTGGCTCGGTGTCAAATTTTGTCTAATAATCGCTCCTGTGAAGCGCCTTGGGATGTTTTACTACTTTAAAGGCACTGTGTAAATGCAAGTTGTTGCTGTGTAGGCAAAGGTAACGGCCAGTTTGCCCACAAATGAGAAAAATCACCAGTGATTCTGTTTTTTTTGGTGGTGTTGGTTTAAGGAACAAAGGGAGAACTCCCCTGCTCTTCATCAAATAGTGTCATGGGATCTTTCATTCCCACTTGAACTGGCGAACGGGGCCTTGGTTTAACATCTCAACCAAAAGGCGGCACTTCCGACAGTGCAGCACTGAAGTGTACGTCATGGTAATGTGCTTAAGTCCTGGAGTGGGACTTGAACCCATGATCTTCTAACACAAAGGCAAGAGTGCTACCCACTGAGCCAAGGTGACACTTTGTCCAGCTTTTTGTTTTGATTCAAAAAATACAAAGGGAAACAGCACTGGACTTGTCAATGTTATAGGTAGGTCCACCTCCTCCGTGGTCATTGACAAATACTCAATGTAAAATGATCGTTAAATGTTGGTGGGACAGAGTGCAATGTACCACTAAATTGGCATCAGCATTTATAACATTCCGTCCAGTATAGATCAGAAGTATTTTATGTTCAGAACTGCTCATTTCATTTATCAAGGTGAAAATTATTCCTATTGCGTTTCACAATTTCTGTGTCAAAGTCTTATACTCGCACTAAAACTGGCACCTTACATCCCATCCTACATAATCCTAACTCGTTCTATCGAGAATGCAGATACCTGTCAATACTTATTGATGTCCTTTAGTCGTCTGCTGCACCATGTGAAGCCTTTTCAGACGTTTCTTTTAAAAATGAAGTTGTCGGAGTTTCAAGGGGCTGTTGTTTTATCTATTATCTGGTGCAAGAAACCTGGTTCTGTTCGTCAGCCTGATGCAGTTTCGAGCTGTTGAACATGTAATTATGAATTGACATACACTTCGCACACCAGAGCGCCAGGAGCGGAATGGACACATCACCTGTCAGCAGCTCACTACTCCATTTCCCCAGGAAATTAGGACATAAAACTGAGCCAAAAAGAGACCAAGATCCCAGTTTCTGTGCTGAGCTTGCCGATCTCAGCCAGGGCAGATGTACGGCTGCTATAATTGATCTCAGCACCGTAGGATAAAGAAGAAAGCTCCTGATTGCTATCATTATCAGGTGAGGACACATTCCAGCTTGGCTGAGGTGCCGCTACAGTCAATTAACCTGCCAACACTCATCATCTGGGTTCACATATTGATTCTACGAGCTTGCCCTTGTCCACATCGTCGGCAGACACAGTCAGCTTCCACATATATGCCGATGACACCCAATGTACCTCTCCACCATCTCTCTCAACTCTTGTCTGTCAGTGCGAAGAAGAATTTCCTGATGTCAGTCCTAAATTTACCTTTTGCTAGTTTGAAGCCCTGTCTCTTTGTAACTTTAGTCTAAAGTAATATTCCAGATTCATCTTTGCCATTCCCCTAACTACCTTACATAACTCTACATGATAGTCTCTTTAGAGGCTGAAAATCCCAAGTTACTCCAGTCTTTCGTCATAACTTAGACCTTGAATATTAGGGAGTAGCTTTTCTCTGCACTGTTTCCAGTGCTGATCTCCCATCCTCCACCCACCAGAAAGTCCAGTTTATCTGAAGCACTGTGGCACAAATGCTGTCCCACTCCAAATCCCACTTGCCTATCACCCCAGTCCTTGCTAACCTACATTGGCTCCCCAATATCTTGTTTAAAATCTTCATCCTCATCTCTAAATCCCTCCATGGCCACACCCAACTCTTACCCCCTGAGCATCCTTCAGGCCTCTCTATCCCTCCTGAACTCCCGATTCCTCTAATGTTGGCTTTTTGTGCAGTCCCTCCACCTTACACCCACCATTTGTAACCATGCTTTCACTGTGTCCGACTCTCTGGAATCATTTCCTTAAATCCTTCCGCCTCTCTCTCTGCTCCTTTAAAAGCTCTCTCAAAACCCATCTCTTTGACCAAGCTTTTGGTCATTCTTCCTGATATATCCCTTCCTAGTTCAATGTCCATTTTCCATACAGTTTAAAGTTGTTGTCATTGAATCATACAGCACAGAAGGAGGCCATTCGGCCCATCGTGCCTGTGTCGGCTCTTTGAAAGAGCTATCCAATTAGCCCCACTCCCCTTCTCTTTCCCCATAGCCCTGAAATTCTTTCCTTTTTAGGTCTATATCCAATTCCCTTTTGAAAGTTACTATTGAATCTACTTCCACCGCCCTTTCAGGCAATGCATTCCAGATCATCATAACCCACTGAGTAAAACATATCTCATCTCCCCCTGGCTTTTTTGCCAATTACCTTAAATAATGTATGTCAACACTTCACAGAAATCCACAAATTAAATTTGCATGGATTTTCAAAGTTGGAAACCTTTGCTTTTAGTGAGGCTCATAGCAACCCACTCTCTGTACATCAAGAACAGTATTTCATTATTATATCCTGATAGGTACCATCATGGCAAGTTCAAAAGGGGATCATTTTCAGACTCTTCTAAATTGTCTTTGCAGCATTCACAGAATAGTGGCAAAAATACAATTTAGAAACATCACAGAAATATTCAAAAGCTGGCACAGGCTGGCTTGGGACACACCAATCTTGGGAGAAGGAACCTCAAGCAGGCATTAGGCTCCTTATTTGCATATGCAAAGGACCCAATGCCTGCTTCAGGCTTGGGTAAAGACGCCTCTTGTTTTGTCCTTATCTAATATGGCGGGCGGCGCACTTCGGGCCCAAAATGTGCGCACACTTCCTGCCCGCCATATTGAGGCCATAGTAGTTCGAGTAGCCCCCGAAAAAACAGGCACTGAGCTAGGCCACTAACTACAAAAGGGAAGCCATTATCATAGCTGCAGGGAATGGCTGATCAGGATGTAGCAGATGGAAGATTCTGCCTTCTCTTTACCCATATGTCTTATCGCACTAGGCCAGTGTGTCGAGTAGACTATGCATCACTTCACAAGTCACACCTGCCAAGAACAATTTATAAAGTAACATACTGTGTCATATAATATATTTGGATTTTCAGAAGGCCATCGATAAGATACCGTTTGGTAGACTCATGACTAAGGTCAGAGCATGTGAAGTCAGTGGACAAGTAGCAGAATGGATAGCAAGCTGGCTACAAAATAGAAATCAGAGAGTAGAGGTTAAGGGTAACTACTCAGACTGGCAAAAGGTGGGAAGTGGTGTTCCACAGGGATCCGTGCTGGGATCACTGTTGTTCACAATTTACACTAACAATTTGGATTTGGGAATTGGAAGTGCAATTTCAAAATTTGCAGACGACACCAAATTGGGGGGTGTAGTTAATACAAAGGAAGAATACGTAAAATGCAAGAGGGCATTAATAAACTTGCAGAATGGGTGTGTAATTAGCAAATGAATTTCAATACAGATAAGTGTGAGGTGGTGCATTTTGGCAGGAAGAATAAGGAAGCCACATAGTGCTTGAATAATAAGAGTTTGAATGGGATAGACGACCAAAGGGAACTGGGGGTACAGATACACAAATCACTAAAAGTAGTGATGCAGGTTAAAAAGGCCATAAACAACATTGGGGTTCATTTCTAGAGGGATAGAATTGAAAAGCAGAGAAGTTATGTTAAACTTGTATAGAACCTTGGTTAGACCACACTTGGAGTATTGTGCACAGCTCTAATCTCCATATTATAGAAAGGATATAGAGGCATTGAAGTGAGTGCAAAGAAGATTCACAAGGGTGATACCAGAACTAAGAGGATATACTTATCAGGAAAGGATGAACAAGCGAGGTTCTTTTCTCTAGAAATGGGAAGGCTAAGGGGTCACCTGATACAGGTCTTTAAGATAATGAAAGGATTTGATGGGGTAGTCGTAGAGAAGATGTTTCCACTTCTGGGGGAGTCCAAAATTAGAGGTCATAAATATAAAATAGTTGCTAATAAATCCAATAGGGAATTCAGGAGAAACTTATTTACCCAAAGAGTGGTTTGAATGTGGAACTCGCTACCACAAGGAATAGTTGAGGCAAATAGTCTAGATATATTTAAGGGGAAGCTAGATAAGCACATGAGGGAGAGAGGAATAGTAGAATATGCTGATAGGGTGAGATAAAGAGGGGTAGAGCATCAATGCTGGCATAGACCAGTTGAGCCGAATGGCCTGTTTCTGTGCTGTAGTTTTGATGCAACTCGATGCAATAGCATCTGCACCCAGTGAATTCAGTTACAGTGGGACTCTATTTACTGCGAAAAGATTCCAGCGTCCAAATTCAAGTACAAGGCAACTAAATAGAATAACACTCCTGTTAAAAGGAGATTATTACTTCATTGTCTAGCTCATCAGACTGTCTCGTTCATAAGGCTCAGTTAACTGGTTTCTGAGAACAATGTCATAAAAGACAGGGCCTCTGTTTATGAAAGTTTTATTTTCTATATTCCGGGCTCATATTTTACAGTTGTGTGTCCTGTAGATTTTAATAATGTTTAAGTAGATTTGCTGAATATTGCAAATACGTTTCCTTGTTTTTAGAAGTCAGTCGTGGCTCAGTTGGGTCGCACTCCACCTCTAAGTTGGACGGTTGTGGGTTCAAATCCCATATTCAGAGACTTAAGCACAAAATCTAGGCTGACACTCCCTGTGCAGTACTAAGGGAGTGTTGCATTGTCAGAGGTATTGTCTTTCAAATGAGACATTAAACTGAGATCTGGTCTGCCCTCTCAGGTGGACATAAAAGATCCCATGGCTGCTATTTCAAAGAAGAGCAGAGAAGTTCTCCCTGGTGTCCTGGCCAATATTCATCACTAAAAACAGATTATCTGGTTGTTCGCACATTGCTGTTTGTGGGACCTTGCTGTGTGCAAATTGGCTGCCATGTTTCCTACATTACAACAGTGACTACACTTCAAAAGTATTTAAAGGGCTTTGGGATGTTGTGAAAGGCATTAAATAAATGCAAGTTTGTTCTTTCTTTTTCAAAGGGTGAATATGGTTTAAAAGATATATATTATTTTTGTTCCATTAACTATTTTCTATTTAATAATAAATGAAGGACCATAATATTAGGTTAAATATATGTGAATTCCATTTTTTGGGAAGGCTTTTCTTCACGAGGCAAATAATTTTAGAACTGAGGAATGAAACACTTTCCCATTTCAGGCACCCAGGTCAGGTATAGTACAGTTAGCTGCAGAGTGAAGTTCCCTCTAGCTGTCCCAACTATATGCTTTAAACCCAGCCCCAAGACGAGCAACACCTAATATACCAGTCTGATATTCCCACCCCCCCCCCCCACTCCGGCTATCTTTAGGAACATTGGGGGTGATTTTAAGCCCCAAGAACAGGTGGGTTGGGGGCGGGTGGAAGTTGAAAATAGTTGTTTTTTGCAACCCGGCTTTATTTCTGGGTTTAATGCCGGCATGGAAAAGTACAGGCTTCACACTGCGAATGCAAAGGTCTGAAAATTTTGCAGTTGCGACCGAAAAAAACAATTATTTTCAACTCCCACCCGCCCCCAACTCACCCGTTTATGGGGTTTAAAATCACCCCCATGGTCTTTTTTAGTCTAGAATTCCTTAGGTCCATCTAGTTCGCCTTCTACCGTCCTTGTAGTTGCATGATACAATAAGGCAGAAATTGCTCCCGAAATAACGGAGGAGCTCAACAGCGCTCTCCGTTTTCTACAGCGAATCGAAGTTCACGAATTTGCACGTGTGCAAATTTTCACATGTGAACTTGCTCCTATTGGTTCGCTGACGATTTGACACCTGTGAATTAAAGGGCCGTCGCACGCTGCAATCAGAGAAATCACTGAAGAATCACAAACTTGCTCACCTGCCCAGCTGGAACGTAACTAATTACACCACCAAAAGGTACGCTTGAAAATACCAAGTCTAAACTAAGTTTTAAAAACGCGGTAACTCTTTGGTTATGCGATGACTGCCAAACAACTAAACATTAAATTTTAAAAATGCGGAATCTCATATTACTCCTTATTTTTTTATTTTAATAGATTTTGGTCATTAAAAAAAAATTTTACTTTTTGCCTTCTGTCTCTTTAATTTAATTCAATTATTTCTTTGGCGTTTTATTAAAAAAAACAATTTTTGTTTACAATGACTTCCAGAATACTAACTTTAAATGAATGAAGTCTGTTTGCCTGCTTGTGGGCGGGACTTCTCTTGCTGACAGGTTTTGTGGGCGCGTCTTCTATTTTCACGGACATTTTCCGTGTGCGTCAACTCACGCTGCTCAGAGGCTGGGTTGATTGCGCACAATCCTTTAAAAGCTCAAAATCACACAAGTCAATGCCACAGAGCCCACGGTAAGTACATTCGTAAATTTATTACGCAGGAGCTGCAACAATCGTTACCTCGCCGCTCTGTGCACAATTTCTGCCCCAAGGCTAGCGGAGTTGTTGACTGATTATAGCAATCAATCTCGATCAATTGGTCTACAACAGACCCAGACATGAGGTGAGTAAAACCTCAGTGGTGGAGAGCTTTGGGAACCATAGAGGTGATTTTAAACCCCAAGAACGGGTGGGTTGGGGGCGGGTGGGAGTTGAAAATATATTTTTTTTTGGGTCGCGACCGCAACCCGGCTTTATTTCTGGGATTAACGGCGGCACGTAAAAGTACAGGCTTCCCACTGGGAATGCAAAGTCCCAAAATTTTGCGTTTGCTACCCAAAAAAACCCAATTATTTTCAACTCCCACCCGCCCCCAACCCACCTGTTCTTGGGGTTTAAAATAACCCCCCATAAGTCCAAAATCACCTGTTCCTCCCAAGCAAGTTACACTTACCACATGTCACGTCTCAATTTGCTCACATATTGTATCTCAAAATGTTATTTCCTGAACTAAATCTAATTTGCATTTGAATGACTACCATCTGCTTCCACCGTCTCCCAAGGGAGCCTGTTTCAGGATGAATTTAACCCTATTGGCCTAACAGAAACCAGATGGGCGAGCAGTTAAAATGCCCCTGGTTACTTGCATCCCGCCGACTACAATTTTTACTTAGGCTTCTGGACGGGCAACTAAGCCACCCGTCCAAAAGCGGCCGGGATCCTTCTTTAAATACGCACATAAACGTCGGATGATGCCATTTTAACTCAGGCTGAAGTGAGTCGGAAGATTAAGAGGCTGAAACAGGTAAGTTTTTTTAAAAGTTTCCTTTGTCGGGTCAGGAGGAGCAGGAGATGCATCTCAAAAATAGTCAGGTCTCAAATTTTCTCCTGTTGCCCCCCCCACCAAAACCCACCTGGAGTTATATCCACCCCTTTTGTGCTTGAACCTGTTTAAGAGCAACTTTGAAGTTAAAACAAAATTAAATGATTTATTCAGGAAGCACAAATATCATTTTCTCGGTGGTTGCTTGTATTGGTTGATACCTCGTTAGAGAACGAGGAAAGAAAATGGTATTTAAATGTCCACTGTCATTTATTTTACGGACTTTGAAAGACGCTGCACTCGATGGATTTGTCAGTTATAAACTGATGATACACAGGGATTAGTAAATGCTTCAGTTAGCTAATTTACAAGGATTTCTAATACAAATCAGGAGACCACGTTATGGACCTAGTAAAGGCTGTTGGACCTAATGCTATCAGTTCCTTGCAGCAGATTATGATAAATAGGACTCATTTATTTTAATGGATAATGACTTCCAATTCGGTTAAAAACATCTGTTCACCCAAATTATATAAAGAGTCTGTTTATAGTGATCTAATTCTATTTAAATCATAAATCAATTGAGCTGTCCGAATTAGGGTTGGATGCATCCCTGGAGGTTTCATCACATGACCGCTTGCCTCCAATGGCCTCCCTTCTCCAAATCTAATATTTTTATAACTAATAAATAAGTGTTCAAAGAAAATGAAAAAAAATCCTTTTTTTTTTAAACATCCCTATCATTTTCCTCTTCTAGGTGTTTGTTCCCAGCAGTGTCCTGGAAATTAATCTTCAATTCCTGGAGACTCCAGGGCAATCCTGGAGGGTTGGCGACCCCTAGTCGGAATCTGTGATCTTGAATGGAAGTTTACCCGAGTCCGGGATTGTTAAAATCTCTTTCCTTTTAAAGTTGTGGTGTGTGACTTTGGCTGATGTCAGACAAGCTTCACTAAGAATAAGGAACAGACAGTCCAGTTGAAAAGGATGTGCAGCTTTAGGCCAAACTCTACACTAGCAATTCGAGGCTTTCTTTCAAGGTTTAAGATCTTTAATACAGGCTATATTATACTTAAAACACATACTCCTGTCCAACAGTCTGTCCACATTCACCTTAAGGTGCATTCCCCCTCCCTCCCCCCCAACCCTTGTAGAAGGGATCGTGTAAATTCTCTCTCATTTAATTTAAACCAAAACACCTCACACCTCCGCAGTGACCGTGAAGCCTGGCAAAGTAGAAATACTGGTGTTAGGTGACTTCGAACGTTTCACTATACTCCCGGGACATCAATTTCCAATTGACCTCATGCCCAGAGCGGAGAAGGTAGACTTTAATAATTATTATTGTTGTACATTAAGGATTGCACTGCCAGCTTCATATTTGAATAAATTTAACTACACTTCTACGCCAGTGTAAAGTTGCCAATGGGAATAGGCCTTTGAACATTCAATTAGCGGGGGAAGGTTTGGTCACTAAGTACAGTACTCTACTTTTTATCCCCCCCCTCAATGAAAGTAATTGGAGAATTACAAAAGGTGAAGTATGTACTGCTTGCAGTAATGGAATTTTGCCACCTTGTCAAACTCCCAGACTTTTCCAGTGAGAAAAGCATGTAGACATCTGTAATCAGTTGATAATCCTCTAGTTTAGTTTATAGGTATACAACTCCCACCAGAGCCTAGTACACTTTAAATCAATCCTGGAACACCGGCGGCAGCTGCTAAGTCTTGGATTTTCTTACCCGTGAAATGGTGAACCGTTTTTTGCAGTGAAATTATCATAGAATAAACCAAAAAAAAGATAATCCTATTTAAGGGTCTTGATAGAGTAAATAAGGAGAAACTATTTTCACCAGCAGGAGGGTCGGTAACCAGAGGACACAGATTTAAGATAATTGGCAAAAAAGCCAGAGGGGGAGATGAGGAGAATTTTTTTAACTCAGTTATGATGTTGTTATGATCTGGAATGCACTGCCTGAAAGGGCGGAGGAAGCAGATTCAGTAGTAAATTTCAAAAGGGAATTGAATAAATACTTGAAAAGGAAAAATTTGAAGGGCTATGGAGAAAAAGCTGGGGGGAGTGCAACTAATTGGATAGCTCTTTCAAAGAGCTGGCACAGACATGATCATAGATTCATACAAAGGTTACAGCATGGAAGGAGGCCATTCGGCCCATCGAGTCCGTGCCGGCTCTATGCAAGAGCAATCCAGCTAGTCCCACTTCCCCGCCCTATCCCCGTAGCCCTGCAAATTTTTTTCTTTCAAGTACTTCTCCACTTCCCTTTTGAAGGCTATGATTGAATCTGCCTCCACCACCCCCTCGGGCAGTGCATTCCAGATCCTAACCACTCGCTGTGGGCCGAATGGCCTCCTCCTGTGCTGTATGATTCTATGAAAACCAAACCAACCCCTTCCAGTGCATTCCCACGCATTCAATTACGGCCCCACATCAATACTTTGCCATGACCCCACCACCAAGATCAGTGATATCACCTTCTTCAAGAGTGTTATTGTTCTTCCCGAGGCAGTTGCTGGTTTCGTGTTCAGTGCCACCATTACCCATTTCTCCATTCCCAATAGTCAGTATTAACAGTATCGATAATCCCACAAACCAGTAGTAACTCCTACGTCAGCCATGGCTCAGTGGGTAACACTCTTGCCTCTGAAACATGAAGGTTGTGAGTTCAAGTCCCACTCCAGAGACTTGAGCACAAAATCTAGGCCGACTCTCCCAATGTAGCACCAAAGAAATGCTGCACTGTTGGAGGTGCTGTCTCTCATTAAACCGAGGCCCCATCTGCCCTCTTGGATGGATGTGAAAGATCCCACAGCATTATTTCGAAGAAGAGCAGGGGAGTTATTCCCAGTGTCCTGGCCAATATTTATTCCTCAACCAATATCACTAAACAAACAGATTATCTGGTCATTATCACATTGGTCTTTGTGGGATCTTGCTGTGCGCAAATTGGCTGCCGTGTTTCCTACATTACAACAGTAACAACACGTCAAAAAGTACATTCGTAAATTTATTTTGCAGGAGCTGCAATGATCGTTGCCTCGCTGCTCTGCGCAATTTCTACCCCAAGGTTAGTGGAGTTGTTGACTGATCATAGCAATCAATCTCTAGCAATTGGTCTACAATAGTATTTCATTGGCTGTGAGGCTCTTTGCGACATCCTGAGGTTGTGAAAGGTGCTATATAAATGCAAGTTCGTTCTTCTTTCTGTCTGAGCATCCATGGAAGAAGCACAGACTAACCTCAAGGGCCTCCGTCGTAGGAGCCACTGCTGCAGATGTGCCAGAATACGGAGACGCCATCTAACAGGGAGCAAGTACTGGACTCCTCCAACTGACCCGCCATCTGCTACACAGTTTCAGAGGCCGTCTCCCAATGCCTGCAGGTGTGCTGATGCTCTGCAAACACCCCTCTTAAAAAGCAGGACCTGGGTCCTCAGACTCTTCAACCCTGGGCAGCATCTCCTGCCCCTCCAGTCAGCAGAATCTTCCTCTGCCTCCTCTCATAGGGTTAGCCCACTTTCCATCGGGTGGGCACAAATTGCACACCACCATTTTTCTGCTTGGATTTCCACCCACCCCCCCGCCAACTCCCAAAGTAGAAAATTTAGGCTATAATAATGATGATTCCCCCCGATGTCCAGCGGTAAGATTTTGAAGGCTGGAGTCACAGTTTTACTAACAAAAAACTGGAGAAGCTGGGATTGTTCTCCTTAGAGCAGAGAAAGTTAAGGGGAGATTTAATAGAGGTTCAAAATAATGAAGTGTTTTGATAGAGTAAATAAGGAGAAACTGTTTCCACTGGCAGGATGGCTGGTAATCAGAGGACATGGATTAAAGGTAATCGGCAAAAGAACCAGAGGCGACATGAGGAAACATTTTTTTAACGCAGCGAGTTGTTATGATCTGAAATGTGCTGCCTGAAAGGGTGATGGAAGCAGATTCAATAATAACTTTCAAAATGGAATTGGATAAATACTCAAAGGGGAAAAATTTGCAGGGCTGTGGGGAAAGGGCTGTGGGACTAATTCGATAGCTCTTTCAAAGAGCTGGCACAGGCACGGTAGGCCGAATGGCCTCCTTCTGTACTGTATGATTCTAAATGATGCAGATAGAGAACTAATTCAAGAAGAACTAATTCAAGAATATTACTCATCAAGCGAGATTCTATGGCTCTGTTAAAAAAAATTCTTCCACTTCAAAAGATTAATTATAAAACCACAAATTCATTGTGTCAACACTCTAGACAAGGAAGTTACTATGTATAACATTACCATCTCAATGGAAATGCAAAACTAATAATCTAGTTGTCATGGATACAAATAGAGAAAGCAGTGAACTGCATGATAGATACCAATCAGTTAATGTATTGTTTTGTACTGAGCAACCGCTCACTCACCATATTTGCGGATTGAAAATCATAGAATCCTGCTGTACAGGAGGCCATTCAGCCCATCATGCCTGTGCTGGCTCTCTGAAAGAGCTATCAATTAGACCCACTCCCCTGCTCTTTCTCCATAGCCCTGCAATTTTTTCCTTGTTAAGTATTTATCCAATTCCCTTTTGAAAGTTACTATTGAATCTGCTTCCACCACCTTATCAGGCAGTGCATTCCAGATCATAACAACTTGCCGCATAAAAAAACTTTCGCCTCATCTCCCTCCTCTGGTTCTTTTGCCAATTATTTAAAATTTGTGTCCTCTGGTTGCCGACACTCCTACCAATGAAAACATGATAGAGAAATGAACTGCAAAAACCAGGGACATCATTTTTAAAAATTCATTCTTGGGATGTGGGCATCACTGACAAGGCCGGCATTTATTGCCCATCCCTAATTGCCCTTGAGAAGGTGATGGTGGGCCGCCTTCTTGAACCGCTGCAGTCCGTGTGGTGAAGGTTCTCCCACAGTGCTGTTAGGTTGGGAGTTCCAGAATTTTGACCCAGCGACGATGAAGGAACTCATGTGTCCCAAGTCAGAATGGTGTGCGACTTGGTGGGGAAATTGGAGTTGATGGTATTCCCATGCTGCCTGCTGCCCTTGTCCTCCTAGGTGGAGGAGATTGCAGATTTGGGAGGTGCTGTCGAAACATGCTCGCTCTTCAAAATAAAATCTCCACATTCTTCTATAGAAGAAGAAAAATAAGTCGCTGTATGCCTCACTACCATCGGAGTCACTGCCAGCCACAAGCATTACTGTTGTAGGATTCTGTGATGGAAACTTCAGTAAGTGACCACATGCAGCATTTCCTCATCAATCACGTCAGTCACAATACTGGTTATCCACACAGCAAGAAAGACAGGTTTATTCAATAATGAAGTCCCACCTTTCACCACCCATCATATTATTGGACTTGATGGCCAAATGCATGATGTCAATTCAATGCTTAAACTCAAATGGCAGGAAGAAAAAAAAAGGAGATAAGATGCGGGCATAAAAATAAATATTTAAAAGCTGGGTGGATATACTCTTTTGTACACCCCATTGCCCAGTTCAGAGCTGTAACGGCAGAAATTCAGTACAGCACTTTGGTATGGGGAGGGAACGGAGGACTTATCGGGAATGGTAAAGAGGTTTGTGTCAATCTATGAATGCCTTGGAGGGCTAAAGACATAGGCCGAGACTTCTCCCAATCAACTGCTGTCATTTTGAAGAGAGTTCAGCGTAACTACATCTAAATGTAAATTTATAGGTGAGAATATCTCATCATTTAGACCTTCAGTTTTCAATCCTTTAAATCATTCGCCTTTAATAATTAAGGAATTATTTGGCAAATAGAAAGCAAAATTATAAGGAGTTTTTGATTTTATATAGATTTAAAAACATGATTATTACCTAGAATTTTACAGAACAGAAACAGGCCATTCGACCCAACTGGTCTATGCCGATGTTTATGCTCCACAGGAGCCTCCTCCCTCCCTATCAACATATCCTTCTATTCCTTTCTCCCTCATGTACTTCTCTAGCTTCTCCTTAAAAGCATCTATACTATTCACCTCAACCACTCCTTGTGGTAGCGAGTTCCACATTCTAACCACTCTCTGGGTAAAGAAGTTTCTCCTGAATTCCTTATTGGATTTATTAGTGACTCTCTTATATTTACGGCCCCTAGTTCTGGTCTCCCGCACAAGTGAAAACACCTTCTCTACATCTACCCTATCGAACCCCTTCCTAATTTTAAAAGATCTCTATATCAGGTCACCTCTATGGTGGAATTTTCATTTGATTACATTTGAAACAAAGGAGAACTTTCTCTTAGGAAGTTAAATGGTTGAGTGGAATTTATAATGAAGTGGACTGTATGTGGCGTGTGGAAGGAGCAAGCTTGATGGGGTAAATGGCTTTTTCTTATTCCATTCTTCATGTTCTGATCCATGAGTGATATTGTCTAAATGTACACATTCCATTTATGCCAGGCACAGGATAAGGGCAATTAGGGATGGGCAATAAATGCTGGCCTTGCCAGCGACGTCCACATCCCATGAACTAATAAAAAAAAGGAGGGTATTGCTGTGTTTTGAATGTTTTCATTTCCACTAGCGCATCTAGTACCCGCCAAAACTATTTCCTGTACCATTATTATAATCTCACTGACAGGTTAAGTCTTCTTTAAATGAGTTCAAAATGTCTTGCAACTATACATTCCCACAGTAAATGCGATACAATGTGCAAGACTGATTTCCCTTTCAATGCAAGGATTATGTAAATGTGACCGGATGGTTTCCTGTGCATTATTAAAAGAGACATCCTGTCAAAATCTGCCCTACAATCTAATACCACCATCACACCACAATTAAACTCTATCTGCTTTTGAACACCTAAATCAGATGGGATTTATTAATAATGGGTGTCATTAATCCCTGCACACATGCAACGCTAAAGGCTTTTAAATCAGCACCGACTCATCCTCATGTGAGAATTAGACTCCTGCAGTTCCATAAATAAACACTGAAATCCTAGGCTTTTTAGAGTTGAACTATTCAGATTAACGATTATTAAGTAGCGTATTTCAGCTTTATAAAGGTAGTTTCGAGAAGGGAAGCAGTAGAAACAACCTGTACATTTTGAGTACTTTCCATTTTAAGTACTGTCAAATTGAACCAAAAGCTGATATATCCCAACTCTTAAAATCTCAAATAAGGTTTTGGCTGTATCTGAGGTACAGAGTAACAATCAGAATAGTGGCAGTATTTGAAACACGAGTACTTGTGATCGGCCCTGATAGCGACAGACTCCGCACCAGGTCACTGAAGTTCAGATCACAGTCTCTGTTAGATATTCAACTGGAGATCAGGAAGTTGGGGAGGGGTGGATGAGTCTTTCCTGAAGTATTCAACAGATAAAAGGAGGGGGAGAGAGAGCGACATTGGGGCAATTTCTACAGTGTCAAGATCAGGGTACCATCTTGAACATGCGTTATTGAACAGTTCCAATTCCAGTTTGGGGGAGCTGCTCAAAGAGTAGCAGCAGTATACAAGTACTAAAGCGGGTTGTACATTCATTGGTTGAGCCATAGACCTTGGAGGGAATGAGTGAGATGTCAGATTGTTAGATGAGCAAACATTCGCATTTATCAGACAAGGAACAACACCCAAGGTAGAAATAGTGACGGCACTTCAATCGAGTCGTTCCTTGAGCACTAACAACAACCTCTTACTCACGAGTGGGCTTCTCTGAGATTCAGACTTAGACCACACTCGTGGTGGTTGCAATCAGCAGTAAAGGGGAAAACAGAATAAAATGTTTTACATTTCCTGGATCAAACCTTCCCTCAATCTTCTTTACCCCAAAAGAAAACAAGCTTAACTGTATTGAGTCTCTCCTTATAATTTAGAGGACTAATTCCTGGCATCATCCTCATCAATCCTCTCTTTAAATCCAAGCGTTCTTGAATCCCCGGGAAGACTGAAGATGGAGGAATAATTTTCTGACTTCACACTAGCAATGAATAGCTTCTCCCATCGATAGTCCAGATTGGAAATTCACCCAGCAATACTCCCTGCTTGAAATTGGAAAACTGTGGTATATTCCTTAACTAGAACCAATGGGGCTGATTTTCATCAGTAGAAAGATTAAAATCATGATTTAAAAAATAGACTTACCACCCCATGACCTCTGATGGCCAGCCGGCTCCCATTTTGTTTTCAGGCTGGAAATAGGCAGCCAAGGCACCCACCAGAAACTGGCGGGAGTCTCATTAAATGATGAGATACTTAGGACCCCAATGCCAGTTTAAAGTTCTGATGGCCAGTGCATGCACTGCAAAAGCCCCACCCAGTGGAACTCTACTTAGTGCAGCCTCACCAGTCGTCCTTACAGGGAATGCAGCAGGCCACTCTGAAAACACTAAAGGTCAGTTAGTTTAATGATTTTTATGGAGCCAGGAGCATTAATGCTTCATCCTGGCCCCACAAAAATATTACATAGAATGTACAGCACAGAAACAGGCCATTCGGCCCAACAGGTCTATGCCGGTGTTTGTGCTCCACATGAGCTTCCTCCCTCCTTAATTCATCTCACCCTATCAGCATAACCTTCTATTCCTTTCTCCCTCGTGTGTTTATCTAGCTTCTCCTTAAATGTATCTATGCTATACACCTCAACTACTCCCTGTGGTAGCGAGTTCCACATTCTAACCACTCTCTGAGTAAAGAGGTTTCTCCTGAATTCCCCTATTGGATTTATTAGTGACTATCTTATATTTTTGGCCCCTAGTTTCTTCTCTATCTCTACCCTTTCGAACCCCTTCATAATCTTAAAGACTCTATTAGGTAATCTCTCAGCCTTCTCGTTTCTAGAGAAAAGAGCTCCAGCCTGTTCAATCTCTTTTCACCGGTATAACCTTTCAGTTCTGATCTGCCTTTTGCTGGTTCCGCTCTTTGCGGCTTCCCCTCCCCACCCCCTCCGCCCCCCCCCCCCCCACATTAATCAGAAGCTACTGGCTCGGCTCTGCCCCGTGGAAGAGCTGGTGGATTTCATCCCCGATTTTCATCGCTCCACCATTGGTGGCCATGCCTTCAGCTGCTTAGACCTTAAGCTCTGGAATTCCCTCCCTAAACCTCTCCACCCCTCTACCTCTCTCTCCTCCTTTAAGATGCTCCTTAAAACCTACCTCTTTAACCAAGCTTTTGGTCACCTGTCCTGATATCTCTTTATGTGGCTCGGTGTCAAACTTTGATAATCTGTGAAGTGCCTTGGGACGTTCTTACTACATTAAAGGCGCTATATAAATGGAAGTTGTTGTTGTATGGAAATTCCCAGAGAAAACTTCAGTGGGGTAGAAATTGCTTGGGGCAGTGATCCAACACTCCGCTCCGTAGATTAATGCTAACCCACTAGCTTACTTTTCTTCGGGCACTTCCTCGAAAAGGAAGCCGAGAAGAGCCCAGCGTCAGTTCAGGTGAAGATAGGAGCCTGGGAGAAGTGAGAGGAACAATCTCTCCCCTCCACCAATCACATCGCAGCATTTTTGACCCGCTGCGTTCACTGTCTCTGCAGGCTTGCAGCGTTAAACCAGGAAGTGAAAGGTACAGCATTAAAATCATTGTAAAAACAGTTATAGACATCGAAAAAAGAGAGCATAGGAAATAATTCAATTAGGTAAGAGCCAGAAGGGAAAAGTAAAAACATTTTTAAAATTATTTTTTAATTTTTTAACGGAGAGTGCTGTTGAGCTCTCCGTTATTTTGCGAGCGATTTCTGCCCCAATATTCTCTTCTGTTCAAGTGAAAAGATTTGTGATGGGAAAGACGGCCGTCAGAGGCTCAAACCTCTGATATGTAGAGGTTTCCCCACCCACCCCGCTTAAGACGCGCTAAAAAAAATGTTTCAAAAAAAATTAATTAATTTTTGCTTTGGTACAGCAGCTGCCACCACAGTACCAAAGTTCCTCAGACACTCTCCGCCCGTGACACGTTGGCAGAAGTTTAATTGGCCGAGAATATCCTCTTGAGCTGCCCCCGCTCCGCTGTTCACACGTAAAAAAGGGGGTTCTGACACACTTCTGTCAGCAGCTCTGAGGAAATTAGTCACAAAACAAAAAATTATGTATGTGCTTCCTAACTAAGCCTCATTAATGCACTTTACTGAAACAATGATATGTGGCTGCATTCCCAGTGGACAATGGCAGTCTGCAGTTGCTAATCAAATTTCCAATTCACTGCGCTCTCTTGCGTTACTTCACTCTTGCCTCAGAGACTGAGTAGTGCGTGGGACCCAACTGTGGGTTGTGTGGATTTCCAGTGTAGCCTTTTGCACCCAATTAAAAAGAAAGCTTGAAAAATGCTAGCATCAAAATGGTTAAATCATAATGCAGGACTTCAGATTGAACTGGAAAGAAATCAGGGCAAAAATCTCAGTTTAACTAACTCCATTCGTGTCTGGTCATGTATAAACAGTGAGATGAGAACACACGCACGCACACAGACACCCACACACACACACACACACACACACATAGACTACACCACCTACAAAGGTTAGAAAAATTAATAATTTATCTAAAGTAAACCAAAGCAAATTATTCAAGCAAGCATTTGAGCAGAAAGGTTGCCGACTCAAAATGTAACATACAGAATATAAGAACATATGAAATAGGAGCAGGAGTAGGTCATACGGCCCCTCGAGCCTGCACCGCCGTTCAAAAAGATCATGGCTGATCTTCGACCTCAACTCCACTTTCCCGCCCGATCCCCATATCCTTTGATTCCCTTAGAGTCCAAAAATCTATCGATCTCAGTCTTGAATATACTCAGCATCCACAGCCCTCTGGGATAGAGAATTCCAAATATTCACGACCTTCTGAGTGAAGAAATCTTTCCTCATTTCGGTCCTAAATGGCCGACCCCTTATCCAGAGACTATGCCCCCTAGTTCTAGACTCTCCAGCCAGGGGCAACAGCCTCTCAACATCTACCCTGTCAAGCCCTCTTAGAATCTTATATGTTTCAATGAGATCACCTCTCATTCTTCAAAACTCTAGTGAAAATAGGCCCATTCTACTCAATCTTTCCTCATAAGACAACCCTCTCATCCCAGGAATTAATCTAGAAAACCTTTGTTGCACCGCCTCTAAGGCGAGTTTATCCTTCCTTAGGTAAGGAGACCAAAACTGTACACAGTACTCCGGGTGTGGTCTCTGCAAAGTCCTGTACAATTGCAGTAAGACTTCCTTACTCTTGTACTCCAGCTCCCTTGCAATGAAGGCCAACATGCCATTTGCCTTCCTAATTGCTTGCTGTACCTTCATGTTAACTTTCTGTGTTTCGTGTACAAGGACACCCAAACCCCCCTGAACACCAACATTTAATAGTTTCTCACCATTAAAAATATTCAGTTTTTTCTATTCTTCCTACCAAAGTGAATAACCTCACATTTCCCCACGTTATACTCCATCTGCCACCTTCTTCCCCACTCATTTGTCCTGTCAATATCCCTTTTCGGACTCCTTGTGTCCTCCTCGCAGCTTACTTTCCCACCTAGCTTTGTATCGTCAGCAAACTTGGATACATTGCACTCGGTCCCTTCATCTAAGTCATTAATATAGATTGTGAATAGCTGAGGCCCAAGCACCGATCCCTGCAGCCCCCCACTAGTTACAACCTGCCAACCTGAAAATGACCCGTTAGGCTGTTTCCTCTGGCTGGAGAGTCCAGAACTAGGGGACATAGTCTCTGGATAAGGGGTCGGCCATTTAGGACCGAGATGAGGAAAAATTTCTTCACTCAGAGGATCGTGAATGGATTGAGGATTGGCTAACGCGGACAGAAATCCTGAGTACGTTAACCTCCTAGTGTCTAGAGACTTGAGCACATAATCCAGGCTGACACTTCCAGTGCAGTACTGAGGGAGTGCCCTTTCATAAAACTGTATTAACTCTGCCTAATCATATTATGATTTAAGTGTCCTGTTACTACGTCCTTAATAATAGATTGTAGCATTTTCCCATTTGATGTCAGACTAACTGGCCTGTAGTGCCCTGTTTTCTCTTTCCCTCCTTTCTTGAATTTGCTACCTTCCAATCCACAGGGACCGTTCTAGAATCTAGGGAATTCTGGAAGATCAAAACCAATGCATCCACTATCTCTGCAGCCACCTCTTTTAAAACCCTAGGATGTAGGCCATCAGGTCCAGGGGATTTGTCAGAATACATTAATAATTATTCAATTAAAAAAAACACCTTTGATCAGTTTTCACTGTTAAGAAAGCATGGGCAAATTGAAATTGTGGAAACAAGGCAGACTAACAGAAAAAGAGAGAGAAAAAGAGAGAGAGAAAAAGAGAGAGAGAGAGACTTGCATTTCTATAGCACCTTTCATGACTTCAGAACATCCCAAAGTGCTTTACAACTAATGAAGTACTTTTGAAGTGTAGTCACTGTTGTAATGTAGGAAACGTGGCAGCCAATTTGTGCACAGCAAGATCCCACAAACAGCAATGTGATAATGACCAGATAATCTGTTTTTAAGTGTTGGTTGAGGGATAAATATTGGCCGGTCATCGGGGAGAGCTCCCCTGCTCTTCTTTGAAATAGTGCCGTGGGATCTTTTACTTCACCTGAGAGGGCAGACGGGGCCTCGGTTTAACGTCTCAACTGAAAGACAGCACCTCTGACAGTGCAGCACTCCCTCAATACTGCACTGGGAATGTCAGCTTAGATTATGTGCTCAAGTCTGTAGAGACTAGTACTCAGGATTTCTTTCTAACTTTCTCCTCTCCTCTCTTTCCAGGTGCTGACCTTTTCTGGGTTACAATTCCATGGACAGTCGCCCTTCCTGTACCTCACTCACATACCCTTTATTCATATGTGAATTTAGACCCTGGACCTTTGTTCTAATTAGACCAACATTTCCAAACACAAGTCGTCGGCACAATAAATCAGACCTGCCCCCCCCACCAGAAAAGAGTATTTAATTGCTTCCAGCATTCTAGTGGTGTCTATGTGGGTTAGTTACAGACATACAGAGCTGAAAACAAAGTAGGAAATTTGTATCACCACAGCCCTCTCCGTAGTGAAAAATGAAGCTACGATGCAATTATCTGTCTCGAATTTAATTCTCGACATCACTGAATAATCACCTAATCAATAAAGACCCAGAACGCACAGTCTATGCTGAGATAGCTGACCTCACTTGGTGCAGAAGCTGCAGTTGATCTCAATGCCTCTCAGGTAAGGAAAGGGAAAATATTCCAGGGTTCCTACTCCAGATCTCTATCCAGTGAGGCCGAATGGAAAACATATGCATGAAAGCTCAGCTGTGTTGCCCTCAAAACAGGCTGCTAACCCCTCATGATCTAGGCTCACAGCTAAAAATTGGTCACTTGGGGTGGGATGTTGAAGGGCTGCCACTGACCATGAAAACCATGCCCTAGCAAGGCTCAATGCTTTTAGGAAAGGAGGGAGGACAAATAGGAGAAATGGCCGGAATTGGAAGAGCGCAGAGATCTTGGAGGGTTGTAGGGTTGGAGAAGGTTACATAGATAGGGAGGGAGCGAGGCCATGGAGGGATTTGAACGCCAGGATGAGAATTTTAAATTCGAGGTGTAGCCCGACTGGGGAAACGGACTCCTGCCCGAAGCCAACGGGAATGACGTCAACGCCAGCGGGCAAGAGCAGAAAGTCGTGGAAGGCCAGGCTGTCACCAGGGACCTACAGAAATGGTCCGCCCAGCGGGATAAGTGAGGAAGGAGGAAGATTAGGAATGATTACAATTGGAGGGGTGGGGTGGGGGGGGGAGAGGGGAGAAAAGAGAAGCCCGGGAGGCCCAAGGTATCCTTGCAGGGCCCCAGGGTGGGGGGAAGCACTCCTGGTCCTCCTAGCCCACAAAGATTCCATATATAAATTATTTTTCCAAACTTACATTGACTTCTGTCCACTCCGAGGACTCCCGACATGGTTGAGGTGTCGGAGGTTGGTCCCCGTGCAGGACCCCTGAATGTGGACGGTAAATTGCTGTCACAGCGCCGATGAATTCATCGGTCTGCGACTTTAAGATTTAAATTAGGCCCCGACCTGCAGCTGGAGTCTTGGCCGACTCCAAAGAAGGTAAGATGTTCCTGAGTGGGAACAGTGCAACCCCAGGCTGGAGGGCGGACTTGGCCTGACCTTAACCCCCTCCCCCACACACCATTCACGCTGGGTGAGGGGGTGGGGGTTAAAAAAAAAACATCGATTCCCCCAGCCAAGTATCGTTGTGGCTTCTCAGAATGTTGCCACTAACTCAACGGCAATTGGTACAAAACATTTATACTGGGGACTCGCATCTACTGGGAATTGAGTTGATAATGGCCAAAATGTGTGGGTCTAACTAACCACCTGTGGAGGCTTTCATTTCATTAATCCAGGCTGGATTTGATCCCAGGTATAAAGACACAGTATATTAACCCAGGGAACCCAGTATCATAGTAGAGCTGATTAGGCAATAATGAACAGCAAATTATGCATGTATGCTAAAATAATTGCTATCTCTACAAACACTCAGATATGGAATCCTGGCTTACAAATAGGAACTAAATCAAAGAGCTATTGCTAAATTTATGGAGATCATTAGTTGGTTAGAATATTCTGTCTCATTTTGGGCAGCTCATTTTCAGAAGGGATATCAAGGCCCTAGAGAGGACGCAGAAGAAATTCACTAAGGCCGTACCAGGAATGAGAGATTTGAGTTACAAGGAACAACTAGAGAAACTGGGGCTCTTTTCATAAGAAAAAAATAAGAGCAGATCTATCAGAAAGGTTCAAAATTATGAGGGGTTTTGATGGAGTAAATAGGAAAAACTGTTTCTAGTGGCAGGAAGGTCGGTAACCAGAGGACACAGATTTAAGGTAATTGGCAAAAGAACCAGAGGGGGAGATAAGGAGAATTTTTTTTACTCAGCGAGTTGTTATGATCTGAAATGCGCTGCCTGAAAGGGCGGTGGAAGCAGATTCAATAGTAACTTTCAAAAGGGAATTGGATAAATACTTGAAAGGGAAAAATTTACAGGTCTATGGGGAAAGAGCAGGGGAGTGGGACTAATTGGATAGCTCTTTCAAAGAGCCGGCACAGGCACGATGGGCCAGTTGTATGATTCTTGCATTATAAATCTATCATCATAGCAGATAGATGTTCGTGAATGGAGACTTGCATTGTTCATTCAAATTTGTAACAACAATTAGCACAAAAATCAAACTCATCATTCTGACAGTGTACCTGGAACTCACAATGTCATGATAACACTAATCAACTCATTACCCATCATCTCAGCCATGATCTGATGCAGCTTTCAGGTGGCTCAGTGCTACATGGAGTACTGACTGACAGCATGCTTTCAATTAGTAAGTACCCGAGAGGGCAACTAGCTGAATGGTGAAGTATACAAAATAGCACAAGAGACTTTAAGGTCACGGCAGCGTAGAAAAGCTCTATTCTGCTGGAATGGTCTGCATTGTAGAAATGGAAAAGTAACATCCTAACTTCTGATTTATGTGTGCATTAGTTACATTGTTAGTTCTGCAGAACTATATCATCTGTACAGAATAATTCACCCTCAAGAGTGACTACCAGTTAGTCTCAACTGGTTCAGATAATGCTATACACAAGAGCAAATAGTTTTTGGACACCAAAGGAATCAAGGGATATGGGGATCAGACGGGAAAGTGGAGTTGAGGTCGAAGATCAGCCACGAACTGATTGAATTGCGGAGCAGGCTTGAGGGGCCGTATGGCCTACTCCTGCTCCTATTTCTTATGTTCTTAAAGCTTTTATCAGCTTATAACTGTCATACCAATCCTAAAAAGGAGATTATGGTCTTGAAACAGTTTTTTGTACTTATTGTCATATAAGCCGTGAAGCTGGTGGGAGGAGTTTTACTCTTATTGACTTTTCTTTTTCAAATGAGTAACATAGGAGGAAGGTCAAGGCCAAGGAGCAGGAGCCAAGAAAAGGACAAAAATCTAGGTCAAGCAAGAAAGCGTGATTTGGTGACACAAAGGTTTTAAAGTCTGTGAATTGTTCCAACTGAAAAGAAAGAACTTGCATTTCTATAGCGTCTTTCACGACTTCGCAAAATGCTTTACAACCAATGAAATACTTTTATACTGTTGTTTACACTGTTGTGATGTAGGAGTGGAGAGTAGAGGGGGTGGGGATACCGAGCGGTCGGCAGCGGGTGGGGGAGACCGAGCGGTCGGCAGCGGGTGGGGGAGACCGAGCGGTCGGCAGCGGGTGGGGGAGACCGAGCGGTCGGCAGCGGGTGGGGGAGACCGAGCGGTCGGCAGCGGGTGGGGGAGACCGAGCGGTCGGCAGCGGGTGGGGGAGACCGAGCGGTCGGCAGCGGGTGGGGGAGACCGAGCGGTCGGCAGCGGGTGGGGGAGACCGAGCGGTCGGCAGCGGGTGGGGGAGACCGAGCGGTCGGCAGCGGGTGGGGGAGACCGAGCGGTCGGCAGCGGGTGGGGGAGACCGAGCGGTCGGCAGCGGGTGGGGGAGACCGAGCGGTCGGCAGCGGGTGGGGGAGACCGAGCGGTCGGCAGCGGGTGGGGGAGACCGAGCGGTCGGCAGCGGGTGGGGGAGACCGAGCGGTCGGCAGCGGGTGGGGGAGACCGAGCGGTCGGCAGCGGGTGGGGGAGACCGAGCGGTCGGCAGCGGGTGGGGGAGACCGAGCGGTCGGCAGCGGGTGGGGGATACCGAGCGGTCGGCAGCGGGTGGGGGAGACCGAGCGGTCGGCAGTGGTTGGGAAGATTTTTGTGGGACGGGGACTCCCTGGTCGAAAGTCACTCCCTCAGACTTTGGGAAATTACCAGAAAACTGCAGGGTCAATGTATACTGTAGTGTTTTACTGTAGTGCATCACAGTTACACCAAATTAAATTTGTATTTTCCTCGATTGTTCTACCCAACAGTGATCATTACTGGCACTTATCGCCCTTCTAGCAATGATGGAAAGGTCCAAGTTATAGACTTCATGGTCAATCTTCACTCTGCTCAGTGATAAGTTGCTTGAAGGAACAGTTTTCCGTTCCCCTTCCCAATAAAAATGCCAAGTAGCCCACAATTTAGAATCCTGCCTGGGAACTCATGAAATTCACCTAGTGTAGGCAGCCATATCCAATTAACAGGCAATCCTGCATTTGGGAACTCTTGCCTTGTTGCTCTCCTGGCCGGCCTCCCACCTTCCACCCTCCGCAAACTGGAGCTCATCCAAAACTCTGCTGCCCATATCCTAACTCACACCAAGTCCCGTTCACCCATCATCCCTGTGCTCACTGATCTACATTGGCTCCCGGTCTGGCAACAACGGCAGACATTCAACGGCATTGCCGTCGCCGAATCCCCCACCATCAACATCCTGGGGGCCACCATTGACCAGAAACTTAACTGGACCAGCCACATAAATACTGTGGCTACAAGAGCAGGTCAGAGGCTGGGTATTCTGCGGCGAGTGACTCACCTCCTGACTCCCCAAAGCCTTTCCACCATCTACAAGGCACAAGTCAGGAGTGTGATGGAATACTCTCCACTTGCCTGGATGAGTGCAGCTCCAACAACACGCAAGAAGCTCGACACCATCCAGGACAAAGCAGCTCACATGATTGGCACCCCATCCACCGCCGGCGCACTGTGGCTGCAGTGTGTACCATCCACAGGATGCACTGCAGCAACTCGCCAAGGCTTCTTCGACAGCACCTCTCAAACCTGCGACCTCTACCACCTAGAAGGACAAGAGCAGCAGGCACATGGGAACAACACCACCTGCATGTTCCCCTCCAAGTCACACACCATCCAGACTTGGAAATATATCGCCGTTCCTTCATCGTCGCTGGGTCAAAATCCTGGAACTCCCTTCCTAACAGCACTGTGGGAGAACCGTCACCACACGGACTGCAGCGGTTCAAGAAGGCGGCTCACCACCACCTTCTCAAGCGCAATTAGGGATGGGCAATAAATGCTGGCCTCGCCAGCGACGCCCACATCCCATGAACGAATACAAAAAAAAAACCTCAATTTTAAAATTCTCATTCTTGTTTTCAAATCCGTCCATGGCCTCGCCCCTCCTATCTCTGTGACCTCCTCCAGCCCTACAACCCTCTGAGATCTCTGCGCTCCTTGAATTCTGGCCTCTTGCGATCCCTGATTTTCATTGCTCCACATTGGCGGCTGTGCCTTCAGCTGCCTCGGCCCTAAGCTCTGGAATTCCCCCCCTAAACCTCTTTGACTCTCTACCTCTTTCTCCTCCTTTAAGACGCTCCTTAAAACCTACCTATTTGACCAAGCTTTTGGTCACCTGTCCTAATATCTTCTTATATAGTTCGGTATCAAATTTTGTTTGATACTCACTCCTGTGAAGCACCTTGGGACGTTTTAAAACGTTAAAAGGCGCTATATAAATGTAAGTTCTTGTTACCTCACACCATGTATCTTGGCCCATCAATGAGGTTTCAGAGTTAAATAAAGCACTCTCCTCCTGCATGTTAAGGTACCAGTTGTGTTAACTGTGTGCTGTGAAGACTCCCCACAGAGACATATGGAGCAAACTGTATTGCTTTTGTTTAATTCATTAATAAAGGGTTGCTTTCTTTATGAGGGTTAACCATTTGCATGCACCACGACAAATGCAGCAAAAATCTTTCACAAAATGGTTTTTACTCAGTGCAAAGGAATAGAAATCCATAGTCGTCCAATAGTTTCCTTGGAGCAGAGATAGTTAAGGGGAGACTTAATAGAGCTGTTCAAAATCATGAAGGGTTTTGATGGAGTACATAAGGAGAAACTGTTTCCACTGGCAGGAGGGTCGGTAACCAGAGGACACAGATTTAAGGTAATTGGCAAAAGAACCAGAGGCAAGATGACGAGAAATTTTTACACAGCATGTTGTCATGATCTGGAATCCGCTGCCTGAAAGGGTGGTGGAAGCAGATTCAATAATAACTTTCAAAAGGGAATTGGATAAATACTTGAAGGGGAGAAAATTGCAGAGCTATGGGGGAAAGAGCAGGGGGTGCGGGACTAATTGGATAGCTCTTTCAAAGAGCTGGCACAAGCATGATGGGCCGAAAGGTTGCTTCTGTGCTGTAAGATTCTAGGATTCTATGCTTCTATGAATCTAACTATAGGCTACAAAAATATGTCAAGCTACTAAATGTCTGACAAATCGAGCAGGTTCTATAACGAGCAAGCGATCCTCTCCACCAGCTTACTGCCCACGGAGTGAAGATGACAATTCACTCTAATGCCAACTAGTGCCAAAGTTAAGAAAAAAAACCTGCATTTATATAACATTTCATCACATCCTCAGGACATCCCAAAGCAATTTACAACCGACAAATTACTTAAGAGGAGTTGTCACAATTCTAGAATCATACAGCACAGAAGGAAGTTTTTAGTGGGGCTTAGGTCTGTAGCGGGACTTAAGCCTACCACCTTAACAATTCGGAATGATAGTGGGGCATTGAGGGTTAAATTAGGAGGACATATGCTTGGCTTGGATTGCCTTCAGTATAGCAGATTAGAGGTGATCTGATCGAGGTGTTTAAAATGTAAAAAAGGATTTGATAGGGTAGACACAGAGAAACCATTTCCTCTGGTGTGGGAATCAAGAACAAGGGGACATAATCTTACAATTAGAGCTGGGCCGTTCAGGAGAAAAATTGGGAAGCACTTTTTCCACACAAAGGATAGTAGAAATATGAAACTCTTCCCCCAAAAGGCTGTGGATGCTGGAACAACTGGAGCTTTCAGGACTATTGATAGATTTTTGTTAGGTAAGGGTATCGAGGGATATGGAGCTAAGGCAAGTAAAAGGAGTTGAGGTCCAAATCAGCCGTGATCCAATTCTGGCAGAACAGGCTCGAGGGGCTGAATGGTCTACTTCTGTTCCTATGTTCAGAAACAAGAGTGCTACTAACTGAGCTAAACTTGGCACATAAGGATAATTTCTTGCTGTGGACCCACATTCGCTAGGAAATAAGTTGCAACTGCTCAAATTCATTTCGTGTGGGATCCTCAGAAACAACAAGGAGCTATCCATCCCATCAGTTTGGTCTTAAATCAGGTTCAGTTGCTGGAGGTGAAAATATAATGACAACTCTTGTTACTGGCTTTTAAAGTATAGACAGAACACCCTAGGAGAGCTCAATCTAACAACCATGCTTTGAGCAGTCAACCGCAAAGGGTTACTAGATGGTCAAACAATCAGGCAGCAATGACGCCTCATTTGATACAAGAGTGCATGTTACTGAGAGGTCTCTGTAGTCCCATATTGAAGAAGTGCTACCACAGTTGCCAGCTCTCCAGGATTGCCCTGGAGTCTCCAGAAATTAAAGACTAATCTCCTGGACACTGCTGCAAGCAAATACCCAGGAGAAAAATCATAATGGGGTATTAAAAAAAAGAAGTTTCTTTCAAATTTTCTTCGAACACTTTTGCTTATAAGTTATAAAAATATTGGACATGGAAAAGAAGGTTGTTGACCAACAGTGAAGAATCATCCAATCGGGTAATGAAAAGTCTGATCACTTTCCAATTAGCCGTGGGAAGGCAGAGCGAAGTGAGGATGGGCATATGTTGCGACCAATAGCAGCAGTGTGGGGGCGGGACAGTTGGAGGCAGTGTGATGAAACCTCCAGGAATATGTCCAACCAGAGTTGGCAACCCTAAGTGACGCTGTGTCCTTTACTCATGTATTTATTCACTACTGATCATTATTAGCTGACTTTCTTCCACCAGCCAGACTGAGGAATTTACAGCTCAACAAGACAAGGCAATTTAATATTAAAATTCATCATTCGAACTTGCCGTGTAGAACCTGTCCGTTGCCCAAGCCCTTACTCCTCAAGTCTCAATCTCTTCCTTTCCCTTTTCATCCTCTCTCTCTCTCTCTCACACACAAAACCACCTATCCACTCACATATGATGCATTAAGATACAGATCAGCCATGATCTAATTGAATGGTGGACCAGGCTCGAGGGGCTGAATGGCCTACTCCTCTTCCTACATTCCTATGTTTCGACTCTTATCTGGTGTAGAATAGCCAAGGATCACAAGAATATGAACAAAACTGTTGTGAACCTCGCTCTCTCTCTCTCTCTCTCTCTCTCTTTCTCTGGAGTGTAATGAATGAAAACAAATGTCAGTTGGGTGAAAATAAAATCTGAGTTATGAAGATTTGAATAAACTGAGGCTCTCTCACTCTGGGCTCATGGATACAGAAATGAAATTTGAGTAACAAGGCTGGCTTTTATTCAGAAAGGGCACTGCAGGCATTCCACAAAACGAGAGTAACTAGACCTTACTTTACCAATTCAATCACATCAAATACAATTTAGTCTAAAATGATGTAGAGTTGGCCCTTGCTTGTAAAAGCAGTTGTCCCTTAATTCAAGTAAACACATTGCTGGGAAAAAAAGACGTTAGATTTCTACCCCTCTTCCAATATTGTTTTTAAAGTTTTTTTTTGTCTTGGCTATAAATTGACTAATTACCTATGAGGTGTTGCCACTGTTGTAGAACCATACAACACAGAAGGAGGCCATTCGGCCCATCATGCCTGCTCTTTGATGAAAGAGCCATCCAATTAGTCCCACTGCCCTGCTCTTTCCCCGTAGCCCTGACAGTATATGCCAAGCCTCAGTTCACCCCGTTTATGCTCAGCCTTTTCCTCTGGTAGGGGAAGGATTCCATTTCAGTGAAGAGCCACATCCCCAAATGGATGTGCTGGATCAGTCTGGAAACCTACAGAAAGGCAGTCACAAATAATACCATGTTTATGTACCTTTTCCTGGGGTTTCTCTATTTCCTGGTTCATAGTGTCCATGGGTACAATCCAAAATGTTAGGGCCACTTTTGCTTTTATGTGTTCCTTTATATCCCCATTTTGCCTCAATGTTTCCCATTTCAGATGGGGAGGTGGAGGGTGACTGTTTGGGCCAGAGTCCTCTGATTGGCTGTAGTTAATGTTGCTCTGGTCACAAGGTATGCACAGTGGTGAAAATCACCTCACTAATTCTCCAGTCTCCTCAGCCCCAAAATTAAGACCTCAAACCAGGAGTGCTCCATCAGACTACTTTGTCAAAGCTGATGAAATTCACCCATTTCAGGTAAATATACTCAAATACCAGTTGAAACTTAGATTCACATCCAAACTCATTGACAGAAGTTTCTAACAATAGTTACCAGAACCCCATCCTGAATTTTAAAATATGAAGATCATTTGGTGCATTACATAGAACTACATAGAACGTACAGCAGAGAAACAGGCCATTTGACCCAACTGGTCTATGCCGATGTTTATGCTCCACACGAGCCTCTTCCCTCTCCACTTCATCTAATTCTATCAGCATATCCTTCTACTCCTTTCTCCCCCATGTGTTTATCCAGCTTCCCCTGTAATGTATCTATGCTATTCGCCTCAACCACTCCATGTGGTAGTGAGTTCCACATGCTCGCCACTTTGTATGAACTTACGAACAATATTGGACAGGAAAAGGGCCACTGGTCTATCTAGCCCGTCCCATACAATCGTGATGCCTTGTGCATCATGACACAGACATTCTCTACCCATCTGCAGCCATGTAATATCCTGGGAGTGGCGGAAAAACAGATAAAAACACAGGCCAATTAAGGGGGAAAAAATCTGGAAAATTCCTCTCTGACCCCCCCCCCCCCCCACTTTAGGTGATGGAAACTAATCCAGGAGGTCACAATGACATTGATTTATATTACAGGGTACCTACCTCTTATACAAGATGATCTCTGCTCCAGTCAGAAACAGATCCAGTTCTCTCTTGAAGGAAAACAGCAAATCAACGTTCACCGCACGAACCGGCAGCCTGACCCACAAATCCACTATTCTCTGGGAAAAGAAAAATCACCTGACATCCAACCTAGTTCTGCCCTTACATAACTTGTAAGCATGACCCCCGGTTCTCTCTAACCTATCCAGTTGAAATAATTGGTCCACCAATACAATCTAGACCCTTCATTTTAGTTTATAAACCTCAATTAAATTGTCATCGAGTCTACGCTTTTCTAAATTATACAAATGTAAGGAATCTTACAACACCAGGTTATACAGACCCAGCTCTTTGAGCTTATCTGGGTAACGAAGGCATTTTAAGCTGGGTGTTAATCTAGTGGCCCTCCTCTGCACCCTTTCCAAAGCCTCAATATCACCCACCATGTGAGGAGACCAAAACTGGATACAGTATTCTAACTGAGGCCTGACCACGGTCTTGTATAAGGATAAAATGGTATGCTTTGTTTTGTCGTGAACTATCCTATGAATACAACCTAGAACCTCGTTTTCCATAGCTATAACTTCACAGCATTGGTCATGAACCTTAAGAGAATGAAGCATTATGACAGCCAGATCTCTTTCTTTCACCACTAGCTTCAGTTCTGTTCCCTGAAGGGTGTATGTATATTTAGCATTTGACCTGCCCACTCGCATAAAACTGCACTTTTCTAAATTTGCCAAACACGGGGCCCATTCCCCCAACTCATTGAGATCCTCTCAGTAGTTGAGCATCCGTCACGGTCCTAACACTCGTATGTAACTTGGTGTTGTCCGCAAACTTGAGGATCATTCCTCCACACCTACAGCTAGGTCATTAATGACTATGGTAGATAGCAAAGTACCAACACCAATCCCTGCGGGACACCACTGGTAACCGGTCTCCAAGCAGATCCAAATCCATTGACAACAATTTCTGCCTATGAGCATTTAGCCAATTCTCAATCCATCGCAGCAGATTACCACTGATTCCACAAGATTCTAAGCTGTAGAGAAGACTCGTGTAGGGTACCTTATCTAAAACTTTCTGAAAGTCCAGGGTAGGGTAGATGTAGAGAAGATGTTTCCACTTGTGGGGGAGATCCAAAACTAGGGGCCATAAATATAAGGTAGTCACTAATATATCCAATAAGCAATTCAGGAGAAACTTCTTTACCCAGAGAGTGGTGAGAATGTGGAACTCATTACCACATGGAGTAGTTGAGGTGAATAGCATAGATGCATTTAATGGGAAGCTAGATAAACACATGACGGAGAAAGGAATAGAAGAATATGCTGATAGGGTTAAATGAATTAGGGTGGGAGGAAGCTCGTGTGGAGCATAAACACCAGCATAGACCAGATGGGCTGAAAGGCCTGTTTCCATGCTGTCCATTCTATGTAATTCTGTGGATCCTGCGGACTTTTTCTAAAAATTCAATTAAAATTTGTAAGGCAAGACCTTCTTTTCCAGAAGCCATGTTCGGTGTCATTGATGAGGCTTTCTCTATCTAAGTGGTCATACTGGACATCTCTAATGACACCTTCGAGCAGCTCACTCATTACTGAAGTCAAGCTAATGGGCCTATTAGGTACCCGGCTCTGCCTTAGAACCCTTCTTAACAATTGGAACAACGTTAACCTCCTTCCAGTCTAGCGGGAACAGTCCCCAACTCTATTAAAGACACATGCAAGGGGCTCGCATAGCCCCTAGCCCATGGCCTTAAGATATCAGCTGGGCCGGCAGCCCGATCTGTTTTTAAGGTTCCTTGTTCTATCGAAGGCAATATCCTCATGGGAGTTGTACTGTTAACAGCACCAATTAATGCCGTCATCCGAGCATCGTCTTCAAGAGTAAAGACCGTTGCAAAGTACTCGTTTAGTATCTCCGCCACAACCTGTGAGTCCTTTCTAACCTGTCCTTCAGCATCTTTCAAAAGAATGTCCTGCTATTGCCCAGTGTTCATTCAATATTTAAAATAGATCCCAAGCATGGGTTAATGTCGCAAAATCACAAGTGCCTGCTTGGATTTGTTACATGAAAATTCTGGGTACCGTAACCATTATATTTCAATCAAATCACAGGACTTCACAGTGAAATGTTCATAACAAATTTTTGTTGCATAACTCTCAATGATATTGGAAGATTTTTCAAAATGTAGTTTCATACACAGTTATTACATTTTTAACTTGCTGCAGACACTAGACTATAATTATAGAACCAGCAGCAATTAGTTTAATTCACAGTGACACACACACAAACTGTAGAAAGGGCAGGAGTCATTCGCAGGTTTGCACAAGTGGGCACGTTCCTGTAATTTGGACTGTAAATCTTCCAATTAGCCCCAAATTAAAATCTATTCAATTAACGAGAGTAAATGGAGTGTAGATAGTGAATGGTTTGTGGAAGGTACCATGCAGGTATTGAGCCACACAGAGGTGCAAGATCCCAGCTTCAATTTGCGGTCTTTGTAGAGCTAACCAGGGCAGCAATCAAGATCCATTAAGACTCTGGACTAGAGAGTGGGAAAATAATCAACCAAGGTACTGTTTTAATCACTATCCAATGAAACGTGGTCAGACCACACTTAGAATACTGTGCACAGTTCTGGTCTTCATGTTACAAAAAGGATATAGAGGCGCTGGAGAAGGTGCAAAAAAAATTTACAAGAATGATACCAGAACTGAAAGGTTATACTTATCAGGAACGGCTGAGCAGGCTGGGGCTCTTTTCTCTGGAAAGGAGAAGACTGAGAGGTGACCTGATTGAGGTCTTTAAAATTATGAAAGGGTTTGATAGAGTAGACGTAGAGAAGAAATTTCCACTTGTGGGGGGACCAAAACTAGGTGCCATAAATATTAGATAGTCAGTAATAAATCCAATAAAGAATTCAGGAAAAAATTCTTTACCCAGAGAGTGGTAAGAATGTGGAACTTGCTACCACAAGGAGTAGTTGAGGTGAATAGCATAGATGCATTTAAGGGGGAGTTCAATAAACACATGAGGGAGAAAGGAATAGAAGATTATGCTGATAGGATGAGATGAAGTAGGGAGGGAAGAGGCTCATGTGGAGCATAAACCTCAGCAGTGATGCTCCCCAAGGTAGAACAGCCTGACGGCATGCCATGAGGAATGTTCATTGGGTCAAGTGCCAGAGGACTGCTGAGGAATATGAAACCAGACTCCATCAGGAGGCACTGCTTTCAGGAGAGATGTGGAGGAACAAAATCTGGCTTTAGGTCCTAATCACTTTGCTGAATGGGTGTTACTCCGTTATCTGGGCAGCAACAGTGTGGGTTTAGTGTGGGTGCGTGAAGCGGGGCCAAATGTCAGAAACTGATTTCCTAACAGACCTTTCCTTTCAAGATGTTCACTGTTATTAAATATTCAATACGATTAACATTAAAGCATGATATTTGCACAATTGTACAGCACAGCACTATTAGTTCTCCGTGTTGATTAAATGATAGCTTACTCTTCATGTGTTCCTGGTACATAGAGCGCTGACTGTCAGGTACAATTTATTACCTAGTTTTTTTCCCTCCAGGTTTCGTGCTTTCCACAGGGCTTTCATGCAGTCAAGAAGGGCTCAATATTCAAATACAGCCAACACAACAGCAATCTAAATCATCAAGTATTTCAGCCTTATTCAATCCCAACCATTCTCATCATCGTGGACTTGCGCAGACTTACAATGTTTTCGGTTTATTACACACCTCCTGCACCGCAGTCAGTATATGAGGGTCGAGGATAGGTTAAAGTTTCAGGCTCTGATGCAGGATTAAACCTAAAAGAATAATCTATCTTTCTCTTTAGGCTGATCGACCTGCTATGGATTTGATATTGTTAATTGCATAAAATGAGTTTTCTCCACATCCATAGATTCACCAGAATGATAAAGGGGCTAAAAGGGTTGAATTATGAGGACAGGTTGCATAGGCTTGTGTTCCCTCGAGTATAGAAGATTAAGGGGTGATCTAATTGAGGTGTTTAAGATGATTAAAGGATTTGATAGTTTCTCTCTACCTACCCTATTTCCTCTGGAGGGGGAGTCGAGAACAAGGGGACATAACCTTAAAATTAGAGCTAGGCCGTTCAGGGGTGATGTCAGGAAGCACTTCTTCACACAAAGGGCAGTGGAAATCTGGAAAACTTCCCCAAAAAGCTGTTGAGGCTGGGGGCTAATTGAAAATTTCAAAACTGTGATTGATAGATTTTTATTGGGTAAGGATATTAAGGGTTACGGAACCAAGTGGGGTAGATGGAGTTAAGATACAGATCACCCATGATCTAATTGAATGGCAGAACAGGCTCGAGGGGCTGAATGGCGTACTCCTGTTCTAAAGTTCCTACGTGTTCTTTTGTATCCACTATTGGCCCAAGCCCATGGCAACAGAGGGGAGATTTCCTTTTTGGATTAGTTTTAGCAGAATCATAAAACACATTTATATAATGGATGAGTTTATGATTTTGCTACATTATTGCAGAGAGAATTTTCCCTGGGAGATAATTTGGTTTGTGTACTGATAAGCCTATCTGCCATATTTATTTTTCAGTGATAATTGGAATTGTGCTGATGACAGGCAGCAAGTGCCATCTGGAACATATAGATACGAGGAAGATTGAGAGTTGGGAAGGGAAGGCTTTTCTTCTGCTGTTGATTTTCAGAATCAAAGCATTTGGCCAAGAACAGGGAACCATCACCTGTCTCTCCAGTCACTGTAAAGGACAATAAAATCTGATGAATTATGAATGGATATGGGTGGAAGATCAGTGACCCTGACCCTGCCTAGAATCAACGTCAGGATGTGCTTTCCGCTGGGAAGTCAGGTTATTTGTTATGACCATATTCAGCTCATGAGGTAGAGTGTAACCATGGGGGTTTGTCATGTCAGACAGACATATATTAAGATCTGGTGTATGAAGTAGAGTGTGCGTTGGTGGGCTAGTACACACGAGGCAGAGCGCGGTCTGAGTGCACAACAGCGTCCAGCACATGCGGCAAAGCACAGAAGGATTTGACACCTGAGCCAACATGTAACTTGGGATCTGGCACGTGAGGTACCACCAGAGGGGGAGAGGCAGTGTAAAGGGAACTTTACTCTGTATCTAACGCGTGCTGTGTCGTCCCTGGGAGTATTTGATGGGACAGTGTAGAGGAAGCTTTACTCTGTATCTAACCCAGCTGTACCGTCCCTGGGAGTATTTGATGGGACAGTGTAGAGGGAGCTTTACTCTGTATCTAACCCAGCTGTACCGTCCCTGGGAGTATTTGATGGGACAGTGTAGAGGGAGCTTTACTCTGTATCTAACCCAGCTGTACCGTCCCTGGGAGTATTTGATGGGACAGTGTAGAGGGAGCTTTACTCTGTATCTAACCCAGCTGTACCGTCCCTGGGAGTATTTGATGGGACAGTGTAGAGGGAGCTTTACTCTGTATCTAACCCAGCTGTACCGTCCCTGGGAGTATTTGATGGGACAGTGTAGAGGGAGCTTTACTCTGTATCTAACCCAGCTGTACCGTCCCTGGGAGTATTTGATGGGACAGTGTAGAGGGAGCTTTACTCTGTATCTAACCCAGCTGTACCGTCCCTGGGAGTATTTGATGGGACAGTGTAGAGGGAGCTTTACTCTGTATCTAACCCAGCTGTACCGTCCCTGGGAGTATTTGATGGGACAGTGTAGAGGGAGCTTTACTCTGTATCTAACCCAGCTGTACCGTCCCTGGGAGTATTTGATGGGACAGTGTAGAGGGAGCTTTACTCTGTATCTAACCCAGCTGTACCGTCCCTGGGAGTATATGATGGGACAGTGTGGAGGGAGCTTTACTCTGTATCTAACCCAGCTGTACCGTCCCTGGGAGTATTTGATGGGACAGTGTAGAGGGAGCTTTACTCTGTATCTAACCCAGCTGTACCGTCCCTGGGAGTATATGATGGGACAGTGTAGAGGGAGCTTTACTCTGTATCTAACCCAGCTGTACCGTCCCTGGGAGTATATGATGGGACAGTGTAGAGGGAGCTTTACTCTGTATCTAACCCAGCTGTACCGTCCCTGGGAGTATTTGATGGGACAGTGTAGAGGGAGCTTTACTCTGTATCTAACCCAGCTGTACCGTCCCTGGGAGTATTTGATGGGACAGTGTAGAGGGAGCTTTACTCTGTATCTAACCCAGCTGTACCGTCCCTGGGAGTATTTGATGGGACATTGTAGAGAGCTTAACTCTGTATCTAACCCAGCTGTACCGTCCCTGGGAGTATTTGATGGGACAGTGTAGAGGGAGCTTTACTCTGTATCTAACCCAGCTGTACCGTCCCTGGGAGTATTTGATGGGACAGTGTAGAGGGAGCTTTACTCTGTATCTAACCCAGCTGTACCGTCCCTGGGAGTATTTGATGGGACAGTGTAGAGGGAGCTTTACTCTGTATCTAACCCAGCTGTACCGTCCCTGGGAGTATTTGATGGGACAGTGTAGAGGGAGCTTTACTCTGTATCTAACCCAGCTGTACCATCCCTGGGAGTATTTGATGGGACAGTGTAGAGGGAGCTTTACTCTGTATCTAACCCAGCTGTACCGTCCCTGGGAGTATTTGATGGGACAGTGTAGAGGGAGCTTTACTCTGTATCTAACCCAGCTGTACCGTCCCTGGGAGTATTTGATGGGACATTGTAGAGAGCTTAACTCTGTATCTAACCCAGCTGTACCGTCCCTGGGAGTATTTGATGGGACAGTGTAGAGGGAGCTTTACTCTGTATCTAACCCAGCTGTACCGTCCCTGGGAGTATTTGATGGGACAGTGTAGAGGGAGCTTTACTCTGTATCTAACCCAGCTGTACCGTCCCTGGGAGTATTTGATGGGACATTGTAGAGGGAGCTTTACTCTGTATCTAACCCAGCTGTACCGTCCCTGGGAGTATTTGATGGGACAGTGTAGAGGGAGCTTTACTCTGTATCTAACCCAGCTGTACCGTCCCTGGGAGTATTTGATGGGACATTGTAGAGAGCTTAACTCGAGCGTAAAACTGCCGTTGTCGATCAACCACCTGTTATAGAAACCCCTCGCCCAATTGGAATGTCAATGAAAATCGAGCCCTTTCTATAAAGGGCAGCTGATCTGTAATACCAATATTATGCCTGGATGGAAAATTGAAAATCTAACGCCTCCCCTCCCCCGTATCCCACTACACTTTCACTGTAATTACTTGCTTTCTAGTTTGACATGTAAAAGAACGAACAAACTTGCGTTTATATACCGTCTTTCACAACCTCAGGACGCCCCAAAGCGCTTTACAGCCAATGAAGTACTTTTGAAGTGTAGTCACTGTTGTAAAGTAGGAAACGCAGCAGCCAATTTGTGCACAGCAAGATCCCATAAACTGCAATGTGATAATGACCAGATAATCTGTTTTTAGGTGTTGTTTTGAAGGAGAAATATTGGTCAGGTCACCAGGGAGAACTTCCCTGCTCTTCTTTTACATCCACCTGAGAGGACAGGATACTCAACTGGATCTCTTTTCAGTTATGATCCTTTAAAATATCACAGATAATAATCCAGGATAAAACTTTCATGTAACAGGTTGTCTCCCATTTCACTTCACATTTCCAGTCATCAGATACTGAGCTGTACTTAAAATGGGAAAATCTGGACAGCCAGTCTTAAAAAGAGTAGGTTAATACCGGACAACCTTTGAACCACTACATGGTCTTTGTTTAATGTCTCAGTGAGGACTTTCAATGAGAGGTGCATAGAATTACATAGAATTTACAGCACAGAAACAGGCCATTTGGCCCAACTGGTCTATGCCGGTGATTATGCTCCACACAAGCCTCCTCCCACCCTATTTCATCTCACACTATCAGCATATCTTTCTATTCCTTTCTCCCTCATATATTGATCCAGCTTCCCCTTAAATGCATCGATGCTATTCGCCTCAACTACTCCTTGTGGTAGCGAGTTCCACATTCTAACCACTCTCTGGGTAAAGAAGTTTCTCCTGAATTCCCTATTAGATTTATTAGAGACCATCGTATTTATGACTCCTAGTTTTGGTCTCCCCCAAAAGTGGAAACAAGAGTTAAGTTGAATTTAACACTCAAGAAACTAAAGTAGAACTGCAAGCAAATGCATGTAGGTGAACTGGGACATCAGTGGAGTAGGAGGTGCAGGGAACAGTCAGAGAGCAGCAGAGAAACATATACACACACACGTTAAGAAAAAACTTTAGCCATTGATGTGTGTGTGCAGCTTTTAAAAAGGCTTTAGTGATCACAGGGAGGCAAGTACAAATCACTTGAAGCAATCGATTCACGGTATTGAATGGTTACCTTTCTTTTACTTCCAAGCTGTAAAAAGGTGTGTAAACCATAATTACAGTCACATCGCCTGCTGAGACCCACAGCAGTAATTGGATATTTAGAGGCATTGGGTATTTAGAACCTGGAGTAACCGACAACCAGCATCTTCTGAAATCAACACACCTTGCTCCCAAATACTCTCCCCGACTCTTGAGGCAAAGTGCAATTTAAGATACATGACTGACATCAAGAAAGTTTACACGGTGAATTATGTTTGTCACTTGTGCCATTTGTGCCCTGAACATAAATTTAGGGCACCTTCATTTTTCTTTAAAAAATAGGATTTTACAAAATATATTTTTTGAAACCCTAAAGGTTATTTTTATAGGATGACACACAGGAAGATTTGAAAATCCTTCAGTTAATTGATTGCAATTTTTCTAATGTTTATTAAATCAGCTTTTATTTTCTGTAACTTTTCTTGAAATACAATAATTGTTATTTGAAAGGATACAGCTTCCAAGGAAAGGTCTGGATTTTGATTTCTCAGAGCATTCACTGGGATTTTGAAGAAATCCTGTATCTCTAGGCAACAGCAAGCAACAGGGTGTTTCTGTAGATTCATTATTGCTTTCTCTCTGCTATTCATTTTCCAGGGAGGGTATAACAATTGCACTCCCATCAGTACATTGATTCTTACAATCTATATTAGTTACATTGCTATCGTAGTTTCAATAACCAACCGAGGTAAGAGTTTCAAACATATACAATCCCCGTCATTGTAATTGCTTAATTAATCTGGCTCTCTTGATCTCAGTGTTAGATTTATGTTATTTTTCCCCTCAGGCAATGATTTGTTCACAACAAAGGCATTAGAGATGACTTGTTATCTGCGCATCCACTTTTTGCAAAAATAACACAAAAGCGTCTCAGTTCGATTCCAGAAAGGATGATACGAGTAAACAGGCTGGAAGGCATCCTGCTCACCTGCTGCTGTTGAGACGGGAGGCCAGACCGTTTCACGGAACCCTGCTTCGAACTCAACCTCTTCCACGAGTCCGCAAATTTGCCCCGACTCGATCTCCTTTCTCCGCCCTCGTCCCGCACACTGTGCTCTCTCTCCACCTCACCCGGACTCCGCCACCTCTTTTTGCTCACTCGCATAGTTTCAGTACTCTTGAGGAGCAGTCCTGGTTAGACTAGCAGAAATGAGAGAACCACCTTTGTACTGCAAGCATAATGTCTCTCTCTCACTCACTCACACACACATACACATACACACACTCTCTCTCACACACACACACACTCTCACACACACACACACTCTCACACACACACACTCTCTGTGTTGATTTGACAATTAGAGTACAGAGTGCTTAAGAGCGCCGCCTTCTGTGGCAACACAGATGTAGGGGGTCCCCTGGATCGTTTCAGAAGCAGTCAAGCAAGATTCAAAGGCATTTCCACTAAAGATACTGATATACACTGTTCCCTCACCCCTCCCCTTTCCCCATCACTGATTGAGAGCACAGCCTGGACGCTGTTTGTCATAGTGTGTTAAAGGCTTTGTGTACGCAAAGATAAAAGAGACAAGGAAAGAAGCCAATGGTATCTGGCTGATGCGTTCCTCTTGATTGCTTTACTCACTCAGCTGTGTAATGGGTAGATAATGTGATTGGAATTCCTTCTTTTTAATTCTTTAATAGAGACCCGATTCCTGTATCCAGTCCCCACCCCTCCAAATAGTCTTAGACTTTGAACTGGGAGGAGGCTAGTGTGGAGCATAAACACCGGCATAGACCAGTTGGGCCGAATGGCCTGTTTCTATGCTACGATTTCTACGGTTAGCTTCTTTAGAACTTCCCAATTCAACTCATATTAAATGCTGCAACACGAGGCATAAAATCTTAGTATTAAATGATAATTCCAGCCTGCTAGTGCTCCCTCACTCCATGAAGGCGCTAGTTAAGGGAACGCTCATAATTGTTTATTGTTTTTCATATTAGCATCTTTGCATGCCAGTTGTGTGCACTCAATATCTATAATTACAAGGGGGATCCTCTCAAAAAGAACTGGGCTTCTAAGGATCCTACACCAAACTCAGCAATAGGGACTCCCAAGAATATGATTCATTTGCGAGATTGCGATAAGTTAAAGGACTTGTATTTTTTTTTCCAGAACGGTAATAATTTCTCATGTGAATGGATTCAGTCAGCATGTCTAATTGCGCTTTGCAATCTGGTGTCCTTGGGTCTACTCTAAGTCTTCACTATGAAGCTAAGTGAAGTGGATAGATAGCCTTAATTGCAATTTGTGCTAGGAAAATCTCAGGCCAAAAGTTGTTGAAATTTTTACGAATTGTTATTCAAACATTTGTACTAAGGATTAGCAATGAAAATAGACAGCCAAATCTGAACCCTATCGAACAGGGTCAAGACAGACTGGAGCTACTGGGGGCGATTTTCATGCTGGAATTCGCAACAGTAAAAAGAAAGAAAGCCTTGCATTTATACAGCACCTTTCATGACCTCAGAACGTCCCAAAGCACTTTACGGCCAATAAAGTACTTTTGAAGTGTAGTCGCTGTTGTAATGTAGGAAACGCAGCAGCCAATTTGTGCACAGCAAGATCCCACAAGCAGCAGTATGATAATGACCGGATAATCTGTTAGTGATATTGGTTGAAGGATAAATATTGGCCAGGACACCAGAGAGAACCCCCCTGCTCCTTTTCAAATAGTGCCGTGCCCATCTGAGAGGGCAGAAAGGGCCTCAATTTAACATCTCATCCGAAAGACGGCACCTTCGACAGTGCAGCACTCTCTCAGTACTGCATTGGGAGTGTCAGCCTGGATTGTGTGCTCAAGTCTCTGGAGTGGGACTTGAACCCACAACCTCCTGACTCAGACTCAAGAGAGCTACCCACTGAGCCATTTTAACAGCCACCAAACAACGCTAGGCAGTTGCAAGTTGAAAACAAAAAGGTCCTGCCCATTGGCCGCTCGAGGCCTGGCCAACTTGGTTTTTCGAATGGCTCTCGAAATGGGCGGCTAGTGTGTGCCCCAACATACACTGGTCGCTCTGCCCGTTGGCACCAGGCTTTGAGAAAATGAACTAGCAGTCCTTAAAATGGAACCACTGCTGGCTGCTTAGAAAACAACTCCACAAGCTTTTTTTTAAACATTGATTTTTTGTAGGGCTGAATGCTCTTCCTTGGCACAACAAAAATCATCAGGCCCACTGCAGGCCATTCAGTTGCAACCCACGTCCCACCCCCGACTTCCGACTCTGATAAAGAGGGGGTGGAACAACACAAGGAGTGTGCACAGGAAGGGGAGGGTGTAGAACAGGACAGCCAACAGCCAGAGAAAGGAGGACACAATGTACTTTCAATAAATAAAGGTTGACTCACCAAATAAGAATTATTTTTAAATTCGTACTTGGGATGTGGGCATCACTGGCAAGGCCCATCCCTAATTGCCCTTGAGAAGGTGGTGGTGAGCCGTCTTCTTGAACCGCTGCAGTCCGTGTGGTGACGGTTCTCCCACAGTGCTGTTAGGAAGGGAGTTCCAGGATTTTGACCCAGCGACGATGAAGGAATGGCCAATATATTTCCAAGTCAGGATGGTGCATGACTTGGAGGGGACGGAGTGCGGCAGGACAGAGTAATGCAACTGTGAGTTTGGTGAGCGTGGGAGTTCGGTGAAGTGGGGGAAGGAGGTGCTGCTTTGCCTTGCTTTTCCTAACTTTTTCCGCAGAGCGGCAGCAGACCTGAGTGGCAGAAGACTGAGAGTGGGGAATAAAAGCAGCAGCAGACCTGCAACAAGAGAAAACTACTGTGCGACGTCACAGGTGAGGCAGGAGAGTCCGAGAGGTGGGCACAGTATAAAAGGAGAGACCGAGAGCGGGAGGAGAGTCTGAGAGGTGAACGCAATGTAAATCTAAGGCAAGTCATGGCAGCACAGCTCGCACCCGTGATATGCTCCTCCTGCACTATGTGGGAAGTCATGGACACTACCAGTGTCCCTGGCGACCACGTGTGCAGGAAGTGTGTCCAGCTGCAGCTACTGGCTAACCGCATTTCGGAGCTGGAGCTGCGGGTGGATTCACTGTGGAGCATCCGTGATGCTGAGACTATCGTGGATAGCACGTTCAGTGAGGTAAAGATTACACAGACAGAAAGGAAATGGGTGACCGCCAGGCAGAGTAAAAGGACTAGGCAGGTAGAGCAGGAGTCCCTTGGGGCCATCTCCCTCTCAAACAGATATTCTGCTTTGGATACTGTTGGGGGAGATGGCTTATCAGGGGAAAGCAGCAAGAGCCAAGTTCATGGCACCACAGGTGGCTCTGCTGCACAGGAGGGGTGGAAGAAGAGTGGCAGGGCTATATTTGATAGGGGATTCAATTGTAAGGGGAACAGATGGGCGTTTCTGTGGCCGCAAACGTGACTCCAGGATGGTATGTTGCCTCCCTGGTGCTAGGGTCTAGGATGTTGCGGAGCGGCTGCAGGAGATTCTGGAGGGGGAGGGTGAACAGCCAGTAGTCGTGGTCCATATCGGTACCAACGACATAGGTAAAAAAAGGGATGAGGTCCTGCAAGGTGAATTTAAGGAGTTGGAGATAAATTAAAAAGCAGGACTTCAAAGGTAGTGATCTCAGGATTACTACCGGTGCCACGTGCTAGTGAGTATAGGAACAGGAGAATAGACCGGATGAATGCATGGCTGCAGGGATGGTGTAGGAGGGAGGGATTTAGATTCCTGGGACATTGGGACCGGTTCTGGGGAAGGTGGGACCTGTACAAGCGTGACGGGTTACACCCGAGCAGGACCGGGACCAATGTCCTCGCGGGGGTGTTTTCTAGTGCTGTTGGGGAAGGTTTAAACTAGAGTGGCAGGGGGATGGGAATCTTAGCAGGGAGTCAGAAGGGAGTAAAGTTGAGAGCAGCAAGAGAGGGGAAGACCCAGGGGAAATTTACAATACAAATAGTACAAACAGTTGTTCAAGAACAAGTGAAAGGGAAAAGCGTAGAGCAGCGGAAAGAAAGTGTACTTTACACACTACAGATAAAGTGAAAACTAGAAGGCGTAAGGCGATTAACCCAGCATCAAAGCTGAAGGTCAGGCTAGGGCGTGTGGCCCAACTAAGAGTTCTATATACAAATGCACGGAGTATAAGGAATAAATTAAATGAACTACAGGTTCAAATTCAAATTGGAGGGTATGACATGATAGCTATTACTGAGACATGGCTGCAGGATGGTCAGGATTGGGAACTAAATATACCGGGTTATAAGGTCTACAGGAGAGACAGGGAAAATGGAAAAGGGGGAGGAGTAGCCTTAATGATTAGAGATGAAATCACTTCAATGATAAAGGAGGATATAACGAGAGGTAAGCAGCCAACAGAGACCTTATGGGTTGAATTGAGAAATAGGAAAGGATCTAAGACTATAGTGGGAATTGTGTATAGGACCCCTGGCAGCAGCTCTGAAGTGCTAGATTGTATAAATGCAGAGATTAGACAAGCGTGTAAGAAAGGCATAGTGGTCTTAATGGGGGACTTTAACCTTCACATAGATTGGGAAAAGCAGACTAGCATCTGTCAGAAAGGTAGTGAATTTCTTGAGTGTGTCCGGGATAGTTTTCTACAGCAGTATGTCCTGGAGGCAACAAGGGGGCAAGCCATACTAGATTTAGTAATGAGTAATGAACCAGATTTAGTTAACGGCTTAACTGTGCATGAACATCTATCCAATAGCGATCACAACATGATCGAGTTCAATGTAGTGTTTGAAAGGGAAAAAAGTGAGTCAGCTGCTAAGATTCTAGACTTGGGCAAGGCCGACTTCAATGGGATGAGACAGAGACTGTCCACAGTAAACTGGGAAAATCTGTTGATGGATAAAACGACTGATGATCAGTGGGAAATGTTTAAAGAAACATTTAACGTGATACAGAATCGGTTTATACCCCGGAGGGGCAAGAACTCTACTTGCCAAAAAAAACAGCCATGGAAACTAAAGAGGTAAGGGACAGTATAAGATATAAGGAAAGGGCATACAAAAAGGCAAAAAATGGCACAGATCCTGGCAAATGGGAAAGATACAAAGAGTCACAAAACAGATAGTAAGGGCTACAAAAAAAGAGTATGAAAAGAAACTCGCAAGGGATATCAAAACCAATACGAAGAACTTTTATAGTTACATTAGGAAAGAGAGGGTGGTCAGGAGTAGTGTTGGCCCCTTTAAAACTGAAAGTGGGGATATTGTCATTGACAATGGGGAAATGGCAGACATGTTGAACGATTACTTTGCGTCAGTATTTACAGTAGAAAAAGAGGATAGCATGCCGGAAATCCCAAGAAAACTAATATTGAATCGGGGACAGGGACTCGATAAAATTAACATAAGTAAAGCAACAGTAATGAAGAAAATAATAGCACTAAAGAGTGACAAATCCCCAGGACCAGATGGTTTCCATCCCAGGGTTTTAAAGGAAGTAGGTGAGCACATTGCAGATGCCCTAACTGTAATCTTTCAAAGTTCTCTAGATTCAGGAACTGTCCCTCTAAATTGGAAAATTGCATATGTCACTCCGCTTTTTAAGAAAGGAGAGAGAGGGAAACCAGGGATTTATAGACCAGTTAGCCTAACATCTGTTGTGGGGAAAATGCTGGAGTCTATAATTAAGGATAGGTTCTCTGAATACCTTGAGAATTTTCAGTTAATCAGAGAGAGCCAGCATGGATTTGTGAAAGGTAGGTCGTGCCTGACAAACTTGATTGAATTTTTTGAAGAGGTGACTAAAGTAATGGACAGGGGAATGTCAATGGATGTTATTTATATGGACTTCCAGAAGGCACTTGATAAGGTCCCACATAAGAGACTGTTAGCTAAGATAGAAGCCCATGGAATCGAGGGAAAAGTACGGACTTGGTTAGGAAGTTGGCTGAGTGAAAGGCGACAGAGAGTAGGGATAATGGGTAGGTACTCACATTGGCAGGATGTGACTGGTGGAGTCCCACAGGGATCTGTCTTGGGGCCTCAATTATTCACAATATTTATTAACGACTTATATGAAGGCATAGAAAGTCTCATATCTAAGTTTGCCGATGACACAAAGATTGGTGGCATTGTAAGCAGTGTAGATGAAAACATAAAATTACAAAGCGATATTGGTAGATTAGGTGAATGGGCAAAACTGTGGCAAATGGAATTCAATGTAGACAAATGTGAGGTCATCCACTTTGGATCAAAAAAGGATAGAACAGGGTACTTTCTAAATGGTAAAAAGTTAAAAACAGTGGATGTCCAAAAGGACTTAGGGGTTCAGGTACATAGATCATTGAAGTTTCATGAACAGGTGCAGAAAATAATCCATAAGGCTAATGGAATGCTGGCCTTTATATCTAGAGGACTAGAGCACAAGGGGGCAGAAGTTATGCTGCAGCTATACAAAACCCTGGTTAGACTGCATCTGGAGTACTGTGAGCAGTTCTGGGCACCGCACCTTCGGAAGGACATATTGGCCTTGGAGGGAGTGCAGTGTGGGTTTACTAGAATGATACCCGGACTTCAAGGGTTAAGTTACGAGGAAAGATTACACAAATTGGGGTTGTATTCTCTGGAGTTTCGAAGGTTAAGGGGTGATCTGATCGAAGTTTGTAAGATATTAAGGGGAACGGATAGGGTGGATAGAGAGAAACTATTTCCGCTGGTTGGGGATTCTAGGAGTAGGGGGCACAGTCTAAAAATTAGAGCCAGACCTTTCAGGAGCGAGATTAGAAAACACTTCTACACACAAAGGGTGGTAGAAGTTTGGAACTCTCTTCTGCAAACGGCAATTGATACTAGCTCAATTGCTAAATTTAAATCTGAGATAGATAGCTTTTTGACAATCAAAGGTATTAAGGGATATCGGCCAAAGGCCGGTAAATGGAGTTAGATCACAGATCGCCATGATCTTATCAAATGGCGGAGCAGGCATGAGGGGCTGAATGGCCTACTCCTGTTCCTATGTTCCTAAGTCCTGGCCAGAATGCAGATGATGGGGCAATTCCCCCATCAATCATGCCTGTAAGTGAATGGGATTGATTTTACGCACATAATTTGTATTATGTAACTATCCTCCACTCACTGCATTTTGCTGGAGAAATAATCTTGCTGTACTCGTGAGGCTTTGTTTGCTGTAGTTTCAGTCACGAGATTACAGGACCATCATTCATATTTTAGGCAACAAAAGCTGCTGAAACCAGGCTGGCACATGAATAACAAACAGCTCTGAGAGCTGGACTTTAATTTTCGGAGTGAAGAGAAATAATCCTGCTGTGGTCGGGAGATTCTGTTTGCTGTCGTTTCGGTCAGGGCGTGGGAGATCCTCAAGTCCCGCCCCCGCCTCCAACTCACTAACCGACACAGCGGTGTCAATTTTCACTATCACTACCGACCAAATAAAGTCACTTCATAGCAGCCCATTCTCTCTCAACACCCTCAAATTGTACCAAGTTCCTTCGTAAAGCAGAAGAAGTCTATGTTCCTCCTGTCATCATTCAAACTCCCAAATTTTGAATGCACATGCAGAAACTAACTCAGAACCCTACGTGCGCCAGCCATGTTTACTTTACAGATCAGCACTCAGCCATTATAAATTATTTTGCTATTTCATCTTTTTATGAAAAATTACATACCATTTGACACTCCGTGAAATTTAAATCAGTGATATAAGGGTTAAAATAGATCTTATTTTATAAGGCCAGAACTTCATTTCTGTCGGACTGTAGGTGGCAGAATGTTATATTCGTGATAAGTGAGCTGGTTAGAAGCAGTAGAAACAGATAAATGAGTCAGTTTGTCTAAAAGGGCAATTAAAATGATCTGAAATCATAAATGAAAGTTGGAAGGTAACTGTGGTATCAGCAGGGAACAAGCAAGCATCTCACGTTTGAGAAAATGAAGAACAGGAGACATTATTTTGTGAGGTACTTAATTGGAATTTATGACTTGTCAGACAGCAACACTTTATAATTACAAGCTGGCAGAAGACAGTTATCCACCTTGGTTGTAAGTTCAGCGATGGGTGTGGAGAAGTCTCGATTCTACATTTTATATGTTTGGATTGAACAATGCATTTTTATGTGTGTAAAAAGATTTTTGCAGACAGAACTTTTCGAAGCATTTTCCATCCCGAGTCAGTTGACAGCCATTTACCTCTCCTCGCTATGACCAAAGGAAAATAGATTAAGGAGAAGAATGCAGCAGCCAAGGTCTCAGAGCTACGTCGATCGGTCTACATTGTTGCAGACAGAAAGTAGGCTGGAATCAGAATATCAAACTAGAGTGTGCACCAATTGGTCATAAAAAGAGGGGTGCTACCAGACTTGAATCATTCTACGTATCATTTCATCTGCCATCAGATTAAAGGGGTTGTATTCTGTTATAACTTGCAGAATTTACACCAATAGTTGCATGTTTTATTGCTGGCAACAGAAATTACATTGGGCCAGAATTTACTGTCGCTGGTGAATCAACGAGGCCCACTGTTAGTTACACTTGACCTTGCCCGCTTAATTTCCATGATATTTTGCGCTGCAAGTTGCTGGAAGTGGGAGATGGAAACGGCGAGGCGCCCCCTACAGGGCATCTGGGAACTGAGTGAACAGGGCAAGCAACTGGGGATCCCCTCAACCAATCAGATTGAGGGATTGTGAAATGAACGGCGCAGAGTCTGAACCAGGAAGTGTAAGTTGGAATAGTAAATTCAATGTCAAATCAGGTACAGAAAGTGAAATAGAGAGAGGGAAAGAAAGATTGGATTAAAAGAGAAAAAAAGAGACAGAAAGAAAATGTTTTTAAAAATTTAAATTTACATTTAAAAAAAAATCTCCAACAACAATTAAAACCTGAAGGAATGAGACTTGTAATAGTTAATTATCGGTGTCAGAGAGGTTGACTGGCAGTAATTAACACTTATCACACCATTAAAAAGGATATTTAGACTGAAATGGACAAGCCCTAACGTTCTGTGGCGAGTTTAGTCCGTATCTCCCGCGCAAATACCGGAACTTCACGCCTTTCAATGTATTTCAATGGTGAGGCAGACGGTGAGATGCCGTTTTTGCGAAGTTAACGGCAGAGCGGCAACACTCGGACAGCAACTTCCTGATTTCCGCGTTTAACCGCGCATCTGCCCCTCGCCTGAAGTTGCTGTATCATTTACGCATAAATAAAGGCGAGCGCCATTAGACTCACTGTTAATTTGACAGCAAAGTCTGGCCCATTATGTTGTGTAGTGTTACAGCTGGAGGTGGACCACTTTAAAACCAATAGTTTTTTTAAAAATGAATTCTTGGGATGTGAGCTTCGCTGGCAAGACTGGCATTTATTGCCCATTCTGACTGAGTGGTTTTTAGGCCACTTTTGAGGGCAGTTAAGAGTCAACCACGATGGTGTGGATACTGGAGCCACGTATAAGCCCAGACCAGTTAAGGACGGCAGCTTTCCTTCCCTAAAAGACATTAGTGAGCCAGTTGGGTTTTTACGACAATCTGGCAGATTCCTGGTCACTGGGAGAGAAAAAACAGGGAATTACAGACCAGTTAGCCTAACATCAGTAGTGGGGAAAATTTTAGAGTCTATTATAAAAGATGTGATAACAGAACACGTCGAGGGCATTAACAGGATTGGACAAAGTCAGCATGGGTTTATGAAAGGGAAATCATGCTTAACAAATCTACTGGAGTTTTTTGAGGATGTACCTAGTAGAATAGATAGGGGAGAACCAGTGGATGTGGTGTATTTGGATTTTCAGAAGGCTTTTGATAAGGTCCCACACAAGAGGTTAGTGTGCAAAATTAAAGCACATGGGATTGGGGGGAAGATACTGGCATGGATTGAGAATTGGTTGACAGACAGGAAACAGAGAGTAGGAATAAACGGGTCTTTTTCCAGGTGGCAGGCAGTGACTAGTGGGGTACTACAGGGATCAGTGCTTGGGCCCCAGCTATTCACAATATATATCAATGATTTGGATGAGGGAACTAAATGTAACATTTCCAAGTTTGCAGATGGCACAAAGCTGGGGTGGAATGTGAGCTGTGAGGAGGATGCAAAGAGGCTCCAATGTGATTTAGACAAGTTGGGTGAGTGGGCAAGAACATGGCAGATGCAGTATAACGTGGATAAATGTGAGGTTATCCACTTTGGTTGTAAAAACAGAAAAGCAGATTATTATCTGAATGGTGATAGATTGGGAAAAAGGGAGGTGCAACGAGACCTGGGTGTCCTTGTACACCAGTCGCTAAAAGCGAGCATTCAGGTGCAGCAAGCAGTTAGGAAGGCGAATGGTATGTTGGCCTTCATTGCAAGAGGATTTGAGTACAGGAGCAGGGACGTCTTACTGCAGTTATACAGGGCCTTGGTGAGACCACATCTGGAGTATTGTGTGCAGTTTTGATCTCCTTATCTGAGGAAGGATGTCCTTGCCATGGAGGGAGTGCAACGAATGTTTACCAGACTGATTCCTGGGATGGCAGGACTGACGTATGAGGAGAGATTGGGTTGACTAGGCCTATATTCACTAGAGTTTAGAAGAATGAGAGGTGATCTCATTGAAACCCATAAAATTCTAACAGGACTAGACAGACTAGATGCAGGGAAGATGTTCCTGATGGCTGGGGAGTCCAGAACCAGGGGTCACAGTCTCAGGATATGGGGTATGCCGTTTAGAACAGAGATGAGAAATTTCTTCACTCAGAGGGTGGTGAACCTGTAGAATTCTCTACCACAGAAGGCAGTGGAGGCCAAGTCATTAGATGTATTCAAGAAGGAGATATATATATTTCTTAATGCTAAAGGAATCAAGGGATAGGGGGATAAAGCGGGAACAGGGTACTGAGTTAGACGATCAGCCATGATCATTTTGAATGGCGGAGCAGGCCCGAAGGGCCGAACGGCCTACTCTTGCTCCTATTTTCTATGTTTCAATGTTACTGCTACCAATTTTTTTTAATATGTAATGTTAGGTTTTGTTGTCAGCTGTTTAGGCCCTAAGCTTTGGAATTCTCTCCCTAAACCTCTCCGCCTCTACCTCTCTCTCCTCCTTTAAGACGCTTCTTACAACCTACCTCTTTGACCAAGCTTTTTGTCACCTGTCCTAATATCTCCTTATGTGGCTCGGTGTCAAATTTAGTTTGATAATCGCTCCTGTGAAGTGCCTTGGGACATTTTACTATGTTAAAAGGTGCTATATAAATGCAATTTGTTGTTTGTTATACTAAATTAGTCTATAATAATATTATGGTAATATTCCCTACAGCTGTTATAAAAGTTTTTAAAGAGCCTCTTTCTCATTCCACAAGCGACACTTTGCCTAAAACACAAACAAGCCACATGGAATAAAAAATCTGTAACAGGAAAAGCCAAGTTATTTCTTGCTGTGTGTTTCTGACTTCAAGATTACCTGGACAGGTTGCTGAGATGATACTGTTGGAGCCAGGAAACTACCAATCTAGAAAAACTTTGTATAATGAATAGACCCTAATTGACCTCAGAATCCATTTCCAACACTTCCTCACCCTGAGCACCGGAACAGTGGCCTTAAAAAGGCAGGATAGGTTATCATTACAACTGTGCTCCTAACCCCAGACACCCAGATTACTCACTGGGGGAATGATTGTCTTGCAGGGGCCCATGCAAAGATTCAGTTCGGAGCCTCTCATTTTACCAGATGATGATACTAAATACCTCCTACTTAATCTGGTGTCTAATCCGCACATATACGATCACGAAAAGGCATGTTTGCAATAGGTAGTACAAAAATAGTTGGGAAAACGATAAGCAATAGATAACACAAGGGTCAAGTACATCGAACGATTATAAAGGTCTTGAAACGCCGATGTTACCTCAGTGTATGAGCTGTATGACAGTGGAGTCAAATGTTAGAGTCAATAAGAAATAGTGCATGAATTGGAGGCAACCTATTGGCTTGGATAGATAATTGGTTAGGCGATAGGAGACAGAGAGTAGGGATAATGGGTATGTACTCAAATTGGCAGGATGTGACTACTGGTGTCCCCCAGGGATCTGTACTGGGGCCTCAGCTTTTCACTATATTTATAAATGTCTTGGATGAAGGAATAGAGAGCCATATATCTGAGATTGCTGACGACACAAAGTTAGGTGGCACAGTAAATAATGTAGATGGGAGCAGAAAGTTGCAAAGGGACATTGATAGATTAAGTGAGTGGGCAAAAGGAGTAGGTCTCCTTACCTAAGGATATACTTGCCATAGAGGGTGTGCAGCGAAGGTTCACCAGACTGATTCCTGGGATGGCAGGACTGTCGTATGAGGAGAGATTGGGTCGACTCGGCCTGTATTCACTAGAGTTTAGAAGAATGAGAGGGGATCTCATTGAAACATAGAAAATTCTGACAGGACTAGACAGACTGGATGCAGGGAGGATGTTTCCCCTGGCAGGGGGGGCTAGAACGAGGGGTCACAGTCTCAGAATACATGATAGGACATTTCGGACTGAGAGGAGAAGAAATTTCTTCACTCAGAAGATGGTGAACCTGTGGAATTCTCAACCAGAGAAGGCTGTGGAGGCCAAGTCACTGAATATATTTAAGAAGGAGCTAGATAGATTTCTAGACACAAAAGGCATCAAGGGATATGGGGAGAGAGCAGGAATATGGTATTGAGATAGAGGATCAGCCATGATCATATTGAATGGCGGAGCAGGCTTGAAGGGTCGAATGGCCTACTCCTGCTCCTATTTTCTATGTTTCTATGTTTCTAAAACTGTTGCAGATGGAATTCAACATGGGAAAGTGTAACTTTGGACCTAAGATAGATAGATCAGGGCATTTTCTAAATGGCGAGAAGCTAGGAACTGTGGAGGAACAGAGAGATTTAGGGATCCAAATTCAGAAATCACTAAAAGCTAGTGGATATGTACAAAAAATAATTTAAAAGGCTAATGGAATATTGGCCTTTATCTCAAGGGGGCTGGAATGCCACATGCAGCAAGACCTGGACAACATCCAGGATTGGGCTGATAAGTGGCAAGTAACATTCGCGCCAGACAAGTGCCAGGCAATGACCATCTCCAACAAGAGGGAGTCTAATCATCTCCCCTTGACATTCAACAGCATTACCATCACCGAATTCCCCACCATCAACATCCTGGGGGTCACCATTGACCAGAAACTTAACTGGACCAGCCACATAAATACTGTGGCTACAAGAGGAGGTCAGAGGCTGGGTATTCTGCGGCGAGTGACTCACTTCCTGACTCCCCAAAGCCTTTCCACTATCTACAAGGCACAAGTCAGGAGTGTGAAGGAATACTCTCCACTTGCCTGGATGAGTGCAGCTCCAACAACACTCAAGAAGCTCGACACCATCCAGGACAAAGCAGCCCCATCCACCACCCTAAACATTCACTCCCTTCATCACCGGCGCACTGTGGCTGCAGTGTGTACCATCCACAGGATGCACTGCAGCAACTCGCCAAGGCTTCTTCGACAGCACCTCCCAAACCTGCGACCTCTACCACCTAGAAGGACAAGGGCAGCAGGCATATGGGAACAACACCACCTACACGTTCCCCTCCAAGTTACACACCATCCTGACTTGGGAATATATCGCCGTTCCTTCATCGTCGCTGGGTCAAAATCCTGGAACTTCCTCCCTAACAGCACTGTGGGAGAACCTTCACCACACGGACTGCAGCAGTTCAAGAAGGTGGCTCACCACCATCTTCTCAAGGGCAACTAGGGATGGGCAATAAATGATGGCCTTGCCAGCGATGCCCACATCCCATGAACAAATAATAAAAAAAGAATACAAAGGGGTGGAAGTTATGTTACAACTGTACAGAGCCCTGGTTAGACCCCATCTGGAGATACTGCATTCAGTTCTGGGCATCGCACCTCAGGAAGGATATATTGGCCTTGGAGGGGGTACAGCGCAGATTGACCAGAATGATACCAGGGCTAAAATGGTTAAGTTATAAGGACAGGTTGCATAGGCTTGTATTCCTTTGAATATAGAAGATTAAGGGTGATCTAATTGAGGTGTTTAAGATGATTAAAGGATTTGATAGGGCAGATGGAGAGAAACTATTTCCTCTGGTGGGGGAGTCCAGAACAAGGGGCATAACCTTAAAATTAGAGCTAGGCCATTCAGGGGTCAGGAAGCACTTCTTCACACAAAGGATAGCGGAAATCTGGAACTCTCTCCCCCAAAAAGCTGTTGAGGCTGGGGGTCAACTGACAATTTCAAAACTGAGATTGATAGATTTTTGTTAGGTAAGGGTATTAAGGGTTACGGGAACCGAGGCGGGTAGATGGAGTTCAGATACAGATCAGCCATGATCTAATTGAATGGTGGAACAGGCTCGAGGGGCTGAATGGCCTACTTCCCTTCCTGTGTCCCTATGACAATGCAGAAACCAGCTTTTTGTCTTTTAGTTACACCAAGGTCTTGTATAATATCCGACTAGCCGTGTGGTAGCCACAGTTCGAAAGAACTGAACTTCATCTTCTCCTTCTTCCACTTCAGCCACATCTGTGGAAGGGAGAGTGGGGCAGGAGTCCCCTGCAGGGGTGACATTGGCGCTTTTACACACTAATTTAGGAAATACGGCTGAACCGCATATATAAATATGAAATGTTCTCCCGCCAGCGCTCCCCCCTCTCCTTTCCATTCCTTGCTATTTCTGGATCTGAGAGGTTGGCAGGTAGAGTTGTGAAATGACAGCTCGTGTTGATGTGGTGTGGAGTAACTGCTCTGTTCAGTGTACTGTCGCGTTCACCACCCCCATGATCGTACTGCACAGCGGCTGGGGTGTGTGTGTGTTACTGTGTCAACTCACGTTACCCCAGACCTTGCCAGGTGGAGCCAAGTGAGAACCCAGCAGCGTCGTCAAAGCGTGAAGCCTGCACTCTAAACCAACACACATCCCGATACCCAACCGTTAAAGAAAGCACTTGCATTTATACAGCGCCTTTTACAACCTCAGGACGTCCCAAAGTGTTTTACAGCCAACTTTTGAAGTTGTAATGTAAGAAACGCGGCAGCCAATTTGCACGTAGCAAGCTCCCACAAACAGCAATGTGATAAATGACCTGATCATCTGTTTTAGGTGTCGGTTGGGATAAATGATGACCAGAACATATGCCGCCCTCACCTCTTAGAAATGCTTGGCATTTAGAAGATGCCCCCTCCCTCCATTGAGTACCATTCCCCACTCGGCACCCTCCCCCGTGGAGAAACATTTTTTTTCCAGTGCTTTCCCATCCCAACTTACCACAGGTTTCTTAGTCAGGGCGGATATAGAACCATTTCAAAATCAGAAACCGCCCTCCCCAATCAACTGAGGATCATCTCCTACATCGGATTGCCTCTCACTAAGAATCATTGTTCACCCACTTCTGTGCATTCTGAGCTTGTACTGTTTTGCAAAATTTCTCAGCGGGCCATCTGTGCATCTGCATGACTTGGAAGAGTGAAAGGATGAATCCCCCTCATCCAGTGAGCATTGTTAAAATATTTGATAGCCCGGTGGTGAAGGGTGGAATACTAGAGCCCGATCTTCAGTGGTTTCCAAACCTTTATTCACACAGCTCAACATTACACACCCTCTTATAAAAAGAATACAAGAGAGTCCCCAATTGATAAGCACTGCCTAAATACAATTAACACTAACTGATAAAATCACAGATACAATTAACAAGCATTTCAGAGTTTCTTGGCTTTTTCCAAAAGCCTTTGAAAAGAAACTGAAGACCAAAATTCTGAAAAGCTTTTATTATTTCCGTTAGTCTACCATGGCAAGTCTACCATTATTGGGATATACTGTCAAGGGCTCAGGCAGACTACACCTGTTATCAGCAGCACCAGTGAATGCGGTGTCTTTGTTCCCTCTTCCTTCAACGTGATTGTTTAGTAAGAATGTTTGGCTTTTGTTAGTCAGGTGCCTCTTTGCTGCTGTTGAAAATTTGAGTGTAAAAATTTCTCCTTTGGACCCATTTTTGAGGCTTAAGGAATTCTTCATATGAAAACTCAAGGATGAATGTTTAGGCATTTTATAGGGTCATTTTTGTTTGATTATGGAAATTCAATATTTATTAACAAATATGCAAGCTCAATAATAGTGCACTAAAGGGTAAAGGTTTCATTGCTGGCCAGGTGTTCATCCCATGCCACGATCCTCCCTCTATTCATTTCAAGCATCAGAAAATTTAGCCTTAAATGTTTTAAAGCAGGAACATGCAAGTCAGGAACCAAGGGTGCATAAGGGTCTGCAGACAGGTCGGAGGAAGAGGCTGGTGGGTGGGAACTCAGTGAAGTTTGGGGCCGGATGATTCAAAACGAGGCCAACATTAGTTTGTGTCCCATTGCCCTGGGCCTTCCTTTCCCGTAATTCAGTGAGACTTCTCTCTCCCACTGCGGCCGGATCACAGCGACCCCCAATACTGCAGGACTCTGTCCCACCAATGCTCCAAAACCCCTCCCCAGTCCTGCTGGACCCCAGGAGTCTCCCTCCTTAGACTTCCAACACCTTCCCCCACACCCCCACCCACCACTCTCAGGACCACTCTCATTGTTCACAATCACGTTCCCAGCGATTCCAGAACTATTCCCAGCGCTCCAGACCACGCTACTCAGTTTTCCTGGGACCTCTCTCCTGGTTATTCCAGAACCTGCCTCAATAATCCTAGAAACTCCATCTACACAATGTTCTCAGAACTTTGGGACCCCCTCCCAGCACTTCCAGACCAAGGACCCCCTTAAAATACTGCTAGACCCAGAGACCCCCATCCCAATACTGCCAGACCACAAGACCCCTTCCAGGTGCTCACATCTGGACCATGGAGTCCGATCATGGTTCAAGTTCAGAAATTCATTTTGCAGATGAAGAAAATTAATTGAAAAGCTAAACAATTACATCACTACTTCTTCAGACCCAGAAATAAATGGACTTGTATTTTAAAAATCGGATCAGTTGATATCCAATTTACATTTGGGAACTTTCCAGAAACCTCCCTGGAACACTAGACTCTCTGATCCTTTTGAAAAAAAGGGCCCTCTTAAGAAAGCAAGCCTGTTTCTAAATTCAGTGTTCACTTGACCCCTTCTCAGAAATCACAGGGAATGAGATACAAAAGCTAAGGCACCATACCTGCCTCGCTTACACATCGAAAGAAGATTCTGGAATAAATAATCTGTTAAGCATAAAGAAAAATGTCAACAAAGCATAACCAAGGAATTATTTCACCAACTCAAAGCATAGTAAATATTGCCAAAACACTGAAGCATTTATTTACTGATGGTTTTGGATTTGAAATGTATGCAAAAATAGCTTTTATTTCTGTTTTACCCATTAGTATTTTCCTGTAGACAGTGTAAGTTGGGAACTGAAGAGGTTTTAAAAACCAAACTTTCTTATCCCCAGATTGCATCGATACACATCTACCCACCTTATCACAAGGGAGGAGGCATTGCCTTCATCACAGACAGATGCAGACGGCTCTTGCTTTTCCTGTGGGGATTTGTAAATCACGAGCTTCTTCTCACAAACAGTCCTGATTCATCATAGCCTGGAGTTTCTTTGCCACAACAACAACTTGCATTGATGTAGTAAAACGTCCCAAGGCGCTTCACAGGAGCATCATCAGCCAAAATTTGACACCGAGCCACGTAAGGAGAAATTAGGACAAGAAAGAGGTAGATCTTAAGGGGCGTCATAAAAGGGGGATAGTGGGGTAGAGATGACGGAGAGGTTTAGGGAGGGAATTCCAGAGCTTAGGGCCTAGGCAGCTGAAGGTATGGCCACCAATGATGGGACAATGAAAATCGGGAATGCGCAAGAGGCCATTGGAGTAGCGCAGAGATCACGGAGGGTTGCAGGGCTGGAGGAGGTTATAGAGATAGGAAGGGGGCGAAGCCGTAGAGGGATTTGAAAACAAGGATGTGAATTTTAGATGCAACAAACAAAAAAACAAGTCCAGCAGTTCCAGTATTTGCTCTTAACAAAATGCTTGGAATTTCTGCGAGGGATCTCCTGATTGTCCACTGCAACTGCAGGCTCCCAGAGTTTCCGCTGATCTTCCGCAGAAGCTACGGCAGGAGAACGGGAGAAACCACGGCAGAAACTCTCCCCCATAGTATTCGACCCTTTTATTTCAAACGTGTTAACGACCTCATTAAAGAAGCGAAAAAAGAAATTTCATGTAAACTGATAAACCAACGGGCCAAATCTTGCTGGAGTGGGGCATCTCGCAAGTGGGCAAGAAGGTAGCAGATGGAGAATAATGCAGGGAAATGTGAGGTTATTCACTTTAGTAGGAAGAATAGAAAAGCAGAATATTTTTTAAACGGTGAGAAACTATTAAATGTTTGTGTTCAGAGAGAGCTGGGTGTCCTTGTACAAGAAACACAAAAAGTTAGCATGCAGGTACACAGGCAAATAGGAAAGCAAATGGCATGTTGGCCTTTATTGCAAGGGGGTTGGAGTACAAGGGCGAGGAAGTTTTACTGCAATTGTACAGGCTTTAGTGAGACTTCGCTTGGAGTACTGCTTACAGTTTTGGCCTCCTTATCTAAGGAAGGATATACTTGCCTTAGAGGCGATGCAACGAAGGTTCACTAGATTAATTCCTGGGATAAGAAGGTTGTCCTATGAAGAGAGGTTGAGTAGAATGGGCCTATACTCTCTGGGGTTTAGAAGAATGAGAGGTGATCTCATTGAAACATATAAGATTCTGAGGGGGCTTGACAGGGTAGAGCCGAGAGATTGTTTCCCTGGCTAGAGAGTCTAGAACTAGGGGGCATAGTTTAAGACTGAGACGAGGAGGAATTTCTTCACTCAGAGGTTGTGAATCTTTGGAATTCTCTACCCCAGAGGGCTGAGGATGCTGAGTCATTGAGTATATTCAAGGCTGAGATGGATAGATTTTTGGACTCTAGGGGAATCAAGGGATATGGGGATCAGGGGGGAAAGTGGAGTTGAGGTGAAAGATCAGTCATGATCTTATTGGATGGCTCGAGGGGCCGTATGATCTACTCTGGTTCCTATTTCTTATGTTCTTAGGTTCCTTATGTGCCCTGTTAGTTAGATTTTTTCCCTCACCCTTCAGCTCAAAATTCTTTTGTGCTGTAAGTTGCTCGAAGTGCGAGCACAGCGAGGGCAAAGGGGCATCTGGGACCTTGGTGAACGATGGGACCAATAGTCTATCTCCTTCACCAATTTAAGAATTGAGAAAGAAACAGAGAAATGACGGAGAAGAAAATAGGCTGAATTAGAATCAAATCAGGCACAGAAAGAGAAATAAAGAGCAGGAAAGAAAGATTGGATAGAGAGAGAGGGAACTTTTTTTAAAAATTATTAATATGGCATTTTAAAAATCTCTAAGAACAATTTACGACATGCAGGAATGAGACTCAACAGTTTAAACTGTTCCCTTTCTGGGCTTGAGAGATTGATTGGCATTGCATTCACAATTATCACATTGTTAGACGGGTATATAGGCTGTTAATCATGAGCCATAACTTTCTGCGGCGAGTTTATTGGGCGATTAATGTGCAAATCCAGCAAGTTGTTAAAAATAACGGGGAGGTTGAGGGTGAGATGCCGTTTGTGTGAAGCAAATGGTCCGAGCGGCGTAAATCGACCAGCAAATCCTGGAGATTCACAACTCACGGCGTATCTCTTCGTCCCCTGAACTTGCTGACCGATTTGCAAATTAATAACGTTGTGCGTCGTTAACACACCATTATTTATGCAGCAAGATCCAGCCCATTATTTTGTGGGTAATTTTACAAACTCGCACTCTCAGAGTGGACTTTCAGCCACCTGCGCTGGGAATCGGAGCACGTTCCCCACAATTTAATTCGAAGAGACGGAAAATCCTAGGGAACGGACGATCGATTTTCCGATATGTGTGCTCCCAGTGGGTGGAACTCTGCACGATTTCAAAAGACCACAAATTACGTTAATATATTTCTAAATGAAGGAGCTCATTTCCATTGAAACATGCCCTTGAAGGTTAAAATTTCTTTAATCAATCATTATCTTCCTGCCAGAAGGAAATCACTCTGCATGTGTTAAAGGAAGAATCAAAACTCATCTTCAATGTACCACATATTGCCAGGATTCTTCATACAAGGTGTCAGCCTTGGCTCGGTGGGAAGTCCTCTCACCTCTGAGTCAGAAGATCGTGGGTTCAAACCCCGCTCCAGTGCCTTGAGCACAAAATCCAGGCTGACACTCCTAGTGCCAGTACTGAGGGAGTGCTGCACTGTCAGAGGTGCCGTCTTTCGGATGAGACGTTAAACAGAGGCCCCCGTCTGCCTTCTCAGCCATTTTATAAGCTCAGAATCTTGTAGGACACAGATGAATTTTGTATGGCAGTGTTCGGGTAAACTGGGGATCACAACAATCCCCTTCCTACATTAATGAACCTTTCCAGAAAGCAGGCTTAGATATATAAACAATTCTTTAGTAACAAGAAGTCCTGTTGCAGAGATGTTTGATAAAGAAGGGAAGTTGCAAGTTAGTTTAATATTTCCTTAATTTTGGTCTATTGATTCTCATGTTTGCTAGTCACATTAATAATCCTCTGCTGCAACTGAATGTTCCCAACTGGTTCACTAATGTTCTTTAGGGAAGGAAACCTCCGTCCTTACCCGGTCTGGGCCTATATGTGGCTCCAGCCCCACACCAACGTGGTCAACTCTTAACTGCCCTCTGAAGTGGCCTAGCAAGCCTCTCCAATGCATCGGGGCAGTAGAGATGGGCAATAAATGCCGGCCTTGCCAGCCTTGCCCACATCCTGCGACCGAATAATAAAATTAAATAGCCATTTTTCAAAGCAGCTACACACACATTTCCAGCGGTCTTCAATACTGTAACAGACTAGGAAGATTCCATATTTAATCCCTGTCTGTGCTGAGTTTGTTGATCTCGATGCAATGTCTCAATGAACAACATTAATTAAAATACATACAAGAAGGCAGCAATTAACAATTTTGCAAGCAAGCCTATAAGAAGTTTATAAATCTTTAACAAGCAACTAAATTTTAATTCAGTTCTCACAGATGCTAGCTGGTAGCCATAGAAATGCTAAAACCCCTGCCTGGTACATCTTCATGAAATATGCACTGGTCATCTTTGATCTGGTCCTGCTTACTCCTGGATCATTACAGTGCTGGAAAGCAGCTTCCTGTTTCAACAGTAATTGGCACTTCCCCATCAGCAATTTGCAAGAAAAAGATCATCAGAAAAGTCTAAAGTGTTATGGCAGCCTTTCGCCCATTTAAATGCCATCTGCAAGAACCTATATACATGTGTTTCAAATACTTTCATCTCTTTGGATGCAAGAACTTCTAAAACACAATTGTTGCTCAAATCCAAGAGAATCTTCATCTCACATGCTCTGCTCATTATGAATGAATGAATGCATCAGTTCTGATTAAATTCTATTCAATTGAAAGAAAAAAAAGAACTTGCATTTTTACGACCTCAAGATGTCCCAAAGCACTTCACAGTCAATGAAATACTTTTTGAAGTGTAGGAAACGCAACAGCCAAATTGCGTACAGCAAGGTCCCGCAAACAGCAATGTGATAATCTGTTTTTTTTAGTGATGTTGGTTGAGGGATAAATATTGGCCCAGGACACCGGGGAGAACTTCCCTGTTCTTCTGCGAAATAGTGCCATGAGATCTTTTACATCCACCCGAGGGGGCGACGGGGCCTTGGTTTAACACATTACTGTAAAGCGCTTTGAGACGCCCTGAGGCCGTGAAGGGCGCTTTGTAAAATCATAGAAAGGTTACAGCACGGAAGGAGGCCATTCAGCCCATCGAGTCCGCGCAAGTTTTTCTTTTACTCAATGTACTGTGTCACTATATCGTCCTCAATGACCAATGTTGCACGATGGTGAGGATAGAGAGATATTTTAAAAGAGATATTTTAACTTTAGATAGTGTTTGCTGCATTTCAATACATTTGAAACTATAACAGGAGTTTATGTTAGGGTTTCATTTGTTTTACATTTGTTAATGTTATTTTATGCAAAATTGAAATTGTAATAAAATTAGTTGTAACCTTAACCCAATTTAAGTGTAGCTACAAAACTGGAAAATCAAGAGCGCCATCACTCTCGGCTGTGTAAAAGCAATTCTTTGTATTCAAATTATAATAAAGTATTACCTAATTTTAGTCGAGAGCATGCCTTTTCTAACTAAGCTAATAAAGAGACTCGGGGTTGCCCCAGTGTCATCAAACATAAACCATACAAAAGCGCCCCCCCCCACTTTTAGAGGAGCACAACTAAACCATAAAACAAAGGAAACTTCTAAACTTAAATAATAATATTATCCACTCTGCACGTAATGGGTATTTAATTGATGGAAATCAAATTAGCTTTGAAGCTGCGTTATAAAAAGAGTAATAATATGGGCACAAATTGAAACATCGCACAGAGATGTAGCAATAAAAAAAAAACAGGGACTCCTCTCATCCACCTGAAGTTGTGGGACTTTTTGTCAAAGTGTGCTGCTCAAAGATGCTGGGGATGAGATCGTCTTCGAGCTGCCCTGAGCAGTGAACTTTAAAGGAATAAGTCTGCCTGACTGACTGACTGCCTAGAGCTGTGGTACAGCCAATGCTAGTAATTAAATTGGCTTTCATTTTGTTAGCTGATCTTGGCTTCTGAGGCTGCCTTCAGTAATAAAAAGTAACCTAATCATTTTAAAAGGGAGGCATAGATCAACTAAAGGAATAGGAGGCCGTGAGAATTAACAGCATCTGGATAGGGGTCGCCAACCCTCCAGGATTGTCCTGGAGTCTCCAGGAATTGAAGATTAATCTCCAGGAATTGAAGATTAATCTCCAGGACACTGCTGGGAGCAAACACTCAGGAGCAAAATCACAGAGGGACAAAAAAACAATGTTCTTTCAATGCTTTTATTAGTTATGAAAACGTTGGAGATGGGAAAGAAAAGGCTGTTTGACTGACAGGCAAGAATCATCCAATCGGGTAATGAAGAGTCGTTTCTCTTTCCAATTGATGTAGAAAGGCGGGGAATCATGAAGATGGACATGTTGGGTGACCAATGGGAGGAGCATGGAGGTGGGGCAGTTAGAGGGAGGAGGTCATGTGATGAAACCTTCAGGAATATGGCCAACCAGAGTTGGCAACCCTGCATCTAGACCCTGCTATCCAATGCCAGTACAATTCTGTCCAGTAAAAGCTTGGACCTCTTCAGTTTTCATTCAAAATAGATGAATTTTCTATTCTCCCCTCCCCCCCAATAAAATCCTAACCGACCCAACTGGGATTTTAGATTCAGCTTTAAGCTCTTCTCTAGTGTTAGTTCACTTTGTAATTGAGAGACAATCAATTGCACTCACAGCAAACAGACCAATTGTTCCCCATATCCAGCTACATAATATACAAGCTGCTTTTCTGTATTAATGTATTGAAACCTGTCCATCTAATCACCTGCCTTATGGTTTTCTGGAGAACCAACAGGTTTCAAACAGAATTAAACATAACCTGCAGATAGATTAGGCAGCCATCTGCTACGTTCCCATAGTAACCAGTGAAAATGATAGATAGTCTGAAATGGGCAAGTGGGGCAAGTGCACATCGACTAGATTAATCCAACTGGGCGTTCACCCCAGATACCGACAGGTTCGTTAAAATATCCTATTTACCATCCCTTAGATCCAACCAATGCATGTCCCTCAGCAAATTTGGGCCACTTCAATGATTGGTTCCTAGGGGAAAAAAACGTTATGGTGCATTTGACAATCATAACTACTTGAATGTTGCAACCTACAAATGCTTAGGGTCTGTGTTTGTAGTAGTACTACATAATGCACATGACATGGTCTTTTCCCTGCTGTGGATTCAGACTTTTTAGGGCAGGTAGACAATGCGTGAAACAGCTTAGACTTAGTCTTAATAGAAATGCAAGATAGCCGTGGAAACATCACACTGTATTTACAACGTCTGATTTCCTCTTGCGAGTAATAAATTTCACGGTGTCTGGCACATTACGCAGTGTATACCAAAACGTCTGTTTTTAAGCAACTAGCTTCAAATACAACTTAAACTTATTGCAGGTTTCACTTGCTTTACAAATAACAAAGTAAGATATAGAGCAGCCCCAGTTAGAACTGGTTTGCAAGTTGACCAAATTAATTATATTGAAGTTACTTTCAGATCCATTCAATTCTCAAACCATAAACGAAAGGTCCTCAAGGAGATCTCTTTGTAAAAAATCAACCCACCCCAAAGTAGCTAACCTGCACACATCCTCCTGTAGATGGATGGGAGACCAAACGAACCATGGATCGTTCCACGGTTGACACCGATATCACTTTGTGGTTCACCCAAATCGATAGTGATCTCACTGTAAAGATAAGAAACAGTTTTCACATGAGCTGTGATGTCCTGACACACTCACAGGAACAGGAGGAAGCCATTCACTCCCTCGAGCCTGTTCCGCCATTCAAATAGATAATGGCTGATTTGTATCTTGAAGCCATCTACCCGCCTTGGTTCCATAACCCTTAATACCCTTTGCCTAACAAAAATCTATCAATTGCAGTTTTGAAATTTTCAATTGACCCCCCAGCCTCAACAGCTTTTGGGGGGGGGAGGGAAGAGTTCCAGATTTCCACTACCCTTTGTGTGAAGAAGTGCTTCCTGACATCACCCCTGAATGTCCTAGCTCTAATTTTAAGGTTATGCGCCCTTGTTCTGGACTCCCCCACCAGAGGAAATAGTTTCTCTCTATCTCTTCAGTTTTACCCAATGCTCTAGTTTAATTCATGGCCACAATAAAACAGATTTTTTTCATTTTGACACTATATAGTATTATTCTGTCTGAATCACACTGTAACTCTTTTAAAAGTACATACAAACCAACATATTTAAGTGCTCTTGTAAATATGCTTCCAACAAGGCAAATAATATCATCTATGACATTTTCTTTCAGACAGTCTTTTATCAATTATCTGGGAGCGCTCTCAGTTTCTATAGAGACACGAGTATTGCCAACCAACCTTTACACTGGTAAAAAGCTTTGATGAATACAAAGTGGATTCCAACTACAACAACTTAATTCATACAGCACCTTTAACACAGAAAAACATCCCAAGACGCTTCACAAAAGTTTAATCAAACAAAAATGGACATCGAGCCAAAGGAGATATTAGGAGGTTGTGACTGGTCAAAGAGATGGGTTTTAAGGAGAGTCTTAGAGGAGGAGAAGGAGGCAAAGAAGCAGAGGGGCTCAGGGAGAGAATTTCAGAGCATGGGGCCAAGGCAGCTGAAGGCACGGCTGCTAGTGGTGGGGTGAAGAGAGGCAGCGATGAACAAGAGGACAGGGTAAGAGGAATGGAGAGATGGTTGTAGGGCTAGAAGTGGTTACAGAGATAAGGAGAGGTGAGGCCATGAAGAGATTTAAACACAAGAATTTTAAATTTAAGGAGTTGGGTTACTGGGTTGGCGTGGAATAGGATATGGACAGCAGAGTATTGGGTGAGCTGAAGTTTACAGAGGGCGGAGGATAGGAGGCCGGCCAGGAGAACATTGGAATAGTCAAATCTGGGGTGGTTACAAAGATGTAGATGAGGTTTTCAGCAGCACAGGGCAGGGATGTGCAATGTTACAGAGATGGCGATCTTTGTGATGATGGAGAGATGGGATTGGAAGGTCAGCTCAAGGTCGAAGAGGATGCCGAGGTTGCGAACAATCTGGTTCAACCCAAGACAGTGGCCAGGGAGCGGTATGGAGTCGGTGGCAGGGGTAGAGTTTGTGGTGGAGGCTGAAGACCGTGGCTTCAGTGTTTAACTGGAGAAAATTGTGACTCACCCAAGACTGTAAGTCTGACAAAACAAAAGCACTGGAGGGGCATCGAGTATTACAATTAGTACCTTACATTGGATTCCTGAACTAAACATATTACAGAAAGTGCACTCTCTTAATTTAAATACAAAATTGGCCTAATCAGTTCTGATTAATAGAATACTTTTCTACTTTTTTTTACTAATTAACAGCATCAAGAACCCTCAATGAGGTATAGCACAGGCCAGGTGCATAATATCCATTCTGAGCCACAAGCAAAAAGCTCCTATTACACCAATGTGAGCTTTTAGTTCTACAGCAGCCATCCTTGTGGTCTTTTTGGGAGGCAGTCAATTTAAGACCAATTTGTATTTAATTAGACCTCATAACTTGTGACACTACCCAAACTTATTTTACATAGGCTCCTGACAGCCAGCAGGCATAGGCTAGATTTAAAGACAGGTCCCAGGAACAAAAAGACACCATGTTAACTCTCAATTCTTCCAACTTAAAAAAAAAAATTTAAAAAAAGGTTGTCAATTAATAATTATATTTTCATTTCCCATCTATTAGTAGTTCTTTCTCACTTGTACTATATTACAATCATGTCATTTTAAAGTGTATTTTGCTTTAAGAATACAGTGTTAATTTTGACTTGTAAATTTACTCCACCCTATATTAGTCTAATGTGGTTCAATGGTTGCTCTCCTTAGAGCAGAGAAGATTAAGGGGAGATTTAGTAATGGTGTTCAAATTCACAAAGGGTTTTGAAAGAGTAAATAAGGAGAAACTGTTTCCACTGGCAGGAGGGTCGGTAACCAGAGGACACAGATTTAAGGTAATTGGCAAAAAAACCAGAGGAGAGATGAGGAGAATTTTGTTTACGCAGCAAGTTGTCATGATCTGGAATGCACTGCCTGAAAGGGCGGTGGAAGCAGATTCAATAGTAACTTTCAAAAGGGAATTGGATAAATACTTGAAGGGAAGAAAATTGCAGGGCTATGGGGATAGAGTAGGGGAGTGGGACTAATTGGATAGCTCTTTCAAAAGAGCCGGCACAGGCACGATACGTTGAATGGCCTCCTTCAGTGCTGCAAGATTCTACAATTAAATTGCCCACGTATTTTGTTTAATTTGTGGAGGCGAGAATAATTTCTCATAAAGGTAAAGGTAGTGACCACAAAAAAAGCCGAGTGAAAGCAAGAAACATTCCCAGGTCAAGAAATATTCCAATCAGATGAGCTTCAAGGCTGTAGTAATGCACCTCAACTTAACCCAAAATGCACACGTGTGTTAGTCTCATTACCACCTACAGAATATTCGATCATGTCATTTAATGTGGTAGATTCATTACTCACTCCTTGAGCTAAATTTACTGATCAATTTCTCTTTGATAATATTTCCTTTCAACATCCATTAAGTTGTTTGAGAAGGGCTCAAGAGGACCCCACTTTGGCCTGATAGATTGGGCTGACAGCTTTTACACAGCCCCAAGAGCGGAGAGAGGATTTTCTGTCTCCCCCGCTGGGCTAATGAACAGAAATTTTCTTTCATTTTTCCTTTATTTTCTTCGCTGGAGATTATGATCCATCCTGAAGGTATGATTCCACAGGCATTGGCTGTCATCTGGCACCTTATCCCAGTGCCTAATCCTCCTGTGTGTGTGCCTAGACAGTCTGTGTTGGTAGAATAGTCAGCTGTGGTGAGTATCAGAGCCAAATCAGATCTTGTCCACGTCTGAGATCCACACACAAATACATTTCCAGCAGGAAACACTGATAGGCATCAAACACATGAACCCTGGCTGAATTTTCTGCTCCTTAACCCAGCAGCTCTGTGCTTCCCCAGAGGAGATCAGATAACTCGGCACAGATTGTCAATCGTACCTGGGATCCTCTTTGTCTGTATGGCTCAGTAAAACAGTGCATTTAACAACCGAGCAATTGCAGTTTTCTCTTCTAATTAATGAATAAAAGACATAGCCCAGATAAATGCACCCCAACCCAACTATTGAATTCAATATACCCAACCTCACCCATTTACTCTTGTTGAATGGAATTCCTCATCCAAGCATGCAAGGTTGGAAAATCAGATCTTAAAATGTTCTTCTGGTGGCTCTTCAAATGGCTCATTTGGTAAATGCTTCTCAATTGTACAAATCATGATGTTTCCAGGTTCAATCCCTGATCAGTGAGTGCTGAATTAATGATCTTAGCTGCAGCAGCACTAAAATAATCTCATTATAGAATCATAGAAGTTACAACATGGAAACAGGCCCTTCGGCCCAACATGTCCATGTCGCCCAGTTTATACCACTAAGCTAGTCCCGATTGCCTGCACTTGGCCCATATCCCTCTATACCCATCTTACCCATGTAACTGTCCAAATGCTTTTTAAAAGACACAATTGTACCCGCCTCTACTACTGCCTCTGGCAGCTCGTTCCAGACACTCACCACCCTTTGAGTGAAAAAATTGCCCCTTTGGACCCTTTTGTATCTCTCCCCTCTCACCTTAAATCTATGTCCCCTCGTTATAGACTCCCCTACCTTTGGGAAAAGATTTTGACTATCTACCTTATCTATGCCGCTCATTATTTTATAGACTTCTATAAGATCACCCCTTAACCTCCTACTCTCCAGGGAAAAAAGTCCCAGTCTATCTAACCTCTCCCTATAAGTCAAACCATCAAGTCCTGGTAGCATCCTAGTAAATCTTTTCTGCACTCTTTCTAGTTTAATAATATCCTTTCTATAATAGGGTGACCAGAACTGTACACAGTATTCCAAGTGTGGCCTTACTAATGTCTTGTACAACTTCAACAAGACATCCCAACTCCTGTATTCAATGTTCTGACCAATGAAACCAAGCATGCCGAATGCCTTCTTCACCACCCTATCCACCTGTGACTCCACTTTCAAGGAGCTATGAACCTGTACTCCTAGATCTCTTTGTTCTATAACTCTCCCCAACGCCCTACCATTAACGGAGTAGGTCCTGGCCCGATTCGATCTACCAAAATGCATCACCTCACATTTATCTAAATTAAACTCCATCTGCCATTCATCGGCCCACTGGCCCAATTTATCAAGGTCCCGTTGCAATCCTAGATAACCTTCTTCACTGTCCACAATGCCACCAATCTTGGCGTCATCTGCAAACTTACTAACCATGCCTCCTAAATTCTCATCCAAATCATTAATATAAATAACAAATAACAGCGGACCCAGCACCGATCTCTGAGGCACACCGCTGGACACAGGCCTCCAGTTTGAAAAACAACCCTCTACACCCACCCTCTGTCTTCTGTCGTCAAGCCAATTTTGTATCCAATTGGCTACCTCACCTTGGATCCCGTGAGATTTAACCTTATGTAACAACCTACCATGTGGTACCTTGTCAAAGGCTTTGCTAAAGTCCATGTAGACCACGTCTACTGCACAGCCCTCATCTATCTTCTTGGTTACCCCTTCAAAAAACTCAATCAAATTCGTGAGACGTGATTTTCCTCTCACAAAACCATGCTGACTGTTCCTAATCAGTCCCTGCCTCTCCAAATGCCTGTAGATCCTGTCCCTCAGAATACCCTCTAACAACTTACCCACTACAGATGTCAGGCTCACCGGTCTGTAGTTCCCAGGCTTTTCCCTGCCGCCCTTCTTAAACAAAGGCACAACATTTGCTACCCTCCAATCTTCAGGCACCTCACCTGTAGCTGTCGATGATTCAAATATCTCTGCTAGGGGACCCGCAATTTCCTCCCTAACCTCCCATAACGTCCTGGGTTACATTTCATCAGGTCCCGGAGATTTATCTACCTTGATGCGCGTTAAGACTTCCAGCACCTCCCTCGCTGTAATATGTACACTCCTCAAGACATCACTATTTATTTCCCCAAGTTCCCAAACATCCATGCCTTTCTCAACCGTAAATACCGATGCGAAATATTCATTCAGGATCTCACCCATCTCTTGTGGTTCCGCACATAGATGACTTTGTTGATCCTTAAGAGGCCCTACTCTCTCCCTAGTTACTCTTTTGCCCTTTATGTATTTGTAGAAGCTCTTTGGATTCTCCTTTGCCTTATCTGCCAAAGCAATCTCATGTCCCCTTTTTGCTTTCCTGATTTCTCTCTTAACTCTACTCCGGCAATCTCTATACTCTTCAAGGGATCCACTTGATCCCAGCTGCCTATGCATGTCATATGCCTCCTTCTTCTTTTTGACGAGGGCCTCAATCTCCCGAGTCATCCAAGGTTCCCTACTTCTACCAGCCTTGCCCTTCACTTTATAAGGAATGTGCTTACCCTGAACCCTGGTTAACACACTTTTGAAAGCCTCCCACTTACCAGACGTCCCTTTGCCTGCCAACAGACTCTCCCAATCAACTTCTGAAAGTTCCTGTCTAATACAATCAAAATTGGCCTTTCCGCAATTTAGAATTTTAACTTTTGGGCCAGACCTATCATTCTCCATAGCTATCTTAAAACTAATGGAATTATGATCACTGGTCCCAAAGTGATCCCTCACTAACACTTCTGTCACCTGCCCTTCCTTATTTCCCAAGAGGAGGTCAAGTTTTGCCCCATCCACATACTGAATGAGAAATTCCTCCTGAATACACTCAACAAATTTCTCTCCATCCAAGCCCCTAATGCTATGGCTGTCCCAGTCAATGTTGGCAAAGTTAAAGTCCCCTACTATTACCACCCTATTTTTCTTGCAGCTGTCTGTAATCTCCTTACATATTTGCTCCTCAATTGCTCTCAATTAGCCCAAGAGTCCCAAAGTTAGGGGGAAATAATAAATCAGCCAGGGTATAAGAGCAGGGAGGTTCTGCTAGAACTGTATAAAACATTAGTTCAGCCACAGCTAGAGTACTGCGTACAGTTCTGGGCAACACATTGCAGGAAAGATGCTATTGCACTGAAGAGGAGATTTACGAGGATGTTGCCAGGACTGGAGAATTTTAGCTATGAGGAAAGACTGGAGAGGCTGGGGTTGTTTTCTTTGGAACAGAGGAAGCTGAGGGGTGATTTAGTTGAGGTGTATAAAATTATGAGGGGCCTAGATAGAATGGATAGGAAGGACCTATTTCCCTTAGCAGAGAGGTCAATAACCAGGGGACATGGATTTAAAGTAATTGGTAGAAGGACTAGAGGGAGTTGAGGAGAATTTTTTTCACCCAGAGGATGATGGGGGTCTGGAATTAACTGCCTGAAAAGGTGGTAGAGGCGGAAACCCTCAACTCATTTAAAAAGTACTTGGGATATGCACTTGAAGTGCTGTAACCTGCAAGGCTACGGACCAAGTGCTGGAAAGTGGGATTAAGCTAGATTGCTCTTTTTCAGCTGGCACATACACGATGGGCCGAATGGCCTCCTTCTGTGCTGTAAATTTCTATGATCCTATGGTTTCCACTCCCAATCTCCATCCAGCGATCTCTGCTGGAAATACAAGTGTGTCAGGTGAAGATACAATTGAGTTTGGCTGGATTGTCGTTCCAGGGGTTGAATAGCTTTCCAATATTTACTGTTTAGGCTCACATGTGAAGGGTAAGAAACAAGGCGGTTATGGCCATAACCCAAGGAACCCTACCCCAGTAAGAGGAGGTGGAACAATATTCCTCAGTGATATCATGGATTTTTAAGAATCATGGCTCAAATATAGTCAGTCGACTGTCAAAGTCCACTGAGAGGCAGCAGTAACATTGTAGAACATTATCAGTCCTGTGTTAAATAAGCACATTTGTTAAAGTTAAATCGCTCATTGAAAAATGAAATCAGCTTTGCATAAAAAAAAATTAAATTGGCTATTTTGATCCCAAGTTTATTAAAAAAAAATAAACTCGTTCTCCCTTCTTCTACCAGAGGCCCCTGTCAAGATCAGCAAAGCTCCCAGCCCTCCTGAGAATGTGAATGCTGGTTAGGATTAGGATTTGATCCTGGGTCTATCTGCGTGTCGAGTCCAACACCACAGCATAGGAACTACTGTGGCTCGCCTGCCTTCTAGATCTTTCTCAGACTGAACCCAGCTTTAAAAGGAAAGATTCTTCCTTATTTGATTTGCGTGTAGCGTTGGTGACTTCAGTTAGTTGCAATAACTCTGATTACAATCCTGTAGTTAAAGAAGTCTTTCGTAATTTTTAGTTAACTACCGTATCAAAGTTTATCTAATTAAACTGTTGATGATAACTGAAATATTCTTCTGGGAAAGAAAAAATACTCCATAGCAATGAACACCATCATTGCTTGTGAATATGTATTAAATTAAAACAAAATTGATCAGCATATTGAATATGCAATCTTGAGTTTTATATTGTAAAAATATGATAAACAGCACAATAAATATCATTGTTCCTATAGCATGCTGCATATCCAAATTATCAACTTGATAGAAAGTATTGCTTTGACTTTAATACTACAAGAATGAGGAAAGGCTTTACAGAAACTTACCAGCTTTCTTAAGTTTCCTTTTGTTTTTTTTCCTAATGGAGACCTCTTGATTATATAAGGGACTGAGACCTTTGAACTGGGATCAGTGCGTAGTCACCGGTGTCCTGGCTGCCATTTCCTTAGCGTTGCATCGCACTGCAGACCCTGTCGTGTGAGGGGAAGTGACAGAGTGAGGCGAGGCAGAGCCTGCCTGTGCCACAGGTGGAAATGAATGGCTTTGATCGTGGTTTGTCTGTCAAACCCTTCCTGCCGAGTTTGGACTGTGCATGTGATGGCGCGCCGCTATTAGCTTTAAGCTGGCTCCAGAGGTTCACCAGAGTCCCAATGTACTAAAACGGCAAGAAAATCAATTGCCCTAAAATGCATTTGCCACCTGTTTCTGGAGGTCACACAAGGATTAGATTCGAACATTGCCTTACCCCCCTCAACCGAATTGCTACATTACACTCTATCTGGAAGATAATAGATGTTAAATTGATTTGTCAAATCCTTTGTGGCATACGATCTAATTTGTGTTAACACTATTTACTATTTATAGATCGTGCATGTTTTGTTTATAAAATATTACAGCCTCTTGTGGGAGTATACCTTTACCCCTAAATGTCATTTGAGCACATTAATGGTGGATGACCTAGGAAGCATTGGTGTGAAATAAGAAAGGAGAGAGCAGCAGGCTAGTGGGTGGTGGATTAATGACTAACCTGATACTTGTTTTAATCAGAATAGATGAGTGACTTCACGTGGGCAAGCTGAGCAAGTGTCATGAAGAAGCTGGGGCAGGTGCAGCTTGCTGGTGTCACGCTGTGCCTGGGGATTCTGCAAATGGCGACACGCAAAGCTTCCTGCAACCCCCTCCGCTTTTACACATCCTGTTGATTGTTCCCGAATGAGGCAATGCACCCCTGGTCCAATTTATTTCTCAGTAACAGTCGTCGTTGGAAGTGAGAACCCACTGTCTGAACGGGACATTTTTCCCATTCTGAATCTATTGCTCACGAGCTGTATAACCACTGGATGAGATAACCCTTTCAGCCCCACATCATCTTTACTAACACAATACACATAGGATGGCCATAGTGATGGGTGTTTGTTTTTCAGACTGGAGGGAAGTAGACATGGTGTTGAGGCCACTGCTCTTTTTGATATATATTAATGACCTGGACTTGGGTATAAGGGACATAATTTCAAAGTTTGCAGATGACACGAAGCTCAGAAATGTAGTAAACAATGTGGAGGATAGTAACGGACTTCAGGAGGACATTGACAGACTGGTGAAATGGGCAGACACATGGCAAATGCAATTTAACACAGAGAAGTGTGAAGTGATGCATTTTGGTAGGAAGAATGAGGAGAGGCAATATAAACTAAATGGTACAATTTTAAAGGGGGTGCAGGAACAGAGAGACCTGGGGGTTCACATACACAAATCTTTGAAGGCTGTTAAAAAGACATACAGGACCCTTGGCTTTATTAATAGAGGCATAGAGTACAAAAGCAAGGAAATTATGCTAATCCTTTATAAAACACTGGTCAAGCCTGAGCTGGAGTATTGTGTTCAATTCTGGGCACCACCCTTTAGGAAGGATGTCAAGGCCTTGGAGTGGGTGCAGAGGAGATTTACCAGGATGGTACCAGGGATGAGCGATTTCAGTTATGTGGAGAGACTGGAGAAGCTGGGATTGTTCTCCTTCGAGCAGAGAAGGTTAAGGGGAGAATTAATAGAGGTGTTCAAAATTATGAGGGGTTTTGATAGAGTAAATAAGGAGAAACTGTTTCCAGTGGCAGGTGGACCAGTAACCAGAGGACACAGATTTAAGATAATTGGCAGAAGAACCAGAGGAGAGATGCTGTACGTTCATCTTCTGACAGGATTGTTCTAACATGTTCTTTTCCCGCCCTCCTCTTTTGAACATGATGACTTTTACTGGTAGCTCATTCATTTGGCCTTCCTTTATGTATTGTAAAGTGTAAAGATGATGTGGAGAAATTTTTTACGGAACAAGTTATTATGACCTGAAATGCATTGCCTGAAACCATCAAAAGGGAATTGGATATATACTTAAAGGGGAAAAATTTGCAGAGCTATGGGGAAAGAGCAAGGGTGGGGGGGGGGGGGGGTGAGTGGGACTAATTGGATAGCTCTTTCAAAGAGCCGGCACAGGCACAATGGGCTGAATGGCCTCCTTCTATGCTGTATGACTCTATGCTTCTATATTGCTCACGAACTGTATAACCACTAGATGAGATAACCTTTCCAGCCTCACATCATCTTTACGCTTTACAATACATAAAGGAAGGCCAAATGAATGAGCTACCAGTAAAAGTTATCATGATCAAGAGAGTAGGGCGGGAAAAGAACATGAAAATACGTTAGAACAATCCTGTCAGAAGATGAACTACAGCACTTCAACGTATTTGCAACCCCAAGTTTTTTTTTACACTGAGAATATAGCATTGATTAAACCAAGGAGAGTCAGAATCTTATATTACAGATATATTATTAGCTGCCAATGGCCGCCCAGCTTCAGGGACAACACTGTAACGTAAAGGAGGTGGTACTACTATTCTTCGGAGGAGCAGAGGTCCACTTCCAAGAGTTGGGTTTAGTCCCACACTGCTGGAGGTGTCAAACACCAAGCAGCATTGCATCGAGTTACTTCGGAACTACAACACAGAAACAGGCCATTTGGCCCAACTGGTCTATGCCAGCGTTTATGCTCCACACGAGCCTCCTCCCTCCCTACTTCAACTCACCCTATTGGGATATCCGTCTATTCCTTTCTCCCTCATGTGCTTATCGAGCTTCCCCTTAAACGCGTCTATGCTATTCGCCTCAACTACTCTATGTGGTAGCAAGTTCCACATTCTAACTACTTTTTGGGCAAAGAAGTTTCTCCTGAATTTTGGACTCCCCCACAACTGGAAATATTTTCTCTACGTCTATCCTATCAAACCCCTTCATTATCTTAAAGACCTCTATCAGGTCATCCCTCAGCCTTCTGTTTTCTAGAGAAAAGAACCCCAGCCTGTTCAGCCTTTCCTGATAAGTATATCCCCTCGGTTCCGATATCATCCTCGTGAATCTTTTTCGCATCCTCTCCAATGCCTCTATATCCTTTCTATAATATGGAGACCAGAATTGCCTGCCAATTCTTTGGACTGCGGGCAAACCAAGAACTCAGCCTGCCCATGCATGCCAGCAGGGCAGCTGCCCACTCGCTGGCCTGTGTGGGTCTCCCCCCAACTCATTGGGGAAGTTTTCTGTGGCCGGAAACAAAAGTTGCAATTGTTGTTCCTATTACCACTGCGGGCGCTGAATTTCTCCCACCAAGTAAATGGAGCAGATCCCACATCACCAAGGACTGTGTATCATATTACAGAACTGCCTCATGTGGAATCAGCTGAGTAATATAAACATAACAGATCCCTGCATTCAGTCAGATCATCTAAATAAGAAAGAAAGAACTCGCATTTATATAGTGTCTTTCATGTCCTCAGGAGCTCCCAAAGCATTTTAAAGCCAATTAAGTACTATTGAAGTATAGTCACTGTTGTAACGTAGGGAAATGTGGCAGCCAATTTGTACACAGCAAGGTCCCACAAACAGCAATGTGATAATGACCAGATAATCTGTTTTTAGTGATGTTGGTTGAGGGATAAATATTGGCCCAGGACACTGGGGAGAACTCCCCTGCTCTTCTTTGAAATAGTGCCATGGGATCTTTTACATCCACCTGAGAGGGCAGATGGGACCTCAGTTTAATGTCTCATCCGAAAGATGGCACCTACAACAGTGCAGCACTCGCTCAGTACTGGCATTGGGACTGTCAGCCTAGATTATGTGCTCAAGTCTCTGGAATGGGACTTGAATCCACAACACTCTGACTCAGAGGCGAGAGTGCTACCCACTGAGCCAAGGCTGACACTAAATCAGTCCATGAATCCGCAGCAAATTTGGCTACACCTTGTGCATTATTGTGCAATCACATTGAGTGTGAATTTTCAGCATAAGGACAGCAAATTCAGCTGAATTTTCAGAATAAGCTCCCACCACTGACATCACCACCACCCGTCCAAGTAATTACCTTGATCAATAAAGCTAAAGGTTCTTAATCAGGCTGGTAGAAATCTCCTGCGGATTTAGGCCCAGGATCAAGACTCATCACAAATATTATGCAGATAGTGTAATAGCGTACCATCCAGCAGGTGAACTGACTCAGGATGTCCCTCTGCATCAACCCTGGGGAATGAAATTCAGCTTGTCTCCGACCTCAGCTGAGCTCGGTGCGATCTCTGCAGGGATCACTGCAAGTGGAGCTTGTACGGGATAAATAACCTGGTGCACATGTAGCCCCAATATCTTAGTAAGGATACTGAGCAAACAGGGACAGCATCTCGATTACCAGGAGATTCCTCCGTGTGTGGAAGTATAAGTACGCAGCTTAGAATGGTCCCCGGAGCCTTGCTTTCAATCTGCTCGAGCTCCACGCAGCACTGGTGAAAAACATGAACATGGTTCTCATAGGATTTGTACCAGTCCCAAGTCATTTGAGGAGGCGAGAGCTATAAGTTCAGCGGCTTGTGAGTCTTACGCTCCAAAACAGGGTCGGCCTCTACTACTACAGAGGCAGTAGTAGAGGCGGGTACAATTTTGTCTTTTAAAAAGCATTTGGACAGTTACATGGGGAAGATGGGTATCGAGGGATATGGGCCAAGTGCAGGCAATTGGGACTAGCTTAGTGGTATAAACTGGGCGACATGGACATGTTGGGCCGAAGGGCCTGTTTCCATGTTAAAAAAAAAGGTTCACCAAAAGTCAGTAAGTGAGCGTTGCAACCAAGTGTGTGTTGAGCTCGCTGCAGAGATCTATTCCAATGCTCTCCTGGCTGACCTCCCATCTTCCACCCCCCATCAACTTGAACTCATCCAAAACCCTGATGCCCGTGTCCTAACTCACACCAAGTCCCGTTCACCCATCACCCCTGTGCTTGCTGACCTACATTGGCTCCAGTCTGGCAATGCCTCGATTTTAAAATTCTTATTCTTGTTTTCAAATCCCTCCATGGCCTTGTCCGTCCCTATCTCTGTAACCTCCTCCAGCGCTACAACCCTCCAAGATCTCTGCGCTCCTCCAGTTCTGGCCTCTTGTGCAACCCCAATTTTCATTGCTCCATCATTGGCGGCTGTGCCTTCAGCCGCCTAGGCCCTAAGCTCTGGAATTCCCTCCCTAAGCCTCTCTACCTCTCTCTCCTCCTTTAAAATGCTCCTTAAAACCTACCTCTTTGACCATACTTTTGGTCACCTGACCTAATTTTTTTCTTATTTGTTCATGGGATGTGGGCGTCGCTGGCAAGGCCAGCATTTATTGCCCATCCCTAATTGCCCTTGAGAAGGTGGTGGTGAGCTTATGTGGCTCGGTGTCAAATTTTTGTTTGATAATTGCTCCTGTGAAGCGCCTTGGGACGTATTACTATGTTAAAGGCGCTATATAAATGCAAGTTGTTGTTGTCCTTGTTATTGCAATTTCGGATGAGATGCTAAACCAAGGCACGCTCAGGTGGGCATAAAAGATCCCATGGCCAATATTTCAAAGAAGAGCAGGGGAGTTCACCCCCGTGTCCTGACCAATTCCCCAACCAACACCTAAAACATAATGGGCCGTAATTTGCTGTCAAAATAACGGTGAGGCTAATGGCACTCACCGTTATTTATGCGTCAATGGTACAGCAACATCAGGCGAGGGGCAGATTCGTGGTTAAAGGTGGATATCCTAAAGTTGCTGTCCAAGTTGCACCGTTCTGCCGTTGGCTTCGCGAAAACGGCATCTCGCTGTCTGCCTCACCATTGAAATACACTGAACGGCGTGAAGTTGCTGTATTTTCAAGGTAGATACGGACTAATCTCGCCACAGAATGTTAGGGCTTGTCATTTCAGTCTAAGTAACCATTTAACAATGTGATAATTGTTAATTACTGCCAGTCAACCTCTCTGGCCCTGAAAATTAACTATTACAAGTGTGGAATCTCGTTCCTTCAGGTATTAATTGTTGGAGATTTTAAAAATGTAAAACTTTTAATTTTAAAATTTTTTTTTACTTTTCCTTTTCTGTCTCTTTTTCTCTCTCTCTTAATCCACTCTTTCTTTCCCTCTCTTTATTTCTTTTTCTGTTCCTGATTTGACATTGAATTCACCCACTCTAATTTACACTTCCTTCTCAGCCCTTGCGCTGTTTATTTCACAATCCTTCAATCTGATTGGTGAGGGAGATACCCAGTTACTTGCCCTGTCCATTCAGGTCCCAGATGCCACGTTCCCCTCACTGCCCCGTTATCAGCTCGCACTTTCAGCAACTTGGGGGGCAAAAAATGTTAAAACCTAAACATGACAGGGCAAGTCTAACTAAACGACAGACGCCATTAGATGCCCTGCCACAGCAAATTATAGCCCCATCATCTGGTCATTTATCACATTGCTGTTTGTGGGAGCTTGCTGTCCGCAAATTGGCTGCCACGTTTCCTACAACGCAACTTCAAAAATACTTTGTTGGCTCAGTGGCCTACTTGTAATCCTATGTTCCTGGAGTCCAGGAGATCAATCCGCCAGCCAAACATTAGGAGGAGGGGATAGCAGCTGTCGTCATTTCTGTAGTGGCAAAAGTTACTGCCCGTCCGTGTGTTTGAATTTAGCAATCACCACCACCCCCCCCCCCCCGCCACCCCAGTTCATTTGATTCCGGTGGGTGCGCTGCCAGCAGAATGATCGGGGTCATGAGAGGGAAATCGTGGCAGAAATCGAGCTGGCCAGTTGGTGCGGAGTTTTGACCGAGGTGCCCTGCCCCACTTCACTTGCCAAACCACCACCCAAAAACGGTTGTTTTTCAGACTGGAGGGAAGTATACAGTGGTGTTCCCCAAGGCTAATTGGATATCTCCTTCAAAGAGCTGGCACAGGCACGATGGGCCTCCTCCTGCGCCGTGAAAGCGCTATGGGAAGTCCCGAGCTCGGGAAAGGCGCTATATAAATGCAAGTTTTTTTCTTTTCTTTATAAAACTGGCGAGGAATTCTTGGTGCAGCAAGAGCATAAGAATGGAGCCCTCAGACTGCTGCATTGCTGCAGGAGAACACCTGCTGCTGATGACCTTTAATCGAAGATCAGGTGAGAGAAAGCTGAGCTGAGTCAGACTGTGAGAGAGGATCCCATCACCATGCAGTCCCCGTTATAATCATCTCAAACACATACTGCTGCCCTTCCAGCGAAGTGACTCCCAGGAATTTCCAGGCCGTAGAAGTCACAATACGGAAACAGGCCATTCGGCCCAACCTGTCCATGTTGGCATTTACCCTCCCCGCGAGCCAACAATCCCGTTCACGTTTACCCGCCCTCTTCCCCATATCCCTTCATCCCCTTTTTCTTCATCTAACAATCCAAACTAATCTTGAAAGGGGGCATAACCTTAGATTTAGAGCTAGGCCATTCAGGGGTGATGTCAGGAAGCACTTCTTCACACAAAGGGTAGTGGAAATCTGGAACTCTCTCCCCCCAAAAAGCTGTTGAGGCTGGGGGTCAATTGAAAATGTCAACACTGAGATTGATAGATTTTTGTTACGCAAGGGAACTAAGGGTTACAGAACCAAGGCGGGTAGATGGAGTTAGGATACAGATCAGCCATGATCTAATTGAATGGCAGACAGGCTCGAGGGGCTGAATGGCCTCCTCCTGTTCCTGTGTTCCTAATGTTGACATAATTTCTGCTTCAACCTCTAACCCGGGAAGTAAATTCCACAGCCTCTCCACACGGATCCTTTCTGCGCATTAAAAGAATGGCGGTCAGAAAGATTTCTGAAAAGTGAATTCATTTTAATCACATTTTTAGCCATGGATGTGCTTATTGTGCTCTGCTGCTACGTTAGCCCCTGAACTCCTCCCCCCTCGGTTGTCGATACGTCCTTATCACAAAGCATTTCCCTAGCTGAGGGAAGGGAACTGGAGAATGGCGAATGGGGAGCTGCCAGGAGATGCAGGAGGCCCACGATTTTTACCTGTATGTAACCGTGACCCAGCTACGCGACCCCTGATCTGAGCCACGCTGCCCACGCACCTGATGCCAGTCATGCACCAGCCGTGTCCCGAGGTGCCAACCTTCTCTTGCTGACTGATGGGCGTAATGGTTCTAAGAACAAAATAAAAGTATAAGTGCACTACCCCACTAACACCCAACAAGGACTCTCTGTCTCTACCCACGAGACCCCAGTTGAGAATTTGGATCGCACAGAGCCCGTTCTTTGGGTGATAAGCGGGCGCTGAAGGGTCTAATATGCCACACAGCGAGGGCATGCGTACAGTCCATGCCGGGAGAACGCCGCGTGTCAAATTGGATAGGGCATCCCAGGGTGCCAGCCTGAAACTAGTGTTAGGCCCATTGCCCATGTCAATGGAGGGCCTAACCCCCGTTTCAGGCCCCGTTTGGGAAATTGGCTCTCGACTGACCAAAGCAGGCGCCGTGCAGACTGCAGTCTGTTTTCTCGGACCTAAAGCGGTCAAGCCAGCTGGTCTTTAAAGGGACCCTTGGTGGCAGCCACCATTTTACTTACCTGGATGTGGAGCCAGGAGGGGCAGGTCACTCCTGCCTCCACTCGTCTCACCCCCCACCCCCCCACCCCAATCTCTCCCCCCACCGCCGCCCTCACCCGGACCTACCGGGGGCCAAAGTCACCACTGGTGCACTACCTCTTGGGGCGTGACTAGTAACCCCCAGCATGCCAGGGCAGTGTCCTGATGATACAAGTAACTGCACCGCCCTCCCCCCCCCCCCCCCCCCCCCCCCCCACATCTCTCGCTTGTCTCAATCGCAATAACTTGCATTTATATAGCGCCTTTAACGTAGTAAAACGTCCTGAGGCATTTCACAGGAGCGATTATTAAACTAAATTTGACACCAAGCCACAGAAGTAGATATTAGGACAGGTGACCAAAAGCTCGGTCAAAGAGATAGGTTTTAAGGAGTGTCTTAAAGGAGGAGAGAGAGGGAGAGAGGTTTAGGGAGGAAATTCCAGAGCTTAGGGCCTAGGCAGCTGAAGGCATAGCCGCCAATGGTGGAGCGATGGAAATCGGGGATGCGCAAGAGGCAAGAATTGGAGGAGCGCAAAGATCTCAGTTTTTAAGGAGCATCGTAAAGGAGAGGGGAGAGGCGGAGAGGTTTAAAGAGCCCTTGTACCAATCTCCCCCCTCAATCAGTTGTATCTCTCCAGCCCAAACAGGGCCTCTCTTCCCTCTCCCTCTGCCCTCTCACCAGTTAACCGGGTCTCTGCAATGGATGTTTTCTCTGGGTCTATATGACCATAGCAGACTAGTTGGATGGCCTATACTTTTCCTTTTATGGGTTGGTTTGAGCTGGAACATTGAGAACCTTGGAGAAGGAATGCCAGGTCCAGCTCTTCCGAAATTAATTGAAAACTAATTAAAGTTCTGAGTTCAGCTGGTGCTGTGTTGGGTTAAGAGAGCTTGGCTCAAATTCTGCATAAATGTTTTTTCCTCAGCACATCACAGTTTCCTGACTTTAATTATTATTTATGAAATGCTTCTAGACTCTCTTTTTAATTTCCTGTTTCTATGCTGTAGATTCTATGTATCCAAAATTCTGCTGCCCATATCCTAACTCGCAAAAAGTCCCGTTCACCCATTGCCCCCTGTGCTCACTGACCTACATTGGCTCCCGGTCCGGCAACACCTCGATTTTAAAATTCTCATCCTTGTTTTTAAATCCCTCCATGGCCTCGCCCCCTCCCTATCTCTGTAACCTCCAGCCCTACAACCCTCTGAGATCTCTGCTCTCCTCCAATTCTGGCCTCTTGCACATCCTCGATTTTAATCGTTCCACCATTGGCAGCCATGCCCTCAGCTGCCTAGGCCCTAAGCTCTGGAATTCCCTCCTTAAACCTCTCCGCCTCTCTTCCTCTCTCTCCTCCTTTGAGACACTCCTTAAAACCTCTCTTTGACCAAGCTTTTGGTCACCTGTCCTAATATCTGGTTCGGTGTCAAATTTTGTCTGATAACCGCTCCTATGAAGCACCTTTGGACGTTTTACTACTTTAAAGGTGCTATATAAATGCGAGTTGTTGTTGTTGTTGCATGTAATTCTATGTAATCTATGTTTCTACTCAGACAGGGAGACCCCAAAGTTGCCCGGTCAAGTCCCGGTGGCAGAAAGCCAGATATTAGGCCAGGGAGCAGATATATGGGGTTCAGGCCTGTGCTGCACGTTTCTGGCGGGGCCTGTTTGAGGTGGGGTTTGCCAACTCTGGTTGGACGCATTCCTGGAGTTGTCGTCACATGACCTCCAACCGCCCCGCCCCGCCCCCTGCGCACTTCCATCATTGGTCACCCGACATGTCTGTCCTTGTGGTACCTGACTTCCCACGGCCAATCAGGACACGAACAGACTCTTCATTACACGATTGGACGATTCTTGACTGTCAGTCAAACGGCCTTTTTTTCCCTCATGTCTGATATTTCCTTAACTAAAAAACAAAAATGTTCAAAGAAAAGTTTAAAAACTCAATTCTTTTTAATGTCCCTATGATATTTCTCCTGGGTGTTTCTCGCAGCAAGTGTCCTGAGAGAAATAATCAATAATTCTTGGAGACTCCAGGGCAATCCTGGAGGGTTGGCAACCCTCGTTTGGGGTGGAATCTGGCTGGGCATTGGGGTTTGGCTGGGCAGAGGGGTCTCTCAGACCAGGGGTCTCCTCAGTCCTGGGGGTCTAAGATCTGCCAGGAAGCCAGTACCACCAGGTGAGATGAGGCATATGGGTCTTCCCAGCTGGTGGAAGTAGAGCCCAGCTGGGAGTTTGGGCCTGGGACATAACCCAGACCCCCAGGAGCAACAGGATAGAAATCAAACCCCCGTAACTAGGGGGCCAATAGGTCCTCATCAGAAAGCTGCTGAGCCTGGGACTACTGGTGCGTTTGATAGTCATGAGTCAGCGAATAGAATCAAACAGCACAGATGGAGGCCATTGGGCCCATCATGTCTGTGCCGGCTCTTTGAAAGAGCTATCCAATTATGCCACTCCCCTGCTGTTTCCCTGTAACATTGCAAATTTTTCCTCATCTCCCACTTGGTTCTGTTGCCAATGACCTTAAATCTGTGTCCTCTGGTTACCGACCCTCCTGCCAGTGGAAACTGTTTCTCCCTATCTAAGCCCTTCGCAATTTTGAACACCTCTGTTAAACCTCCACCACAGATGTGGCTATGGTGTTGCGGACGCCCACTGTAAGTATTTAAAGTGGGGAAGCTTCCCCCAAACCCCACAAAACTATAATGGGATCAGCGGTGGAGGTTATCAGCAGGCACGTCCCAGCATTTACGCTGGGATCTCGGACTCACAAATGTTCAGGCCTTGGGATGTCGTAGTGGACGTTGATGTCCAGTGACGCTCTGTTCAGTTGGTCTGTGGTTCACGCTGAAAGAGGTAAAGTAACCACGGCAACCTTATCGAGTGATAATCAATAAGCCCTTAATAAGAAGGAGCGCGGTCAGTGTACTTTATAATAAAATGCGCTCTCTGGTCAGCACCACCTGTACAGATATTTATTATATCACACTGCTGACTAAGATATGTCATGCATCTTTTTAAATTATATTTGCCTGGCCAGCCTCCCACATTGCACCCTCCGTAAACTTGAGCTCATCCAAAACTCTGCTCCCTGTATCTTAACTCACACCAAGTTCCGTACATTCATGATCCCTGCGCTCGCTGACCTACATTGGCTCCCGGTCCGGGAACGCCTCAATTTTAAAATTCTCATCCTAACCTCCTCCAGCCTTACAACCCTCCGTGATCTCTGCACTCTTCCAATTCTGACCTCCCAATTTTGATTGCCCCACTATTGGCCGTGCCTTCAGCTGCCTAGGCCCTAAGCTCTGGAATTCCCTCCCTAAACCTCCCCGCCTCTCTACCTCTCTCTCTCCTCCTTTAAGACGCTCCTTAAAACCTACCTCTTTGACCAAGCTTTTGGTCACCTGTCCAAATATCTCCTTATGTGGCTTGGTGTCAAATTTTGATGGATAATCGCTCCTGTGAAGCGCCTTAGGACATTTTACTACATTAAAGGCGCTATATAAATGCAAATTGTTGTCATTGCTGTTGCATGAATGCACCTGAATTCCAAAAAGGATTAACTCGTACATCAATAGGCATGTTGAAAATTATAGAATTGTATCACAGAAAGTAGAATTGCTGATGATTCTGATGATCACTGTTAGAAAGTTGTATTACTGCAGGAACATCTCCTGAATGTGGCAGTACCCACCTCTGTTACATAAACTGTGGTTTTCTGGACCATAATTATGTTAGTCTATCAGAGAAAGAAAAATCTCAGTTTAATATCGTGCATAGCAATAAACTTCCTTCTCAGAGGAATTTAAGGCACATAATTACCATTTCTTCTCTGCCATTTCACTGTTTAAACTGACATGTGCTCACATTTAAACTGTCAGTGATTTAAATGCCAGCCAGAACAACAGCACCATATTTACTTCTCTTACACCTACTGAAACCACAGCCAAATGGCACAACTTTGATCAATTCTAGCCTTTCAAAATGTTGAAGAATCCATTCCACATGGTTACACATTTCTCCACTTCTACTGCAATTGACGGATAATAAATTGTTCTGTAAGATCAATGTGTAAATTTAACCCTGTCTCCTGTAAACTTAGGAACAGGAGTAGGCCATTCAGCTCCTCGAGCCTGTTCCACCATTCAATGAGATCATGGCTGATCTATATCTTAACTCCATTTACCCGCCTTGGTTCTGTAACCCTTAATACCTTGCCCAACAAAAATCTATCAATCTCAGTTTTGAAATTTTAAATTGATCCCCAGCCTCAAACAGCTTTTTGGGGTTCCAGATTTCCACTACCCTTTGAGTGAAGAAGTGCTTCCTGACATCACCCCTGAGTGGCCTAGCTCTAATTTTAAGATTATGCCCCCTTGTTCTGAACTCACCCCACCAGAGGAAATAGTTTCTCTCTATCTACCCTATCAACTTCTTTAATCATCTTAAACAACTCAATTAGATCACCTCTTAATCTTCTTTACTCAAGGGAACACAAGCCTAGTCTATGCAACCTGTCCTCATAATTTAACCCTTTTAGTCCAAGTATCATTCTGGTGAATCTACGCTGTACCCTCTCGAAGGCCAACTTGATACCTAAAGCACTTGAATGTAGGGTTGCCAACCCTCCAGGATTGACCTGGAGTCTCCAGGAATTACAGATTAATCTCCTGAACACTTGTGCGAGCAAACCCGGGAGAAAAAGCACAGGGGCGTTAAAAATAATTGTGCGTTTTCCATTTTCTCTGAACATTTTTTTTATTGGTGATAAAAATATCGGAAATGCGAATAAAAGGCTGTTTGACCGAGCAGGGGCAGTTAGAGGCAGGAGATCATGTGATGAAACCTCCAGGAAGACGTCCAACCAGAGCTGGCGACCCTAGATTGATTCCTGGGATGAGAGGATTGTCCTATGAGGACAGATTGAGTAAAATGGAGTTTAGAAGAATATGAGGGGATCTCATTGAAACGTATAAAATTCTTAGAGGGCTTGACAGGGTAGATGCTGAGAGGCTGTTTTCCCTGGCTGGAGAGTCTAGAACGAGGGGGCATAGTTGCAGGATAAGGGGTCGGCCATTTAGGACTGAGATGAGGAGGAATTTCTTCACTCAGAGGGTTGTGAATCTTTGGAATTCCCTCTCCCAGAGGGCTGTGGATGCTGATGTCATTGAATATATACAAGGCTGAGATCGATAGATTTTTGGACTCTAGGGGAATCAAGGGATAAGGGGATTGGGCGGGAAAGTGGAGATGAGGTCGAAGATCAGCCGTGATCCTATTGAATGGTGGAGCAGGCTCGAGGGGCCGTATGGCCGACTCCTGCTCCTATTTCTTATGTTCTTGGCAACCCTGCGTGGATGATGAGGATACGTTTAGTGATGCTATTATCACTACTCTAATTTTCTAATACCTAATGCAACTGAACTTGAAGCACCAATTGATGCCCTCTTCATATTACAGAACTGATTCATAAAGAAGCATTTCTGCAATCCCTCATGCCCCATACTGTGGAATCCGTCCCTATTTATGCAGCAGGGAGAAAATCAAATGAAACAAATTGGCTTTAATACAGTAAGCAGTATTAAGCCTTGTTGGATTTTGAATAGCATAAAGGTTTTACAGTTTCAGAAAATGACAGACTACTCAAAATGAATACCATGTGCCTACTAATCAATAGCCAATGACCTTTTCACTTTACAACCTCCCTATCTCTGTAACCTCCTCCAGGCCTCCGAGATCTTTGCGCTCCTCCATTTCTGGCTTCTTGCACATTCCCTATTTTAATCGCTCCACCGTTGGCGGCTGTGCCTTCAGCTGCCTAGGCCCTGGAATTCCCTCCCTAAATCTCTCCGTCTCTCTCTCCTCCTATAAGTTACTCTTTAAAACATAAATCTTTGACCAAGCTTTTGGCTAACTGTCCTAATTTGGCTCGGTGACAAATTTTGCATGATTATGCTCCTCAAGTTCAGGAACTACCATGGTGGGATTTGAACTCACAGCCTCTGGATTACTAACCTAGGACTTGAGATTAGTAGTCTTGTAACATAACCACTACACTACCAGACCCCTGTAACTACTTGTAAGAACATAAGAAATAGGAGCAGGAGTAGGCCATACGGCCCCTCGAGCTTGCTCCACAATTCAATAAGATCATGGCTGTTCTTCGACCTCAACTCCACTTTCCCGTCCAATCCCCATATCCCTTGATTCCCCTAGAGTCAAAAAATCTATCCATCTCAGCCTTGAATCTACTAAAGGTCACAGCCACAGTCACAGCCCTCTGGGGTAGAGAATTTCAAAGATTCACAACCCTCTGAGTGAAGAAATTCCTCCTCAATCTTAAATGGCCGACCCCTTATCCTGAGACTATGCCCCCTAGTTCTGGACTCTCCAGCCAGGGGCAACAACCTCTCAGCATCTACCCTGTCAAGCCCCCTCATAACCTTATGTTTCAATGAGATCACCTCTCATTCTTCTAAACTCCAGAGAGTATAGGCCCATTCTACTCATTCTCTCCTCAGAGGACAACCCTCTCATCCCAGGAATTAATCTAATGAACCTTCGATGCACTGCCTCCAACCACAAGTATATCCTTCCTTAGATAAGGAAACCAAAACTGTACACAGTACTCCAGGTGCGGTCTCACCAAAGCCCTGTACAGTTGTAGTAAAACTTCCTTACTCTTGTACTCCAACCCCCTTGCAATAAAGGCCAACATGCCATTTGCCTTCCTAATTGCTTGCTGTGCCTGCATGCTAATGTTTTGTGTTTCTTGTACGAGGACGCCCAAATCTCTCTGAACACCAACATTTAATAGTTTCTCATCATTTAAAAAATATTCTGTTTTTCTATTCTTCCTACCAAAGTGAATAACCTCACATTTCCCCACATTATACTTCATCTACCACCTTCTTGCCCACTCACTTAACCTGTCTATATCCCTTTGCAGACTCCTTGTGTCCTCCTCACAGCTTACTTTTCCACCTAGCTTTGTATCGTCAGCAAACTTGGATACATTACACTCGGTCCCTTCATCTAAGTCATTAATATAGATTGTAAATAGCTGAGGCCCAAGCACCAATCCTTGCGGCACCTCACTAGTTACAGCCTGTCAACCTGAAAATGACCCGTTTATCCGTACACTCTGTTTTCTGTCAGTTAACCAATCCTCTATCCATGCTAATATATTGCCCCCAACCCCATGAGCCCTTATGAGTTGATGGTTTTGACATTCAAGGACAACAACAACAACTTGCATTTATATAGCGCCTTTAACATAGTAAAACGTTCCAAGGTGCTTCACAGGAGCGATTATCAAACAAAATTTGACATCGAGCCACATAAGGAGATATTAGGACAGGTAACCAAAAGCTTGGTCAAAGAGATAGGTTTTAAGGAGCGTCTTAAAGGAAGAGAGAGGTAGAGAGGCGGAGAGATTTAGGGAGGGAATTCCAGAGCTTGGGGCCTAGGCAGCTGAAGGTACGGCCGCCAATGGTAGCCTGATGAAAATCAGGGATGCGCAAGAGGCCAGAATTGGTGGAGCGCAGAGAACTCGGAGGGTTGTAGGGCTAGTTGATAATTCTAAACTATCTTCAAGCAAGGATGCAATTCACGTCAGGAGGAAAATATTAGATGAAGAAAAAACATGGCTAATCTGCAACAAAACACTTGACAATTTTCACAGTTACCAGAAATTTCCAGAAGTAACTGACTGAAGTTAGATCAAAATTCCAATTCCAAGAAACACTAATGAGAAAATATAGAAACTGCAAGAGATTTGTGGAATCGCAGCTCTTTTCAAAATCAGACCCTTTAGAGTCACTTTGTTACTTAATATAGTCAACAGCACCCTTGAATGGCCAAGCTGTGCATCATCATTTGGGCAACACAAGCAGTGCGTTCTAACCAAGTTAGACCGAAACTGCATTATTTCAGTAAAAACACAGGTAACCTAAGAAGAGGACCAGAGTGGAGATGAGGAGATTTTTTTTTTTAACGCAGCGAGTTGTTATGATTTGGAATGCACTGCCTGAAAGGGCGGTGGAAGCAGATTCAATAGTAACTTTCAAAAGGGAATTGGATTTGTACTTGATAAGGAAAAATTTGCAGGGCTATGGGGAAAGAACAGCGGGGAGTGGGACTAATTGGATAGCTCTTTCAAGGAGCCGGCACAGGCACGATGGGCCGAATGGCCTCCTTCTGTGCTGTAAGAGTCTATGATTTTATGAATATTGTTTTTATAATTGCACACTTTCAGTATGTATTCATGGCTCCTTCTGGAGTGTTTAAATGAGTCAGCAATGCTTGGGTCCGTGCCTTTACTGCTGAGACACTCCATGGAATCAAATAGCTTTCTGGTGAAAAAGGTCTAGTGACAAAGACAGAGGAAAGTCAGTGAGGGGAACGTTGGAGTAGCCAAGCCTACTGATGACAAAGGCACGGACAAGAGTATCAGACACACTTAGGGTTCAGTACGTACAAAGGCGGGCTATGTTAAGGAGGCAGAAATAGATGGTTTTGATGATGGAACGAATATGGAGTTTGATACGCAGCTTAGGGTCAAACACGATACAATCAGGCTCAGCTTGAGTGAGTCGCCAGGAAGGGAGTTGTTACTAGAAGCTAGGGTGCAGATTTTCGGGGGATCTGATGGCTGAGCTGATATTTGGGACTGGCCATTAGGGGAATCGCAGACTGGGTATACCATGTCACTCTACAAACATGTTACATCACTAAATTGCACTTCATCCTTCTTGTTGTGCTTCTCATGAAACAACTTTGCATTTCCAAGTGCAAGTGTGCTAGAACCAAGGAAGACTATCTAGATCTCATCCTGAAGTGCGCCTCAAAATCATTGTCTGAACTGTGCACAGTTCAGGTCTCCATATTATAAAAGGGATATAGAGGCACAGGCGAAGGTGCTAACAAAGATTTACAAGGATGACACTAGAACTGAGAGGTTATAACAATCAGGAAAGGCTGAACAGGCTGGGGCTCTTTTCTCCAGAAAAGAGAAGGCTGAGGGGTGACCTGATAGAGGTCTTTAAAATTATGAAGGGGTTTGATAAGGTAGACATGGAGAAGATATTTCCACTTGTGGGGGTGACCAAAGCTAAGGGCCATAAATATAAGATAGTCCCTAATAAATCCGATAGGGAATTCAAGAGAAACCTCTTTACCCAGAGAGTGGTGAGAATGTAGAACTCACTACCAAAAGGAGTAGTTGAGGCGAATAACAGATACATTTAAGGGGAAGCTAGAGAGGTACATGAGGGAGAAAGGAATAGAACGATATACTGATAGGGTTAGACGAAGAGGGGTGGGAGGAGGATTGTCTGGAGCATAAACGCCGGCGTAGACCAGTTGGACTGAATGGCCTGTTTCTGTGCTGTAAATTCTATATACTTCTATGTAATATTGACAGTTGTCAAACAGACTGATGTATGGATGAACATGATATGACAGGCACTTTACAAAATCCCTGAGGCTTAAACACTGCAATATTATGTATTCGTTATATCCATTTGCAGTAGAAGCATTAAATAAAAAGCTTCTTAAGGCTACTTATAACAAACAATAAAACCTCTTCATTCCTGAGTCACCTCCCTTGTAGCGTGGGAGTTTAATAAACCCACTAATTTAATAAAGTTGCCTGGGGACAAGAGACACCTTCACATGTTCAATTGCACAATGCTCATGGTTTCCTTCAGTCTGTGTCCCTGCCATTTAGCCTGCTCAATTGGGAAACTGCCCACCCAGAAGGTCCTATTTCCAGAGTTGGCAGGAGAGTCAGTGTGTGCAACTTGATTGAAAGAATTATGGAAAAGAGCTAATGGAATGTTCCAAGTTCAGCTTTTCAATGTCAGGGGAAAATCCTTATGTCCTGACCCAGCATACATCGAAAGCCATAGTGTTTCATGATGACAGCATGCAAGTTAGGCAGATGGATGGATTGGGTGAAAAAGGAAAGGAAGGAAGTGGATGGATTGAACGAGAAAGGAGGTGGACAGATGGATGGATCGAGTGAAAAACAGAGTTAAGCAGATGGATGGATGGATTGAGTGAAAAAGGAGAGGTAAACAGGTGGATGGATTGAATGAGAAAGGAGGTGGACAGATGGATGGATTGAGTGAAAAACAGAGTTAAGCAGATAGATGGATTGAGTGAAAAAGAAGAGGTAGACAGGTGGATGGAATGACTGAAAAAGAAGTGGTAGACAGGTGGATGGAATGAGTGAAAAAGGAGAGAAAGGCAGGTGGATGGATTGAGTGAAAAAGGAGATAAGCAGATGGATGGACGGATGGAGTGAAAAAAGAGAGGTGGGCAGATCAATGGATTGAGTGAAAAGGGAGAGGTAGGCAGGTGGATGGATGATCTGAGCCTGGTGGCACTGACTGCAGGCGGGAGTGGGGCCGCCCGGGAGATTCCAGGAGCTGAGCAACATCGGTCGTTGCATGTCACTGCCCCCAGGGGACGGGGGTGAGAGAGAGGGTCAGGGAGAGGGAGAGGGAGAGGGCCAGAGTTGGGATCAGAGAGCAAGTCGGGGTTGGGGATGAGGGTCAGGACAGGGAGGGGTGAGGGTCATGGTCAGGCTCAGGGTGAGGGAGAGGGTCAGGGAGAGGCTGAGGCTGAGAGTGAGAGAGAGGGAGAGGGTCAGGGTCAGGGAGAGGCTGTGGGTGAGGGTCAGGGTCGGGGGAGGGTGGAGAGGGTCAGGGTTGGGGTGAGGGTCAGGGTCAAGTCAGGGAGGGGTGAGGCTCAGGGTCAGGGTGAGGGAGAGGGTTAGAGTCAGGGTGAGGGTCAGGGTTGGGGAGAGGGTGAAGGTGAGGGTGAGGGTCAGGGAGAGGGCAAGAATCAGGGTCAAGATCAGGGAGAGGGTGAGGGTCAAGGTCAGTGAAGACAAATGTAGGTCCCTCACAGTCAGAAACAGGAGAATTTATAATGGGAAACAAGGAAATGGCAGAGCAATTAAACAAATACTTTGGTTCTGTCTTCACGCAAGAGGACACAAATAATTTCCCAGGAATGGTAGAGAACCAAGGGACTAGTGAGAAGGAGGAATTAAAGGAAATTAGTAATAGTAAAAAAATAATGCTGGAGAAATTAATGGGACTGAAAGCCGATAAATCCCCAGGACCTGATAATCTGCATCCCAGAGTACAAAAAGAGATAGTGATGGAAATAGTGGATACATTAGTTGTCATCTTCCAAAATTCTATAGATTATGGAACAGTTCCTGCAGATTGGAGGGTAGCAAATGTAACCCCACTATTTAAAAAAAGGAGGGAGAGAGAAAACAGGGAACTGCAGACCGGTTAGCCTAAAATCAGTGGTAGGTAAAATGTTAGAGTCTATTATAAAGGATGTGATAACAGGACACTTAGAAAATATCAACGGGATTAGACAAAGTCAACATGGATTTATGAAAGGGAAATCATGTCTGACAAACCTACTGGAGTTTTTTTGAGGCTGTAACTGCTAGAATAGATAAGGGAGAACCAATGGATGTGGTTTATTTGGATTTTCAGAAGGCCTTTGATAAAGTCCCACATAAAAGGTTAGTGTGCAAAATTAAAGCACATGGGATTGGGGGTAATAAACTGGCATGGATTGAAAATTGGTTAACAGACAGGAAACAGAGAGTAGGAATAAATGGGTCTTTTTCCGGGTGGCAGGCAGTGACTAGTGGGGTACCGCAGGGATCAGTGCTTGGGCCCCAGCTATTCACAATATATATCAATGATTCGGATGAGGGAACCAAATGTAATATTTTCAAGTTTACTGACGACACAAAACTAGGTGGGATCGTGAGTTGTGAGGAGGATGCAAAGAGGCTTCAAGGCGATTTAGACAAGTTGAGTGAATGGGCAAATACATGGCAGATGCAGTATAATGTGGATAAATGTGAAGTTATCCACCTCGCAAGGAAAAACAGAAAGGCAGAGTATTATTTAAATGTTGGGAAATGTTGATATACAAAGGGACCTGGGTGTCCTTGTACACCAGTCACTGAAAGCAAACATGCAGGTGCAGCAACAGTTAGGAAGGCAAATGGTATGTTGGCCTTCATTGCAAGAGAATTTGAGTATAGGAGAAGGATGTCTTACTGCAGTTATACAGGGCCTTGGTGAGACCACACCTGGAGTATTGTGAGCAGTTTTGGTCTTCTTACCTAAGAAAGAATATACTTGCCATAGAGGGAGTGCAGCGAAGGTTCACCAGACTGATCCCTGGGATGGCAGGACTGTCGTATGAGGAGAGATTGGGTCGATTCGGCCTGTATTCACTCGAGTTTAGAAGAATGAGAGGGGATCTCATTGAAACGAATAAATTCTGACAGGGCTAGACAGACTGGATGCAGGGCTGGAGGTCCAGAATAAGGGGTCACAGTCTCAGGATACGGGGTAGGACATTTAGGACTGAGATGAGGAGAAATTTCTTCACTCAGAGGGTGGTGAACCTGTGGAATTCTCTACCACAGAAGGCTGTGGAGGCTGAGTCACTGAATATATTTAAGAAGGAGCTAGATAGATTTCTAGACACAAAAGGCATCAAGGGGTATGGGGAGAGAGCGGGAATATCGTATTGAGATAGAGGATCAGCCATGATCATATTGAATGGTGGAGCAGGCTCGAAGAGCCGAATTGCCTACTCCTGCTCCTATTTTCTATGTTTCTATGTCAGGGTGAGGGTCAGGGTCAGAGAGAGGGTGAGTGTCAAGGTCAGGGTCGGGGTCAGGGCTGGGGAAAGGGTGAGGGTCGGGGTCAATGTCAGGGGGAGGGTGAGGGTAGGGGTCAGGGAGAGGGTGAGAATCAAGGTCAAGGTGAGGGTCAGAGTTGGGAGAGGGAGAGGGTGAGGGTCAGGGGGAGGGTGAGGGTCAGGGGGAGGGTGAGGGTCAGCGGGAGGGTGAGGGTCAGGGACAGGGAGAGAGTGAGAATCAGGGTCAAGGTGAGGGTGAGGGTCGGGGTCAGGGAGAGGGTGAGAATCAGGGTCAGGGTAAGAGTCAGGGTGAGGGAGAGGCCAGGAGTCAGGGTTGGGGAGAGGGTGAGGGTCAGGGGTTCCTCGGTTTTCAGAACTTACATCTGAGAAGTTGGGCTGTGCTGGTATCGTCAAGGAAATCTCTTTTGGAACTGAGGTTGGGGTGGGAGTGGGGGTGGGGTCAGGGAGAGGGTCAGGGTCAGGGAGAGGGTCAGAGTTGGGGTCAGGGAGCAGACGAGGGTCGGGGTCAGGGAGCGGATGAGGATCGGGGTCAGGTTGAGGGTCAGGGAGAGGTCATGGTGAGGGTCGGGGTCAGGGTGAGGGTCAGGGAGAGGGTCAGGGTTGGGGTCAGGGAGCAGACGAGGGTCAGGGTGAGGGTCGGGGTCAGGGTGAAGGTTGAGGTCAGGGAGAGGTCATGGTGAGGGTCGGGGTCAGGGAGAGGCCAGGGTAAGGGTCAGGATCAGGGAGAGGTCATGGTGAGGGTCGGGGTCAGGGAGAGGTCATGGTCAGGGTCGGGGTTATGGTCAGGGTCAGGGAGGGGTCGGGGTCAGGGAGGGGTCATGGTGAGGGTCGGGGTCAGGGAGAGGTCATGGTGAGGGTCAGGGTCAGGGAGGGGTCATGGTGAGGGTTGGGGTCAGGGAGAGGTCATGGTGAGGGTCAGGGTCAGGGAGGGGTCAGGGTGAGGCTCGGGGTCAGGGAGAGGTCAGGGTGAGACTCGGGGTCAGGGTGTGGGTCGGGGTCAGGGTCAGGGAGAGGTCAGGGTGAGGCTCGGGGTCAGGGAGAGGTCAGGGTGAGACTCGGGGTCAGGGTCAGGGTCAGGGTCGGGGTCAGGGTGTGGCTCGGGGTCAGGGAGAGGTCAGGGTGATGGCCGCGGCCGGGTCACGGGCCCAGGGGGAGTGAGGGATCCGCCCCGACCCCAGGGTGAGCCTGTCGCCCCGCCCCACACACACCACACACCCAGCCGCCGTGCGATGGGGAGGCAGCGGCCGCAGACGGGCTGATGGATGTGAGCGTTGGCCAGGGCCCGGCCGGGGAGAAGAGTCCGGGCCTGAGATGCGACTCCAGCCCCGGTGTGGAGGAGCGGGAGCCCCGGGGAGTGTCGGGCAGGAGCCCGGGGGGAGAGGAGGCAGAGGGCCAGGAGGAGCGGCCCGGCCCCGGGGAGAGGGAGCAGGCGGCGGCCGCCGGGGAGGGGCTTTGGCTCCGGGGCTGCCTGGATTCGGCGGCCGGCGGCGGGGGAGCGGGTCCAGGAGGCGGAGGCCCCGGGCTCAGCGCCGAGACTTTCCAGCTGCTCTTCGACTCGGACGGGAGGCTGGTGAGAGAGTCTCAGTTCAGGAAACTCATCTTCAAGGGAGGTGAGTGATGCCATCAGGGTAGAAGAGCTCCCTGATGGGGAGGAGAGTGATGCCCCCAGTGTAGAAGAGCTCCCTGATGGGGAGGAGAGTGATGCCCCCAGTGTAGAAGAGCTCCCTGATGGGGAGGAGAGTGATGCCCCCAGTGTAGAAGAGCTCCCTGATGGGGAGGAGAGTGATGACACCAGTGTAGAAGAGCTCCCTGATGGGGAGGAGAGTGATGCCCCCAGTGTAGAAGAGCTCCCTGATGGGGAGGAGAGTGGTGCCACCAGGGCAGAAGAACTCCCAGGGGGGAGGAGAGTGATGCCCCCTGTGTAGAAAAGCTCCCTGGGGGGAGGAGAGTGATGCCCCCTGGCTTGAAGAGCTCCTTGGGGGGGTGTGAGTGATGTCCCCCAGGGTAGAAGAGTGCTTGGGGGGAGGTGAGTGATGCCCACAGGGAAGAAGAGCTCTCCCCGGGGAGGGTGGGAGGAGAGTGATGCCCCCAGGGTGGAAGAGCTCCCGGCGGGGGGGGGGGGGGGGGGAGGAGGAGGAGGAGGAGGAGAGTGATACCTCCAAGGTAGAAGAGCTCCCTTGGGGTGGGGGGGGGTGAGTGATTTCTCCAGGGTATAAGGGTGCCCAGGGGAGAGGAGAATGATGCCCCCCAGGGTAGAAGAGCCCTCCAGGGGAGAGGAGGATGAAGTGCCCGAGGGGGAGGAGAGCAATGTCCCCAAGGTGGAAGAGCTTCCGGGGGTGGGGGGGAGGAGGAGAGTAATGCCCCCTCCTGTAGAAGAGCTCCCAGGGGAGAGGAGAGTAATGCTACTCAGGGTAGAAGAGCTCCCAGGGGAGAGGAGAATGATGCCTTTAGGGGAGAGGAGTTTCCTGGGGAGAGTTGAGAAGTGGGTGAGATACTTCCACAATTGAGAGTAACTTTGGGCTCCTTGTGCAAAGTAACATAGGAGCTGGGACACAGGCCCTCTCCCAGCCAGCAGTGGTGTACTTGCTTGTGGTGTAATGAGTGATAAATTAATACAGCAATATTATTTGTTCTTCTGATGTGTGGGCTGATGATAAACAGCAAGGGTGGCGATTGCTTTAAGGGTTATGGTGGATAAAACTGATGGAGGACTGTGCAAATTCAGTGTATATCAGATTTAAAAGATTGATCAAAAGGTTAAGCTGCCTTCACTTTTCCCCAGTTTAAGGTTATGTTTCTATTGCACTCTCATAAACTTAACCAGAGTATATTTAAATGTATTGAAAGTGCAAATGCTTCTGCTTGTGGTTGCAATACATTGATAACGTAATGTTTGGGAGCTGAGTGGTGCATCTGCATGTAAACAGCTGTACAAAACCAGGTACTGCCAGCTGTGAGATAGGTCGTGCAGTATAATTGCACCCTCATGCCATTTGAGCAACCCTTTATGGTGCTATTCTACACGTGTAGGATCTCCTGTTTGCTCTATGGGGGGAGTAATGCGCAACTATACAGTAATTGGTGAGACCTGAACTACAGTCCGACATTTACAGCAATGTGCGGTGTGCCATTTGACTGTTTTTAATGTTTGTACAGTTAAAGCAACAAAATGTCATCGGCCAGTATACTGAGATTACAGGATTTCCTCTTTGGAAACCTAGAGTTGGCATTTTTAGTGAGCAAGCTACAAATCTTGTTTATAAGAGAACATTATTACAGTTACCAGAGTCTGTTATGGGGGGGGACTCCTATGTATTTTAGTGAGGTGTAATAAAAATTGCAAAAACACTTTTATACTGCATCCTGCTACACTGCAGTGCTCAACACCACTTTGCCTCATCTCTACTTTTTTTTATCATTTCTTCAGGTTAGGCTCAAAGTGAGTCACAAGCCAAACGTTCCTGCTGATATTTCACCCAAAAAACGCGCTGGAGGCAAAGATAATAACTTGTCAACCAATGTGTGTATGCCTCGCAACTTTTTCAGGGATTTTTTTTAATATTCGTTCATGGGATGTGGGCGTCGCTGGCCAGGCCAGCATTTATTGCCCTTAAGAAGGTGGTGGTGAGCCGCCTTCTTGAACCACTGCAGTCCGTGTGGTGAAGGTTCTCCCATAGTGCTGTTAGGAAGGGAGTTCCAGGATTTTGACCCAGCGATGATGAAGCAACGGCGATATATTTCCAAGTCGGGATGGTGTGTGACTTGGAGGGGAATATGCAGGTGATGTTGTTCCCATGAGCCTGCTGCTCTTGTCCTTCTAGGTGGTAGAGGTCGCGGGTTTGGGAGGTGCTGTCGAAGAAGCCTTGGCGAGTTGCTGCCGTGCATCCTGTGGATGGTACACACTGCAGCCACAGTGCGACGGTGGTGAAGGGAGTGAATGTTTAGGGTGGTGGATGGGGTGCCAATCAAGTGGGTTGCTTTGTCCTGGATGGTGTCGAGCTTCTTGAGTGTTGTTGGAGCTGCACTCATCCAGGCAAGTGGAGAGTATTCCATCACACTCCTGACTTGTGCCTTGTAGATGATGGAAAGTCTTTGGGGAGTCAGGAGGTGAGTCACTCGCCGCAGAATACCCAGCCTCTGACCTGCTCTTGTAGCCACAGTATTTATATGGCTGGTCCAGTTAAGTTTCTGGTCAATGGTGAACCCCAGGATGTTGATGGTGGGGGATTCAGCGATGGTAATGCCATTGAATATCAAGGGGAGGTGGTTAGACTCTCTCTTGTTGGAGATGGTCATTGCCTGGCACTTGTCCGGTGCGAATGTTACTTGCCACTTATGAGCCCAAGCCTGGATGTTGTCCAGGTCTTGCTGCATGCGGGCTCGGACTGCTTTATTATTTGAGGGGTTGCGAATGGAACTGAACACTGTGCAATCATCAGCGAACATCCCCATTTCTGACCTTATGATGGAGGGAAGGTCATTGATGAAGCAGCTGAAGATGGTTGGGCCTAGGACACTGCCCTGAAGAACTCCTGCAGCAATGTCCTGGGGCTGAGATGATTGGCCTCCAACAAACATTACCATCTTCCTTTGTGCTAGGTATGACTCCAGCCACTGGAGAGTTTTCCCCCTGATTCCCATTGACTTCAATTTTACTAGGGCTCCTGGGTGCCACACTCAGTCAAATGCTGCCTTGATGTCAAGGGCAGTCACTCTCACCTCACCTCTGGAATTCAGCTCTTTTGTCCATGTTTGGACCAAGGCTGGAATGAGGTCTGGAGCCGAGTGGTCCTGGCGGAACCCAAACTGAGCATCGGTGAGCAGGTTATTGGTGAGTAAGTGCTGCTTGATAGCACTGTCGACGACACCTTCCATCACTTTGCTGATGATTGAGAGTAGACTGATGGGGTGCTAATTAGCCGGATTGGATTTGTCCTGCTTTTTGTGGACAGGACACACCTGGGCAATTTTCCACATTGTCGGGTGGATGCCAGTGTTGTAGCTGTACTGGAACAGCTTGGCTCGAGGTGCAGCTCGTTTTGGAGCACAAGTCTTCAGCATTACAGCCGGGATGGTGTCGGGGCCCATAGCCTTTGCTGTATCCAGTGCACTCAGCCGTTTCTTGATATCATGTGGAGCGAATCGAATTGGCTGAAGACTGGCTTCTGTGATGGTGGGGATATCGGGAGGAGGCCGAAATGGATCATCCACTCGGCACTTCTGGCTGAAGATGGTTGCAAACGCTTCAGCCTTCTCTTTTGCACTCACGTGCTGGACTCCGCCATCATTGAGGATGGGGATGTTTACAGAGCCTCCTCCTCCTGTTAGTTGTTTAATTGTCCACCACCATTCACGACTGGATGTGGCAGGACTGCAGAGCTTTGATCTGATCCATTGGTTGTGGAATCGCTTAGCTCTGTCGATAGCATGTTGCTTCTGCTGTTTAGCATGCATGTAGTCCTGAGTTGTAGCTTCACCAAGTTGGCACCTCATTTTTAGGTACGCCTGGTGCTGCTCCTGGCATGCTCTTCTACACTCCTCATTGAACCAGGGTTGATCCCCTGGCTTGTTGCTAATGGTAGAGTGAGGAATATGCCGGGCCATGAGGTTACAGATTGTGCTGGAATACAATTCTGCTGCTGCTGATGGCCCACAGCGCCTCATGGATGCCCAGTTTTGAGCTGCTGGATCGGTTCTGAATCTATCCCATTTAGCACGGTGGTAGTGCCACACAACACGTTGGATGGTGTCCTCAGTGCAAAGACGGGACTTCGTCTCCAGGAGGACTGTGCTGTGGTCACTCCTACCAATACTGTCATGGACAGATGCATTTGCGACAGGTAGATTGGTGAGGACGAGGTCAAGTAAGTTTTTCCCTCGTGTTGGTTCGCTCACTACCTGCCGCAGGCCCAGTCTAGCAGCTATGTCCTTCAGGACTCGGCCAGCTCGGTCAGTCGTGGTGCTACCGAGCCACTCTTGGTGATGGACATTGAAGTCCCCCACCCAGAGTATATTTTGTGCCCTTGCTACCCTCAGTGCTTCCTCCAAGTGGTGTTCAACATGGAGGAGGACTGATTCATCAGCTGAGGGAGGGCGGTAGCTGGTAATCAGCAGGAGGTTTCCTTGCCCATGTTTGACCTGATGCCATGAGATTTCATGGCGTCCAGAGTCAATGTTGAGGACTCCCAGGGCCACTCCCTCCTGACTGTATATCACTGTACCGCCACCTCTGGTTGGTCTGTCCCACTGGTGGGACAGGACATACCCAGGGATGGTGATGGAAGAGTCTGGGACGTTGGCTGAAAGGTATGATTCTGTGAGTATGGCCATGTCAGACTGTTGCTTGACTAGTCTGTGGGACAGCTCTCCCAATTTTGGCACAAGTCCCCAGATGTTAGTGAGGAGGACTTTGCAGGGTCGACTGGGCTTGGTTTGCCTTTTCCGTGTCCGATGCCGGGTGGTCCATCCGGTTTTATTCTTATTGTGACTTTTTTTAGCGAGATTTTACAATGGATGTGCGTAAAGCAGTCTTAGCTGCAGGATATTTTAATATTTTTTGTATTTATTTTTTCCTCTCCCTTCCTGTAATCAAGGGGGCGATTTTAACCTAAATCACCCGTCAGGGAACCGATGGGATCGGGTGCGATGCTGGTTTTACAGCCTGCCCGATTTTACTCTCCGTTGAAGTTAACTGGGAGTAATGTTGGGTGGGGTGTAAAACCAGTGCGCGTGCTCCCTCTCCCCGTCTCGCGCTCCCTCTCCCCGTCTCGCGCTCCCTCTCCCCGTCTCGCGCTCCCTCTCCCCGGGGGGATGATGGCAGTTATGAAAGGGAAAGAGATTTTTTCTGAAGACAGGAAACCATTGACTATATCAGCTAGCATGAACGTTGTGAAGGGAAGTTGTAGCTTCGAGTTGGGCAGGGAGGGGATTTGGGAATCAGGAAGTGGGTTTCAGGGACAAGGTCAACTTGGAGAAGACAGGTGAATCGAGAGAAACGGCAAAAGAGGGTTCAGAGCTACAATGGGGGGAAATCTAGGGGGTAGCATGAAGTTGAGAAATGAACCCTATGTTATCTTGTCCTTTTCCTCCAAAAGATGACTCATTTTAAAGTTGAGGATCTCCCAAAGCGCGTTACAGCCAATTAAGTACTTTTCAAGTGTAGTCACTGTTGTAATGTCGGAAATGTGGCAGCCAATTTGCAAATCATTTTAGCGTCTTCATCCTCTTCCATTAAATTCGGTGAGAGAGGAGAACTTAAAGCAATTTTCATATCTTGCGTGCTGTGGACACTCTTGTTACTTTATAAAACTGGAGGCGGAAGATCCCCTGGCAACCGAGGTTACATTCTGAATTTTAAGACAGCAAAGCCCAAGTCACATTAAAATGTTATTTTCTTTAAAAGCCAGGGGCAGAGTGACAATGCTCCTTAAGTATATTCACACTCCATATTAATACACTACTGTAGGGCAGCAGACTGGGGAAATAGAAGTACAAATTGTGAATAAACAAATGCAGCACGGTAAAATAGCACTCCTGGATATTTAATTATGCATCTCTCTCTGTGTTTTTCATCTGAGTGGTGGTATGCAAATAACATAGATTTCGACTGACACTGAACAGGGAAGTGTTTTGCAGCAGATGGTCTGGGTGCTGTGTTCACGGTCTGGTAAATGGCGGTAATTTATTCAGATCTGTTGCTGTATTCAACTAGAAGAGTTCTCCTGTAATAGTCAGGTCTGGGGATCTCGTAACTGAACGGTTTGTGCTCAGCCGAGGGATGATTCAGTCCTGTTTTCGGGTGTTTAGTCATTTTCAAACATTCCTATGAAACTAAGCATTACCAAATGGTGCTGTTGGCCTGCCTCTGAAGTCTACCTGGATGACAGGAACATAACGCTGAACAAGAAAGAGTGATGGGTTACAGTAGCTGTGGACCAGAAGTGAAAAGTAACTTTTCATGTCTTAGTAAAGAAAGAAAAAAACTTGCACTTCTATAGCGCCTTGCACATCCTCAGAACGTCCCAAAGTGCTTTACAGCCAATGAAGTACTTTTGAAGTGTAGTCACTGTTGTAATGCAGGAAACACGGCAGCCAGTTTGTGTCCAGCAAGGTCCCACAAACAGCAGTGTGACAATGACCAGATAATCTGTTTTAGTGACGTTGGTTGAGGCATAAATATTGGCCCAGGACACCGGGAAGAACTCCCCTGCTCTTCTTCAAAATAGTGCCATGGGATCTTTTACATCCACCTGAGAGGGCAGATGGGGCCTTGGTTTAACGTCTCATCCGAAAGACAGCACCTCCGACAGTGCAGTGCTCCCTCAGTACTGCGCTGGAGCTCCAACCTAGATTTTAATGCTCAAGTCCCTGGAATGGGACTTGAACCCCCAGCCTTTTGACTCAGATGTGAGAGTGCTACCCACTGAGTCACGGCTGACATATAAGCAAAGCTGATAGTACACTGTTTTTGGCTCCCTTACGTATCCTGCTTTTTTGGTCTGCGTTGTTAAAGGGGTTAATTTCCTTTACGCTCACTACATGTCTTACATATGAGTTAATATTTACTCTGTTGCCTAGCACACTGGTAATTCTGCAGGGCTTTACCCTGTGCATTGTCTAGAATGCGGATCTGCCACGTCTGCATGACATATTAACCAGGGAAAGTTGGTTAATTATTTGTAGTGCTCATGCCTCTCGCAGTTTTTCTTCCGCTTGGCTCAAGCCTGACCTACCAGAAGGCTCTGTGTTGGTTTGTGCACCTAATGGCAGCCATTTTTCTTTTTATTTCTACAAAATGGAACCCTTGCTGAAGCAATTCAGGGCGTGCTCCCTGAGGTCCTCTTCATTCTGCTATCGCCAGCTGAAAAAATGCATGTGCATCGACGCGTAGAACAGATCACACACATCGTACGTGTAGACACAGACGCACGCGCACACTCACACCACACGCGCACACGCGCACACTCACACCACACGCGCACACTCACACCACACGCGCACACTCACACCACACGCGCACACTCACACCACACGCGCAACCTACACACACACCACACGCGCACACTCACACCACACGCGCAACCTACACACACACACCACACGCGCACACTCACACCACACGCGCAACCTACACACACACACCGTGCGTGCACACTCACACCACACGCACACACCACGTGCACATATTACGCACGTGTGCACATCCCATGCACACATGCATGCCCGCACACCACACGCATGCCCGCACATGGACACGCCACATGCGCACACACACTTATTTCATGTGCCTTATAATATAACGCTATACAATACAGCACATTTCCGTGTTGCTGAGTGGAGGCGAGGCAACTCCCCACACAAGGGGAAGTTCCCTTGCTGGGGCCGATATTGCACTGAAATACAAAATTCTTTGAAGTGGTTTATGGCATTGGGAGAGCTAAAGGGTGGAGGGCAAAATGCTGAAAGTGGAGGATACAAAAAAATGAGAAAGTAAATGAAAGGATTTAAGTCTTGCACAGAGCTGTGAAATCATGTTAAGACAGAGTCAAAAGAACTGCAAAAGTGAACTTGACAGACGAAAAGACAGGGTGGCAAACTGGGGAATGTGGGTGATTTAATGACTGGGGGAAACAGTGATTTCAAATATATTTTTAAAAAGTTGTTCACTCATCTTTGCAGAATGTTGCTGTAGTTTACAGTGTGACCCGCAAGAAGAATACCTGAGTCTGTGTTCAAATCTAGTTTCGCCAGACTGTGACTCAGTTTCCTTCTGGTAAATGAGACAACTTGTACGACATACCCACACAACCTCATCAACCCAACACAAGCCATGGAAACTGGTTATATGAAAGGACGTGTGGTCCTTTGTAAATGATGTGACTAAATAATTAGCTGTTTGTTTAGTCGGAAGGTAAAACTGTGCAATGTCCTGTGCTTTGCCTGATGCTCAGAGTGCTGCAGAATTTATGATAAATTTTCACCGCTACAGCATTGAAAGAAAGAAGGAAGAACTTTTATACAGCGCCTTTCACGGCCTCAGGACGTCCCAAAGTGCTTTACAATCAACAAAGTACTTTTGAAGTGAAGTCACTGTTGTAATGTAGGAAACGTAGCAGCCAATTTTCACACAGCAAGCTCCCATAAACAGCAATGTGATAATGACCAGATAATCTGTTTTTTAGTGATGTTGGTTGAGGGATAAATATTGGCCAGGACACAGGGAAGAACTCCCCTGCTCTTCTTCGAAATGGTGGCCGCAGGATCTTTCATGTCCACCTGAGAGGGCAGATGGGGCCAGACGGCACCTCGGACAGTACAGCGCTCCCCTGGGAGTGTCGGCTTAGATCATGTGCTCAAATCTCTGGAGTGGGACATGAACCCACAACCTTCTGACTCAGAGGCGAGAGTGCTACTCACTGAGCCACGGCTGACACTGTAGGCACCAGGCCTGTAGATACAGTTGCCGCATACCTCTAGCCCACTTTTGGTTCCATGTGACCCCGCCCCACCTTGGAATCCCTTCATCCTCTTCCATTAAATTCAGTTAGAGAGGAGAACTAAAAGTAGATTGTTAGCGTATGCAAACCTGGCTGGCCTTTGATATCCATCCGATATTACTGCGAGATTACTGCACTGCATGTGAAGCAGGTGAAAACAATACCAACAAAAGCCGAAACAGCTTATTGTTTGAATTTTCAATTTCTTTAACCATTAAAACAGGCAAGAGGAGCTTCAGAGGAGTTTCATTTTGTATTGATACAATTTGGCCAGGAGGTTGTGAGAAAAACAGCATTTTAAGAATACAGTAATTGTCAGTTCTGAAAGATCTTACTGTATTTCTAATACTTATATGCAATGTCCTTTCTACGCAGAACTCTATATCAGTAAGGTCACAGTGTGCAGATACTGTATTCTAATGGATTATCCCTACTTGTGGAATCCTTTATAAGAAAACCCCATGGCATGAAACTCGTGAACCTTTGATAGAACTGTGACAAAACGAGAACTGTGTCCTCCTTCATATCAAAAATTCTGTATTACTGAATATCCTTATGAAATTTTAACTAGGCTAACACACGCACATACACACGCATGCATACATATATGTGTATATTATATATTTAAGGGGAAGCTAGATAAATACACGAGGGAGAAAAGAATAGAAGGTTATGCTGATTGGTTGAGATGAAGTAAGGTGGGAGGAGGCTCGTGTGGAGCTGGCATGGAGCAGTTGGGCCAAATGGCCTGTTTCTGTGCTGTGATTCTATATTTTTAAAATTAAACTTGTTAGTTGCTTCCTGAAAGCAAATGTTTTGTCTTTGTGTGGGCAGAGATGAGTTAAAGCAATATATAAATACTTTCTAGGGATCTGTACACTTCTTTAGGGGTTGACTAGGCTGCCCGTTTCCTTGGGGGTGGTCTCCAGGCATTCACTCCATGTCTTTGAAGTGCTGGTTGCCTGTGAAGCTTACAGATGCATGATGTCGCTAGGAGTTGCCCTTGAGATCAAGTTACTTGTCGTGCCAGTTAGGTGTTAGATATCCATCCAAACAGTGCCAACTTCAGGCATATTAACCTGAGACCTATAATTATTTAAAACCATGTGGAGTGCTGAAAGCCAAGTGTGGGGGAGTGTAAGTACGGCCAGCTCCGTAGTCTGCAGTTCCTCGCTGTAAACGGTTGTTTTCCACATGCGGTGGTGAGGTGTGACTTCCCCCCCCCCCCCCCCCCCCCCCCTCGGGCAGATGCACACCTACATTATGATCTTCAAAGACTCGGTTAAAAGTTTCAAGAGGACAGTTCAGGTTTTTGACACTCTTACTTTCAAAACTGTTTAAAATAGTATAGACGTTAAGTGTTATTGGTGTTCATTCTGCGTGCCTGTAATTATAAATATTGTAAATAAATTGGACTAGTAGTTTTAGCCTGAAAAATATGTTCCAAAGCTAGTTTTCTACTTTGAAGGAAAGGATAGAACTGCATAGTGAGCAGGCCGTGCAAGCTCTAGTGCACAATATCTTGGTAGAAGAGTAATAGTTAATTCCCTCACACGCTTCCCCCATCAACAGCTTCCATAAAGGTGTAAGTTTCAGATCGTAGGGGAATGTCTATGGAAACTGAATTTTGATGTGAATTTGAATAAAGAGAGTTAGCAAAGACCCTGAATTGCAAGACTTCATGGGAATATGCGGATGGACTGAGGAAGTTTCCAACTTCATCAAAAGATCAGGTTGCATAGGGGTCTTTACAACCTTTAGATACTGTTAGCCGTGGCTCAGTGGGTAGCACTCTCGCCTCTGAGTCAGAGGTCCTGGGTTCAAGCCCCACTCTAGAGACTTGAGCACAAAATCTAGGCTGATACTCTCAGTGCCAGTACTGAGGGAGTGCTGTACTGTCTAAGGTGCCGTCTTTCGGATAAGACGTTAAACCGAGGCCCCGTCTGCCCCCTCAAGTGGACGTAAAAGATCCCACAGTCTCTATTTCAAAGAAGAGCAGGGATGTTCTCCCTGGTGTCCAGGCCAATATTTATCCCTCAACCAACATCACTAATACAGATTACCTGATCATTTAATTCACGGCAGTTTGTGGGACCTTGCTGTGTGCAAAATTGGCTGCCGCATTTCTTACATTACAAGAGTGACTACAACTCAAAAGTACTTAATTGGCTGTAAAGTGCTTTGGGACGTCCTGAGGTTGTGAAAGGTGCTATATACATGCAAGTCTTTTTTCTTATTAATGCAATGGAGGGTAAAGAGTTTCATAGGCTTAAAAAAAAAGTTTGAAGTGAAAGATCTCCATGACTTAAGAAATAAATTAATTTAAACCTAGCTTTCAGCTTTTACAGCACGGGTTAAAAGAGTGAGTCTGAAAGCACCATAGTCTGTTACCACACACAAAGGCCAATTTTACAAGCTCACTCAACCACAGGGAGCCTTAAACACCAGCCACCCATATCATAAAATTTCAGGCCTACCCATGATTTTCTGTCCATTAAATTTAATAGATGGAAAATTGTCAGCAGTGCCCCTGTAATTTTTCCAATATGAGTAGCACGCAGGCAAAGATTCCCATCAGTAGCGCTAACTCAGAATATTTATCCCTCAACTCAATGTCGGCCCCATTGAATGGTGCTGAATATTACAAGCCATGAAGGTCACAACTTTGATCTCTGGTCAATCTCAATCAGGGCATTGGTGAGGCTGCACACTTAGCTATTAAATTAAGGAGAACAAATACAAATATTACATGGAATTTACAGCACAGAAACAGGCCATTCGGCCCAACTGGTCTATGCCGGTGTTTATGCTCCACACGAGCCTCCTCCCTCCCTACTTTATCTAACCCTATCAGCATGCCCTTCTATTCCTTTCTCCCTCGTGTACTTATCTAGCTTCCCCTTAAATGCATCTATGCTATTCACCTCAACTACTCCATGTGGTAGCAAGTTTCACATTCTTACCACTCTCTGGGTAAAGATGTTTCTCCTGAATTCTCTATTATTGGTGACTATCTTATATTTATGACTCCTAGTTTTGGTCTCCCACAAGTGGAAACATCTTCTCTATGTCTACTCTATCAAACCCTGTCATAATTTTAAAGACCTCTATCAGGTCACCCCTCAGCCTTCTCTTTTCTAGAGATAAGAGCCCCAGCCTGTTCAGTCGTTCCTGAAAGTTATAACCTCTCAGCTCTGTTGTCATCCGTGTAAATCTTTTTTGCACCTTCTCCAGTGCCTCGATATCTTTAATGTGGAGACCAGAAATATAGTAGAGTTAGCCAGTGTTTCCACCTGTTTGCTATCTGGTGATCACTGCTGGAAGTAGACACGGTCGAGCAGTACACCCAGTTTCCACATCTCTTGAGTCAGCTTGAGATGGCAGCTAGAGAAGTTGAAGGAGTGAAGACAAGAGGCACATAGGTGCTGGTGGGAGCCAGGGAGGGTGAAAATAGCCACTCAGTGGGTAGCATTCTCGCTTCTGAGTCAGAAGGTTGTGGGTTCAAGTCCTGTTCTAGGGACTTGTGCACAAAATCCAGACCGATACTCCTTGTACAGTACTGAGGGAGTGCTGCACTGTCGGAGGCCCTGTCTTTCAGATGTGACGTTAAACCGAGGCCTCGTCTGTCCTCTCGAGTGGACGTAAAAGATCTCATGGCACTATTCAAAGAAGAGCAGGGGAGTTCTCCCTGCCGTCCTGGGCCAATATTTATCCCTCAACCAACATCACTAAAACAGATTATCTGGTCATTATCACATTGCTGTTTGTGGGACCTTGCTGTGTGCAAATTGGCTGCCGTGTTTCCCTACATTACAACAGTGACTACACTTGAAAAGTACTTCATTGGCTGTAAAGTGCTTTGGGACGTCCTGAGGTCATGAAAGGCGCTATATAAATGGAGGTTCTTTCTATTCTTTTCAAAACATTTTCTTTTTAATTTTCATACTCTAAGGAAATTTGAATATATTAAAAAAAACTTTAGTTTTGTCAAATCCTGTAACTTTGGAATAAACTTCAGTAAATCCTATAGTGACACAATCTAGATCATTTCTCCAGTCTCCATGTTAATTGGAGGAATTCCCATTGCTTTGAAACTGAAAGGACTTTTAATAGGGGTCATGAAACATGTGCAAATTAGAGTTTAAGATTTCAGATGCTCCTGGATTCATAGAATCATACAGCACAAAAGGAGGCCGTTCGGCCCATCGTGCCTCTGCTATCTCTTTGAAAGAGCTTATCCAATTAGTCCCATTCCCCTGCTCTTTCCCCAAAGCCCTGCAAATTTTTCCCCTTCAAGTATTTATCCAATTCCCTTTTGAAAGTTACTATTGAATCTGCTTCCACCGCCCTTTCAGGCAGCGCATTCCAGATCACAACAACTCGATTGTAAAAAAAATTTCTCTTCATCTCCCCTCTGGTACTTTTGCCAATTACCTTAAATCTGTGTCCTCTGGTTACCGACCCTCCTGCCAGTGGAAACAGTTTCTCCCTATCTACTCTATCAAAACCCTTCATAATTTTGAACCGCTCTATTAAATCTCCTCTTAACCTTCTCTGATTCTTGGAGTTTTGGGACGTGGGTCACCCTGCGTGTTCTTTATCGTGTTCAGGTGGCCTGGATCCCAGTATTCGCAAGGATGCGTGGAAGTTTCTGTTCGGGATGTATCCCTGCACCTCCACCACCCGAGAGCGCAAGGCAGTGGCGCTGGAACTCTACGTCCGCTACAAGATGATGAAGTGTCGGTGGCAGTCGCTGATGCCAAGTGGCACGAGAATGAGGGTGGATGAGACTGACAGTAAGTGCTGACCCAACTGTGTGTTCATGCTTAGAAATTGCAACATTGGGTAACTCCCTTTTCATTTCTGCTTTGTTGTAGAATTGCACTGGGAATAATTAAACAATGCTGATGAGAAAAACGGGGAAAAATATTGGCTCAGAATTTTGCTGGAACGGGACAGCTCATGGCATGCCCCGTGAGTTTGATTTTTGTCCCTCACCCTTCAACTCGAATTTTTTTTTTGTTTGCGCCGCACATTTGCTGCAAGCACGAGCTGGTAACGGTGTGAGTGGTCCCTGGATTCCGTCTCTCAGTCCCTCCATCTCAGGGAGGTATCTGTACACTGACTGAGGGCAATGGGACCACGAGTACAGCGGCAGATCAGGAACAGTACGGCCAACATCTGATACACATCCAGGGTACCGGGCCCAACACTAAGAGGGACAGCAGGTTATTTAACAGGGATGCGTTTAGGGGCAACGGCTCCAATCTGATCAGGAGGGGGCAGGCCGGAGTCTGTACGGCCAGAATGTCCAGGTCGGGTATAATTTGATTGATGAGTTTGTACTGAAACAGTATAAATATATAAATCGGAATTAAGAAGAGACCCGAACTGTCTGCGATCCCTAGTTATATTTCATTACTGATTGTAATCCATGCTTAGCGCACAAGCTCAATAAATATTAATATAAAAATAACATCAGTTGGCAGACAATCAGAACATGCCTGGCTGTCCAAACAGTTATTTTATTTCTGAATTGAGGTTTAAGATCATAGAATCATACAGCGCAGAAGGAGGCCGTTCGGCCCATTGTGCCTGTGCCAGCTCTTTGAAAGAGCTACCAATTAGTCCCTGTCCCCCCGCGCTTTCCCCATAGCCCTGCAATTCTTTTTCCTTTTCATGTATTGTCCAATTCCCTTTTGAATCTGCTTCCACCTCCCTTTCAGGCAGTGTATTCCAGATCATAACAACTCACTACATAAAAAAAAATTCTCATCTCACCTCTGGTTCTTTTGGCAATGGCCTTAAATCTGTGTCCTCTAGTTACCGATACAACGGCCAGTGGAAACAGTTTCTCCTTATTTATTCTATCAAAGTCCTTCATAAGTAGCAGGACAGTATTACATGGATGTAGAAAACTTAGTACTAGAGGTAACAATTCAGCTTTGCCCTGTGCAACAGAGCAACCTCTTGGAGCAGGCAGGAAAAAGGAGTCCCAGTGATGCCTGTGTTGGGGTCTTCTGCTCTGGTTCTTTTGCCAATTATCTTAAATCTTTCAATTTAAATTTCAAATCTTTTAAGGATTTCAATGAAGTTCTTGGAACAAGTCAGTAAAATTGTTCCCCCCTGCAGGCAACCTGCTGGTCGATTGAATACTGATTCTGAGCTCTCTTGTGTCATTCTGCAATGCTCTAAGTGTCTGTGACGATCACAGTGGCCTTAATTCGGCAAACTCAATCCCGCCATTGATTTTAATGAGGGGGTGAAGCTATGGTAATTAGCCGTTCAACTTTTTCGGTGTGAGGTCTGTGGAGCAATGCAAAATTCCCAGGAATTTACGGCGTGGCATACGGAATGGGATGAGTCACTCGCACTGGAATTTCTGCACCATCACAATGGCGTATGCCGTAGATATGCTGTTGCTACGGCGCAAGTTTCCCGCAAATTCAGGTCCAGTGTGATGTTGCTACAGACAGCGATTGGAGGAAATCCTCCCCCATAATCTCTCTCGATGTGAGGCAGTCTTGGCTTTACGTCGGTGCGGTCTGAAATGACTGCCAGATCACCTGGATCCATTTCAGTGAAGTGTTGTGAGATCCTTTTCCAGGAGTTAGCTTGATAACCACTTTGGTTTCACACCGGGTGCCATGTTTAACAAATGTTGAACATGAAGTTTGAAACCTTTTAATGTTTAGCAGGAACCGATGGGATAGTCAACTTTTTTGTTAACGTTAAAATTTAACTGATATTTGGATACCTGCATACGTACAAAAAACAATATTTCATTGCCATGACACTAGATTAGGGTTGCCAACTCTGGTTGGGCGTATTCCTGGAGGCTTCATCACATGACCTCCTGCCTCCAACTGCCCCTCCCAGTCAAATAGCCTTTTTTTCCAATCTCCAATATTTTTATGGCTAATATACAAAAGTGTTCAAAGAAAATGAAAAAAGCACACAATTTTTTTCTAATGCCCCCTAGGATTTTGCTCGTCGGGTGTTGCTCGCAGCAGTGTCCAGGAGATTAATCTTTAATTCCTGGAGACTCCAGGACAACCCTGGAGGGTTGGCATGGTGGTGGCGGTATAACTGAGAGTTGCCGTCCCCATGTCATTCTCGGCAGCTGCCGATACCACCCCAGCATTATGGTGCCCTTAGATGTTCTCTTACTTGTGAAGTAGATGGCGTGTGCTGGACTAATTTGTGGTATTTCTTGCTTTGTCCCTGTAGCAGAGCTTTATGAAGCGGCCTTTGCTTATCAACAAACTGGTGATATCTGCAACCTTAAAGGGCAAGAAGTGGATCTATCGGAGGAGAAGAGTGAGCAGATGACCTTTATAGAGCTACAAGCAAAGGTTGGTTTCATAAACGGCAAGAGGGTTGCTGAAACTGTTGTGTCTGGAACATAAGAACAGGATTAGGCCATTCAGCCTCTCAAGCCTGTTCCGTCATTCATTTAGATCATGGCTGATCTGTTCCTCAATTCCATCTACCCGCCTTTGCTCCATATCCCTTAATACCCTTACCTAACAAAAATCTCAGTCGTGACTTTTTCAATTGACCTAACCTCGACAGTTTTTTGAGGGAGAGAGTTCCAGATTCCCACTACCCTTTGTGTGAAGAAGTGCTTCCTGACATCACCCCTGAACAGCCTAGCTCCAATTTTAAGGTTACCTTAATTTGGGAAGGATGTCAAGGCAATGGAGAGGTTTGGAAGAGAATTGCTAAAATACCAGGGGCAAGTGGCTTTAGTTATGGGGAGAGACTAAAGAAATTGAGGCTGTTTTCACCAGGACGGAGAAGGCCAAAAGGAGATCCGATAGAGGAGATCAAGGTTATGAAAGGGTTTGATGAGGTAAATGGGGGAAAAGGATTTCGACTGGTTGGTGAGGCAGTAACTAGAGGGCATAAATTAAGATAATCACCAAAAGAATGACGGTTAGGAGAAGTGGAGAGGTGTGTTAGGACATGGGATGTCCTACTAGAAACAGTATCCATAATATCTATTAAAAGGGTGGTGGATAAATATTTGAAAAAGAAAAAATGATTACAGATGAGGAAGGGGGCTAAGTGGATAGCTCTTTTAGAAAGCTGGCACAGGCACAGTTGAGCCAATTGGCCTCCATCTGTGCTGTAAAATTCTTTGACTCTATAATTCTAACGATATAATAAATTAATGTTCATACTTAAGAGGGAACATCAGAAACCTGCGCTATAAAGAACCTGTTCTGTGGGTGATGTAGCTTCATTGCTAGTGGGTTATGATGAACAGGATCGCAGATCAAAGCATTCTGATAGAATTTCAAAGTGCCTATATGTTTTCTTGCATTAATTATTTTCTTTTTCCCCGCTGGAAGATGTACTGAAGACCTGTTCCCATTCTGCTAATGTCTCTCTGTGTCCAGCTACTGGGAAATGTACGGAAGTGTTAGGGAATGGATGTTCTTACCTATACATTTATAAGTTATTCCACAAGATAATAGGATTCGAAGGCATTTATTGGCTTTCATAGGAATTAAGCATTCCCATTATTACCAATAATTACACATATACAATGATAACCATTGCTAATAATAATTACACATATATTTGAAACACTTACAGTACCGGAGAATTCACTGCGTCACAGGTTTTCGAGCTCAAAAGTTTAACAGCTGGCCAAGCCTTTTCGAATTCTGAAGTATCTATTCTAACACCCCTGTTTCCTCTCTTTCACTCTAGCTACGTGAGTATCCGCATCTTTCAAAGTATTACCTTATCCATTTAACTGCAATAACTTCATTTTTAACAAGAATAACTCCCCATAACTTGACTCACACTCCCTAATTTTCCAAATCTATGGCAGGTGCCTTTTCAAGGTTTGAGCTAACAGACAGTATTATGGCCCCTCTTTATCAGCTAAAACACTGTCAGATTGGAATCCCTTTTACTAACTGAACATTGCTAATGGAAACTCACTTAAAAGATAAAGTTAATATAAAGAATTTAACCGTTTCCTTACAGAAACGCTTAGTGGACTTGGCTTCTTTGGTTTGTTGCTCCCCTTAAAAGTATGGTTGAAATGGAAAACTCTCAATGTTGGCATTCGCTTGGCCTTGGAACTTGAACAGACTCCACTTCCCTTCCAAGTACATTCTCTCTCATTTTCTTTCACTGTCGATGAATATACTGGTCAGAAGACATTTTGGGTGAAACTTACTTGTCCAGATGTTTAGGTAATTTCAGTTTAACTTCTGTTACAGATGTCATACATACTACCGGCCATCGCTATGACTGGCTGATAGATCGTGATCTTGGATATCGTGTACTTCGCTTGTGGGCCCTCGACTGAGAATGTTAAGCATAGAAAGAAAGACAAAATACATTTGTGATATCAAGCCCACTCATTCCAGTGGGTCATGTAAACTTCAGTTCATCGAAAACTCTGCCCGTAGCTAACTTGCACCAAATCTCGTTCACCCATCACCCCTGTGCTCGCTGACCTACATTGGCTCCCGGTCCGGCAACACCTCACATTTAATCTTCTTATCCTTGTTTTCGAATCCGTCCATGGTCTCGCCCCTCTCTATCTCTGTAACTTCCTCCAGCCCTACAACCCTCCAAGATCTCGGCACTCCTCCAATTCTGGCCTCTTGTGCATCACCGATTTTCATCGCTCCACCATTGGTGGCCGTGCCTTCAGCTGCCTGGGCCCTAAGCTCTGGAATTCCCTCCCTAAACCTCTCCGCCTCTCTACCTCTCTCTCGTCTTTTAAGACGCATCTTAAAACCTATCTGACCAAGCATTTGATCATTTGTCCTTATGTGGCTTAGTGTCAAATTTTGTTTGATAATGCTCCTGTGAAGCTCTTTGGGACTTTTTACTACATTGAAGGCACTATATAAATGCAAATTGTTGTTGTTGTTTGTTCAGGGAAGTTGTCAATCATCAGTAATCAAAATTGAGAAAAACGATCCTTCTCTCCAGGTCTTGCTGGATCACACACCACCCCGAGACCTTGGCCAATACTACTGATGGGTGATGATACCTTGTCCTCCCGCTCCCATAGGAGAGTAGATTCCCCCCACACTGCATAGTCGATAAAGCATTGACAACACTAGTGAGTCCCATGATTCTTTGGAAGTTTATTTTAACGCTCACAGTTCGCGTGGGAAATTTAAACGTAGATTTCTACATATTTAAGTTTCCCTCGCAAAGCTCAAGCATTAAAATAAGCTTGCCCATGATTTGGAGTTGTTGTGCTTCATCCACTTGTAAGCAAGTTTTTAAAATAAAAATCCCAAGCTGTTATGTGAAAGAGGATTGTGCAATTTTAAAAATGGATGTATGTTAATCTAGCCTACAACCTGTCATTATTAACCTTTGCTGATCTAACATTGACACTTCTAATCGTAGAATCAAAGAATCTTACAGCACACAAGGAGGCCATTCGACCCATTGTGACTGTGCTGGCTCTTTGAAGGGGCTATCCAATTAGTCCTACTCCTTTGCTCTTTCCCCATAGCTCTGCAAATTCCCCCCCCCCACTGCCAAGTATTTATCCAGTTCCCTTTTGAAAGTTACCATTGAATCTGCTTCCACTGCCCATTCAGGCAGCGCATTCCAGATCATAACAACTCGCTGCGTAAAAAAAATTCTCCTCATCTCCCCTCTGGTTCTTTTGCCAGTTATCTTAAATCTGTGTCCTCTGGTTACCCCCTGCCAGTGGAAACCCATTTCTCCTTAATTACTGTATTGAAACTCTTCATGATTTTGAACACCTCTATTAAATCTCCCCTTAACCTTCACTGCTCTAGGGAGAACAATCCCAGCACCTCTAGTCTCTCTACATAATGTCCAAATCTTTTCATCCAGAAATGCAGTGGAAAAGTATTTAATACCAAAATTAACGATAAACTACATAAAGATGAATGTTTTTGTAAAATATTCTCCAGGTTTTTGTGGACCGTCAAAGAATCAATGTGCATGAACTGCATGAAGCGATTAGGATCATAGACAAAGATGTACCAAGAACTGAACGAGTCCTAGATTACTACCAGTAAGTGTGTACTTGTTTTTGTAAACTATTACATATATATAAAAACAAAGCACTTGTAGAAGGACTGTTGCTTTCAAATTCTACCCTGTAGACAATTTGCCACTAGCTCAATGAATTATGCATTCCTCATAAGTTCAAGTTATTCCATTTCTCTGCCTGGTCTGGTCATGCACTTATCAATGATGTTTTTTCTCTTCTATAGAAATGAAGGTGTGATCAATCTAATGGTGTTGAGAGACATACTCATCACTTTTGCTGCATTTCATCCAGGTAACACAGTCATTACATTTGCCTCCCTGTATAGCATTGCTTCCTCAGGCCATTTACAGGGCTTAATTAAAATGATAAAAATGGCATTGGGGTATTATCAATGGTTAGGAAATTGTCCTACCATCTTTGGGAACCATTTTTGAATCCAGCCAACACTAATGATGTGAAAGTCTCCCCTCTATACCCAGTGTAAAACAGTCATTAATATAAATTTATCTCCCATTTTGCATTGGCAATTGAAAATCAGACCACTCTAAATTTCCTGCATGCAATACTGGTTTTTTATTGCTAATAAAAACTCAACTTGGATGCCCACTGTTTTTGTGGTTCTGCTCTCTTTCAAGCACCCTTCCTAAATCTGCTAGCATTGGTACCGAGTAGTTAGTAAAATGTCATGATATGTAAATCTGAAGTGAAAACCAACCCGACCGTACATTTCCAGCATCTTCTCTTTTGTGTCGCTGTTATTTGAAGTTAAACTGTTTTTCTGCTGTTATACCTTAACCTGGCAGCAGAGGCCTCGCATTAGGTTTAAATGATCCAGTTGGTACTGGCTGCTTGATGAGGTGCAAGTTTAATCCTTGGGTGTGTTGTGAATGAGTTGCCTTGTTTTGCCACGATTAGGCTGCTATTTCCATGGATATCTCCAATTCTGGCCTCTTGCGCATCCCCGATTTTAATCGCTTCACCACTGGCAGCCGTGCCGTCAGCTGCCTGGGCCCTAAGCTCTGAAATTTACTCTCTAAACCTCACTACCTCTCTCTCCTCCTTTAAGACGCTGATTAAAACCTACGTCTTTGACCAAACTTTTGGTCACCAGTCCTAATATCTCCTTATGTGGCTCGTTGTCAAATTTGGTTTGATAATCGCTCCTGTGAAGCGCCTTGGGGCGTTTTGCTACGTTAAAGGCTCTGTATAAATGCAAGTTGTTATTGTTTTTGGATATCCTGCCTAACCTTAGCAGGTGTGAGAGCACTACATTGGTTGATGGCATGACTAGGTCACTCACTTCTGTGTCTCTTGATTGGTTTCCAGCCAATTATGGCAATTTCTTCAATGGACAGGAAACTCGGAAAGGAAAGCACACAGAACTAACTTTGAGAGTGAAGCTCAGAATAGTGTGTTAGACAGAAATAAAGCTTTAAAGTTAAAATAAAATATAGAATTGAGACCACCGTGAGGATAAGGAGAAAAAGAGAGGTTGGGGGGGGGAAAGCAGAAGGAAATGTTCGAAAAAAAAATTTGTGCTTATATTTTTTCAAATTATTTTTATAGGATTAATATTACAGTAATAAAGTTAACTGACTTTTTAATGAGCTGTATTTGTCACACGGTTGAAATGAGCTAAATGTTGACTATTAAGTGTGAGGTCTTTTATATTTCGAATTCTTTACTCATCCTGATGAGTCAGTTTTACTGCAAATGTTACTACCCTAACATATGTATTACTCCAAATCTTTATTTATTGGTAGCTAGATTGCACTCCCTGCCTCCTCCTGAGCCAAGCAGTACTGAGTATGAATTAAGATGCAATGTGGCTATGGAAGTTTTATGAATACTATAATATCTAATCCCCAGAAGTGGCACTCTGTTTGATATCTGCCGGTGAAGTAGGTGCATTAGTACTTTGAAAATACATCCAAGAGCAGTAATCGTCACATTTAAAAGAACTAAAATAGATTGAGAGGACAGGGAGCTCCTCATCACCATTGGATCAATCACCCTAATTTTTCTGTCATATGCATTCTGGACTTAATAATGTCCCATAGGAGTACCTAAAAGGGAATTTTAATTTTTTTTTTCAATTAATGGGACTTGCAGACAGAACTTGAAGTTGGGCTTCAGAATCAGCCAGAGCACAGCTTTACTGCATAGATTGTCTTTCTATAATTACCTTCAAAAAGGAACAAGTAATCAATTTATAAAATTAACATTAATAACTATGGCGTTTTTGATCTAACTTGTCAGGGACAAGATGTTGCCATGAGTATTCCCTAATGTTTTTTTCTCTGTCTTTTAGATGTAAGCTATGCTCAAGGCATGAATGACCTTGTTAGTCGCTTCTTAGAGGTGCTGGACTCGGAGGTGGATGCTTATTGGTGCTGTACCTTCTACTTTGAGAAAATTTCTTACGACTTCAAAGAAGAAGGCTTGATAAGGAAAATTAGTAAGTCTGCTTTAGCCGTACATTCAAATTTGGGCTGAGACCCCTTTCTATTTCATCGCTCCACCATTGGCGGCCGTGCCTTCAGCTCTGGAATTCTCTCCCTAAACCTCTCTACCCCTCTCTCCTTTAAGCCGCTCCTTAAAACCTACCTATTTGACCAAGCTTTCGGTCACCAGTCCTAATATCTCCTTATGTGGTTTGGTGTCAAATTTTGTATGATAACCGCTCCCCTGAAGCGCCTTGGGACATTTTACTACATTAAAGGCGCTATATAAATGCACGGTGAACAGCTATCTGGGTGCTCAGAGGGTATGGGTTCAGTAACAATGGTGTGCGGAGTGACATTGAGTCTAATTACTTGTGAGCACTGTTACCAACACAGTTGTTACTACATGTAAATATAACCATCTTAAAAGAAATTGTGAAAGTGAGCAAACTGACTGCATCTAGTGCCTGTTCGACACAACAGTTTCACTTTTCCTACATTGTCTCCTATTTGATTACATAAAAAGTACATTTTTAAATGCCATAGTGTTCCTTATAATCAGATCTTTCCTATCGTAAGCAGAGTGATAGTTGGCTTGGTGCACTATGGAAAGAAATTCTGAAGCTATGTTGATGTAAGATGTAGATAAGCAGGAAACACCCAAGGAATGCTAGAAGTGGAAATCTGCAGTAGAGAGGAAGCATAAGCATTTTTTCCATTAAAGTTTCTCTCCCACATTTCTCCCACTCTCTAGGATTTTTTTCTCTCTCTGTTTTTCCTTTCTGGCCTTGATTTTAATTTTCTTGTTGGAGTCATTTTGCTGCCCTCTCCTTGCTGCTTTGTGCGTCTCTATCTTTTTTTTAATTTCTCTTCCCTGGCTCTGTGTGTGTGTGTCTGTCTGTGTCTGTCTATCTTTCTCTCTCTCTCTCTCTCTCTCGCTCTCTCTCGCTCTTCCCTTCTAAATTCCAGACTTACCAGGATCCCCTCAGCACTAGTCCTGGCTGCACCATAGATGGCAAGTTTTGTTCGACAATCCTGGTGGCTGTTTTTCGAAAATTGAACTTTCACAATGCCAGAGTCAATTCCGATACACCAGTGGGACGTACGGTTTTCCACCCATACCTGAGTTCGCAGGATTTGATTGCCGTGAAATATGAGAAATCCCTGTCAATTTGGGAATGCTGGATATGCTTTGTACATGCAAGGAGCTGAGGTTTCCCTGGTCCTGCTCTGCTGCCACAGGTGAGGCATGCTGGATCTTCTGCTTGTTCTTCACTCAAAGGGTTGTGAACCTGTAGAATTCTCTACTACAGAAGGCTGTGGAGGTCAAATTACTGAATATATTTAAGAAGGAGCTAGATAGTTTTCTAGACACAAAAGGCATCAAGGGGTATGGGGAGAGAGCGGGAATATGGTATTGAGATAGAGGATCAGCCATGATCATATTGAATGGCGGAGCAGGCTCGAAGGGCCGAATGGCCTACTCCTGCTCCTATTTTCTATGTTTCTATGTTTGTCGGTTGTTTGCACTTCCCAGGGTTTCTCTGAAAGGGAGTGCAAGCTTCATTTGCTGTGCTGCTCGGTCACCAGTCTGAGAGGGGGGGGGAGGGAGTGGGGGGACGGAATTTGGTGTTCCACGCTCCCGGCCACACGCAAGACCACTTACCCTGTTTTCTACCATGCCGCTTTGGCCTTTTAAATTTTAAATCTCACCCTGAGACCCTTAGCAACACTGAACTCAAACGTTGCTTGGGCCCATGAACAGGCTGGGGCTCTGTTTTCTCTAGAAAAGAGAAGGCTGAGGGGGTGACCTAATAGAGTTCTTTAAAAATTATGACAGGGTTTGATAGGGTAGACGTAGAGAAGATGTTTCACTTGTGAGGGAGTCCAAAACTAGGGGTCATAAATATAAAATAGTCACTAATAAATCCAATAGAGAATTCAGGAGAAACTTCTTTACCCAGAGAGTGGTGAGAATGTGGAACTCGCTACCACATGGAGTAGTTGAGGCGAATAGTATAGATGCATTTAAGGGGAAGCTAGATAAACACATGAGGGAGAAGAAATGGAAGGATATGCTGATAGGGTGAGATGAAGAGGGGTGGGAGGAGGCTCTTGTGGAGAATAAATGCCGGCATAGACCAGTTGGACCAAATGGCCTTTTGCTGTGCTGTAAATTCTATGTAAATGACAGACTGTACACTGTATGATGTGTTTCCCTCATTTAAATGTTAATGATTCTGCCCTTGCCTACCCAGGATATGGCATTTTGATCCCAATTTTAACCATGAAATTTAGATGAAGTGTTCACCAATGCTGCATTTCCTTTACTGCTGTCAAACATGTTAAAGGGCTTCACAGATGCATTGCTGTTTTCAATAAATCATAAGATGGATCACTAAGATGTGAAAATGAATGAGACTTTTTTTACAATATTCTCCTCCTGTTCTTTCCAAACATTTCTGACATTTAACCTTCAACTTACGACCAACGCTGTTCGAAAAGCGACAATCTGCTCTTGCCCTCATTTCATAGGTGCATTATGCACGGAGCATTGCGTGATGGAGCCTGCGATTCTCCGTACAGAGTCTTGCCCTCAGCCATGTGGTCAAGGGAATTGGGGAGGGGGGTGAGCAGAGGTTGGGCACCTTCCCAGAGGATGGCCTGCGAACAGGCAACTAGTGTACGCACTTGGCTGGAGAATAGATTGTGACCTGGGAAGACCTGAAAGGAACAGAAGGAGGCCATTCGGCCCATCGTGCCCACGTCAGCTCTTTGAAAGAGCTATCCAATTAGACCCACTCCCCTGTCCTTTCCCCGTAGCCCTGTAAATTTTTCCTTTTCAAGTATTTATCCAATTCCCTTTTGAAAGTTATTATTGAATCTGCTTCCACCGCCCTTTCAGGCAACGCATTCCAGATCATCACAACTCGCTGTTTTTAAAAAAAAAAGTCTCCTCATCTCTGCCCTGATTCTTTTGTCAATTATCTTAAATCTATGTCCTCTGGTTACCGACCCTCCTGCTAGTGGAAACAGTTTCTCCCTATCCACTCTATCAAAACCCTTCATAATTTTGAGCACCTCTATTAAATCTCCCCTTATCCATCTCTGCTCTAAGGAGAACAACCCCAGCTTCTCCAGTCTGTCCAGATAACTGAAGTCCCACATCCCTGGTCCCATTTTTTTTTTCAATTACGCTATGTCTTTGATTTAGTGTTGGTGTACACTTTCTTTTTATGTGAATCTGATTCTAAGCTGAGGGTTTTGTGCTTGTAATGCTGCTGTTTCACTGTTACGGATTTTGGCACTTTGCTGCCATCTCCTGTACGACACTCATGCCCTGCCAGTGTATGGTGTTTAGTGCAGTGCTTTTAGCCCTGTTAATTATTTCTGTCACAAGGTAATGCCCTTGCTCATCAAGACTGTGTAACTAATGGACGTCAGAGCCTTAGAGAGGGTGCAGAGGAGATTTACCAGAATCATACCGGGGATGAGGGACTTCAGTTACGCGGAGAGACTGGAGAAGCTGGGATTGTTCTCCTTAGAACAGAGAAGTTTGAGGGGAGATTTAATAGAGGCATTCAAAATCATGAGGGGTTTCGATAAATAAGGAGAAACTGCAAGGCCGGCATTTATTGCCCATCCTAGTTGCCCCTTGAGAAGGTGGTGGTGAGCCACCTTCTTGAACCGCTGCAGTCCATGTGGTGAAGGTACTCCCACAGTGCTGTTAGGTCAAGTGTTCCAGGATTTCGACCCAGCGATGATGAAGGAATGGCCAATATATTTCCAAGTCAGGATGGTGTGTGACTTGGAGGGGAACGTGCAGGTGGTGGTGTTCCCATGTGCCTGCTGCCCTTGTCCTTCTAGATGGTAGAGTTTGCGGGTTTGGGAGGTGCTGTCGAAGAAGCCTTGGCGAGTTGCTGCATTGCATCCTGTGGATGGTACACACTGCAGCCACAGTGCGCCGGTGGTGAAGGGAGTGAATATTTAAAATGGCGGATGGGCTGCCGATCAAGCGGGCTGCTTTGTCCTGGATGGTGTCGAGCTTCTTGACTGTTGCGGCTGCAACCCATCCAGGCAAGTGGAGAGTATTCCATCACACTCCTGACTTGTGCCTTGTAGGTGGTGGAGAGGCTTTGGGGAGTCAGGAGGTGAGACACTTGCCGCAGAATACCCAGCCACTGACCTGTCCTATATATACAATATAGCTCTGACCATACTCCCAATTGTAGAAATGAGAACCTGATAGAATTGAAATGATTCATGTTTGTGACCTGTACCTGTTATGGCTCTGCGGAGACCTAATTAAATGTGCTGAATAGATTTACATGCGGTTTAGTCCTGGGACTCCCAACTCCTAGCAGCCTGTGTTTTAAACCAGTGCTGTTAACCCATCAGACATGAATCTCTTAATGGTGGGGAAACGTTTTTAAAGAGCAATAATAAGATGGAACACATTTCTCCGACTAATCTGTGAGACAGTGCCAAAGAAGTCCTTTTCTTTTTCCTCCTCTGAGCATCACTTCACCATTCCAATTCATTTTATCTGATCTGATCTTCACTCAACCTTACTGACCTTCTTCAAAAATTAGTTCTTGTGAAGTTGTCAGCAGTGATAGTATGATTTACTAGGATGATACCAGAACTGAGAGGTTATACCTATCAGGAAAGGCTGAACAGGCTGGGGCTCTTTTCTTCAGAAAAGAAAAGGCTGAGTGATGACCTGATAGAGGGGTCTTTAAGATTATGAAAGGGTTTGATAGGGTAGACGTAGAGAAGATGTTTCCACTTGTGGGGGAGACCAGAACAAGGGGCCATAAATAAAGGATAGTCACTAATAAATCCAATAAGGAATTCAGGAGAAACTTCTTTACCCAGAGAGTGGTGAGAATGTGGAACTCGCTACCACAAGGAGTAGTTGAGGTGAATGAGGCTGCATCTAAGGGGAAGCTAGATAAACACATGAGGGAGAAAGGAATAGAGGATATGCTGATAGGGTGAGATGAAGAGGGGTGGGAGGAAGCTTGTGTGGAGCATAAACACTGGCATGGACCCGTTGGGCCGAATGGCCTGTTACTGTGCTGTAAATTCTATGTAATCACAAAGGATCTGGCCGGATTCAGGTGGGACTTCATTAATGAGCTAAGTCCTGATTTTGATCACAAATGTAGCCTTTCAGTTTTAAGTTTGTTTGTGATAATTGACTACAAAGTACTTTGTGTATCCAGGACTAGAGGAGCAGCTTCTGAAAGAACTGGATTCCCAGCTTCACGCTCACCTCCTGAGGGACGATATGAATGGCCTCACCTTCTGCCACAGGTGAGGTAACGATAGTTGAACATCACCATCTGTCCTTTTCTCTTTATAGATGCTGTCTATTTTATCAGCATTTTCTGGTTTTAATTTCGGATTTCCAGCCCTTTGGTTTTTATTTTGATGAGGTGAAAATCTCCTTTCTCAACAAGGTGCTAAATAAAATTCAGCCTCAATTAACCTGATTCCTGATAAGGACACCAGCCCCCAGCAAACCTGCCCCTAATTCAGTACCAATCGAGGTTAACAACACAACACCATTCAGAGATGGCATTATAGTGGCTGTTGTGGGGAGAATTCAGGAGTCGAGCAAGTGTTATCTTCTTGGAAGTTTAATTTGTGATTATTTAAGGGGTGATGTAATCTCAATTAAAGATGTTTAAGATGATTAAAGTAGTTGATAGGGTAGATAGAGAGAAACTATTTCCTCTGGTGGGAGAGTCCAGAACAAGGGGGCATAACCTTAAAATTCGAGCTAGGCCGTTCAGGGGTGATGTCAGGAAGCACTTCTTCACACAAAGGGTAGTGGAAATCTGGAACTCTCTCCTGCAAAAAGCTGTTGAGGCTGGGGGCCAATTGAGAATTTCAAAACTGAGATTGATAAATTTTTGTTAGGTAAGGGTATTAAGGGTTACAGAACCAAGGCGTGTAAATGGTTTTAAGATACAGATCAGCCATGACCTAATTGAATGGCAGAACAGGCTCGAGGGACTGAATGGCCTCCTCCTGTTCATATGTTCACTGTTTCAGGGGGGTTAAGTATTTTTGGAGAGTGAAATTACTACAGCCTGTGGAGGGCCTGATGACAAGGATGATACCAGAATTGAGAGGTTATAACTATCAGGAAAGACTGAACAGGTTGGGGGCGCTTTTCTCTAGAAAAGGGACAGCTGAGGGGTGACCTGATAGAGGTCTTTAAAATTATGAAGGCGTTCGATAGGGTAGTGCATTCCAGATCGAGGTTATAGGAAATACAATTTCTCTTCCATTCCAGAAAATCAGAGAGGAATTTGATACGAGCACTTTGAGCATTCATGGAAAAACATACTTGCTATCCTCATATCCTAAAGTGCCACAAAAACTTTGGTACTTGATGTAAGATCAGATCCCACGCCCTCAAAGCAAAACTCTTTCTTTGTAAAACAAAAAATCTTTTTGATATTCAGATGACACGATAAAACAGAGTGGGGGAAAACCCTCTATTTACCTCCTCTTTCCCCCTTCCTTACATATAATCATAAACCTTCTGCCTTAGTTTGACTTGCAGATCTAAGTGTGCGTTTGACTCCTGCGTACTATGACAGAGTACAGTAACCAGCCCATTTGTTTAATATGCTCCGGGAAGGTTAATACCAACTGTCAATCAGTTGAAGAGCTTTCACTATTGTGGTTGAACGTTCGAAGCGCACAGAGAAAAGGATTGATCTGTTTTCTTAAAATAAGAAAAGTGGCTCTTGGATTGTGGACAGGTGTAAGGAAATAATTAGGTCCTCAGGCGAGCTGGATTTTAAATTTTCCACTCGCATACTGTGACACTGATGCTGCACTGATGTTACAGTAATAAAGCTACTCAAATATTATCTTTTTTTTTACTAGCCCCAACTAACTGGAATAAACTCTTATAAACCAATTTTAGTTTGGTGGGGGGAGCGGAAAAACACCTTCATTCTGCCCAGTTATCCTCCGCCATCATTATTTTTTAAACTTGTTTTTACTGTTTTCTATCTAAGCTGATCTGTGGTAATCTGTCTTTTCTATCTTTAAAATTGCCTTCATTCTTGTTTTGGAGATGAGACTTCAAAAAAAAAATCAAGGTTTGTTTTTTTTTACACATCAAACACGGAATAGTAAACTTGTTGGTGGCCCCTGGTGTTTGTGGTGCTGAAAGGGTTAAAACATTTTTGAGTGGTGAACATATCACTTCATTTCAAAAAATGGGGGAAAAAAAGTCACATTACAGTAGTCATGGTTTTTTAGGCCATTGCCACAGTGCATTTTTATTCATATTTAATAAACTGGAAGCAGATCCGCTCCTGGCGTTGTTAACATTGTTTCTTCACTTTATTAAAATTGTGATTGGGGTTCGATAGGGTAGGCATACAGAAGATATTTCCACTTGTGGTTGAGACTAAAACTAGGGGTCAGAAATATAAGATAGTCACTAATAAATCCAATAGGGAATTCAGGAGAAACTTCTTAACCCAGAGAGTGGTGAGAATGTGGAACTCGCTACCACGTGGAGCGGTTGAGGCGAATAGCATAGATGGATTTAAGGGGAAGCTAGATAAACACATGAGGGAGAAAGGAATAGAAGGATATGCTGATAGGGTGAGATGAAGTAGGGAGGGAGGAGGTTCGTGTGGAGCATAAACGCCAGCACAGATCAGATGGGCTGAATGGCCTGTTTCTATGCTGTACATTCTACGTAATTATGGTTTTGAATAAAAGTGGGGTAACAGCAAACACACCGCCTTTAAATAGCATGTTCCACTCGTGGTCCCTTCGGGACTACCTTCCTTTCCCCTGTTGGCAGGTGGCTGCTCCTGGGATTCCAGCGGGAGTTTGAGCACAGCGACGCAATCCGTCTGTTCGAGATCCTCAGCAGTCACCACCTCGAGTTAAACTCACTGGAGGCAGAGAGGGCGCGTGACTCAGAGAGAATGTCCCATTTCCAGAGGGAAGGTGAGTACCCATTGAAATCAAAAGCGATGTTGATCGTGTCAGCGAGCTGTCAAATAGTCCAGACTGTAGTTGTATTTGACTAATAAGCTTCTGTTTGTTTGTCGACTGTTAAGAAATACCAACTTTCCACCCTTTCACACCGTATACTATTATTATTTTTATCCATCTGTTCCTGGTTCCCTAGTCACTCCGTTGCAATATGGACATACAAAATTGACGGGCAGGAGAAGACCAGCTGGTCCATCAAGCCTGTCCCACGCTCATTATGGCCAGTGCTTCATGACCAAACAATTCTCCCTCCCCCCTTTCCCTCCCCCCTCTCTCCCTCCCCCTCCCCCGCCCCACCGTGTCTCCCTCGTGAGAAGGGGCAAAAAAAGAGAAAAACCTCAGGGCCAATAAGGGAGAAAATACCCTGAAAAATTCCTCTCCAACCCACCTCGGGCGATAGAAACCAGTCCAGGAGATCACTCGGACCGAGTGTTGTCTATAAAGATGCTTACCTTCCATATGATACAATCTCTGCCCCCCAGTCAGGAACCAGTCCAGCTCCCTCTTGAAGGCAGAGAGAGAGTCAGCACCCACCACACCAGCCAGCAACACATTCCAGAGGCTCATTACTCTCTGGGAAAAGAAGAACTGTCTACAGTGGAGTTCAAATTTGCGATAAGGGAGCTACAGTGGGCGTCAGTGCCCTCTCGAAGGGACAATTAGCCCAGGATTCCTGCTACTGATCACCATCCAGTAACCCCAGCTGAAATGTATGCAGGTGTTGACATCAGATAAGAAAAGGATCAGATGTGGCCGTGTTGCTAAACACATAGCACTCAATGTTCAGGCTCGCACGTGAAGAATGGCCAGAGGACCAGAGGGTGTCTGTACCTAATGAACCAGATCCCACAGAGGAGGAGAAGTGGAAAATGGAATGACTTTGTTGGGGCATTACTTTGTTGCTGCAATATGTTGTGCCAATGAGTATAGGACATGGTTTATACCAGTAATTATGGAGTATAAGACAGGGGGTTTATACCAGTAATTATGGAGTATAGGACAACGGGTTTATGCCAGTAATTATGGAATATAGGACAGGGGGTTTATACCAGTAATTATGGAGTATAGGGCATGAGTTTACATCATTAATTATGGAGTATAAAACATGGGTTCACCATAGTACAAATCCACAGAGTGAGTTCACAGTCTCAACCATAGCAGGAATGATATAGCCGACTACCGATATGCAGACCTTGTACCGCCAGTGGCAGCACTGAGGTAAATTTGTCAGCTTCACTAAGCCAGTGGCAGAAAAGATCCATGTTTGATTGACAGCCATTCAACTGTCAGCCTTTCATGAATCTGGCAAGATTACTTTGGTGTTGCCACTGGCGGCATGAGACCTGCCCACCAGGCAGCCAACTGCACTAGTGCAATATAAAAGCGGGTTGAGATGCCAACAGAGACGGGAGTTCCCTCCACTAGGAGGGAAGGATAATCAGTGGACGAGTAGTTCCAGGATGCTGTTTCGTTCCACCCGGCAGAAAGCTGCAATGAAGCATCGACAGAGGATTGGGTGTAGGTCTCCTGCTTTTCCTGCTGGACAGAGAAGGTGTGTGATGTTAGAATGCTTCAAGAAGGGGGCAATTTAAATAATAACAGAATGCCCTAAGAAGTTAGCGTAACCACGTTTTAAAAGGCCCAAAATGGTTTCAGTGCGATAAAGATTAATGATGGGAGCAGGATTTAGGGTTCAGGGGCACAGGTTAAAAATCTTGGGTTAAAGTTTCAAATTGTGATGCGACTAGCTTTATCCTCCCTTTGTACATCTAACGTGCTTTGTTGTGCTGGCGCCATTCTGCTCAGCGGGAAGCCCCAGCTCACCTTTACCTCGCTGAACAACAGGGACTCCATACGATGCATTCAGCAAATGCAGTGACAGCACTGACTGGTTTAAAGTTGGCGTCTTCACTTAAAATGGGTGGTGGGGGTAGTGGGCTCACTGCAATTTACTGATCGATCAATGTAATTATAAAGGGGTAGAGTGGAGGGGGTAGAAGCACACAACTAATGAAGTGTGCTAACTGTAAAATTCTTAAGTATTTCTTGAGAAGATAATAGTGAAACAATTAAGAATTGGGAAATGAGAGAGAGAGTGATAACTCGCATTTATGTAGCACCTTTCACATCTTCAGTATGTCTCAAAGCTCTTTCAGCCAATGAATCACTTTTGAAGTGCAGTCACTGTTGTTATGTAGACCAAAGAGCAGTAAATAGAGAATTCAGGAAAAGCTCTTTCTCACGGAGGCTAAACATAGAGTGAGTTTGCAGGGAAAGTCATTGAACAAATAGCTCAAATAGATTCAAGAGACAAGTGGACGTGTTTCAGTTGATAGAAAGATGTGGTGAGAAGGCAGCAAGATGGAGTTGAGAAACCAAAATGGGGTGAACCTGACGATCAAGAAATCTTTTTCGTGTTCCTTATCTCCTTATGTTTTAACCGAATGATATAATGTGAAAAGTGTTTGAGTTCAGTGCAATACACATAATTAATGGCTGGGAAAGTTCTGTTTGTACAAAAGCGAACTAAAATATATAAATGAAAAGCATTATCTGGGATATATATTGAAATGGATCCATTTCTGTCCCGACACAGTTGGTCATGAGACTTGCAGCCTCTTTGTTCAAGCTCTAATGTTTCAGTAACTCTCGCTGTTGATTGAAGATGCAAGGAAGTTATGGTAAACCTTTATAAATCACTGGTTAGGCTTTAGATGGAGTATTGTGTTCAATTCTGGGCACCACATTTTAGGAAGGACGTCAAGGCCTCGGAGAAGGTGCAGAAGAGATTTACTAGAATGATACCAGGGATAAGTGACCAGTTATGTGGAGAGACCGAGAAGCTGGGATAGTTCTCCTTAGAACAGAGAAGGTTACGGGGAGATTTAATAGAGGTGTTCAAAATTATGACGGGTTTTGATAAAGTAAATAAGGAGAAACTGTTTGCAGTGGCAGAAGGGTCGGTAACCAGAGGACACAAATTTAAAATAATTGGCAAAAGAACCAGGGGGGGAGATGAGGAGAATTTTTTTTTACACAGCGAGTTGTTATGATCTAGAATGCACTGTCTGAAAAGGCAGTGGAAGCAGATTCAATAATAACTTTCAAAAGGGAATTGGATAAATACTTGAAAAGGAAAAATTTACAGGGCTTTGGGGAAAGAGCAGGGGAGTGAGCCAACTTCAATAACTGTTTCAAAGAGCACAGGCATGATGGGCTGAATGGCCTCCTTCTGTGCTGTGTGACTCTGATGGTTTGTAGCTTTGTTTGTGAAAAAGAAGCTAAATACCTTTTCAATGTTTAAATGCAAAAAGGAAAGTTGAAACATTTTCTGAAAATGCGTTATTGAACTCATTGGTTGGGAACAACCAGAAGTGCTTTCCCATTGCTTTTGTTAAAGGGAATTATATCGAGATCACTGCTGTTAAACTGCAGACACGACATGAAAGCAACACAGTTTTCACAATGAATTGCCACAAAAGCTGCAGTATATTACTGAAAAATTCAATGCCTTTTCCCAATTCAATTTAAGCCCTTGTTTCAAGCCGAAGTACCTCTCCCCAGTTCCCTTGCCAAATTTGCTATTTCTGATTTCTTAATTTCACTGCAAATTAGCTAACTGGTATTTACACTGGAGGACACGATATCGGACCTCTCTGGGGTCAAGAATTTCACCCCCAGGGTGTTGTCAGATATCAGGATGCCCTGTCGTTTTAATGGAGGACTGAATCATCTGTTTGCTATAATCCAGTTCCACGCAGGTCTCGTGCAAGAGATTGGTCTCAAACCACAAAGCCACTTTTAATTAGTAAGGAATGAAGTATGATTTATGATTAATAATAGTGCTTGCGGTTCGCGAATGTAGGAATATAGGACATAGGAACAGGAGTAGGCCATTCAGCCCTTCGAGCCTGCTCTGCCACTCAGTTAGATCATGGCTGATCTGTACCTCAAATCCATTTACCCACCTTAGCTCCATATCCCTTAATACCCTTGTCTAACAAAAAGCCATAATTGACCCAGTATCCACAGTCATTTGGGGGAGAGAATTCCAGATTTCCACTACCCTTTGAGTGAAGAAGTGCTTCCTGATTTCACTCCTGAATGACCTAGCTCTAATTTTAAGGTTATGCCCCCTTGTTCTAGACTCTCCCGTCAGAGGAAATAGTTTCTCTCTATCTACCCCATCGAATTCTTTTAACATCTTAAACACCTCAATCAGATCACCCCTTAATCTTCTATACTCAAGGGAATACAAGTCAAGATTACGCAACCCGTCCTCGTAATTTAACCCTCTAAGCCCCGGTATCGTTCTGGTGAATCCACGCAGCACCCCCTCCAAGACCAATATATCCTTCCTGAGGTGCGGTGCCCAGAACTGTACACAGTAGTCCAGATGGGGTCTGACCAGAGCTTTGTACAACAAGAAGGTTAAAAACCTAGGCCCTGAATTTCTGCTTTGGGCGCAATCGGCAATTGGACATCGTAATTCGAGTTTCCGCGATGTTTGCGTTGTGTCGGCCGGATTGCGCTGAAAAAGCCAGCGCGATCTAGCAGAAACTCAGGGCACTAGTAGAGGTCTTCACGATTATGAAGGACTACGAGCAGGTAGATAATGGTAGATTGTTTGCACTGATCAGTGAGATGATAATGACAAAAAGAATTAAAGGGCAGGTTAGAATATTTTTTTTTACATGCAGGTGGTGAAAGTCTCTGCCACAAAAATTAATTCCTTTAAAAGGAATTTGCTTGCAAAAGATTATTAAAGGATATAGGGGTGTAAGATTAGACTAGGTGGCTTATCTGGAGGGAAACGTAGGGGAAAGACTTATCATTGAATCATACAACGCAGAAGGAGGCCATTCGGCCTGCCGAGCCTGTGCCGGCTCTTTGAAAGAGCTATCCAATTAGTCTCACTCCCTTGCTCTTTCCCCATAGCCCTGCAAATTTCTCCTTTTCAAGTATTTGTCCAATTCCCTTTTGAAAGTTACTAATGAATCTGCTTCCACCGCCCTTTCAGGCAGTGCATTCCAGATCATAACAACTCGCTGTGTAAAAATGTGAAGAACAGAATGACCTGTTTTCATGTAGCGTTCCATAATTCTACAGTTCTTTGTACACAAAATAGTAATAATGTGTTTAGCTCTTTTAAAGGATTAGTATTGTGTAATTGGAGTACACCGACGTTTACAGCGCAGGAGGTGGCCATTCAGCCCATTGTGTATGTGTTGTCTCTTCACTAGAACAATCTGAACTAACCCTATTGCCCTGCTCTCTCTTCGTAGCCCTGTATCTTTCTCTGCTTCAAACATTTATCTAATTTTCCCATAAATGATGCAATGTCCCTGCCTCACCCACTCCCTGTGGCAAAGCATCTCATGCTCCAACAATTAAAGAAATTTCTCCGAACACTCTCTTCTCACTCCTTTAGTGCCAATTTTAAAATTATGATCACTTGTCACTTCCCAACCAGATGAAACCGTTTTTCTCTCTTCACTATGTGAAAACTCTTTGTACTTTTAAAACCTCAATTAAATCTCCTCTTAACCGTCTCCATTCCAGTGGAAATAGTCCCAGTATCTCAAACCTTCGGAACTTTAGCTTCCCCCTCCCTGGCATCATCCTGGTGAATCTAAGTTCTACGTTCTCTAACTGTGGCTTAAATAATGGTTTTGTATAAATTCATCATGATTTCTTTACTCTTGTACTCTGGCCATTTTTATGGCTTTACTTGGTCACTAATAAATCCAATAAGGAATTCAAGAGAAACTTCTTTACTCAGAGAGTGGTTAGAATGTGGAACTCGCTACCACAAGGTGTAGTTGAGGCGAATAGCATAGATGCATTTAAGGGGAAGCTCGATAAGTACATGAGGGGGAAAGGAATAGAAGAATATACTGATAGGGTGAGGTGAAGTAGGAAGGGAGGAGGCTCATGTGGAGAATAAACAGTGGCATGGGCCAGATGGGCTGAGTGGCCTGTTTCTGTGCTGTAAATTCTATGTAATTTACCTGTACTCCCAATTTCAGGGAATTATGTATTTAAATACTTGGGTCACTATGTTCATCCATACCTTTCAGTGCCTTTCCATTGAGTGTATATTCTCATTCCTTGTTTTACCTCCCAAACTATATTACCTCACAGTTACCCACATTAAATTGCATCTGCCACCAGCTTGCTCGTTCCACTAACCTTTCTATATCTTCCTGAAGTCTGACTGTAGCAGTAGTGATTTTTTTTAAAAAGCAGCTTGGCAATTAAAAAGCCTGTAATTTTCAGCAAATCTGTACTCTCCTTTTTAAAAAAAAAATATAATTAGCAACTGTATTTTTTAAAAAGTTGACTGACATTTAAGGCGTCTTGCTGCTGTTCTACAACTGTTTCTTTTCCCCTTCCGAAATCGTAGAAGGCCAGATTAGGCCCGAGTTGGCTTCCACCAATATGGATTACACCTTTGAACTCTTCATCTGTGCCGCCATCCTGCTGGAGAAAAAGGAACTGCTGTTAAAGTGCTCGGATGAGGTGGAGCTCATTCAGTTTACAAACAGGTGACGTACAAACACCCTCCCTCTTGCTAATCACTTACTGTTCTCAACAACCCCCAGAGCACTAAAAAAATATATAACATTTAGCTTTTGCAGAATTGGCTTTATCTGAGTTTAGTGCTGAGAGTGCGGAATTAAATGGTGCGCTGCGGTCCGCGAGCATCTGCCTTAAACATACTGGCAGTGCACTCGGTCACCGGAGGCGGGCGGCATTATTGCCACAGAGTTTCTTTTTAGAACAGATCAGACTTCCCTGAGCAATGGCAGTTGGCCTCTAATCGACCTCAGGGCGTGACTATTTTCGAGTCTTTTCTACAGGTTGAGTAGACGGAAGATCAGATTTCTTCTCTGGTTCATTTAGACATTTTAGCCTGAATGGGACAGGCTTTGTTAAACGCAGTCCCACTTTTAGCCAGCTTTCCTGAAGGCAATCCCTCTATGCCTATTATCAAGGTGTAAACACTCCCCTCATCATAATACTATATAATACTTTGGTACATATCAGATCCTTTTTAAAAAAAAATTATTCTTTGGGTGTGGGTGACACTGACGAGGCCCAATTTATTAGAATCAGAGAAATTTACAGCACAGAAGGAGGCCATTCGGCCCATCGTGTCTGTGCCAGCTGAAAAAGAGCTATCCAGTCTAATTCCACTTTCCAAGGACTTGGTCCATAGTCTTGTAGGTTACGGCACTTTAAGTGCATATCCAAGTACTTTTTAAATGCGATGAGGGTTTCTGTCTCTACCACCCGTTCAGGCAGCGAGTTCCAGACCCCCACCACCCTCTGGGTGAAAAGATTTGTCCTCAACTCCCCTCTAATCCTTCTACCAATCAATTTAAATCTATGACCCCTGGTTATTGACCCCTCTGCTAAGGGAAATAGGTCCTTCCTATCCACTCTCTCTAGGCCCCTCATAATTTTGTGCACCTCAATTAAATCTCCCCTCAGCCTCCTCTGTTCCAATGAAAACAACCCCAGCCTATCCAATCTTACCTCATAGCTAAAATTCTCCAGTCCTGGCAACATCCTCGTAAATCTCCTCTGTACCCTCTCTAGTGCAATCACATCTTTCCTGTAATGTAGTGACCAGAACTGTACGCAGTACTCAAGCTGTGGCCTAACTAGTGTTTTATTGCCCTGACAAGGTGATGGATAGGCCCTCTCCTTGAACCACTGGAGTCCTTGTGGTGATGGTGCTCCCACAATGGTGTGAGGTAGGCAATTCCAGGATATTGACCCAGTGATGATGAAGCAGCAGCAACATATGTCCAAGTCAGGATGAAGTGTGACTTGGAGGTGATGGCGTTCCCACAAAATGGTCTTGTCCTTCTCGGGGCTAGAGGTCACAAGGGAGGGAGGTTCTGTCGATTTGGTGAGTTGCAGTGCATCTTGTAGATCGCACGTACTGCAGCCACACTGTGCCTATGATGGAGGAGGTGGATATTGAGTTAAATGTCAGGGGCTCTGATCAAGCGAACTGTTCTGTCCTGGATGGTGTTGAGCTTCTTGAGTGTTGTTGCTGTGCCTGTCCAGACGAATGGTGAGTATTCCATCACACTCCTGACTGCAGCCTTGCAAATAGCGGAGAGGCTCTGGCGGACTGCGGGGGGGCGGTCAGAGGGTGAGCCACTTGTCGCAGAATACCCAGCCACTGCCCTGCCACGGAGTTGATAGGGCTGATCTAGTTCACCTTGTGATCAATGATGACCCCCAAGATATTGATGGTGGGGGACTCAGTGATGGTGATGCCATTGAAGGCCAAGGGGAGATGGCTGGACTTTCTCTCATTACCTGGCCGAGGACACTTTCCTGAGGAACTCCTGCATTGATGTGCTGGGTCTATGACAATTGGCCTCCAACAACCTAAACCACCTCCCTTCGTGTCAGGTATAACTCCAGCCACTGGAAGGTTTTGCTGTTGACTCCCATTGACTTCAGGTTTACTAGGGCTCCTTCATGCCATATTCAGTTGAATGCGCCCTTGATGACTAGTGCAGCTACTCTCACCTTTCTGTGGACATTCAGCTCTTGTGTCCACGTCTGGATCAAGGCTGTGATGAAGCCTGAAGCTGAGTGGTTCTGGCGGAACCCAAACCGGGTGTCAGTGGTCAAGTTATTGGTGAGTAGGTGTTACTTGATGACACTATTGATGACTCTTTCCATCACTTTTCTGATGATTGGGAAGGAGCTGATCGGGCAGTAATTGGCTAGATTACAGTTATCCAATTTACCATGAATAACACCACAAGATACTTGCTAATGTTCATGAATTATTTAGACAGCCTCGATGGCAGTGATTACTGAGTTGCACTGCATGCTGCAATCATCTGGCTTGAGCGGATTGGTAATGGTTTGAGGATCTTCTGGGCACTTTGATCTATATTGGCATATTTCGGGCTTTCCAGGTTCTGTTCCGCCTTCAAAATCCTTACCAGATACTCTACTTGGATTCTGAGGCAGTGGCCCCTTGGCAGGGCATATTTAGCTTGGTGCTACTGGCCCAAGGTTACTCCTCTCTTCAGGCACTGTAATTTTTCAATGAGCCCTAGCAGGGAACCCTGTTGCTTTTTACAGGCTGGGCTTATTGCTGACGATGCCTCTAGGCAGTCAGGAGGTCATGCAGATCCACTCTAACCTTACCTACAACATTTATGAATGACTATACTAACGTGTACAGCCTTTGCTACAGAAGAGGCCTATTGGTGCTTTTTCATTTTGGATTTAAAAGGCTTCCAAGCACGTTCTACCCCATTTCAGTATTTGTGTGGAACATATATTAATCATATCATCCCCCCCACCCTTGAAAATATGGGGGGCGTTCTTTTGGAAGCTCTCGTGGGTTGGGAAATGCCTCAAAATGGTCATGGTTTTCTACTGCTGACAGCTAACACCAGCACTGGCCAAAATAATGCAATCAAGGTATCCGTGTTGAAGCCTTCAGGAGCACTGAATGCTTCAACTTCTAACTGTAGAGTACGGGGATCTGAAGATGGCCCAGGACAGATGGGACTTTGAGAAAGAGGCTTGGGCACCTAGTCTCTTGGAAACGATCATGATCGGTGCAGCATAGAGCCATAAAATTTGCCATAAAGGAATGGTCACTGGAATGAGCCACACCTAGTCTGCCCTGGCTGCTGTCTCTTGGATAAGCCATGAGTATCAGACTACAGGAGAATGTGGAGTGTGAGGATTAGAAACAGGATGTTCACCGGAGAATCCCTGGTGAAGCGTTTCTGTCGTAACGACGGACATGTAGATTAGGGTAAATGAAGCACCTTCAGTTCCGATTTGATCATATTTTTAACGTCTTTTACTGAAATCACCACTCATTATGAGCGAGCCTTTGGCTCAGTGGTAGTGTCCCCACCTCTGAGTCAGAAGGTGCAGGATTCAAACCCCGCTCCGGGCGGTCCCGGCGAGCGGGAGGCCGGAGCTCCGGGCGGTCCCGGCGAGCGGGAGGCCGGAGCTCCGGGCGGTCCCGGCGAGCGGGAGGCCGGAGCTCCGGGCGGTCCCGGCGAGCGGGAGGCCGGAGCTCCGGGCGGTCCCGGCGAGCGGGAGGCCGGAGCTCCGGGCGGTCCCGGCGAGCGGGAGGCCGGAGCTCCGGGCGGTCCCGGCGAGCGGGAGGCCGGAGCTCCGGGCGGTCCCGGCGAGCGGGAGGCCGGAGCTCCGGGCGGTCCCGGCGAGCGGGAGGCCGGAGCTCCGGGCGGTCCCGGCGAGCGGGAGGCCGGAGCTCCGGGCGGTCCCGGCGAGCGGGAGGCCGGAGCTCCGGGCGGTCCCGGCGAGCGGGAGGCCGGAGCTCCGGGCGGTCCCGGCGAGCGGGAGGCCGGAGCTCCGGGCGGTCCCGGCGAGCGGGAGGCCGGAGCTCCGGGCGGTCCCGGCGAGCGGGAGGCCGGAGCTCCGGGCGGTCCCGGCGAGCGGGAGGCCGGAGCTCCGGGCGGTCCCGGCGAGCGGGAGGCCGGAGCTCCGGGCGGTCCCGGCGAGCGGGAGACTCACATCTGATGGGTGTGAATATGAGTTGTGGGAGCCCGTATAACCCTTTCGCCATATGGGACTAACCCCCCCCATCAGCTGGTATAAAGATGGTAACGGCCAGGAAGGAGCGTTCACATCACGACCCGTCAGATTGTTAATCCGCCTTCCAGTACTTCACACTGTTTTCCAAGGGGAGAGACGACAACAACAACAACCACCATTCATTGAACTCACAGTCTGATCCAAACTTAGGAGCTAAAATCTCCCTGAAAACTTATCTCCGTTTTAAGAATTTGTAAGGTTAGGGCTGAGATTTCCCAATTAGCAACCAAGTTGCAAATTGGACCAGTTATTCGATGAGTACCATTCTCAACACTAATATGGGCTGGAATTGGATCCCAACAGGGTCGAGGAAGATGGGTATACTAGCAGATGGGTATACCAGCAGGTTACACTAGCAGATGGGTATACCCGCAGGCTGTTCTAGCAGATGGGTATACCCGCAGGCTGTTCTAGCAGATGGGTATACCAGCAAGCTGTACTAGCAGATGGGTATACCCGCAGGCTGTTCTAGCAGATGGGTATACCAGCAGGGCACACTAGCAGATGGGGATACCAGCAGGCTGTACTAGCAGATGGGGATACCAGCAGGGCACACTAGCAGATGGGGATACCAGCAGGCTGTACTAGCAGATGGGGATACCAGCAGGCTGTACTAGCAGATTGGGTATACCAGCAGGGCACACTAGCAGATGGGGATACCAGCAGGGCACACTAGCAGATGGGGATACCAGCAGGCTATACTAGCAGATGGGGATACCAGCAGGGCACACTAGCAGATTGGGGATACCAGCAGGGCACACTAGCAGATGGGGATACCAGCAGGGCACACTAGCAGATGGGTATACCACCTGGGCACACTAACAGATTGGGGATACCAGCAGGGCACACCAGCAGATGGGGATACCAACAGGGCACTCCCTGAGCGGTCTTAGTTTGTATAATTACACTGCGCTTGTTCATTATTTCTGTGACACCGCACTCTCTGTACTTTTCAGCTTGCAGGGAGCGCTGAACTTGAATAGCATTCTTCAAAGAGCAGAGCAGACGTTCTTCAATTACTGCAACAAATCCGTGCTGGACTGTTTCAAGAAACTCTGTACGGAACAGAAGAAAAAGAGCCTCTTTGGCTTTAAACTGATGGATTTGTTCTCCTGACAGACTATAGTGTCATCAGTTACATCCAGCTAACGCCATTGAGGAAAATCTCTTGCGTGTATTTCAGGGACTCAGGCAATTCGTCGACAATCTCCAAAACTGAATGTGTCTTTGTGGAAACCTTTTGATGTTTACGTTGTATTTTGAAGCCCAATTGGTTGATTTGGTCAGTATTATTACTGCAAGGTCCCAGCCATAAAAATCTGAGTTTAAGAGCAATAATTTTTTTTTAGAAGCAACATTCTTCATCAAACGTTTCAAACTTTTAAAACATTAGCTACTTATATCCAGTTTGACCTATTTCTCTCAACTGGATTCCTTTGTTGCGTTAGTCAATCAACACTGCTCAGTAAATGCTGTAAAGGGGGGCCTTTTATCTGGCCCAGGTATTTTTTAACATAAATAATTGGACTGTTTTGCCTTTTTGAAATATTTCATTCCAGACTGCTGAGTGGGTCAACAAAGAAAACTTAATAGCAAAAATTATTTTAATTAAAAGCAACTTGACAAAGCACAAGATGTGTTTGTATGTAGGTTATTTAAATTGTAACTATAACTGGTTTTAAATATAGCCTATTGTGGGCCAAAAAAGAGAGACATTTCTTTAAGGATGTGTGATTATATTGGAAACTGGGTTTTAAATTTTCAAAAGGCCTCCAAAATGTCTCGTCACAATGTAACTTGTGCACAAGTGAAGCGACTGGTTTCCATTAAGTGCTGATGTGCTGGGTTTTTTTACATGCCTGTGTATTTTGCGGGATGATTGTATAGTTCCTTGCGAATGACATGAGAATGTTGTGAGCCTTGCTGGAGAGAAGCATGGCCCAAATGTCCAGTACTGGCCTTCGTTGGCTGGAGAAACAATGGGCCAGGTCTACAAGATAGAAAAACAGTTTGTTTTTCTTTTTTAACATTCATAGTTTCTCTGATAACTTTACTGCCCAATATAGAACTGAGCTGTGCAGACCGTAGGAACAGGAGGAGGCCATTCAGCCCCTCATGCCTATTCCGCCATTCAGTTAGATCATGGCTGATCTGTATCTTAACTCCATCTACCCGCCTTGGTTCTGTACCCCTTAATGCCCTTTGCCTAATAAAAATCAATCAATCTCAGTTTTGAAATTCTCAATTGACCCCCAGCCTCAACAGCTTTTTGGGGAAGAGAGCTCCAGATTTCCACTGCCCTTTGTGTGAAGAAATGCTTCCTGACATCATTCCGAGCTCTTATTGTCCGCCGTTCAATTCCTGATCTGTGCTCAGGTAACTGATTCCAGGGGAGGGGGGGTTCTACAGTTAGCCTCATTGCCTCTGGAATAAGGAGGAGCCAAAAACAGCCAGGGTTCCCCCACTCCTGATGTCTATCCAGTGACTCTCTCCAGAAAGCAAGCTGTCAGGCAACAGCCAAGAGCAAGTACAGCTGCGATGGTTCCACAGTCAAACTAGTCTGCCATCCCTCTGAATTTGTGCAAGGCTCATTAGGGATTTTAAAAATATTTAAATGAAGGGGGCCTCCCCATTAATGCTCCAGTCATATGATGCCCATTTGGAACGGGAGGCCCTATTTTTAAAAAAATAAATTCTCTCTGCCCGGGTCTTTTTTTCCATTCCTTCTAGAACTTTCAAAAGGCAATTGGACATGTACTTGAAGATGACAAATTTGCAGGATTATGGAGAAACAGCTAGGGAGTGGGGCTAAATTGGGCAGCTCTTTCAAAGAGCCGGCACAGGCACGACGGGCTGAATGGCCTCCTCCTGGGCTGTAAGATTCTACGATTCTGAAACCTGCTCTCCAAGGGTAACCAGCACCCCTTCGCAATATTCCAGCCCCTGACTCTTTCCCCGCCCCCTCCCCACCCGCACTCCGAGTGTGTCAGGAGAGATTCACCAGGAGTCCCAGAAAAATATTTAATATGAGTTAACATCTCGCGATCAGCTCGTGCATGCGTGCACGAAGGCCCACGTGGTTCCCAATAGGCGGCCAGATCGTCTGCCTCGCAATCTCTGCTCACGTGTGTAGTAACTCAGGATATCTGCTCCCCGTGGAATCATACCCCAGCACGAGTCAGCAGCTTCCAAGAAAGGAGTGGAGAAAACTTGGGGGGGACAAAAGAAAACATTTGTTCTTTCTTCCCCGCTCCCTAGATTGGCAACAAAAACATTGAGAAAGATCGCAGGAGAGGTTTTTTTTTTATCCCATTGATTTCCTCACCAGTCAAATCCAAAGCCAAGAGGGATGGAATTAGGGAAACCTCGTCAAAACCCCCATTCAAAATTCTCGTTCAGAATGGTTCCCACGGTCGTAAATGAGACAATTTCAATTTAACACAATTGTTTGCCTCAGTTGACTTGTTCAAGACCCATCCTCCCATGAAACGCCCACCTTCCCTCCTCCTGTTTCACATGTTGCAGTGTTTTGTCTTTTAAGACTGAGCGACAAAAGGAGTTCTAAAAATAATTCACAGTTTTCAGTGTTGGAATGCTCCTTGACTTGGCGTAGGAGCTCGATTTGCCAATTCTCAACTAAATTGTGTGGGAGTGGGAGGTGAAATGTTCAGTCCCAAGGCTTTTCCTGCACTTTTGTAGGATAACCTTGCAGAATAACTGAGAGTTGTCCATAAAGTGGGCCCATCCCATCCTGTGGATACTCAGCAATGATGGGATGTTCGTGAGGAAAAAATAAAGTTACAGAAATAAAATAAAATTTGCTAAAAATTGGCATTGCAGTTCAGATTGTGCCAATTCTAAAGCATTTTAGAATAGTCTGTTCAACGACTTGGACCTTCTGCCCTGGTCAAGATAAAATGGAGATGGTGCTCTTTTCAGGATGATTTCTGCCCTTCCCTTGCATTTTAGGTCTCCCTGTTCCTCACAACGTTCCCTAGCTGAAGAGGAGTGTGTGTGTTCAGATATGCTGGTCCTAGGGCTTCTCAAATTGGCTGCTATGAGGCGTTTTAAGAGCAGCCCTGGGTGATTGTCCATCACTCTGAGAAAGTACCTGGCCTCAGCTCAGTACCTGTTTCCGACAGCAGTATGGCTGAGATTGGGGGTGCAGTGTGTAGAGCATCCTGGGTAGCAACCCCCCATTCTACCGTTCTGTGGCTCAGTAGATTAATTAATTAATAAATTAACTGCACCACTGCTGGTATAAATGTTTCATAAACTGCATTCAAACCAAACCAGTGATAATTCAGTAGGCTACAAGGGGCCTGGATGTGTAAAAAAGCATTTCACTTTCAAAAGAAACGTGTTTAATGGATCTTTTATTATTGTTACTGAATAATGTTAATTAAAAAGTGATCTTGGTATTGGCCATTGCTTCAATGAACTCCCTGAAATTTGATGAGATTTTATATCATGGATTCAAACCGTTCAGCTAGCACAGTGTACTCTTATACTGAGACTGCTCGCTTCATTGTATAAAAGGAAAAGCCTGATTTCCCTGAAAAAGACTAGCATTTATATAGCGCCTTTCACAACCTCAAGACGTCCCAAAGCACTTTACAGCTGGTGAAGTACCCTTTTTTTGAAGTGTAGTCACTGTTGCAATGTAGGAACCGTGGCAGCCAATTTGTACATAGCAAGATCCCACAAACAGCAATGTGATAATGACCAGATCATCTGTTTTTTAGTGATGTTGGTTGAGGGATAAATATTGACCAAGACACCAGGGAGAACTTCCCTGCTCTTCTTTGTAATAGTGCCCATGGAATCTTTTAATTCCACCTGAGAGGCCTCGGTTCAATGTCTCATCTGAAAAACGACTGTGCAGCGCTCCCTCAGGGATTTTGCGCTCAAGTCCCTGGAGTGGGACTCGATCCAACAACCTTCTGACTCAGAGGCGAGAGTGCTATCCACTGATCTACGGATCACACATGCCCTGCAGCACCATCACCCTCCTATTATTTAAATTTGGCTTTAAAAAAAATGATTTATATATTAGAATGGGGCAAAACATTGTGCTTTCACAATTCATCCCAACCTAGTTAGTTCAACAGAGTTGTAGCCAACAGCATTCAAAATGTCTATCACTTTGATGGAAGTCTTTAAGATTATGAAAAGGTTCGATAGGGTAGACGTAGAGAAAATGTTTCCACTTGTGGGGGAGACCAGAACTAGAGGTCATAAGTATAAGATAGTCACTAATAAATCCAATCAAGAATTCAGGAGAAACTTCTTTACCCAGAGAGCGGTGAGAATGTGGAATTCACTACCACATGGAGTAGTTGAGGTGAATAGTATAGATGCATTTAAGGGGAAGCTAGATAAACACATGAGGGAGAAAGGAATAGAATGATGTGCTGATAGGATGAGATGAAGAGGGATGGGAGGAGACTCGCGTGGAGCATGAAGAACAGCATGGACCAGTTGGGCTGATTGGCCTGATTCTGTGCTGTTAGTTCTATGTAACAGAAGATGATATTTGGTGAGATAAATATGATGTCAAAATTGTCAACTGAGACCTGAAGTGCTTCTCGGGTTTGCAGTCACACAATTGCCTCAGCTTTGTAGTGAAGCAGTTTCTGCGGTGCTGAAGTGGGAGTGTAAGCAAAGATCACACTCGAGCTGCCCAAGCCAGGGTGGAGGGTGGTTTTGGGCCGGGGGGGGGGTTGACCCCTGAACAGATCACACACCGCAGTGTAAATAGTTTCTGCAGTTTGGATTCAGAAGTGAAGAGTGGAGAAAGGGCCACAGCCCAAATTTGGCCAAGAAAAAATGAAATTGGAAGAAGAAAAAGCATTGTAGAATTAATTTTCCCTCTTGGGACAATGCAAAACATCTTTCTAATTTCTTACTATCATCACGCACACATCATTATGAAACGTTGTCAACCGTTTTCATAGCCATTTAAACCCAGGAAGCAAGGTCAGATTCTGGAGGAACTCCCCAAACTCAATGAACTTGGCAGCAATTCACTTTTGGTTTGTTCCCTAAAGTGTTAGTTTCAGGCCAGTTTAGTAACTGTTCTTGAGTCGTCGTACAAATACGAAAAGATGCAATTGTTTACATGGAGGGATCTGAGAGTGATCCTTTGTTCATTTCGATGGTGATTGGTACAAGTCTGTGAAAGTACAGTAACAGAGGACTGTTGCTGGAATAATTACACAATTGTCAACTTCTTAAATTACTGCCTTTGTGAATAATCACTATCTTCAATGAGAAGAGATTATAAATCCGGGCAAGGCGGTGACTTTCTGCAGAGGTTCTCCTGCTGTCTGCCATAAATTTAGTTGAGTGAGCAAGGCCCCACCAAAATTCATCCCCCAGTCTCAAGTTTCTCCTTCAACTTTGCAAGATTTAGATGCTTTGAATGGATATGGGAGTACATCTATATTTTTCAAATACACATGCAAGCAATAACAACTTGCATTTATAAAGTACCTTTAACATCGTAAAATGTCCCAAGGTGCTTCATAGGAGCGTAATCAAAAAATAATTGACACCGAGCCACATGAGATGTTAGGACAGGTTATCAAAAGCTTGTTCAAATAGGTAGATTTTAAGGAGCGTCTTAAAGGAGAGAGGTGGAGAGGTTTAGGGAGGGAATTCCAGAGCCTAAAATCAGCTCCCCTGTCTAGATTACTATATAATTCAATGAATGTTGCACCCAGGTTAAGATTGGCAAGTGTTTTCTGCAGCACAGCTGTAGTCACTCATGGACGAGCATTTACAATATTCAGGCTCTTGATATGGATTTGTCCCAATGATTAAAGCTTGATTATAATTCCAGTCATTAAAGGGGATCTAATTGAGGTGTTTAAGATGATTAAAGGATTTGATAGGGTAGATGGAGAGAAACTATTTCCTCTGGTGGGGGAGTCCAGACCAAGGGGGCATAATCTCAAAATTAGGCCCTGTTTCCATTCAGGCAAAGATGATGCATAGTTTAATCTCATTGATAGGAGCTGGGTAGGTCAGGAAGCACTTCATCACACAAAGGGTAGTGGAAATCTGGAACTCTCTTCCCCCCCCCCCCCCACCTCAGAAAATGTTGTTGAGGTTGGGGGTCAATTGAAAATTTCAAAACTGAACTTGATATTTTTGTTAGGCAAGGGTATTAAGGGTTACAGAACCAAGTTGGGTAGATTGTGTTAAGGTACAGATCAACCATGAACAGGCTCGAGGGGCTGAATGGCCTCCTCCTGTTCCTATGTAACTGCATAAACTGTAATATTGTTACATTGAAAGGTTTGGACCCGGAGTTATTTTTCTTTGTGTCTCTGCAAAGCTATGCTGTGAAAAACAGCACACAAATCAGTCACTGATGGGGAAGAATTAATCAAGCTTATCCATAAAATACATATACAGTTCAGGGATCACTCAAGGCATTGATGAGAAAGATTTCTGAAGAGGAGTCATCATTCTTCATGTGATTTATATCCCAATTGCTACGATTATTGTAATATCTGGATTTAAAGGCAATTATAGGAATATAGGAACAGGAGTACGCCATTCAGCCCCTCGAGCCTGCTCCGTCATTTGATAAAATCATGGCTGATTAAACAGTTGTAGGATTGGTTTCAGATTTCGATGAACTGGGGCGGTTTTGCGTTACACAAAGCAGCACCGACGAGAACGCGCTGAAGGACGGTGCTCACACCTAAGCAGTCACGGCAAGGTGCTGCTCGCTCCCTCCCTCCTCCCCCATGAAGAGTTGTTAATGACCCACCCACCAGCTTAACAAGTAAAATAGTCAAGTACAGCAAGAGCTCCAAATACTGATGTAGGGATTGGAAGTGACTCTGGGGCAAGCTGGCTGCAGACGGCTCGAGACAGATTACCAATTTTCTAAGGGCTTCCCTGCCTCCCTGCTCCCGCCACACGAGTAAATTAGCAAAGGAACAGTTAAAACCCCACAAAGACTGGAAAAACAACAAAAAAAGAGACAAGAGTGGAGGAGCCACTTGCAGAAAGAGTAAGACAAATAATCAAAATAAAATTGGACAGCGATACAAATGCAAATGAGAAAAGTGTAAGTGGAAAAAGGGTGGAAGATAACAACAAAAACTTGCATTTTGAGCCGAGCCACATAAGGAGATATTAGGACAGGTGACCAAAAGCTTAGTCAAAGAGGTAGGTTTTAAGGAGCGTCTTAAAGGAGGAGAGACCGACGGAGAGATTTAGGGAGGGAATTCCAGAGCTTAGGGCCTAGGCAGCTGAAGGCACGGCCGCCAATGGTGGAACGATGAAAATCGGGGATGCACAGAGATCTTGGAGGGTTGTAGGGCTGGAGGAGGTTATAGCAATAGGGAGGGGCGAGGCCATGGAAGGTTTTGAAAACAGGGATGAGAATTTTAAAATTGAGGCGTCACCGGACTTGGTGCGAGTTAGGATACGGGCAACAGAGTTTTGGATGAGCTCAAGTTTACGGGGGGTAGTAGATGGGGTGGGGGGGGGGTCGGCCAGGAGAGTATTGGAATAGTCGAGTCTGGAGGTAACAAAGGCATGGATGAGGGTTTCAGCAGCAGATTGTCTGTGGCAGGGGTGGAGACGGGGGATGTTATGGAGGTTGATGGAGAAAATTATGGGGTTGGAACCTCAGCTCAAGATGAAATAGGACAAAGACAGTGACACAAAGAATTAGAGTGTGGGGGAAAAAGCAGAGACAGTTTCAGGAAGGCTGTGAGAGAGAGAGAGAGAGAGAGAGAGAATAGCTATTTGGTGGTGGCCTGTAACATATTCCTACCACTAACTTCTTCCTTTTCTATCTTCCAGATGGACCCAAAGAGACGCTGTGCCAATGCCCAGTTCCTCCTTCTCGGTTATATATAAATCTTCCCTGACAAAGTGTAACACTCCATCTCCTTTCTTTCCTTCCCTGAAGCACACACAGTCCTGAAAATTGTTGCTGTTCATCCTCTTTCTTTAGCTTAGCTTCAATATTTCCCATTATATCTATTAGTTCACTAATTACCATCACTTCTAAATTGTCCATTTTATATTTTACACTCAACATGCCTTTTAGTCCATTCCTGGTCTTCGTGGCTAAATTCATATGGCTCATAGAATTTACAGCACAGAAACAGGCCATTCGGCCCAACTGGTCTATGCCGGTGTTTATGCTCTTCACGAGCCTCCTCCCTCCCTACTTCATCTCACCCTATCAGCATATCCTTCTATTCCTTTCTCCCTCCTGTGTTTATCGAGCTTCCCCTTAAAGGCACCTATGTTATTCACCTCAACCACTCCTTGTGGTAGCGAGTTCCACCTTCTCACCACTCTCTGGGTAAAGAAGTTTCTCCTGAATTCCCTATTGGATTTATTAGTGACTCTGTTATATTTATGGCCCCTAGTTCTGGGGCCATAATAATTCCTAAATGCTGCTATCTCCTCTCCCACACTTCTCTAGTTTGAATTTTTCAATTACCACGAGTGGTAAACTGGCTGAAGGCAGACAGTGATGTAATCCATCCAGATCCACATGGTGAGAAAAACAGGAAACAGATTTAAAAAGCCAAATATATTTCTGTAAAAACTATACCAACTCCTTCCAGGAACACAACACAACACTTTCTTTTTGTATCTTTATTTTATGAAAGGTTAGATTCATATATATATATATATATATATATATTACGTAAAAAGAAAATGTAGTTGGGGGGGGGGAAAAAAAAGACTATAAAACCAGCATAAATAAAATAAGTTAGGTCACATTTATTCAGATTGATATTCACTGTAAAGCTTTCTGTAAAAGTTCCTGCTCCTTTCTCGGGGGTTTGTTAACCTTCGCACAACCATAGTCTTCCAGTTGTAGAGGAATGTACTTTTGCAGGAGTCCCAGGCACTGCCCAGGCGAGCTGCTGTACAGTCTAGTCCATGACTGTTTAGATTCTCCTTTATATCCAAAGAAAGCAATGCTCTCTGCAAAATCAAGGAGCACATTGTTACGCGGGCAATGCATAAACGTCAATAGTTCTCTGTATAGTTCCGAGAAAATACTGGAAATGTTAAATAAGTAAACCAGAGATTTTCGGTTGGAGCTCTTTTGACCAACTAAACTTTTGAAAAATAAACCCGATACTTTTGTTTTTGGGAAATCGGGTTTGGCTCATTTATAATCAAGTCTGGATGATTTGTGCTAAATGTGCATAACCGAAGCAATGCAGGAGTTGATTAATTTCTTAAGCATGAGTTATGGCTCATAAAACCTTTACAGGTAAGTGATGCCTTTTACAGGAGTCAAAGAACTGTAAATTAGGACCATAAGCAATCTAATAGAGTCACATGTAGAGTCAAAAACAAAGGAATCCTATCTATACATTCAAAAATCTTACAACTAGAATACTGAGGACCTTAATAAAGGAATATGCATGGGATTCAAGCAGAGACATTGTGGAGACTTACCAAAGAAATAGGAGAGGAGACTTAGAAAAATATGAAAAGAATGAGAGTTTGGAGGGCTTTTGATAGAGTAGATAAGGAGAAATAGTTTCCACTGGCAGGAGGGTCGGTAACCAGAGGACACAGATTTAAGATAATTAGCAAAAAAAGCCAGGGGAGAGATGGAGAATTTTTAACTCAGCGAGTTTTTATGATCTGGAATGCGCTGCCTGAAAGGGCGGTGGAGGCAGATTCAATAGTAACTTTCAAAAGAGAATTGGATAAATACTAGAAGGGGAAAAATTTGCAGGGCTATGGGGAAAAGGGGTGAGGAGGGGAGAGTGGGACTAATTGGACAGCTCTTTCAGAGAGCCGGCACAGGCACAATGGGCCGAATGGCCTCCTTCTGTGCAGAGTGATGCTAATGAGAGATTCGAAATGTAGAGAGTTATAAGAAGGGAACTGAGCTCAGCTCAATACTAGCAATGGTTTTAAAAGGGGACAAGTGAGGTCAGGAGCAGGACTGTGCCTCAGACCACCCATGTGCAATACCAGGAGAGATCTGACAGATTTGTAAATTAATTCTAGAGCACTTGGTGCTGCTCATGACCACAGGATGTTAATAACAGACAGAAGGGAGTGTATACAAGGCAGTAATTTTGTTGTATGGATTTAAAATTGCATCAAAAATCAGAACGCCAGACCTCAAGTGGTTTATATCTGCCATTTGAATCCTTAGATGAGATTACAGCCTTGAAATTGCTCCAGTATATCTCGGTTATATATCTAGCGCAGTTTGAGAGATGAGTTCATTCAGTTTTTATTACCAACAGATGCTCAAGATACATCACTGGTTTCTATTCCAATATCGACACATTCAGTATAATTCCCACTCAAAATCGGGTGATTCTATTGATTAGTACACATTCGGATCCCCACTTTGATTTTAAGTATTTAGTCGTACTATCACAAAATAATGGCACTTGTCCTTTCATAAGCCCTAGTGCACATCTTGAAAGCCACAAATACTATTCCGCGCTCAATTTACAACCACAAATAATGGTAATATACAAATCACTAATGCCTAATATTCAAAGCAGAATTAGGAAAATGTGTTGAACCATTTAATACATTTGAATTTATAATACAGTGGATTCCTATTACCAACACGTTGTGCCAGCCAAAATACAGAGGCAGTTTTTTTCAGAAACATTAAAAGCTATTTTGCCACAAGGAAACATACTATATCTATTTAGTTTGTGCTCATGTGGTATTGTTCAGAGGCAAGGAAAGAGATTGAGGTTGGATACAACATTGAGTTAGGTGTCAGCCGTGGCTCAGTGGGTAGCACTCTCGCCTCTGAGATCAGGAGGTTGATGGGTTCAGGTCCCACTCCAGAGACTCGAGCACAAAATTTAGGCCGACACTCCCAGTGCAGTACTGAGGGAGTGCTGTGCTGTCTTTCAGATGAGATGTTAAACCGAGACCTTGTCTGCCTCCTCCGGACATGAAATATCCCATGGTACTAACCAAAGAAGAGCAGGGGAGTTCTCCCCAGAGTCCTGGTCAATATTTATCCCTCACATGGATTATCTGGTCATTATCACATTCCTGTTTGTGGGATCTTGCCATGAGCAAATTGGCTGCCATGTTTCCTACATCACAACGGTGACTACACTTCAAAGTACTTCATTGGCTGTAAAGCACTTTGGGACATCCTGAGGTTCTGAAAGGTGCTATATAAATACAAGTTCTTGCTTTCTTTATTAGAGCAGAAGGAGGGAAAAAGGTGTTTTGAAAAATACTGAATAGCAAAAATAATTTTTAAAAAAGAACAAGCGTCTCATTTGTGTATGATTAGTCTCTGCACAGACGAGGAACGTTAAGAGTAAGGAAAGAAATGGACAAAGTACAGCTTACGAATGTTACTGTAGGAATGTGGCTAATTTGGCTGGAGTAATCAGAACTGAAGGTTTTGAAAGGGGTGCTCGAAGTCAGTCATTGGAGCTAAATCAAGAGATAAACATCAGGATGAAAATGAGTAGCAGGACAAGGGAACATGCTGGTTCTGCCATATTGTATTTTACATTGAGGTTTTAAGGAGTAGTTTTCTCCTCGAGTTGAGTCAAGTTTTTCCAATGGACCTTCTGGCTGGGCCAGTAGGGGAAAGTAGCAAATGTGGTTAGCTAGTTTTTAAAACAGTGGAAAGACGGCAAGGGTGAGGGGGAAGACAAGGATGAGCAGCAGTAGTAGCGGTGGCTGGAGTAACTAAAAATGGTGGCAGAACGCTAGGAAGATAAAGGTGTCGGTCATGGCTCAGTGGGTAGCACTCTTGTCTGAGTCAGAGGGTCGTGGGTTCAAGTCCCACTCCAGAGTCTTGAGCACAAAATCCAGGCTGACAATCCCAGGGCAATAATGAGGGAGTGCTGCACTGTCGTAGGTGCCGTCTTTTGGATGAGACGTTAAACCGAGGCCCCGTCTGCCCTCTCAGGTGGGTGTAAAAGATCCCACGGCACCATTTCGAAGAGGAGCAGGGGTGTTCTGGCCAATATTTATCCCTCAAAGACTGATTATCTGGTCATTGTTACATTGCCGTTTGTGGGATCTTGCTGTGCGCAAATTGGCTGCCGCCTTTCCAACATTACAACAGTGACTATACTTCAAGGGTACTTAATTGGTTGTAAAGCGCTTTGGGACATCCTAAGGTTGTGAAAGGCGCTAAATAAATGCAAGTTTGTTTTAGTGTTAGGAAAGAATTCCTTTAAGTAGTTTTTGAACTAAGTGAATTTTTTCAACTTACCAAGGCTACTATGTTACGGAACAAAGCCGGCCAGAAACTCGCTGTGCGTATATAATTAGGGCTGAACCCAATACCATCAGTGGACCCGGCATTCCTGTTTTAAGCGAGCTGCGAGTTCAGAGCAGACCAATCGTAAAATCTGAGCACCAGGACCAGATAATCTATCCCGCTGTAAATAACATTACTGTGGGAAGTTTCCATTCCGCTCTTAGTCATTTTATTGGGATTTTTAAAAAATTGTGATTTCATTTAAAATGCAGAAGGAAAAAAAGTGCTCAATTGATCAAATTCGATAGTAGATGGGCTTTGTAACTAATAACAAGGGCACAGTGGAAGGTACTCGATACATTGAAAGACTGTCGTGCAACTTGTTTTGGTACATAATGTTACAGAAGGACTGAACACACGTACCTTTTTTGTGAAGTTGTGCTGGTTTTGCTGTTCCCAAAGGCACCAGTTCTTCAGAAATGCCGTCAATGCCCCCACTAATTGTGTCTTTTGTACCTAATAAAATAATTGATCTGGAAGAGGAAACAGTCTCTCTTACTGACAAATGCAAAGCTACGTGACACACAACTAGATAAGAACAGGAGGAGGCCATTCAGCCCCTCGAGCCTGTTCCGACATTCAATTAGATCATGTCTGATCTGTATCTTAACTCCATCTTGCCTTGGTTCCGTAACCCTTAATACCCTTGCTTGTCAATAATCTATCAATCTCAGTTTTGAAATTTTCAATTGTCCCCCAGCCTCAGCAGCTTTTTGGGGGAGTGAGTTCCAGATTTCCACTACCCTTTGTGTGATGAAATGTTTCCTGATCTACTCGGCTGGTATCAATGAGATTAAAACCTGCATCTTATTTGCCTGAACAGAAACAGGGCCTAAAAGCAGGAGTCATGAAGATTAGAGAGAATAAAGTTATGGAGCCATAGGAATAACAGAAACTGTACTCATGATTGTAACCATAGCTATGGGAAATTATATTCTTTTTAGCTGCTTTCTCCTTTGTGCTGATAAATAAAGGGGTGAAATTTATATAAAGCTCTGGTTAGACCCCATCTGGAATACTGCGTTCAGTTCTGGTCACCGCACCTCAGGAAGGATATATTGGCCTTGGAGGGGGTGCAGCGCAGATTCACCAGAATGAAACTGGGGCTAAAAGAGTTAAATTATGAGGACAGGTTGCATAGACTAGGCTTGTATTCCCTTGGTATAGAAGATTAAGGGGTGATCTAAATGAGGTGTTTAAGATGATTAAATGAGTTGATAGTTTCTCTCTACCTACCCTATTTCCTCTGGACTGGTGGGGGAGTCCAGAACAATGGGGAATAACCTTAAAATTGGAACTAGGCCATTCAGGGGTGATGTCAGGAAGCACTTCTTCACACAAAGAAATCTCTAACTCTCTCCCCCAAAAAGCTGCTGAGGCAAGGGTGCAATCGAAAATGTCAAAACTGAGATTGATAGATTTCTGACAGGTAAGGGTGAGAATCCCTACGTGGTCAGTTTTCGGTAAAATATTAAAATGCCTACGTGGCAAAGAAGCAGAATGCAAAATGGTTAGAAAGGGTTAATTAGTTAGTAACTGAGATTGGTACAGGTGGCCTGGCCTCCTGCTGGGCCATATGTTTGCGTAGTCAGCAGGTTTGCATGGTCTTATCAATGTAGAGTCTTTGATGTGATTCAAGGACTGGTCTGAATGTCTCCATGTTTATGGCAGATCAATATAGGTAACGAGCTTAGCCAAAGTTGAAAGATATTCCAGGTTGGGAGATAAGGAACAGAAGGAACAGGGAAGAACATTCCAAGTTGGAAGGTGAGGAAGTATCCCCTTTGATGTCTAACAGCAACATGGTCAGCACATGATTATCTATGATTGGCCGGAAATGATGTAACCTCGCATGGCAACCTGTGCCCGGCTTATGATTGGTGTTGACTCTTGTGTTAATGATGTTCCAACCCCTATCGATCTGTATAAAGGTATGAGTTTTTGTCTTTGTCTTTCTCTCCTTATTCTGTTAGAATCGTTCGGATTCTCTCAGGAATCTGAATTGAAGCTACAGACTAAGACCTGCTATTAAAGTTGTGTTGAACTTTAAAATGTATTCGACTTCAGTTTTTACTGAACCAGACTGAGGGGTAAGAATCCGGATCGTCAAGGGCATTAAGGGTTACGGAACCAAGGCAGGTAGATGGAGTTAAGATACAGATCAGCCATGATTTAACTGAATGGCACAAGTCTCGAGGGGCTGAATGGCCTACTCCTGCTTCTATATTCCTCTTACTAATTAGCATTCTTGAAAAGAAAAAAATTGCAGGGCGATGGGAAAAGAGCTGGGGAATGGGACTAATAAGATAGCTCTTTCAAAGAGTCGACACAGGCACAATGGGCCGAATGGCCTCCTTCAGTGCTGTTTTATTCTATGATTCTCTCCCCCTATTTCTGTAGTTTCTTTTCACCTGACCTGGAGTTCAAATCCAGGCCTGACTGATGGGATGGAGGTCTCCTTTATCTGCGAGCTGTAATTGTCCGATGTGGCACGAGTTTGGGCAGTCTCAATCCAGGTCCTAGTGGACATGGGCCTCCAGCACAAAACGGTCCTTAATTTGGTGTGAGTTGGCAATCTCACTCAAAGACTGGTGTGGGAAATGAAAATAAATACCACACTGCAAAAACAAGCAGTTGGGGAAGAGTAAAGGGAGTTGTACTCTGCTTCTGGCTGTGTTCTATTTGACCTGTGTACGCTCAAAACGGGAAGAGATCCAGTACTCATAGTAACATCCTTCACTTTGAGCACAAAAATAAGCCTCGCAATCCCATCAGGAAGCGAGGAAATCCAAAAGAAATCACCCTGTACTACAGAAAGGATGTTGAGACAATACAGAAGGTACAGCATTGACCCACTGGTATACTGCTGGTCTGAGGAAATACAAATATGAAAAACGACATGTAAAGAGTCAGTTCTGATTAGAAATGAGGAGATTATGGGATGATTTGATAGAGGAGTTTAAAATAATGATGGGATGAAACACAATAGATAGAAACTCATCCTTGTTTTCAAATCACTCCCAGGCCTCGCCCCTCCCAATCTCTGTAACCTCCTCCAGCCCTACAACCCTCCAAGATCTCTGCACTCCTTCAATTCTGGCCTCTTGCGCATCCCCGATTTTCTTCGCTCCACCATTGGTGGCCGTGCCTTCAGCTGCCTAGGCCCTAAGCTCTGGAATTCCCTCCCTAATCCTCTCCCCCCTCCTTTAAGGTGCTCCTTAAAACCTACTTCTTTGACCAAGCTTTTGGTCACCTGTACTAATATCTCCTTCTGCGGCTCGGTGCCTAGAAATTGGTTTGGGTCCGAATGTGGGTGTCAACCCAGCTGTGGCAACTGATGATGCAAGAGGACCAGGTGAAATTGGTCCTCATGCGCCATCAAGACGCGACTGGCCTGTTGGGAGTGCTAGTTGCGCCCAAGAGGCAAGCGGGCTGGTCACAAAGAGGAGGAAAGTCAGTGGGTGGGGAGGCTGGCACCGGGCCTATGGTAAGTATTGGGGGGGTGGGGAAATGTGGCTGACAGCAGCCCACAGTTTCATTGCAGAGGGAAGAGGAACGCTCCTTCTCCTGAGGTAAGTAAAAAATGGTGAGGTTTAGTAGAGATCCACAGGGATGAGATAATTGAAGGCAGCCATCAAACCTGGAAGCAGGGTTGGGGGGGGGGGGGCAGGGGGGGTGAAGGGAGATCCACTGCAGATCAGAGTCGGAGAAGCAGAGGGCACGAGTTTGCGGAGGTGGGGGGTGAGGGGAGGCTGTGGATAAATGTCAAATTGGATCAGGAGACCAGAAGACTTGTAAGGGCCCAATTGGAAGCTTGAACCCAGTTCCTAGTAGATGCAATTCCAGAATGTTCTATTTCCTGACAAGCCAGTCAGCACCACAGGGGTTATTTTCTAACCTTACACTCGCAAAATGCTCAGAAAATCAGGTGTAAATGCACACAAATTTCCCAAGTGTGCTCCCAACAGGTGAGACTCATCTCTGGGAACATGAAGTCAGGAAATTACTCCTTATATTGTCAATCTCGCTTACAGAGACAACATAGATGGTTCTTGTGTGAAATGGAAAAAGGCATATTGGTGTAGTAGAGGGTGCTTTTGTATATTTGGGGTCGAGGAATGTATAATGAAGCAGCTTCATTATGCTTCCAAACCATGCTATGCCCAATATTAATTTTAGGAAAGTTTCAAAAAGTGAAAAATTAGATCAGGTCCCCACATCATCATCTCCTGCTTTTATGAGCACTCAAAAAAAATGTAAAGACAATATATATTTTTGAAAGGCATGCAAGGGTGGGATATTGTGCAGCATGGATGGTTCATTGATGATTTAATGGTATCACATCAATGCTGTACGATGCATGACAAAAGGAACTGGGATGGGGTGGGGGAGGGGGTTTAGAGTAAAACTGAGTCGCAGCAAGATGTTTTTGAATACAAAGTGGAAGTAAGTGAATGCAGCCTCTTGCCTCTACAGCTCTGAGATTGTGCACTGCACTACCCTCTTGTTCCACTTCCAAGTAAAACCCACAACCTCCACCACCTAGAAGGACAAGGGCAGCAGGTGCATGGGAACACCACCACCTCCAAGTTCCCCTCCAAGTCACACACCATCCCAACCTGGGACACGTGTCGGCCATTCCTTCATCGTCGCTGAGTCAAAATCCTGGAACTCCCTACCTAACAGCACTGTGGGAGAACCTTCACCACACGGACTGCAGTGGTTCAAGAAGGCGGCTCACCACCACCTTCTCAAAGGGCAAATAGAGATGGGCGATAAATGCCGGCCTTGCCAGCGATGCCCACATCCCAAGAATCAATTAAAAATAAAATCTGTCCAGATCCCCATTCTAAGGTAAATAAGTGCAAAATCACTTTCTCCTTGCCCTACCTTTGTGAGATTCCAGTGTTCAGGTATTTGGCCATGATTGCTTCAGCTTTGGTAAAAGATACATTTTTGGTAACCACTCCACTGCAGGCATCAACGGTTACCAGGAAAAATCCCTTTTGAAATGGGAACTTGGTGCCATTCACCTAAAAAGAAGCATTTTGTCATTACATTGGAGGCAGAGATCAATGTGAAGAGGTGTCTGTTAGTATTTCACCTTAGAATCATAGAATCTTACAGCATAGAAAGGGGCCATTTGGCCCATCATGCTTGTGCTGGCTCTTTGAGAGAGCTGTCCAATTTAGTTCCAAACCCCCTTAAACCTTTTATTTTTAAAAAAAAGTCCGAGTATAAGAAACTGGTCTGGTTTTCCTCCTGCGTGTGGACAAATCTAACTGGGCCACACATTTCTTGCATTCAAGATGGTGGCCAAGTGACCCAGACTTCTACCAACACCGCTCTTGAATTGGACACCAGGAGACATGCAACAGCATCCCAGCTGCGATTCACCGATTTCCTCCCCCCTCCCCCTCCCCACCTGTGGCACGGTGCCTATCCTCATTGTAACGCGGCTGACATCGGGAGCTCAAGTCAATGGGAGAAATTCAAAACCCGTTTCCCACAACAGTTCTTATTCTTTTTGCCGTTATAGTGACAATGATGGTGGGGGTGGAATAGATCAGCACTGCACTGAAATTATAGGAATAGGAGGAGGCCATTCAGCCCCTCGAGCCTGTTCCGCCATTCAATTAGATCAGGGCTGATCTGCACCGCAACTCCATCTACCCGCCTTGGTTTTGCAACCCTTAATACCCTTACCTAATAAAAATCTATCAATCTCAGTTTGGAAATTTTCAATTGAAAATTTCACAGTAATGTTCAGTAACGCAGGGGCAGTTCAGTATGTACTGGCACCGTGTGTACTTAGGAAAAATGAGGGAACTGTGCACTGTTAGCACTATCCTGAACCTGGTGGAGTGGTAATAAAAGATTATAAAGCTATATTAATATCTGACAAAGAGTGTCTATAACTAATTATTTATTAGGTAAGTCAAATCAATCTGGTCTGGCATGGTCTGTATTCTGCCCATGACTCTCCTCTATACACGACTTCAATTGGTTATTTTGGTCAAACTTAAAATCGATAACTAGTTTATATTATACCACTTCTGGTGGTCATGACCGCCAGTGCTTTTCCACCTGCTCTCGTTATATTGTGGGGCCCCCAACATAAAACAATTTTGCTTGTCAGTGTTGCTTAAAAGATGCAATGTAAACTTTCATTTTCTGATCAGACTTTTCCTCTTGGTTAGGGGAAGTCCCCAAGACCAACAGTATATTAAAAAAAACACGGTATCTTTACCACAGAACAGATGATACTTCATGCTGCCTCTGAAGTCGGGCCTACTGCTGGCAGCAGTAAGGTTCAAGTGGGTTGAATTTCAAGCGGGTTGAATTTCAAGCTACAGCTGGTAAGTACTAATTCACTGGTGTAGGCAGGCAGACAGCTTCTAAAAGGTATCAATATCTGACGGGAGGGAAGGCACTAATCGAATTCAATATCTAGAAATGCATGATCAGTCACGCAGACAGTGCCAGATTGCCTGTGTTCAATAGCAAACCAGATTATAGTGATAGGAAGTCACACCAGGTCAGCATTGCAAGATGCACAAATGGGGGTGGAGAGAGAGAGAATTGCATGAGGTAAGGTTACTTGATCGGGTTTAGTAAACCTCAATAAAAACACTTAAACAACACAAGGATACATTTTTAGTGACATCTCTTAATTAGGATTCCGGTTATCAAACTCTAGCTCCCTGTAAAAAGCTCCAAGCTGGGAACCATCTGTGCTCTATATGCTTGGAAACACAGATTTATATCAAAGAATTGTGGAATAAAGTCGCTACAATTAGAAAGGTCAGCGTGCAGAGAATGGACAGTGCATCCATAAACACTGCCCACCATAAGCTGTAAGCAACCAGAAAGCCAAACATAACAAACCAAATTCTTCAATCTCACTCTGCAGTTTGACAAAAACTATTTTTTTTAAAAAAAGGTTTGACACCTGTTTCAGGGTCAGAAAGCAGCAAGGAAAGATGATTTCACCCATGTTAAGGATCTTTAAAGGGAAGCCTGTCGATATGTAGGTCAGTTTTAATCATGGCTCTTTCCATTTTCATACCAGCTTTTCAGTTAAGAAACAACTGTTCACAAAATATTACGAGATAGGTTTTGCAAGCATCGTCCTGTGAAATCCTGCATAATCTTTCCAACCAGTCATCACCTTATGCTTTATTTTTGAATCACACGCTGTCTCAAGATCTTTTTATGAGCACTGCTCATTCGAAGACGATGATTGGAATAGCTCAAGAGTTACTTACAGATATATAGGACTCGCTGTGCCCCTGCTGGATCTCAGTTTTGCTGCGGGATTGGATTTGCACTGGGAGGTAGGTTCTGTGTGGATCACTTGTAAAAACTAGCTGCAGAGTATAGACAACATTAAAATTAGTTCTCGTCTGAAAAAAGATCCAGTGGCTAATCCAGTTTTCACGTAATGATGCTTTTCAGGTTATACTGGCAGATGGGGAAATAAAGTGCTTGAATTTAAGAATTTGGTTGAAACATAGATCATGCCATCAGCAGCAGCAGAATTGTATTCCAGCACAACCTGTAACCTCATGGCCTGGCACATTCCTCACTCTACCATTACCAACAAGCCAGGGGATCAACCCTGGTTCAATGAGGAGTGTAGAAGTGCATGCCAGGAGCAGCACCAGGCGTACCTAAAAATAAGGTGCCAACCTGGTGAAGCTACAACTCAGGACTACATGCATGCTAAACAGCGGAAGCAACATGCTATAGACAGAGCTAAGCGATTCCACAACCAACGGATCAAATCAAAGCTCTGCAGTCCTGCCACATCCAGTCGTGAATGGTGGTGGACAATTAAACAACTAACGGGAGGAGGAGGCTCTGTAAACATCCCCATCCTCAATGATGGCGGAGTCCAGCACGTGAGTGCAAAAGACAAGGCTGAAGCATTTGCAACCATCTTCGGTCAGAAGTGCCGAGTGATGATCCATCTCGGCCTCCTCCCGATATCCCCACCATCACAGAAGCCAGTCTTCAGCCAATTCAATTCACTCCACGTGATATCAAGAAACAGCTGATGCACTGGATACAGCAAAGGCTATGGGCCCCGACAACATCCCGGCTGTAGTGCTGAAGTCTCATGCTCCAGAACTAGACACGCCTCTAGCCAAGCTATTCCAGTACAGCTACAACACTGGCATCTACCCGACAATGTGGAAAATAGCCCGGCTATGTCCTGTCCACAAAAAGCAGGACAAATCCAATCCGGCCAATTACCACCCCATCAGCAAAGTGATGGAAGGTGTCGTCGACAGTGCTATCAAGCGGCACTTACTCACCAATAACCTGCTCAGTGATGCTCAGTTTGGGTTCCGCCAGGACCACTCGGCACCGGACCTCATTACAGCCTTGGTCCAAACAGGGACAAAAGAGCTGAATTCCAGAGGTGAGGTGAGAGTGACTGCCCTTGACATCAAGACAGCATTTGACTGAGTATGGCATCAAGGAGCCCTAGTAAAATTGAAGTCAATGGGAATCGGGGAAAACTCTCCAGTGGCTGGAGGCATGCCTCGCACAAAGGAAGATGGTAGTGGTTGTTGGAGGCCAATCATCCCAGTCCCAGGACATCGCTGCAGGAGTTCCACAGAGCAGTGTCCTAGACCCAACCATCTTCAGCTGCTTCATCAATGACCTTCCCTCCATCATAATGGGGATGTTCGCTGATGATTGCACAGTGTTCAGTTTCATTCACAACCCCTCAGATAAGGAAACAGTCTGTGCCCGCATGCAGCAGGTCCTGGACAACATCCAGGCTTGGGCTCATAAGTGGCAAGTAACATTCGTGCCAGACAAGTGCCAGGCAATGACCATCTCCAACAAAAGAGCGTCTAACCACCTCCCCTTGACATTTAATGGCATTACCATCACCGAATCCCCCACCATCAACATCCTGGGGGTCACCACTGACCAGAAACTTAATTGGACCAGCCACATAAATACTGTGGCTACAAGAGTAGGCCAGAGGCTGGGTATTTTGTGGCGAGTGACTCACCTCCTGACTCCCCAAAGCCTTTCCACCATCTACAAGGCACAAGTCAGGAGTGTGATGGAATACTCTCCACTTGCTTGGATGAGTGCAGCTCCAACAACACTCAAGAAGCTCGACACCATCCAGGACAAAGCAGCCCACTTGATTGGCACCCAATCCACCACCCTAAACATTCACTCCCTTCACCACGGTCGCACTGTGGCTGCAGTGTGCACCATCCACAGGATGCACTGCAGCAACTCGCCAAGGCTTCTTCGACAGCACCTCCCAAACCCGTGACCTCTACCACCTAGAAGCACAAGAGCAGCAGGCACATTGGAACAACACCATCTGCACATTCCCCTCCAAGTCACACGTCATCCCAACTTGGAAATATATCGTCGTTCCTTCATCGTCGCTGGGTCAAAATCCTGGAACTCCCTAACAGCACTGTGGGAGAACCTTCACCACACGGACTGCAGCGGTTCAAGAAGGCGGCTCAGCACCACCTTCTCAAGGGCAATTAGGAATGGGCAATAACTGCCGGCCTCGCCAGCGACGTCCACATCCCATGAACGAATAAAAAAAATGCCTGATCTGTACCTCAACTCCATTTACCCATCTTTGCTCCATATTTCTTGCCCAACAAAAATCTATTGTTGTCACTCTTGAAAGTTTCAATTGACCCAGCGCCTGCAGTCTTTTGGAGGAGAGTGTTCCAGATTTCCTCTACATTTTGTGATTTCACTCCTGAACAGCCTGGCTCTATTTTTAAGGTTATGACCCCTTGTTCTGGACTCCCCCCCCACCAGAGGAAATAGTTTCTCTCTATCTACCCTATCAAATCCTTTAATCATCTTAAACACCTCAATCAGCTCACCCCTCAACTTTCTAAACTCAAGGGAATACAAATCAAGTTTATGCAACCTAGCCTCATAATTTAACCCTTTAAGCCCTGGTACCATTCTGGTAAATCTGCACCGTAGCCCCTCCAAGGCCAAGACTGATGGCTGTACTCCAGATGGGGTCTGACCAAGACTGTACAACTGAAGCATCACTTTGACATGTTAACCTGAGGTCCCATCTGCCTGCTCAGATAGAAAACCCCATGGCACTATTCACAGTACAACAGGGAGCAGTTTCTGTGTCCTGGCCAATATTTCTTAACCCAACACTACCAAAAACAGATCAACTGATTAATCACCTCCTTGACTTTTTGTGGGATCTTGCCAAGTGCAAATTAGCTGCCCTGTGTAATGACATAACAACAGTGACTGCATCTTAAGAGTAATTCTTTGGAACCTCCTGAGGATATGATACGTTATATCTTTATCAGCAACACAAATCTGTCCCAAAAGGGAATAAAGTCACCCGCATGAATTCAAGTGTGCGTTCAAATTGGCTGAGCAGCTCTTGTTCTAATCAGAAGAGATGTCAGAATCGCACTACTTCCAAACAACTCATGGGGCAAAATAACGTATGGCGTGTTGACATCGTATGTACATGTCACATGTACACACACACCTCTCCATGCTACACATTACCTTGTCTACAATGGTTACTTAATGCTGCCTGTGTCTAACAAAGAATTCGGTCATTTGAACAGACCATGAAAGGAAGGTGGGGAAAACACAATTACAGAATACGCTGTTACTGTAGCAAAGGCTTTTAATTTGAAACATGAGCCTACCGTGATCTTCAGAATGGACGATTTAACAGTTTGTTATGACTCTTATTCTTCCCTCAACAAAACTTCCTCCCCTCCACATGTTGGTGTACAATTCCATGGTCTTTGGCCTCCAGAGATTTTTGTTAGTGTGATTTTTGTTAGTCAGAATTTTATAAAGGGTACATTGTGTTTTTACTGTGGTAAAGCTAAAGTGACAGCCATGGCTCAGTGGGCAGCACTCTCATCTCTGAGTCAAAAGGTTGTGGGTTCAAGTCCCACTCCAAAGACTTGAGCACAAAATCTAGGCTGACACTTCAGTGCAGTACTGAGGGAGTGCTGCAGTGTCGGAGGGGCTGTCTTTCAGATGAGTCATTAAACCAAGACCACGTCTGCCCTCTCAGCCCTTTTATAAGCTCAGGTGGACGCAAAAGAACCAATGGCCACTACTTTGAAGAAGAGCAGGGGAGTTCTCCCCGGTGTCCTCGCCAATAATTATCCCTCAACCAACATCACTAAAAAACAGATGATCTGGTCATTATCACTTTGCTTTTTGTGGGATCTTGCTGTGGCAAATTGGCTGTCGCATTTCCTACATTACAACAGTGACTACACTTCTAAAGTACTTCATTGGCTGTAAATCGCTTTGGGACATCCTGAGGTCATGAAAGGCGCTCTAGAAATGCAAGTCTTTCTCTCGTAACGTGATAACTGAGCCGCAATGTGTGCGGCATGGTCGTTCAAAGGCATACAGAGTTGCCTGGAGATGCTGGGGGTGTAAGGCTAAAAGCACAGATGTAATTTGGATTTAAAAAGGGGGAAGCATTTACCTGAGAAGCTCCACAGTTTTCACATTTGTCCGAGCTCTTTGGTGGCATTGCTACAGTGGCTTTCGGAGGCTTGGAATATTTCGGGTAGGCACTGGACATGCAGTTGCTCACGCCTTGTGACTGCATCGTGGCCACAACCTTCACTCGCTCGCAACCCTGAGTAGAGCAGTAGCTGTGACCGTCGCGAGCGTGCCGTGCTTGAAGCATTAGAAATAGCAGCCTAAAAAGACAAGAGGAAGAGACCAGACTAGGTTTCTTTCATTCAATTCTTTCGACATAGGCGATGGTGTGCGTGTGTGGCGTGAACTTTTCAACACGTGCCTTCTGGATTTTTAGTGCATTGGTTCCAAAAATGCTCTTTTCGCCCCTCAACCCTTTAGCGAGGTAGGTTAAGGTGCAAAAGAAGAAAGGGCTAACCTAGTTAAAGTATGGGTCAGGAAATAGGGAGTCTTAGAATTAATTCACCACAACCACATCATTCATTCCTGATCGGAGTCAAGACATAAACATACACACCTGTTTTTTAAATATATTAAAAGCAAAATTAAAAGTTTTGCATCTGCAAACACTTCTGGTCGCCTTTTCCCCATTTTAAACATTTAGAATGGAAACTGCCTCTGCAAACTTGTCCGGCTGTAATTACAGCCTCCCACCAAGTGGCAATGCTTTGGCACCTCCGTTTTGAGTCTCCTCAACCAGGCACGACAGGGAAACTCTTCTGCTCCAATCTGCTCTACTTCTCAGCTTGCCCGCATATTTCATAGAATCTTACAGAAGGAGGCCATTCGGCCCAACGTGCCAGTGCCAGCTGCTGCGAAAGAGCAATCCAAATAGTCCCACTCTCCACCCCACCCCACCCCACCCCCGCCCACTCTTTCCCCAGAGTCCTGCAATTTTCTCCCCTTCCAAGTATTTATCCAGTTCCCTGGAAACAAATATTTAAAAAGTCATCAAATAAATTAGACTTGGCAGCAGAGGAGAGTCAAATTATGAGTTTTTTTTTAATCTATGCAGGTAATCCCAGAATTGATCCATCAGTTGTGACTGTGAGTCTGAACTGTGTGGATATCAATTCTATCAACAGCTTTATACTTTTTTTAAAAAATGTAAGTAATAAAATATTTGGAGTTTGAAAAATAAGTTTCATTTCACTTCTCGATGAGGGGGGGGGGGGGGGGTCGGTCATAACTACAGGAGCAGCTAATCATATCTATCCTTCCCCACGGGAATTACACAAACAGCAAACACTAAAGCCATGATGCAGTAGGGATTTGCTAAAGAACCTGAAGAAAATCATACCATACTTCTGTCCAGAAAACAGACCTAAATAATCATGGGAATCCAAATGGTTGCCTCGGTTGTTGTGCATTCTACACACATCTAAGCAACCAGCACATTATTCCACCAGTCAGGAAACAGCCAAAAAGAATGGACATACCCGGTACTATTGTCAAAATAGTATTTTCTCTCCATTGGTTTATTCTGCAACTCTTTAAGAGAAGGCACTGGTTTGTAATCCTCCACATTGTGAGCAGTCGAGTTTTGTCTTTGGTAGATGTCAGCCATGACTTGGAACGCAGTGCTTTGTGGGTAGCACAGACCAACCTGAATCCAGTCATCTCTACAGGAAGTCAAGAACAAAGAAAAACACAAATGAAGAGGTCTGGTCATGATCACACCCAGAAGAAAGATTTGTGGGTAAACATTTAGGGGGGTTAGTTGGTGCAGTAGGATAGCGCCAGCCTGACCCTAATTCAGCACTAAATTAGCAATCTCACTCAAAGTGGGGGGGAAAAGTAAAAAAAAAAGAGACCGTGGTACCCAATAGGCTCTACTCCCTACCCAAACTGATAGTGGCACATTGCCGGGGCAGAGTGGAGGGAGCTTTGTTCTACCGTTATCCATACTATCCCTCATCTGGGACTACTTGATCCAGATGCTCGAAATGCCCAAAGAAAGGGTCCAATCTTGCTGGAATGGGGCATCTCGCAACGTGCCCCGTTAGTAAGACATTTTCCTGCACCCTTCAGCTAGAGTATAATTTGTGCTGTAACTTGCTGGAAGTGCGAGCTGATAACGGGCACACCGAGGGCAATGGGGAATCTGGGACCTTAGAGAACGATGGGATCAACAGTCTATCTCCTTAATCAATGAGATTTAAGGATTGAGAAAGAAACAGAGGAACGACGGAGAAGGAAATAGGGTGAATTAGGGTCAAATCAGGTACAGAAAGAGAAAGAGAGGGGAAAAGAGTGGATTAAGAGAGAGAGAAGAGACAGAAAGGGAAAGTAAGAAAAAAATTTTAAAACTTAAAATTTAAAATTTTTTAAATCTCTGAAAAGAATTACTACCCGCAGCAACGAGATTGAACAGTTTAAATTGTATCCTTTCTGGGCCAGAGAGGTTGATTGGCATTGCATTAATAATTATCACGTTGTTAAAAAGGTACTTGCACTCTTAATTACCAGACTTAAATTTCTGCGGCGAGTTTAATGGGTAATTAATGTGCAAATCCAGCATTTCTCAAAAATAACGGGGAGGTTGAGGGTGAGATGCCGTTTGTGTGAAGCAAACGATCGGAGCGGCGTAAATCGACCAGCAAATCCTGGAGATTCACAACTCACGGCGTATCTCTTCATCCCCTGAACTTGCTGACCGATTTTCACATTAATAACGGCGTGCATCGTTAACACACTGTTATTTATCCAGCGAGATACGGCCCAAAAATGTTTCATATCCCATTGCCAAAGACCCTCACCTCGCTGAGCAAATGTTTATCAAAAAATAAAATATTTTTTAAAAAAAGAAACTTTTAAAAAGTTATAATTAGACCAATTTCTAAAAACATCGTTGCCCTGTTTCAGTATGTGGAAATTAGAGATTTTAAAAGTGCTGACTTTATAGCGGCTTTTCAGTTTATCAAACGGCAGCTTACTTATCAAAGTTTATAAGATACAGAAAGGTTTCCTCGGGTGCACGTCTGTTCCAGTGAATTGTGTAACCCTTCTGGAGCATCACCACAGGCTGGTATTGCTGGAAATCTGCTCGCTGATTGATGCCTCGTAACGTCATAGGATGGCTGGAATATTCGTCTCTTACAATGGTCATGGTTAGATTTTGAGGGCGGCGAGTCTGTATGTAAACCTGGAACAAGAGTTACAGCATCACTTCGCAGCGATTAACCCAATGGATAGATGGCTCGATGGCTTTAGCTCACTGTCCTTTCACTGCCAAGGCCAGTGTCTGCGTATAACCCATGCTCATGAGATGGGAGTGGTCCTTCCTCTGGGGTTTTAAGGGTCCTGCGTGAGTTCAGTCAATCTCAAAATAACTCACAAAACGGCCCCTACTTTGTCACTAACTAACAAAATAGCGGGAATGCCTCTAAAGTTGGAGTTAAGGCACATTTTTGGGGCAAAGTAGAGGGAGGTTCACTCTGCTCCTGGTCATGGTGTGCCTGCCCGATGGGGACAGTGGGGACCAAAAAGGTTCCCATTCCCCATCCGTAATTTTAATAAGCAGAAATTATTGCACGTCTCATGCCAATTAAATCTGAGTACCTTTCATGATTAGGTTTCACTACTGCATAGATCAAGCTCTATGCCTTGATTAGTCTACCTGCTACTCACTGGGGAATTCTTTTAACTGTTCTTCTTGACCTAGGAAAATTAAGTGATATTTAATGCAAATACAATTTCAATAAAACGATCTGGATGAGCTCCAGAGATTTATAATATCAAAACTAATCCAAATTTTAATAACTATATAGGAAAAAAGGGTGCAACATTCAATTTAGTGATAATAATAAATCAGTCTTAACAAGAACTGAGATTTTGTGAAGCTAAACATAATGTACTCTGCCTATTCAATCAGTTCCCTGGATTTAATGTTTTCTTAAAAGAAAAACAATCAGACTGCCATCTGTTGAAACTATGGCAACACATTAAGGCAGAGGCATCTCACTCCACTTGTAAATCCTTGGAACGGAGTCAATCTGCGGAAGCACTATTCTGTGGGATAGACATCTGCATTAAGAAATTAACAGTTGAATCAAAAGGATTTGCCTCTGCCTCCCAATACAAGTGGCTGTGTCTGGCTCGAGATGCACAGCCACTGGTTAAGCTACAAATCTGATCTAACTGGTAAGCAGATAGCTGTCGGAGGTGCCATCTTTCGGATGAGACGTTAAACCGAGGCCCCATCTGCCCTCTCAGGTGGACGTAAAAAAGATCCCATGGCACTATTTTGAAGAGGAGCAGGGGAATTCTCTCTGGTGTCTGGGCCAACATTTATCCCTCAACCAACATTACTAAAAAAAATTATCTGGTCATTATCACATTGCTGTTTGTGGGATCTTGCTGTGCACAAATTGGTTGCCGCATTTCCTACATTACAACAGTGACTACATTTCAATTGTACTTCATTGGCTGTAAAGTACTTTGGGACGTCCTGAGGTCCTGAAAGGCGCTATAGAAATGCAAGTCTTTTTCATTATATTTCAAATCTGAAAACACTTTTTTGCTATTCCTCCCTGCTCTCCATTTCTTTTTACCTGAGCGTACTTCCCGCTGCAAATTGAGCCAAACCAGGCTGTGACATTCTCACAGCTGGGATGTTGGATCAGAAAGTTGTCCATGCGACCCACGTAGGTGTCCCTGTAGCCTGTTACGGAGCCGTCGATGTCGTGGAACACCGCATTCTTGTCACCGTCGAGATCGCAGCCCTCAAACCACAGCCCTGGTTTGCCAAAGAAAACTCTCAAGGAAACCTGAGCGGTAAACGCAATCAAAGTGTTGTCAACACAATATTACTGACGTAAGCAGCGCATCTAGGCGTCAAACATGGGTAGCACTCTCATCTCTAGAGTCAGAAGGTCATGGGTTCAAGTCCCACTCCAAAGACTTGAGCACAAAATCTAGGCTGACACTCCCAGTGCAGTACTGAGGGAGTACTACGCTGTCGGAGGTGCCGTCTTTCTTTATGGTAACTGGCAAAAGAACCAGAGTCGTGATGAGGAGAAATATTTTTTATGCAGCGAGTTCTTATGATCTGGAATGCATTACCTGAGAGGGTGGTGGAAGCAGATTCAATAGTAACTTTCAAAAGGGAATTTGATATGGACTTGTGAAGGGGAAAATTTTGCAGGGCTATGGGGGAGTGGGACTAATTTAAAGAGTTATTTTCAAAGAGCCGGCACAGGCACGATGGGCCAAATGGCCTCCTTCTGCACTGCATCATTCTATGATTCTATAGACTATTTCACACAAGAGTTCCTTCAAAACTGCACAAGTCGCTGTCCGGCTGCTCAGATGGTTAATACACTGCCCAGTGTGGAATAGAGTCACACAGAATAGAAGGCTCCAAGTCTGGTGTCTCGTCTACACCGAGTTAGCTCATCTCATTTTGTCTGACAGTGGGGGTGGCTACGTTTGGTTTTTGTGCTCCAGGACTGGCGTGGGGAGGAAATTAAAACAACAGTCAGTCAATTTCCACTCCTGTTCTCTACCGAATGAGCTTTACTGGAAAACCCGTTTGCCTGTGAATGTCGTCCAAAAAAAAAAGATTCAGGCTCAGCTGTGACGCCTTCCATGGTGGATTGACCTGCTAACACTCACCATCTGGGATGGCTACTTGGTGGAGGTACTGGAGGGTGGCCGGAGCCCATAGGTACTTTACTCCAGCACTGAATTAGCAGCTTCCAGGAGGAGGAGAAGAAAACTGGGGACAACAATCAAGGTAATAAACAGGGCATACACACTACAGTGAAAAAACAAGCAACCTGCATTTATGTAGCAGCCCTCCCACAAGAAAGATTATCGGTGCTTCTCATTAATAAGTCACAAAACAATTAGTGAGCATTCAACGGGAGGTGGGCAAAAGGCTGGAGTGTGGGGCTAAATTGGACAGCTCTTTCACGGAGCAGGCACAAGCACGACGGGCCGAATGGCCTCCTTCTGTGCTGTAAGATTCTATGATTCACAATCAGCTAACAACACCTCAGCTCTGAAGCAGGGGCTCAGGCACAACAAAACAGGCAATACTAACTTTACCTGTGAATAATGATGTACTGATCATCATGCCGAACCCTACAACCCTCTAAGAACTCAGCGTTTCTCCAATTCTAGCCCCTTGTGCATCCTCAATTTCCTTCCATTGGCGGCCGTGTCTTCAGCTGCCTAGACCCTAAGCTCTGGAATTCCCTCCCGAAGCCTCTCCGCCTCTCTCCTCCTTTAAGACGCTCCTTAAAACCTACCTCTTTGACCAAGCTTTTGGTCACCTGTCCTAATATCTCCTTACGTGGCTCGGTGTCAAATTTTGTCTGATAATCGCTCCTGTGAAGCACCTTGGGATGTTTTACTGCGTTAAAGGAGCTATGTAAATGCAAGTTGTTGTTTGTGAAGATATGGTCCTATCATCTGGCAGACTTATAATATTCTCCAATATTCCAAAGAATTTTACACCATGAGTATTTCAGTAAAGAAAATAACAAGATGGACATACATTTATGCCAAACTTCACGAGAGAGAAATTGTTCTTGGGGGTCAGTTGCCATGGGTTCTTCAGAAAGAATCCTACAGCGCTGGTGAATCGGACTGGTGTTGCCATGTAGTTTTGGAAAGAAGTCTTGGTGACGTGAATAGGCCCATCATAAATCTGAAATCCTCGAATGGGGAAAGTCCTGTTTCAAATTTTAAAGCCACAAGAAGATAAATAAGACTTCTCTACCTAAGAGGAAAAAAAAGTTTACAGGTAATATCTTTTCCTACAGAAATGGGGGTGCTTCATTTGATAGTAAGTGGAGAGAGAGAGAGAGAGACCAAGAATATTAAAGGATGAAAGAGAAAAACTGAAGTAATCAACGATAAAAGTTGATATCTGTTGGTTAAGACTTGCAAGAGACAAGCAAACTACCGTGTCTTTAAAGAACTGAAAGATTTCCATGGGCTATTGACGGACTAGAAAGAGATAACAGATAGTGATTCAGTGATTGCACTGTGAGAGGAATGAAGGTGGCATCCAATGATGGTATACAAACCGAAGAAGAATTGATAAATGAAGAATACTTTAATTATAGTAACTAAGGGTACAGATAGGGGCACAATGTAGATGTGGTTTACATTGAGCTTTTGATAAAATGTCTCATTAAATAAAAAACTAGTTGAGAAAATTTACCAGGCATGCTATTGGCGGTAGCATGCTGAGAATGGGGGCAATGGCATGTGGCTAGTTTTCTCTTGTCCTCCTTTGTATATTGGTCAGAGCTTGGGGAGAGACTGTGGGGTTTTTCACTTGGACATTTTGAACACTTCACAATACATCAGCATCATACGCGAGAGATCATGGCTCTTAAACATCAATTCCACCGCACAAGACCTGTTGCGCCATATATTGGCCTCAGCACGTACATAACCAGATATGTCCAGAGGGCTCAGAAGTTAATCAGAGAACCTTACTTGTCTCTTGGCAGCGTGCGGTTTTTCCCATCTACCCCACCGACACCCCAGTACTTGTTCTGGCCTCCTTGAGACCCATAATTCTTGCTTTCTCCAACAAACAAGGATTCTGAGATTTCTTGGCTTGAACCTTCATCCTTAGGGAAGCTGCCATCACTGCGTAAGAAACAGTTGCTCGTTACAAAAACAGACCAAAACATAAGCCTTCCAATTCTTTTGTCACCTTAACACAAAATCCCATGCATAACTTGCCGTCAATCAGCACAAAGGGGTATGATGAGAAGGTAGGTAGGTGGGATTGACCTATCAAGAAAGAACAGGCTCTGTTAGGTCAAACTGCAATTATTGTGCTCCCAAAATAATTAATATACAGACCCCACCGGTTACTAGACCGGGACTTAAGTATGATTCTTAGTGAAACCTCTTTCCACAAAAAAAAAGTAGTAACTGTAATAGACTTGTGAAAAAAGTTCTGCAAGCCCCAAGAAGAGCAGACAGTACTAAAAAGCTAAATGGGCACTCGTATCCGCTTCTGAAGAGCAACAAATGTGAGCTTACTGAACGACGACCTTTAGCACCAGGGGGGAACCTGTTTCTACAAACATGCTCCGTGAAATCATAGAATGGTTACGGCACAGAAGGGGGCCGTTCGGCCCATCGAGCCTGCGCCGGCTCTCTGCAAGAGCAGTCCAGCTAGTCCCACTCCCCCGCTCTTTCCCCGTAGCCCCGCAAATTTTTCTCCTTCAGGTACCCATCGAATTCCTTTTTGAAAGCCACAATTGACCCTGCTTCCATCACCCTTTCAGGCAGTGCATTCCAGGTCCTAACCACGCGCTGCGTAAAATAGTTTTTCCTCATGTTGTCTTTGGTTCTTTGGCCAATCACCTTAAATCTGTGTCCTCTGGTTCGCGAACCTTCCGCCAATGGGAACAGTTTTTCTTTATTTACTTTGTCTAGACCCTTCATTATTTTGAATACCTCTATCAAATCTCCTCTCAACCTTCCCTGCTTTAAGGGAACAATCCCAGCTTTTCCAGTCTATCCACATAACTAAGGTCCCTCATCCCTGGAATCATTCTAGTAAATCTTTTCTGCACCCTCTCTAAAGCCTTCACAGCCTTCCTAAAGTGCGGTGCCCAGAACTCGACACAATACTCCAGTTGTGGCCGAACCGGTGTTTTATAAAAGGTTCAACATAACATTCTCATTTGTGTACTCTATGCCTCTATTTATAAAGCCCAGGATCCCGTATTCTTTTTTTAACTGCTTTCTCAACCTGTCCTGCCACCTTCAACGAACTGTGTACATATACCCCCAAGCCTCTCTGTTCCTGCACCCCCTTTAGAGTTGTACCCTTTAGTTTATATTGCCTCTCCTCGTTCTTCCTACCAAAATGTATCACTTCACACTTTTCTGCGTTAAATTCCAGCATCTTGTCTATGTCCTCTTGAAGTCTATCACTATCCTCCTCACTGTTCACTACACTTCCAAGTTGTGTATCATCTATAAATTTTGAAATTGTGCCCTGTACACCCAAGTCCAAGTCATTAATATATATTAAGAAAAGCAGTGCACCTCCCTCCAGTCTGAAAAACAACCATTCACCACTACTCTCTGTTTCCTGTTACTTAGCCAATTTCGGATCCATGCTGCCACTGCCCCCTTTATTCCATGGGCTTCAATTTTGCTGACAAGCCTATTATGTGGCACTTTATCAAATGCTTTTTGAAAATCCGTATACATCACGTCAACTGCATTGCCCTCAACAACCCTCTGTTACCTCATCAAAAAACTCAATCAAGTTAATCAAACACAATTTGCCTTTAACAAATGCATGCTGGCTTTCCCTAATTAATCCACACTTGTCCAAGTGACTATTAATTTTGATCCGGATTATTGTTTCTAAAAGCTTCCCCACCGCCGAGGTTAAACTGATTGGCCTGTAGTTGCTGGGTTTATCCTTGCACCATTTTTTGAACAAGGGTGTAACATTTGCAATTCTCCAGTCCTCTGGCACCACCCCCGTATCTAAGGATGATTGGAAGATTATGGTCAGTACCTCCACAATTTCCACCCTTGCTTCCTTCAGCAACCTAGGATGCATCCCATCCGGACCAGGTGACTTATCTACTTTAAGTACAGCCTGCCTTTCTAGTGCCTCATCAATTTTTATCCTATACAGTCTCTGAACTACCTCCTCTTTTACTGTGGCTTTGGCCGCATCTTCTTCCTTGATGCAAAATACTTATTTAGTACCTCAGCCATGCCCTCTGCCTCCATGCGTATATCTTCTCTTAAGTCCCTAATCTGCCCCACCCCTCCCCTTACTACCCATTTACTGTTTACATGCCTATAGAAGACTTTTGGATTCCCTTTTATGTTAGCTGCCAGTCTATTCTCATACTCTCTCTTTTCCCCTCTTATTTCCCTTTTTTACTTCCCCTCTGAGCCTTCTATACTCAGGTTGTTAATACAAGTGAGAATCAGGCTGACATCTGTCATACGCCCCCTTTTTCTGTTTCATCTTACTCTATCTCTTCCATCATCCAGGGAGCTCTGGCTTTGGTTGTCTTACCTTTCCCCAAAAGTTGTTGATTCTTTACGAAACAACTTAACTCCTTAAGCAGTCAATAGTACTTGCAATTCCCATATCAGGAATAACATTTAAAAGCCTGCCTTGTGAGTTTGTGCGGTTTAAACATGAACATTAGGTTGAACCGCCTGAAATGGTCAACGCGCTTAATATGATTTAAGAAACGCCTTTGTAATTGACGCCTGTAGCAATGATTAGCAACATTCGCCCGATACAGGCGGCTTTCCAGGATAAGCGGGGACGGTGCAAATGGTGGGGACTGTAATTTATGAATTGAAAAAGTGTGTGTGCTAGAAGCTCTGTCAGCAGGTCAGTCCACATTCATGAATGGAAATAAACCGGCTAACTGAGCTTTAACAAAGTGTGATAACTGATATGTTAACCTATGCTTTTCTCTCGCTGTGTAATTTCTAGTATTTTCTGTTTCAATGCATTTATGAGCCTGCCACTCTCACCTGGCAAATGACAATCCAATTCCGTTGTCAGAAAACCTGAAAAATAAAAGAAAAATTATAAACATGGGTAAAGAGTCAAAAATTATACAACAGTTTGGACACAATTACCACAAGATAATGATAGTTCGGCTAATGTTGATTCCATGAGTTTTCTGGCAGTCTTAAAGATTAAAACTGCATTTGTCAGTGGCCCTCATACAAGGTGCGAAACAACTTTACAAAACTTCTATCAGGGGTATGGTAGTGTTGTGGTTATATTACTTGACTAGTAACCCAGAGCCTGGACTTAAAATCCAATAGCACGTGAGTTCAAATCCCACAAGGAATAGTTTGAAAATTTGAATTCAGTTTAAAAAGAAAAATCTGGTACTAGTAAAAGCAGGATTTTCACAAAAACCAAACTGGTTCACTAATGTCGATTAGAGAAGGAAACCTGCCATCCTTACCCGGTCTGGGGGTACATGTGACGTTATATGAAACCCTCATCCACGTCTTCTGTCGCCTCCAGATTTAACTGTTCCAATACGCTCCTTGCCGGTCTCCCATCCTCTACGCTCCATAAGCTTCAGCTCATCCAAAACTCTGCTGCTCGTAACCTATCCCACAGTAAGTCCCGTTCACCCATCACCCGCTCCCAATCTAGCAACATTTCCAATTTAAAATGGGCACTCTCGTTTTTAAATCCCTTCACCCCTCCCCAACTCTGTAACCTCGTCCAGCCCTACAACCCCTGCCAGAACTCTCAGTTCCTCTGACTCAGGTCCCTCGTACACATCGGACGAGGCCAGGACTGGGCTAATTGCGGAATGGGAGAGGGACATTGTGATCGGCTGCATCCCAGAATCGGTAAAGCCCGGCCTTCCTTGTGCAGGCAGAAAAACTTCAAAGGAATGCATGGAAAATATGTTAAAATAAATATACAGTCAGTCTGTCGAGGGTCCGACCGTGTTGTCATCTATAACGTTCAGAGGAGTGGTGAGAATGTGGAGCTGCCACATGGAGTGGTTGAGGTGAAAAGCATAGATGCAGTTAAGGGGAAGCTGGATAAACACATGAGGGAGAAAGAAATAGAAGGATATGCTGATAGGGTTAGATGGGGTTAGATGAAGTAAATGGAGTGGAAGGAGGCTCATTTGGAGTATAAACTCATCGACGGCACAGACCTGTTGGGCCGAATGGCCTGTTTCTGTGCTGTAAGTTCTATGTAATTCTATGTAAAGGGCTCACGCCTCTCGTTTCAAGCCGGCTAAGAACACCACCTTGGAGTGGAATATCACCTACCCAGAATTCTGGAATACAATGTCACCCCCTCGGACCCAGGCTCCGTGGTCATTGTTTTTGAATGTTATCAGCCGATCAATAAGGGCAGCGACCCGCGGCTTCTGTGGATCTGCGTCTTGGTGAGGCCGGAACCTTAACAAACGGTAAAAGCTTAAAGTTACTGAAAATTTACCAAAATATAGAATTACTGAAGTTCGACCATAAGATCATTTCTTCCACTAGGAGAAACAGTTGGATGCTGCGATGGAAAAAGCTTAGGGTACTGGAGGGATGTGATTCAATGGGCCAAATCACCTTTAATCATCGTTAACTGTTCTTGACATTATTACAGCACATAACTTAGTGTTACTTGGCAGCACCACAGGAATTTCATGAAGCTAAACAAAGTCATACTGGGTTCCACTGACTAGAAAAGCATTTACTGAGAAATGCAGTCGGTGTTACAAAACTACATGAATGTGTGTCAGCAGCGAGTAGCACTCTCCCCTCTGGGTCAGAAGGTCGTGGGTTCAAGTCCCACTCCAGAGACTTGAGCACAGAATCCAGGCTGACACAACCAGTGCAGTACTGAGGGAGTGCTCCACTATCGGAGATGCCGCCTTTCGGATGAGACGTTAAACAGAGGCCCTGTCTGCCCTCTCAGGTGGACGTAAACGATCCTATGGCACTATTTCAAAGAAGAGCAGGGGAGTTCTCCCCAGTGTCCTGGCCAATATTTATCCCCCAACCAACACCTAAGAAAACAGATTATTGCTGTCTGTGGGATCTTGCTGTGCGCAAATTGGCTGCCACATTCCCTAGATTACAACAGTACTTCAAAAAGTACTTCATTGGCTGTAAAGCGCTTTGGGACATCCTGAGGTTGTATAAATGCAAGTCATTCTTTCTTTTTAGAACAGTCCTGTGTAAAAAGGTAAATCACCTGTAATACCATATCATCACATGGTATTTGGAGCTCAGTTTATGCTGACTGGATGTGCATCGCAGGCAAATGCATTTTCCCCATCCAAAAGAAAAAAAAAGTAGTAGTTCCTTTCCCAAAAGATCAGTGCTGTTGCTCACCTCGCACTGTTGTCTAAACAGAGATACTCCCTGGGGTCATCGGCACTGGCATTGGTGATTTTCACTCCCTTGTCAATGAACAGTCCAGCCTAGCAACAAAGACCAAGGCCCATTACAGGAAACCAGCACCAACATTTTAACACTTTAGTAACACATTACTCATTGTTCTTGTGTGAATTACTAAACAATGCCAAAGATTAAACTTCTAGGAAAATTCAGCTCATTGCATAATCTACAACCATGTCTAGGGAAGTCTTTCGATGCGGTACAGAAACATTATACGTCCAATCCAAAATCTGAACAGTTATCCCAAATGGGAAGGGAAGAGGGAGAAAAAAATTAATTCAGTAACATGGACGGAAAGTTCACAATGGCTCAGTCCTACAGACTTCTGGGTAGATTTTTAATGGAAACTTTAGAAAGTTCTTCACCACCAGGATGGGGCCTCAGGCCTCATGTGCCCCTTCTCTCTGCACCCCCCCCCACTTCTCTTTTGCCCCACCATTGACAGCTGTACCTCCAGCCATCTAGGCCCCACATTCTGGATTTCCCTATTTAAACCCCTCCTGATCAATATTTATCCCTCAACCATCATCAGTGATATCTGGTCATTATCACATTGCTGGTTTTGGGATCTTGCTGTGCGCAAAATTGGCTGCCACGTTCCCTACATTACAACAGTGAGTACACTTCACAAAAAAGACAACGTCATTAGCTGTAAAGCACTTTGGGACTTCCTGAAGTCGCACTGGGCACTATAGAAATGCAAGTTCTTTCTGTCTTTGGGAATGGGGTTATCTCAACTCGACAAAAGATTACGTGTAGGGGTGGGGCAGGGATGGGGAAAAGAGGAGGGGGGTTTTAAAACTCTGAAGGAGCTGCATGGCAATTCTACCGCTGTAGCAACAGACTAACTGGAGGGATCAACAGCAGAGAAAGAGACATCAGAAAATGGTCAAAGTTCGACTGAGGAAGGAAGGTTTTACATTTCCACTGAATGCTCCCTTCTAAACTCAGCTATATGGTGACAGGGGAAGGAGAGGCGGGGGTGGGGAAAGAGATTGTAGGTGAGGACGAATAGACAAGAGAAAAGCAAAATAGAAAGAGATGGGGAAATTGTAAATTGCAATTCTGAAAAAAAAAGTTAAAAAGGAAAGCGAACAAGGATCTTGGTTTAAAAAAAAGTTAGAAGAAAACAATGTACAGTAGGAACAAACTAATAATAAAAAACAGAATATAATGGAAAGTAAGTGGGAAAAGTGTTCGTGTTGAACATTCCTCATGTTCAGATAAGAGCTAAAGAGGCCAACCTCTGGAAAAAATGATGGCCCAAATGTTTTTATTCCAGTTCTCGCCAAGATCAGTAGCACAAGGTCGTACACAAAACCACAGAGACCCACTCTCTATGCCTCGTAGTTTTATTTCAGTGATAGACAGCAACTCTGGGGCAAATTCCAGGCTTTAGCTGCAGGAGCACATTAACCAGAAAGCACTTTGCAATAGAGAGTGAGTCAGGTTCCCAACCCTCCAGGATTGGCCTGGAGTCTCCAGGAAATGAAGATTGATCTCCAGGTCACTGCTGGGAGCAACACCCAAGAGAAAAATTATACAGGCATTACAAAAAAGTGTTTTTTTCATTTTCTTTGAACACATTTGTTTATTGTTATAAAAATATTGGCGAAGGGGGAAAAAAGGGCTGTTTGACTGACAGTCAAGAATCATCCAATCGGGTAATGAAGAATCTGTTCGCTTTGCAATTGGTCGTGGGAAGGCGGGGCACCGCGAGGATGGACGCGTCGGGCGACCAATGGCGGGCGTGTGGGGGGCAGGACGGTTGGAGGCAGGAGGTCATGTGATGAAACCTCCAGGAATACGTCCACCCCCAACCTAAAGGGTGGGGGGGGGGGGGAGGAAAGAGAGGGAAGAAAGAGTGTCAATCTCATAGAAAAAACTAATCAAATACTAAATGTAAACAAAAGAGTGGAGAGCATTAGCTTCTACCTGCAAGTGAGGAACACTTAGATATCTCATATAATGTGAGTAAATTCCTGTATCTCTATCCTGAAGTCATATTTTTAGAATTAAAATGGATTCAGGGCAGCACTTACCTTGAAATTCGAATGCACCCTGTTGTTGTAGAAAGTGCCCAGTGGAGTGAGTTCAGCTTTAGTTTCGGAGAACAAGCCATGGGAGTCTCCTGTGGGAATTTTATGGAACAAATACCATATCCCAGTATCCTGATTTAAATAAAAACAAGTGAGCTTGCACGATTACAGGTGGGAATAAAGGGAGAATTTATTCCTATACCAAACACTGATGCCACTGGCAAAAATTACCTAATCAACATTTTAAAGCAATTGTCTTTTTTTTTAAAAAAAGGTAAGGATTCTTAAAGATCATTCTTACTGAACTTTCCAGTAAATAAAACGTCAACATCAGTTAACAGGAAGAGATCTCACACTATCACCAATTTCCTCCCATAACTAAGTCCTCTTTCAACTGACTAGGTTAGGGAGGACCAGGGTTCATGCTACTAAGTTACGTCAGGCAGTTCTTCTTTTCCCAGAGAATAGTGGACCTCTGGAACAGGCTGCCAGCCTGTGCGGCACTCGCCAAATTGCTGAATTCCTTCGAGCGAGAGCTGGACCTGTTTCTGGTTGGGGCAGAGATCACCTCGTACAAAAGGCGGGTAATGTAAGTCAAGGACAACGTGATCTCCTGGATCTGTTATGATCACCTAAGGGGGGGGGGGGGGGGGGTCGGAGACAAATTTTCCAGTTTTTGTTCCCTAATTGGCCTCGGTTTTAACTTTTTTTGTATCGCCCAGGAGATAACATGTCTCTGTGTAGGGTGGAGTGCATGTAATGTGATATGTAAGGCAACTCAACTGCGTGGGACGGGCTGGATGTGGCCGTATCCTAACTCACACCAAGTCCCGTTCGCTGACCTACATTGGCTCCCGGTCCATCAACGTCTCGATTTTAAAATTCTGATCCTGGTTTTCAAATCCCTCCATGGCCTCACCCCTCCCTATCTCTGTAGCCTCCTCCAGCCCTACAGCCGAGATCTCGGCACTCCTCCAATTCTTGCCTCTTGCGCATCCCCGATTTTAATCGCTCCACCATTGGCGGCCGTGCCTTCAGCTGCCTAGACCCTAAGCTCTGGAATTCCCTCCCTAAACCTCTCCGCCTCTCTCTCCTTCTTTAAGACACTCCTTAAAACCTACCTCTTTGATCAAGTTTTTGGTCACCTGCCCTAATTTCTCGTTATTTGGCTCGGTGTCAAATTTTGTTTGATAATCGCTCCTGTGAAGCACCTTGGGAGGTTTTACAAGTTAAAGGCACCATATAAATGCAAGTTGTTGTTGTAGGTCTTTTTCCGTCCTTCACTTTCGTATATGTTTGCATATTTTTTCCTTCCCTCCTGGTCAAAGTAATCCTCTGCTTGCCCAACATACAATTTTGAGTACTATCTAACGAGAGTCACTGGGCAGCTATCGCCCTGGCTGACTTTCCTCTCTATAATTCTGAGGCCAACTGCAGAAACCCAACTATTGTCCCAGCTAAGGTCATAGACCAGAGATTGAACCTGGGATCTCCCCGGTCTGGATGACTCAGTTCCCCAGTGGATCATAGGAACAGGAGGAGGCCATTCTAATACTCAAACAACAGACCATTTGATCTTTCTGCAGCCTGCTTTAAATCATAAGACATTATGACCTATACAGCTAATCCATTTAGTCCACTTTATGCTAAGAAATGGTAACCAGGCTAATATTGAACCATATTGCATAGAATTCACAGCACAGAAACAGGCCATTCGGCCCAACAGATCCATGCTGGCGTTTATGCTCCACACGAGCCTCCTCCCACCCCTCCATCTCACCCTATCAGCATATCCTTCTATTCCTTTCTCCCTCGTGCGTTTATCTAGCTTCCCCTTAAATGCATCTATGCTATTCGCCTCAACCACTCCTTGTGGTAGCGAGTTCCACATTCTCACCACTCTCTGGGTGAAGAAGTTTCTCCTGAATTCTCTATTGGATTTATTAGTGACTATCTTATATTTATGGCCCCAAGTGTTGGTCTCCCCCACAAGTGGAAACATCTTCTCTACATCTACCCTATCGAACCCCTTCATAATTTTAAAGACCTCTATCAGGACACCCCTCAGTCTTCTCTTTTCTGGGTTCTATAAATCAGGAAGATCCACCCAAGATCAATCTCTGATCTCAGACAACGTGTCAGTTGGTCTTAGTTCCCGAATCTTGTGGTTTCAGTTGCCTTGAAGATTTCTCGATAGTACAATCTAAATATCGGGCGGACACATCAGGTGATCTAGGTAAAGGATGCATTACCTTCCGTGCCCAATTTTCAAATAAGCACTCCCAACATGCACTGTTCTGCGCCAGGAGTAAAAAAAGCATAAAATGATCCTGCTGTATTCAAACACTGATGGTGGCAGACTGATTGCTGTTTGTACATCATGGGCCAGAATTTACTGGGAAAATAATGGTGAGTTTAATGGCACTCGCCATTATTAATGTATAAATCATCCAGCAACTTGTGGCGAAGAAGAGCTACGCAGAGTTGCAAATTGCCAGAACCTGCTAGTCGATTTCTGTCGATTGCTTCGCACCATCATCTCATCCTCAACCTCCCCGTTATTTTTAAGAACTTACTGGATTTGCACATTAATTGTCCATTAAACTCGCCGCAGAAAGTTAAGTCTGGTAATTAACAGCGTAAGTACTTTGTTTTTTAAATGGCGTGATAAATGTTAATGCCAATCAATCTCTCCAGCCCAGAAAGGGAACAATTACAAGTGTCGATTCTCATTCCTTCAGGTATTAAATGCTGTTGGAGATTTTTAAAATGTCAAATTTTACATTTTTTTTTCTTACTTTTCCTGTCTTTTTCCCCCTCTTATTCCACTCTCTTTCCCTCCCTTTATTTCTCTTTCTGTACCCGATTTGACTCTAATTTACCCTCCTTCTCCCTTGTTCCTCGGTTTCTTTCTCAAGCCTTTAATCTCATGGGTTAAGGAGATAGACCATTGGTCCAGTCATTCACTAAAGGTCCCAGATGCCCCATTGCCCTCGCTGCACCTGCTATCAGCTCACACTTCCAGCAAGTTACGGCGCAAATTGTATTCGAGCTGAAGGGTGAGAGGTAAAGTCTAACTAACGGGGCACGTCGCGAGATGTCCCACTCAGCAAGATCTGGGCCCCGTATGTTCTCTCAGGATGTCTGGTTGTGTTGGAGCAACTTTAGCTTCCCAAAGATAAATTCCAAAAATTGTACACTACACAACTACATTGGCTAAGTTTCTTTCCCTCTGTCTCCCCTCACCTCCCTCCTGCCATGGGTCCCATTCGTGCCATAGAAAAATACACAATGTGAATATTAGCCGATCAGAAATAGGGACTCACCTGCGAGCCTGCAGCTGCGTTGTTAATGAGGTGGTTGTTGGGATTGGCCACCCAGAATGTGGAAACTGCTCTGAGGGAGAAAGGAAGAAAGTCACAACTGGAAAAAAATACTATTTTTGTTACCGTTTCGGGAGAATCATAGAAGGATACAGCAAAGAAGGCAGCCATTCAGCCCAGGACTGTGAAAGAGCTATCCAATTAGTCCCACATCCCTGCTCTTTCCCCATAACCCTGTAAATTTTTCCCCATTCAAGTATTTGTCCAATTCCCTTTTGAAAGTTACTATTGAATCTGCTTTCACCGCCCTTTCAGACAGTGCATTCCAGATCATAACAACTCGCTGCATAAAAGAATTTCTCCTCATCTCCCCCTCTGGTTCTTTTGCCAATTACCTTAAATCTGTGTTCTCAGCCTCATCTCCCCCCCCCCCCACCTCCCGCCTTACATTTGTCATCAGGTTCGGTGATTAATATCTCATTGCTGTTTGTGGGATCTTGCTGTGCGCAAATTGGCTGCCATGTTTCTTCCATTAAAACTGCGAGCACATTTCAAAAGAGTGCTTCATCAGCTATGAAGGGCTTTGGGACATCCCGAGGATCGTGAAAGGTGCTATATAAACGCAAGTCTTTACTTTTTAATTCTGTTGCTTAATACAGAGACAGAGGTGCAAATGTATGGGAGTGCCCTGATTTACTTGGTTGGAGCAGAAAGCTTCAAACCAACAACAGATTCGCAAACCCACATTGGCACAAGTCCAAAACATGCCATTGGTTCGCAACAGGTCTGGTCGTTCAAAATTAGGAAAGTAGCTGACAGTGTGAAAGCCAGTGTGAACGCCAAGATAACGTACCTCCAACAGCAGGACTCCCATGTTTTGTTCTTTGCTCATATTGAAGAACAGTTCTGCAGTAATATGTGGCCAGCAATCCTGACCCCAACATTTACACAGCATAAAGATATGCGGAATTTGTTAGCACAGATAACCTCTATAAGCAAAGGTTTTTAAGTTAGCAAAGCTGGATATTTATATACTGCAATGATCTAGCTTCTTCAGAAATGGTGCTACGATTTAACAACAAACAACTGTTGGAAAGGAAAAAATTCCAAAGGGCCCATTTTTGGGCGCGGGTAACGTGATCCACTAGTACCCCGTGCCCGATGGCCCCTACGCAGGCAGCACATGACTTTCGAGCTGCCTGCTACTTACCACGATATCTCTGTGCAGCCAACGCTACCTGCGCTGCTGGGAGGCTGCACGGAGAATGAGGAAGCCGGAAATGGGGCGTGCTCAGCGCACGTCACCAGCAGCCTGCGCCTCTTAAAAATGCAGGTGCACATTTTAAATGGGACACGCAGAGTCCACTGGGAGGAGGGAAAGATGGCTGCAAGGATGGCGTGACCAGCGTGAGAGACGGCCCCACGCTTCTCCGATGATGCACTGGACACCCTCGAGGAAGGGGTGATGAAAGTAGGGCCGACATGTACCCGCAAGGTGGCAGGAGACCCTCCGGACTGCAGCTCCACAGGCATTGACAGGCTGTGGCACAGGAAATGAACGCCAGGAGCATTGCACCAGACGTGGGTGCAGTGCTAAAAGAAGTTCAATGATTTGACACGAGTGGTCAAGGTGAGTGAATGCAAGTGTCAAGTGGCACATCCTACCAACTGCTCCACGCAACACACCCCGTCACCCACCCACCAATGAACACTGCCCATATATACGCAATGCTGCACTCGGCACGCTGCATCTCACCCACACATAGCACCACACTTGCAGGCTACACAACCACCACTCACACTGGCAGCTATTCAACCACGACAGGCACATCACCCACAAACCTTGCAGGATACTCACTGACACACTGTCCTCTGTCTTGCAGGAGAAGGTGGCGCATAACAGCCGGCAGCAGGAGAGACCCGAGGGTGGACAGCGACGCTTACACGTCCTCACCCCCCTAGAGGAGACAGTAGTTCGGATTATTGGGCGGGCCGTTGCTGCAGCCGTCACAACATGCCATGCTGGAGGTCCCGATGAAGGGGGTCTCTGCATATCTAATGCACCTTCTCCTTTCCCATATTTCCCTCCTCCCATAATCTTTTCTAGCTCATGGGCTGCAGATGCTGTCAGCACACACATCTTACTTGCTCCTCTCCCCACACTACAACTCAACCTGTTTCCCTTTGTCATTGACATCCTCAAGAACACGTGGCAGCATCGTCTGAGGGGGGGGGGGGGGGGGGGGGGGGGGAGAGGGGGACACTGAAGCCACACCGTCACTCGATCTGACATTTGCTTCCACCAGCTCAGAGACTGACACTGCGTGTCCTTTAGAGGTTAGGTTAGAGGAGGGATCTGCACATGGTGAGACACTGAGCACAAGTGCGCAGGAGCCGGGGCGGAGGGAATGGATACCACAGGTGCCAGCTCGCCGGAGGGCGAGGTCGCTCACTAGTTCTGCTGCAGAAGAGTCAGCTGAGGACTTTGATGGGCCAGGCTACAGAAGACGGCTGATGGTCGTACACCACCAAATGCTTGAGGCACTGGAAAGCCTGACAGAGTGAGATGGGGCATGGAGGAGTCCAGCTCCAACTTGGCACAGGGCTTTCCAACATGGAACGGGTGGTCACCTCCATCAGCGCACCTTGGGAACACTCCATGATGCAGCGTTTGATGGCCGATGTTGCGGTTTCCATTGTAGCACAAACCAATGTCAAAGGTCTGCAAGCTACGGTTGCTGCTCAGACTGCTGCAATGGAAGCTCAGACTGCTGCTATCGTGGCTCCGAGGACCACTGTGGAACGGGGCTTCCAGGGCGACACAGCACTCCAGCAATCCGTTCTCCAGCTGATCACCAGGATTGCTGAGGCGCCGCCCCGGGAGAGTGGCAGTGGCACCATGGCAGTCGGACCTGCTGTCCTCTCTCAGGACAGCATTCCCGCTCCCACCCCTTCCACTCCACCAGTGCCCATCTTGTTGCCTATCAGCCAGCCAGGCCAGACTGCTGCAGCCCATGCTGAGATGGTGCAGTCTGAAGCCGGGCCTCCCAGCCCAGAGCTGCTCGAGTTTGCCCTCCAAGGTCATCTGCACATTCCTCCATTGAAGGCCAGCAGCCTCCCAACACCCATGCTCCAGCCACTGGGGAAGCATCTCATAGGAGCACTAGGATTGGTAAAGGCACACGAACAACAGGCACTAAGGGAATGTACAAGGGTGAATAGTTCTGTTTCCATAATTTCATTTATTCATTGGTAAATGTAACTTTGAATTTGCATTTGGTGGTGGTTTTTATTTGTGCGATGAGCTGAGGGGGAAACCAATGTGCAAACAGATGGAGGGTGATTTGATTGTCTTGTGGGAGGGGAAAGATGGGGAATGTAGGACTGTTGGTGAGTTGATAATATTGATAGTGGGCACGGATCAGGCGAGCACTCAGAGCCCTTGCAGGCAAGGCGTGTGGTCCCTGTTGCACCCTTGCGTCTTCCTCCACTTCCTCTTCCAGCTCCTCCTCCTCTTCAGCCTCCTCCTCCTCCAGCTCAGGGTCTTCAGGGTTTGGTGGCAAAGGCTGGTCCCTCATGATGGTGAGGTTGTGCAGCACGCAGCATACCACATGAATCTGCCCACCTGCTCAGGGAAGTACTGCAGGGCTCCTCCAGACCCGTCCAGGCAGTGGAAGCATTGTTTAAGGAGGTCTATGGTATGCTCCATGATCTTGTGTGTGGCAGCATGGGTCTCACTAAAGGCCTGCTGTGCACGAGTGCATGGGTTCCTGACCGGAGTCATGAGCCACGCCGTGTGGGGATAGCCCTCGTCACCCAGTAGCCAGCGTTTGACTTGCCGAGTCAGGTGAAAGATAGCTGGCACGTTGGACTGCCGCATGGAGAAAGCGTCGTGACTGCTCCCAGGGTAGCGGGCATCGACCTCCATGATTCGATGCATGTGGTCGCACACCAGCTGCATGTCGAGGGAGCAGATCCCCTTTCGGTTGACGAAGACGGCAGAGTTGATGTGCGGGGCACGCAGGGCAATGTGCGTGCAGTCAATGGCACCCTGCACCATGGGGAAGCCAGCAATGCGAGTGAACCCCCGTGCTTGCTCGTTCTGCTTGTCTCTGTCAAGAGGGAAGGTGATGAACCTGTTCCTCATCTGGTACAGTGCGTCTGTGACCTCCCTTGTGCAGCAGTGCACTGCATACTGTGAGATGTTGCACATGTCGCCAGCAGAGGCCTGAAATGATCCTGAGCCGTAGAAATTCAGCGCCACAGTGACCTTCACAGCCACAGACGATGCTGTCCTCGCCCTGCTCTGAGGCTGCAGCTGTGGCCGCACCAGTTGACAGATCTCGGTCACTGCCTCCTTGGTGAACCTCAGGTGTCGGATGCAATCCTCCTCGGTCACGTTGAGGTAAGAGAATTGTTCCCGAAAGGCCCTCATTGGATACGGCCTCCTGCTCAGCGGCCTGCGCCTCCTCACAGCTTGACCTGCTATGCATGGCCCTCTCTGCATGTTCCCAGTCTTGCTCAATACCTAGCAGAAGCCCTAGCAGAACACCCATAGTTGCCAGGAACTTTGTTCAACCACGGCTGTTACTTTCCGACCTGTAAGGCAGTACCTGCCAAACCACTCTCAAATGTGCTCTAGGAGCTCTCTAAGTATAGAGAGCTTCAAAAAACACTTCCTACTCCACCAGCAGCCAGAAGCAATAATCCAGCAACCAACCTGTACATCCTGCATGGTCACTTTAAATAGCACTGGTGAGGGGTTCTCCAGGCAGTCTAAGACATGTTCAGGTGTGCGCGGTTAAGACTGTGTTGAGTTGAGCGTTAACGTCCAAAATGGTGTCTATCGCTTTAAATCAGCGTTGCACACCGATTGCATGTATTTTCTCCCTACTTTACATGCTTCCAACGTTCGGTATTTGAGGATGCGCTAACTCCTATACCAAGATGGCGTCCGACGCACATCACGCTGGAAACATCATGCGCAGCCAAGCCATCTTGGCACCTCGAGAGGCTGCATAGCGCCGAAACAACAGGCGCTACACGGCCCAATTTAGCGCCCTTGGTCTTTACACAATCGGTGCAATCGAATGATTTGAAATATTAAACAAGTAGCCGTGGTCTCCAAATACCCATTATTATACTCCATCTAGTTGCAATAATGGGCTTTCGAAAAGTATACTCAATTGGCCAGGCAAAGCTGAGCTTTGCATCGTATCAAATTAACAGATAACTTCTCCTATAAGTGATGTGGTCAGATAGTATTGAGTTACCCAAATCATTTGAATCAGTAAAGTTGCAAATCGGGGAAAGAATTTCCGGTGGGGGTGTAATCGAGAAGTTGCACCCGAATTTGCTCCCGTTCTGCCGATGTCTATTTACCCCCACATTTCCTGCCAATCTCAATTACATACGCCAGAACATAAACATGGGCGTAAACAACTGGGGCCCAAGGAAAACGCCAAACTCACACCACATATCCCTTCTTTAAGTATGAAAATGAAAGTCTCAAACCACCATGTATGATTAAAAACAGAGACAGAGATAAAGATAGAGGTGACAGTTTCCTGCTACAAATAAAATTCTGGGCTTAATTTTACATCCGTTTTGAACCAGTGTAATTGCAGGAAATTTGTGTGTACGGCTCTTTAGCCTGGGGACGCAGGCATTGTAATGAACCAAGATGCATCTGGGTACAGGGATCGATAGACGGGCATAAAACAGGGAGCAAATTCAGGCGTAATATAATTACGGGCATAACACACTTGCACCGAAGTTTCCTTGATCTTTTACCCCGGATATTTGCTTTACACCCCAATTACACACATCCCTTGGTGCAAATACACAAGAAATTCCACCCACAGCCATTCAATCATTGGGTACCCAGACAAGGCTGGCAAATATTGTCCATTCTGCTCCGTTTCCTGCTATAGTCGATCGACACTGTTTAACAGATCTAGCATTCACTTTTCTGTGTAAAAACAGCCTTTTTTAAGGTGTAAGTTTTTTTTTAAATCACAATCATCCCGACAGAACACACGCACAAGAAATGGCCAGGGCCCCAAAAAAATGTAACATTTACTTGCAGTCAGTAGCCGGGACAGGGACGTAATTGCCATAAACATTGTTACGGATCGAGGGGCACATAACATCATTCCTGTCCGTGGGCAGAAGAGTCCCAGGTTTGGTGAGGAGGCCAAGGTTGTGGTAAAGAACGTTCCTCTGTTCAACTCCATCCTCGAGGAAAAAACAATGCCCCAATGTGTCGTAGCCAATGGTGTCGCTTATCTGTTTTAAGAAAAAAAAACACGGAAAAGCTTGGGTTTCCTTGTGGTGACTTGTCCTTCAAATTTTTTAACCTTTCGTCAGGCAAATGGGTCAGGCGAGTGTCACTCTGTAACCGAATCTCAAGCACACCGAAGGCAGCTGAGTGTCGCCCGATAGGAAAGCTGTTCAACAATTTTACAAAAAAAAATGGCGTCAACAGAAGAGTTGTGGTGGTGATGGTGTGACCTCCACAAGAGTGAACTGTGTGTTTGTGCACTGTGTCACTCATTGGCGTCGCCAACCCTCCAGGAATGTCCTGGAGTCTCCAGGAATTGAAGATTAATCTCCAGGACACTGCTGCGAGCAAACACCCTGGGAGAAAAATCATCGTGGGCATTAAAAAAGTTATTTTTCTCATTTTCTTTGAACACTTTAGTTTATTTAGTTATCAAAATATTGGAGATGGACCAAAAAAGGTTGTTTGGCTGCCAGTCAGGAATCATCCAATTGGATGACAAAGAGTCTGTTCATTTTCCAATTGGCTATGGGAAGGTGGGACTTCGCGAGGATGGACATGTCGAGCGACCAATGGCGGGAGAATTGGGGGGAGGGGTTGGTTGGAGGCAGGTGGTCATGTGATGAAATCTCCAGGGTAACGCCCAACCAGAGTTGGCAACCCTAGTCGCATAGCAATCAATTTTAACACATGGAATCCATTTGGATGAGAGTTGGATCGTGCTCAGTCAGGTTATCGAGCACAGCACTGAGCAGATTGAGGGGATGACCAGAGTTCCACCTTGGTCACAGATTAGCACCCCCACTGCTTAGCTTCAAGCAGCATTGACAGAAGCCCCGGAGGTGTCCGTAGTCTTAACCTCATCTACCCACTTGGAGTCCATGACGCATGGAGTACAGAAATAGGAGAAAATGGAAATATACGCAAAGATGTTTTAAAAGAAAAAATGGAAAAGCATTTGTAGGTCTAACTTCAGCTGATCTTTACAGACGGGTGGTTCCCTTAAAGAATATGAACTAGGCTCATGTTTCCACATCATGGGTCAGCAGGTCAACGTACGGTGCAGTACTGAACCATACAGACTAAAGTGCCCTAAGACTTGATCCCAGGACTGTGCTGATCTCAGCTGGCACCATCACTGGTTGCTACTATTGGCTGCGATGCTCCAGGCTAGATTGAGGGAGGGGAGGAAAGGGAGAATACAGCATATGTACCTTGTGCTGATTGCTGTCCACTTGCTATAAAGTGCTCTTATGTGGATCTTAGGTGAAAACAGGAGTCAGACCTGAGCTCTCGGTTAGCTCAAGGTCAAAAGCAATACCCTGCCAACACTCACTGCTAACGCTCATGCAGGAGGGCTGGCTACTTGGGTGAAGTAGCGGAAGGAAACTAACACTGGTGTAACTGTACCCTAGCGAGAGTCAGCACCTTCAGGTTATTCCCTCCCTAAGCCTCTCCATCTCTCTCTCCTCCTTTAAGTCACTCCTTAAAACCTACCTCTTTGACCAAGCTTTTGGTCACCTGTCCTAATATCTCCTTATGTGGCTCGGTGCCAAATTTTGTCTAATTGTGAAACGCCTTGGGGCATTTTTTGCTACGTTAACGGTGCTATAAAAATGCAAGTTGTTGTTGCTAACCTAGGTGACACGTTCTGTATAAATATAATTGATTTACTGTCAGCAGAATGGAGAGGAGTAAAATATTTTGGCTAGCAAAGCCAAAGATTTCTTGCTGTCGTTTAAAGGGTTAAACTTCAACCACGGCAGCAATGTGTCTTTACAGCCACATCACGCATTGTACCATCAGCGCTAAAGCAATTTTTAGAAATAAATGTGATAGTTACCTTTTGATTTTCTGAATGGTGAGAAGCTCAGAACTGTGGAGGAGCAGAGAGATTTAGGGGTCCATGTACAGAGGTCACTAAAAGCCAGTGGACAGATACAAAAAATAATTGGAAAAGCTAATGGAACGTGGGCCTTTCTCTCAAGGGGGCTGGAATACAAAGTGGTGGAAGTTATATCACAAAGCTTTATCTTATATAAAGCTCTGGTTAGACCCCATCTGCAGTTCTGCATTCAGTTCTGGGCACCGCATCTCAGGAAGGATATACTGGCCTTGGAGGGGGTGCAGTGCAGATTCACCAGAATGATACCAGGGATAAAAGGGTTGCGTAGATTAGGCTTGTGTTCACTGGAGTGTAGAAGATTAAGGGGTGATCTAATTGAGGTGTTTAAGACGATTAAAAGAGTTGATAGGGTAGATAGAGAGAAACTATTTCCTCTGATGGGCGAGTCCCAAACAAGGGGTCATAACCTTAAAATTAGAGCTAGGCCATTCAGGGGTGATGTCAGGAAGCTGCTGACTTTCCTCTCTATATAACTCTGAGGCCAACTGCAGAAACCCAACTAAGAAGCACTTCTTCACACAAAGGGTAGTGGAAATCTGGAACTCTCTCCCCCAAAAAGCTGTTGAGGCTGGGGGTCAACTGAAACATTTAAAACTGAGATTGATAGATTTTTGTTAGGTAAAAGTATTAAGGGTTATGGAACCAAGGAGGGTAGATGGAGTTAAGATACAGATCAGCCATGATCTAATCAAATGGTGGAATAGGCTCGAGGAGTTGAATGGGTACTCCTGTTTCTATGTTCCTTTTGAGATATTGCATTCCTTCAAACTAACTTTCCAGACCAACTGGCATGAAATACTTACCAACAAGCCGTTGGTTGTGTGGACTGTGACACACCTGGAGAAACAGTGGTGGATTGCGAGGCTTTTCAGATAGGTTGGCAAACTGTAGCCCCCAAGTCTATCTACGTCCCCACAGAGGTGAAAGTGCACAGGGTAACTGCCCATAACCTGCTGACCCATGTGCACCAGCTCCACGTTAGAGAGATGAACAGATGTAAAATTCTTCAAAATCTTCAACAAGGGGAAAAAAGATTAAAATTGGTTTCTACTTAAAAGGAAACATAAAAAGGGAGATTAGTCTTGAGTGCATTGCCTTTGAACATTATTTTTCATTTGGTTGACTGAAAATATTTAAGACACCAAAACCCGTTAGTCCTGCCCATCTCCATAGGATGGTCGAATAACCTCAACAAGGGTTTCAGGTGATGCCATAAACTCAAAAGTAAACCCAACCAAGACTGAACCTTTTTGGAGAGAATACAGAGTATGTTGAAAACTGTGCATCTTCTGGATCTGACCTGTGTGGCCACCTAGTTCTTAATCATGGTCTTCCAAAAGATTGAAGGGCATTTTCCTTAATCTAGAGCCTCAACACCATATCTTGGAATCATTGCACTAACCCCATGATCCCTACAGAGGGAGGTTGATTGGCTTCTTCCCGTGTGCAGTTAAGATGGGCAATCCAACTCCCCTGTAATAGGCATCTATTGCCAAGGTGGGCTGTCTGGATCTCGAGACCCTAACCAATTGTTCACTTTATCTTAATCAAGTTAAATTCCCAAAGGTGCAATTGTCTACTACTCTACATAAGCTAGCCAGTAGTCATCTGGGCTTAGAAACTGGATCGTACAGCACCCGGTTTTCAAGCGAGAAACAGACACTGAAGGTTCCAATATGGCGTGCAGCGTGCGTGCGCTCATTCCGTGCCGAGTATGCACCTCATGCCATATTGGTTAGGGACCCTGTAGTTGTCCAGGATCACCTGAAACAGGTGTTAGGTGTATTGCCTATGCAAATTAGGGGCCTAACACCTGTTTCAGGCACCCTCCTGAAATTGGTTAGCACCTGAGTACATCATGCGCCATGCATAATATGGTCAGTTTTCTCCAGCACAGACCAGCCAAACCAGGGGTCCTTAAAGAGACCACTGGAGGCTGTCACCAAAAAGGTAAGAAGATTTTTTTTTAAAAACTTATCTGTAATGTGGAGCCAGAAAGAGGAGTGATCCCTCTGACTCCAGATTAAAACCATGGGCCACAGCAGGCCATCAATCTCCCCCCACCCCCACCCTCCCGGACTCACCCGTGCTCCGTTGCCGGTATCCCCACTGGCCAATCTTCACGTTCTGCCCGACTAACCCACTGACGCTTGGGGTCACCAGCATGCCAGTCGCATACCAATGACACAAGAGGTTCAATTTTGTGCGCTCCTCTCGCTCATCAGTTTCAGCGCGGGGGGATCCCGTTTGCCACTTGATTCGCACTCCGAAGTCGAGCGCAAACTAATTTCTAGGCTGTGATATAGCTCTCACACAAAATGGGATGTGGGGAATGAGTCCCAGTCACTTTCCCACCAAACTCTACTCCAAGCTTTTTTCTCCATGAGGTTCCATGATAGCATCATGTAGGCCTCTCAAGTGCAAAAATTACATGGATGCTAAACAAACAAATGTGGTCAACTGGTACCATCCAATTTGCATGACAGTCAATGGCTGTGCACAATGGGAAAGATTAAAATCCTTCCCGTTCTATTGTTCCTCTATGAACACTCATAATTTCTCCGAGCATAAAGGTTTGAAAAAGAATTTAAATTTTGCTATAAAATCATAATAATCAGAAGCCATCTTGTCAAAGAAGGTCTGCAGTCAAACCTTAAGCAGGTCAGATGGTAATTACTGTTTGTCTTGATCATCAGACTTACCTTTAGATGTCCTCCAAATGTGTCATGTTTAAAGAACTGACACCAGTTGTCACCATAGCAGGTATCTTCCATCTCTCCCTCGATGACAATGTTCCTTGTCAAAACTCCCACCTCTGCCCTCATGTCTATCCCGTCCACAATTTCTCCAATGTGAAGAAACTGGGCCTTTCCTGAAAAGCAGGCAACAAAGACACAAGCTACCACACCAACAAAGTGGAGATTTCATGTCAACAAAATAATCCAAGGAGCTGCACTTTCGAGATATGGTGAAAAAAAAAAACAGGCCCCAGAACCAATCCATATTCCGAAGCAAACCAGACAATTTCAGATGTCTCCAGCTGTCTGAAACTAGGGGCCATAAATATAAAAGATAAAATATAATAAAACTAATTAGGAATTCACAAGAAACCACTTTACCCAGAGAGTGGTTAGAATGTGGAACTCGCTACCACAAGGAGTAGTTGAGGCGAATAGTATAGATGCATTTAAGGGAAAGCAAGATAAACACATGAGGGAGAAAGGAATAGAAGGATATGTTGATAGGGTGAGATGAAGTCGGGAGGGAGGAGGCTCTTGTGGAGCATAAACACCAACATAGACCAGTTGGGCCGAATGGCCTGTTTCTGTGCTGTACATTCTATGTCTGCCATTCTTTGATTACATTTTAATCTTTCTAAGTTCCACTGGCAACTCGGTATCAACTCACTAATAGTAGTGTACATCCCATGATGTATCCGGCTTCACACTCACTCTATGCCTAATCAGAAGTGTACGTTCCTTATTGCTGTACCGTTAGCATGACATGAGTTTAGAAACCATCACGGAAATCAATTATTCAGCAGTGAAATGGAACTTATCCCAGGGGATGTGAAGAGACCAATGGAGGGACTTGAGGAAGATCAGGAAAACTGGGAGAAAGAGCAAGACAGGGAAGCTGAGGCATAGAGGCCCTGACAGATGGAGACCGGCCAGTGTGTTCTGGATTTCATACAGCGGTGAGACTTGTTTGTGAAAAAAAAGCATGTGATGGTCATTTTAACTTTTATAATTTTCCCCTGGGATTGTATAATATTTTTATGATAACATCATGATAGTATTAGGGCTGGTATAAAAATGCATCACAACTTGGAATAACATTGAGCGAGAAGAATATTTATTTTTAAAGAAAGCAGTGCAGCAGTGGTTCAATATTTATTATTCACTGGAGAAATAGTTGGCTGAAAAATCAATTTTTCTCTCGTTCATCAACCTGAGCTATTCAGCAGTCAGGATAACCTGCGGCTGCTTCTTGCATGTGGTGATACGACGAGCATTCCAATTCACTTCCAGCAGTGGCTGGTGCCAGAAATAACTTACTGCCTCCCCCCCACCCCATGTCCAGTACAGTCCGTAGCACATCCCTGTTTATCCCAGACAAACGCAGCTAACCACTACCATAGGCGCCAATTACAAAGGCGCCAGTTAAACCCGTACTACGCCCAGTTCAAGCAGCTGTCCACTCCGTCTCTTTGAAGTGCGATTACCTGTCATTAAGTCCCTTCAGGCAGTGCCCCCCCTCCCCCCACCACCTACAGTTACCCTCCCCCGTAGCCTCAAACACCTGCGAGTGCTGCTCACAAACAAGTAACAAAGTTGAGACACACCCTCCGTCACAGCCTGCTGAAACGCAGGCTGCATTTATCTGCTGAATTGGTGGAACTGACCTGGAATTCCCTACCGAACACCATTGTGGGAGCACCATCACTACAAAGACTGCAGCTGTTCAAGAAGGTTGCCCACCACCACCTTCTCAGGGCATCTCGAGATGGGCAATAAAGGTTGCCAGAGTCACCCCCATCCAAAGAACAAGTGGCAAAAAAAATTATGGTCTCTAGCAGTTCTACCGTCCGTGTGAACTAACTGGTTTACAGTCACCCAACTTATTCCTTTCCCAAACACAGTGCGACATCCAGCACCCTCCAATCCTTTGGTACCTACCACAACGTGCATTTATATAGCGCCTTTAATGTAGTAAAATGTGCCAAGGCGCTTCACAGGAGCGATTATCAGACAAAATTTGACACCGAGCCAAATAAGGAGATATCAGGACAGGTGACCAAAAACTTGGTCAAAGAGGTAGGTTTTAAGGAGCGTCTTAAAAGGAGGAGAGAGAGAGGTCGAGTGGCAGAGAGGTTTAGGGAGGGAATTCAAGAGCTTAGGGCCTCAGTAACTGAAGGCACGGCCGCCAATGGTGGAGTGAAGGAAATCGGGGACGCGCAAGAGGCAAGAATTGGAGGGGTGCAAAGTTCTCGGAGAATTGTAGGGCTGGAAGAAGTTACAGAGATAGGGAGGGGTGAGGGTATGGAGGGATTTGAACACAAGGATGAGAATTTTAAAAGAGGTGTTGCCAATGTAAGTCAGCAAGCACGTGAGATTCCTATTTCCTGGTGATTTACCAATTTGAAATCCCTTTTAGAATTTTATCCCGGGATGTTTACTTTTAAATTTGCAGTTGAGCCAAATATTCAATCTTTGTCTTCATGGGCCACATAGGTAAATAGCAAGGAGCCTCAGGGACCATATATAAAGTTTATTCCTATGTTCTCATTATTTTGCATCTATTTCAAGTTGCTGATCCTAACAATATTAATGAGTACCTCTCTCCCATCAATGATGCAGTGGTCATAAAGGCAGGCCCACAAAATTCAACAGAACAAACCAACAAATAAGAAATATAAGCACAAAGGGGACCAAGTTGCCTGGACTCAACAACAACAACTTGCATTTATATAGCGCCTATAATGTAGTAAAACTTCGCAAGGAGCTTCACAGGAGCGATTATCAGACAAAATTTTTTGACACTGAGCCACATAAGGAAGTATTAGGACAGGTGACCAAAAGTTTGGTCAAAGAGGTAGGTATTAAGGAGCACCTTAAAAAGGAGGAGAGACAGGAGGAGAGGTTTAGGGAGGGAATTCTAGAGCTTAGGGCCCAGGCACCTGAAGGCACAGCCGCCAATGGTGGAGCGAAGAAAAATCGGGGGATGCGCAAGAGGCCAGAATTGGACAGCTGCATTGCTAGAGCTTGGGGGTCATGTGACTAGAATCATAGAAGTTTACAACATGGAAACAGGCCCTTCGGCCCAACATATCCATGTCGCCCAGTTTATACCACTAAGCTAGTCCCAATTGCCTGCACTTGGCCCATATCCCTCTATACCCATCTTACCCATGTAACTGTCCAAATGCTTTTTAAAACACAAAATTGTACCCGCCTCTACTACTGCCTGTGGCAGCTCGTTCCAGACACTCACCACCCTTTGAGTGAAAAAATTGCCCCTCTGGACCCTTTTGTATCTCTCCCCTCGCACCTTAAATCTATGTCCCCTCGTTATAGACTCCCCTACCTTTGGGAAAAGATTTTGACTATCTACCTTATCTATGCCGCTCATTATTTTATAGACTTCTATAAGATCACCCCTTAACCTCCTACTCTCCAGGGAAAAAAGTCTCAGTCTATCCAACCTCTCCCTATAAGTCAAACCATCAAGTCCCGGCAGCATCCTAGTAAATCTTTTCTGCACTCTTTCTAGTTTAATAATATCCTTTCTATAATAGGGTGACCAGAACTGTACACAGTATTCCAAGTGTGGCCTTACTAATGTCTTGTACAACTTCAACAAGACATCCCAACTCCTGTATTCAATGTTCTGACCAATGAAACCAAGCATGCTGAATGCCTTCTTCACCACCCTATCCACCTGTGACTCCACTTTCAAGGAGCTATGAACCTGTACTCCTAGATCTCTTTGTTCTATAACTCTCCCCAACGCCCTACCATTAACGGAGTAGGTCCTGGCCCGATTCGATCTACCAAAATGCATCACCTCACATTTGTCTAAATTAAACTCCATCTGCCATTCATCGGCCCACTGGCCCAATTTATCAAGATCCCGTTGCAATCCTAGATAACCTTCTTCACTGTCCACAATGCTACCAATCTTGGTGTCATCTGCAAACTTACTAACCATGCCTCCTAAATTCTCATCCAAATCATTAATATAAATAACAAATAACAGCGGACCCAGCACCGATCCCTGAGGCACACCGCTGGTCACAGGCCTCCAGTTTGAAAAACAACCCTCTACAACCACCCTCTGTCTTCTGTCTCCTGTCGTCAATCCAATTTTGTATCCAATTGGCTACCTCACCTTGGATCCCGTGAGATTTAACCTTATGTAACAACCTACCATGCGGTAGCTTGTCATAGGCTTTGCTAAAGTCCATGTAGACCACGTCTACTGCACAGCCCTCATCTATCTTCTTGGTTACCCCTTCAAAAAACTCAATCAAATTCGTGAGACATGATTTTCCACTCACAAAACCATGCTGACTGTTCCTAATCAGTCCCTGCCTCTCCAAATGCCTGTAGATCCTGTCCCTCAGAATACGCTCTAACAACTTACCCACTACAGATGTCAGGCTCACTGGTCTGTAGTTCCCAGGCTTTTCCCTGCCGCCCTTCTTAAACAAAGGCACAACATTTGCTACCCTCCAATCTTCAGGGACCTCACCTGTAGCTGTTGATGATTGAAATATCTCTGCTAGGGGACCCGCAATTTCCTCCCTAACCTCCCATAACGTCCTGGGATACATTTCATCAGGTCCCGGAGATTTATCTACCTTGATGCGCATTAAGACTTCCAGCACCTCCCTCTCTAATATGTACACTCCTCAAGACATCACTATTTATTTCCCCAAGTTCCCTAACATCCATGCCTTTCACAACCGTAAATACCGATGTGAAATTTTCATTTAGGATCTCACCCATCTCTTGTGGTTCCGCACATAGATGACCTTGTTGATCCTTAAGAGGCCTTACTCTCTCCTAGTTACTCTTTTGCCCTTTATGTATTTGTAGAAGCTCTTTGGATTCTCCTTTGCCTTATCTGCCAAAGCAATCTCATGTCCCCTTTTTGCCCTCCTGATTTCTCTCTTAACTCTACTCCGGCAATCTCTATACTCTTCAAGGGATCCACTTGATCCCAGCTGCCTATGCATGTCATATGCCTCCTTCTTCTTTTTGACGAGGGCCTCAATCTCCCGAGTCATCCAAGGTTCCCTACTTCTACCAGCCTTGCCCTTCACTTTATAAGGAATGTGCTTACCCTGAACCCTGGTTAACACACTTTTGAAAGCCTCCCACTTACCAGACGTCCCTTTGCCTGCCAACAGACTCTCCCAATCAACTTCTGAAAGTTCCTGTCTAATACCATCAAAATTGGCCTTTCCCCAATTTAGAATTTTAACTTTTCGGCCAGACCTATCATTCTCCATAGCTATCTTAAAACTAATGGAATTATGATCACTGGTCCCAAAGTGATCCCTCACTAACACTTCTGTCACCTGCCCTTCCTTATTTCCCAAGAGGAGGTCAAGTTTTGCCCCCTCTCTAGTCGGGCCATCCACATACTGAATGAGAAATTCCTCCTGAATACACTCAACAAATTTCTCTCCATCCAAGCCCCTAATGCTATGGCTGTCCCAGTCAATGTTGGGAAAGTTAAAGTCCCCTACTATTACCACCCTATTTTTCTTGCAGCTGTCTGTAATCTCCTTACATATTTGCTCCTCAATTTCCCGTTGACTATTTGGGGGTCTGTAGTACAATCCTATCAAAGTGATCTCTCCCTTCTTATTTTTCAGTTCTACCCAGATAGACTCCGTGGGCGAACCCTCGGATATATCCCCTCTCACTACTGCCGTGATGTTCTCCCTAATGAAGAACGCAACTCCCCCTCCTCTCTTACCTCCTGCTCTATCTTTCCTATAGCATCTGTACCCTGGAACATTGAGCTGCCAGTCCTGCCCCTCCCTTAGCCATGTTTCAGTAATAGCTATAACATCCCAGTCCCATGTACCCATCCATGCCCTGAGTTCATCCACCTTGCCCATCAGACTTCTTGCATTGAAATAAATGCAGTTTAATCTAGACTTCCCTTGGTCTTTGCCCTGCTTTCTCAGACCATCTGTCCGGTCATGTTTTGTACACTCTCCCTTACTGCCTTTTGTTTCTGTCACCACTTTACTTCCCACTGACTTCCTGCATCGGTTCCCATCCCCCTGCCACATTAGTTTAAACCCTCCCCAACAGCACTAGCAAACACTCCCCCTAGGACATTGGTTCCAGTCCTGCCCAGATGCAGACCGTCCAATTTGTACTGGTCCCACCTCCCCCAGAACCGGTTCCAATGGCCCAGGAATTTGAATCCCTCCCTCTTGCACCATCTCTCAAGCCACATATTCATCCTAGCTATCCTGTCATTCCTACTCTGACTAGCCCATGGCACTGGTAGCAATCCTGAGATTACTACCTTTGAGGTCCTACTTTTTAGTTTAACTCCTAACTCCCTAAATTCAGCTTGTAGGACCTCATCCTGTTTTTTACCTATATCGTTGGTACCTATATGCACCACGACAACGGGCTGTTCACCCTCCCCCTCCAGAATGTCCTGCAGCCGCTCAGAGACATCCCTGACCCTTGCACCAGGGAGGCAACATACCATCCTGGAGTCTCGGTTGCGTCCGCAGAAACGCCTGTCTATTCCCCTTACAATCAAGTCCCCTATCACTATAGCTCTGCCACTCTTTTTCCTGCCCTCCTGTGCAGCAGAGCCAGCCACGGTGCCATGAACCTGGCCGATGTCACCTTCCCCTGGTGAGCCATCTCCCCAAACAGTATCCAAAACGGTATACCTGTTTTGGAGGGAGATGACCGCAGGGGAGCCCTGCACTGCCTTCCTACTCTTCCTCTGTCTGTTGGTCACCCATTCACTATCTCCCTCAGTAATTTTTATCTGTGGTGTGACCAACTCACTGAAAGTGCTATCCACGACTTCCTCAGCATAGGTTTGGCTATCCTTGCTCTACGTGGCACCGAGCATTCTAGTTGGGTAACAGATGACTGGTTGTATATTCCAGGATGCACCCCTCCCCCCCCCCCCCCCACCCCCCACCAAACCCATTTCACATACCTTTGACCTTGACCTGATTAGCTTTGCACTCAGGACAAGGAAGGACGGTAAATTCCTCGGCTTGGTGCATGGAGTAATCGGTACTAGCAATGACAACCTGGTCATCCTTCTCCCAGCCTTCTACCTCATCCAGGAGATCCAACAGTAAGCCATCAGACACTTCTATCTGGAATTCTGCGAGTGGAATTCCTAATCCACAGAGGAGGGGTAAGAGGGAGGCAAAAAAAAAAATAGTATCAAAACAATTTGGTATTTTCTCTCCTGCGAGTGGTTTGGAAATTGCTGAAATGGAACGGTTAGAAAATGGGAGTTTCAAATAAACTGTTAAGCTGTGCAATTTTTCTCTACAGAATTGCAAACAGTAATATAGACAGTAAATGTTAATTACATAGAATTTACAGCACAGAAACAGGCCATTCGGCTCAACAGGTCCATGTCGGTGTTTATGCTCCACAAGAAGCTCCTCCCACCCTTCTTCATCTCCCTCTATTCACAATATATATCAATGATTTGGATGAGGGAACGGAATGTAACATTTCCAAGTTCGCAGACGACACAAAGCTGGGGTGGAATGTGAGCTGTGAGGAGGATGCAAAGAGGCTCCAATGTGATTTAGACAAGTTGGGTGAGTGGGCAAGAACATGGCAGATGCAGTATAACGTGGATAAATGTGAGGTTATCCACTTTGGTTGTAAAAACAGAAAGGCGGATTATTATCTGAATGGTGATAGATTGGGAAAAGGGGAGGTGCAACGCGACCTGGGTACACCACTCGCTGAAAGCGAGCATTCAGGTGCAGCAAGCAGTTAGGAAGGCGAATGGTATGTTGGCCTTCATTGCAAGAGGATTTGAGTACAAGAGCAGGGATGTCTTACTGCAGTTATACAGGGCCTTGGTGAGACCACATCTGGAGTATTGTGTGCAGTTTTGGTCTCCTTATCTGAGGAAGGATGTCCTTGCCATGGAAGGAGTGCAACGAAGGTTTACCAGATTGATTCCTGGGATGGCAGGACTGATGTATGAAGAAAGATTAGGTCGACTAAGCCTATATTCACTAGAGTTTAGAAGAATGAGAGGTGATCTCATCAAAACATTTAAAATTCTAACAGGACTAGACAGACTAGATGCTGGGAGGATGTTCCTGATGGCTGGGGAGTCCAGAACCAGGGGTCACAGTCTCAGGATACGGGGTAGGCCATTTAGAACCGAGATGAGAAATTTCTTCACTCAGAGGGTGGTGAACCTGTGGAATTCTCTGTCACAGAAGGCAGTGGAGGCCAAGTCATTAGATGTATTCAAGGAGATAGATATATTTCTTAATGCTAAAGGAATCAAGGGATATGGGGAAAAAGCGGGGAACAGGGTACTGAGTTAGACGATCAGCCATGATCATTATGAATGGTGGAGCAGGCCCAAAGGGCCGAATGGCCTACTCTTGCTCCTATTTTCTATGTTTCACCCTATCAGCATATCCTTCTATTCCTTTCTCCCTCATGTGTTTATCTAGCTTCCCCTTAAATGCATCAGTGCTGTTTGCCTCAACTACTCCTTGTGGTAGTGAGTTCCACATTCTCACCATTCTCTGGGGAAAGAAGTTTCTCCTGAATCCCTTATTGGATTTATTAGTGACTATCTTATATTTATGGCCCCTAGTTTTGGACTCCCCCACAAGTGGAAACATCATCTCTATGTCTACCATATCAAACCCCTTCCTAATTTTAAAGGCCTCTATCAGGTCACCCCTTAGCCTTCTTTTCTCTAGGGAAGAGCCCCAGCCTGTTAGGTTATAACTATCAGGAAAGACCGCTCAGTCCACTGTCCACAAGGTTGAACAAGCAATGGATTCCCTTTGGCTGATCATCACTGTGGAATGATTTTATGGATGGGATGCGGTTTAAAGAAAAACAATGGTCTGGGGAGGGAGAAAAGAAAGTCACAAAGATTCCCGCTCTTGATTGCTATCCCGTGGCTCCAACAGGTATGTGTGTGGACATCAGACGAGGACAGCAGTGGCTTCTCCTCTGATGCTGCCATGGTTAGACAAACTGCCAACATTTACTGCCTAGGTGGGACTGATTGATCAAAAAGGAATGGGCTTTCTCCCATTCTGAAAAATTCTTATGGTCACAAGCAGGCCTCTTGATCGGCAGCCTATCCACCACCTTAAACATCCACTCCCTCCACCACCGGCACACCATGGCTGCAGTGTGTACCATCTACAGGATACACTGCAGCAACTCGCCAAGGCTTCTTTGCCAGCACCTCCCAAACCCGCGACCTCCACCACCTGGAAGAACAAGGGCAGCAGGTGCCTGGGAACAACACCTCCAAGCACTGTTCCCTCTAACTTTTCTCAGCCATGTGTGGAATGAATTTGGGTTTGCGCACCGATATAAAGGCTGTGCGCCACCGTAAAAAAAAAAATCACAACCTTGAATAGAAGATCTTTTTAGAAAACATTATTCAGGGTAAATAACAAACAGAACAAATGTACAAAATAATGGATAATTGTAACAAGGCGAGCTGTCAAGGATTTTTAAATCAAACAAAACTGGTTATAGAAACCTCAGAAGTAAACACTGTCACCAGAGGAATGGGGACATCCTGATTGAGACCCAGAGTCTGTAGATGATGGAGGAGAGGGTGACTATCTCTGGTTCGCATGTTTTTCTCTTCTGTCTCTCCCTCTCTTCCCGTGTTCATATATTGTGTCCAGGTTTACTTCTCTACCACTTGACAGATGAGATTTGATCTGCATAAACATATCAAGGTGGTTTTCTTTCAAACCGTTTCATGATTTCGTTTTTATATTATTCATAAGGCTGAAGCCACACTCACAATCAGCACGTGAAGTTTGAAACGTTGCCCATATACCCACTCATTGTGAAACCACACTGTACCGCATTTTGTAGAGTGAAAGTCACCATGTCCTGAAATGTTTTCAATGACTTTGTTTCAATCTTCTCTGCAATTAAGTACTTGTAGTCATTGTACTGGCTCACAGTGAGCTCCATCTCATCCATGATGTTTTGCCCAGGAGACCTTACTTGACCAAGGATCAGGATTTGTCAACCAGCTTTTCAATATTCTCAGTGCCAAATTCATAGCTGATTTGTTGTGGGGCAAGTGAAGCGACATCGAAAGCCGACCGTTCATTGAGTTCATTTTCTGGGAACCCTTTTTTCCAGATGATCACAATGCAGGGATACTAATGTCAGAATGGAATCTCCCTTGAATGCATTATGCACAAGAGAGGAACCAATTAGATTTTTCACTGTGTTTCACCAGAAAACTGTCTCGCTGAGATACTGTCCACTGATCCTGCGGATCTTGGCCCTCGTTACCTGTATAGCTTCGATTGTTGTTAAACAGCTCTTCTGAAAGCATTTGCACAATTCTGCTAGCTGACACAGAATATCATTCAACGTCGCTATGGTGATACGGTAAGTAGAGTCTGAGAGCTTCTTCAGGCAATACTCGGCAACTGGGTCATTGTTCTCTATTTCTTCATGCTCAAAGTATTGAAGAAGAGCATCGTAATTGCGCATCAGAGCACTAACAGCAAAATGTCTCGACAGTCACCTCACTTCATTTAGAGGTCGAAAAGACACAGCTTCACATTCTGTGACATTTGCAATTTCCTCAAATTGTCCTTTTCGAACTGAAGATCTGCAGAAGACTGTATAAATGGTTCTCAGCAATGTCTCGGTTTCCTTTATCATTGGTACTTTGTTCCAGGCATCAACAATTCCTAAATCTTCTCGATGGGCCACAGTGTTGCTTTACTAAATGTGGAATGACCTGCTTAAGCTGCGTGGCAGTGCCATTGTTTTTTCCCCAGCATAACAGAAGCACCATCTGAAGCGAACATCACCATTCTCATCATGTCCAGCTGATTCAGAGTGTAGAAGTCTTCGATAGTCATTGTAATAACCGGTGCATTGCAAGAAGTTAATTTAACAATTCCACTGAACGCTGTCTTGTGCCCTGCAGAAGCCACTTCCCTGAACTTGAAATAAATGATAAGCATCTTGCTGACTGAAATATCCGTGCTCTCATCAATAATTAGTGTCTGAAATAAAGACTGGTGAATCTCCGACATAATTGACAACACTGTTGACTGATTCCAAAAATTCAAAAGGCATAGTTTTTGCTAGGCCAGCTCGCTGGTACCTGGAGATATTTAGCCATGTGGTCATGTATATGTTGCACAGAGCGCATGGAGTTGTTCATTTGTACTCCAAGTAGTACATTGTCTGACAATCTTTATTTCACCTGGCTTCGATCGCTGTCTCTCCGTCAGGTCCGTTCTATTCTCTCTGTCAGCAGCAGTTTCTGTAAACATTTTCTGCAAGCTGAATCCCAGTGGGCGAGAATTTATGCTTTTAAGAACAACCACAGCAGATTCATGTGATTGGCTTGATAAATGCCTCTTCATATAGTCTAACTTCCATCCGTCTTCCCATTTCTTGCCAGTGGAGGAATCACCCGATATTTTTGCTCCAGCACACATTTTGCAGATCAAGCCCACATCTGCACTGTATTGGAATATCTCCCTCAGTTGTACATGGATCTTGCTCCTTGATTCATGAGATTCAACCTCTACAATTTCATCGAGCCACTGTTCTTTGAATGCGAGTCAGGATTTCTTCTTAGCGCTGGCTCCATTGTTGATGATGCTATTGCCATCCACTTAAACATGGGTATGACGGTGTGGTGTTACAGTGACTCACGACTCCCTCCCGAGCTTTTTGTTGAATCCTCTCGGCTCCTCTCTCTCGAGCCTTCTGCTGACTGCAATTTTTATCCTCTCGCTCCTCTCCACTCTCGAGCCTTCTGCTGACTGCGCTTTTTATCCCGGCTGTGCACGGAGTGCCAAAGTGCGTGGCACTCAACGGACTGCTGTGCCGTCACGCATGCGCGCAGCTTACAAGGAATGGTGCCTCCAAGTTCCCCTCCCAAGACTCACACACCATCCCGAATTGGACACATATCGGCCATTCCTTCATCATCCCTGGGTCAAAGTCCTGGAACTCCCAACCTAACAGCACTGTGGGAGAACCTTCACCACACGGACTGCAGCGGTTCAAGGCGGCTCACCATCACCTTCTCAAGGGGCAACTTGGGATGGGTGTTAAATGCCGGCCTTGCCAGCAATGCCCATGTCCGGAGAGTGAATTTTTTAAAAATTGAAATGGTGGCCACTTGGGTGAAATAATCGAGTGTGGAAGCACTTTAAAAGGAAAGAAGAACAGAAAGTGGGAGAAACTAATAATCCTCCTGTAAAATGACAGTCACACACAATTCAGAAGACAGCTGCCTTGAAAAAAACATTATACGCCGAGCAAAATAATATTTTGGTACCTTTTTTCCATTGACTTGAGGCAGATACTGCAAACTTCACTCCATCGACTGTCACAAACTCCCTGTGGGCGATCGCTTTTCCACCTGTATCATGGTTCTCATAGTCTCGAACATCTTCACTGCAGGACAAGTTCCCACCGCCAATGACGCTCACAAGAGCCCAAGCTTGTCTGTCCATTAAACCGGGAAAGAAAATTATAAAAGGAATCATCTTCTCGTGAGAGGGAAAGGAGACACTGTGGTGACCAAGATGATATTAGGACCAAGATCATATTATTTGCCAGCAGCACTATCCTAACACCTGTCAAAATAAACAAATAACTAACCTTTTCCCATCGAGCAGAATGCTGCAATGTCGGAGGTGCCGTCTTTCGGATGAGATTAAACCTGTCTGTCCGCTCAGGTGGATGTAAAAGATCCCATGGCACTATTCAAAGAAGAGCAGGGGTGCTCTCCCCGGTTTCCTGGCCAATATTAATCCCTCAATCAACCTCACTAACATAGATTATCTGGTCATTATCACATTGCTGTTTGTGGGATCTTGCTGTGCGCAAACTGGCTGCCGCGTTTCCTACATTACAACAACGACTACACTTCAAAAGTACTTCACTGGCTGCAAAGCGCTTTGAGACGTCTCAAGGTCATGAAAGGCGCTATATAAAATCAAGTTATTTTTCCTTCTTTATTGGCAGACACCATATTAACTGCCTTGACAGTAAAATGTCAATAAATCACTCATCTGTTGGGAGCTAAAAGTACTGTAATAATACTGTCTGCTGTCACAGCTTCTCAAAGCAAACCTACACAATCAACGTATCAAACAGCTTCGAGCGCTAATAACACTCAAGGAACCATGCTGCCTGTCCGTTAAACCAAATAACGTTGGTTTTAAAACCATCTAGCCACATCAAAAAAAACCTGTAAAACTTACAGTACCATGCGAGTAAATGTTTGGTCGGGCAGCATTTAGTCTCTTTTCAAACGTTATGTGCACAGTTCTGATCTCAATATTACAAAAAGGATATAGAGGAACTCGAGAAAGCGCAAAGAAAGGGTTTACAATGATGACATCAGAAGTGAGAGGTTATAACTATCAGGAAAGAGTGAAAAAGCTGGGGCCCTTTCCTCTTGAAAAAAGATGACAGAGACGGGTGAATAAAAATCTCTATATCCTAGCTCCAGCTTAGGTTCTCCTAACTTCTCCGACAGCTCAGTGAGTAAACGTAGCACCCAGCCTCACACACAGCCAGAAAGAGCAACAAGATCCCCAGTTCAGTGTACGGGGATTGAACTGAAGTTAGGCAGCAATTGACCTCAGTGGGGCTAGCCCAAGTTAGGGAGAGAATCAGCCAGGGTTTTCATTCATGGTCACTAACCTTGCCGGAAGTGTGCGTGAGTGGATAAGATTGGGGTCAGCTTGTAGTGCCTCTCATGCCCTGCCACCAACACCAATTTGCATTTATATAGCACCTTTAACATAGTAAAACGTCCCAAGGTGCTTCACAGGAACATTATCAGACAAAATTTGACACCAAGCCACATAAGGAGATATTGGGCAGCTGACCAAAAGCTTGATCAAAGAGGTAAATTTTAAGGAGCAACTTAAAAGGAGGAGAGAGAGGTAGAGAGGTTTAGGGAAGGAATTCCAGAGCTTAGGGCCTAGGCAGCTGAAGGCACGGCCACCAATGGTGGAACAAAGGAAATGGGGGATGCGCAAAAGGCCAGAATTCACTTTCTAGGTGGTTCAAACGTGAAGAATGGCAACTTGTGCAAGATGAAACTGTACCCAGCGTAAGTCCACACTTTAGGAGAACAAAAACGAGAGGAGAAAATCAGAAAATTGACCCGTAGCTTGTTTTTTTTTTAAGAAAAATAGGGAAAGGGAGAAGGCAGCAGTGATGGATAATAATAACGATTGCATTCCTATCAAGTTTTCTTTAAATTCTAAAAATAGTCCTAAATGGGCCCTTCGCAAGAAACAGTATTTCAGTTGCATCTTACCTGTAACTTAAGTCTTGAACATGTCTACTTTTAAGAAGTTCTTGAATAGTCTTCTTTGTTTCTAGTAGTAGATTTTTGGCAGCGGAATCCTTGACGGCGATAGCGATTATCCGCCCAGAATCTTGAGACTGTAGGAAATGTTGCAGCCTCCTGCTTTCCTCGACATAATCATGGGTGTCAAACCTGTCCATCAGCAGCACCTGCCCCGTGTCCTGATCGACCACTCGGACGTTTAAGCCACGGGTCGCTGGCTTCTCAAAATACGATCCAAACTCCAGACCGGCGGGCGGCAAGGTCTTGGACAGCAGTGTCCAGGACGATTTCTTGGCGCCATGCAATTCCAGTGTGCCCCCAGCTCCCACGCCGAGGAATTTCTGGCCAAAGCCCGGCACTGCTTCACCTTCGTCGGACCGGCCGTACAGTGTGATGGTGGCTCGCGATTTGTAGAGACATTTCTCTGCTCCAATGTGAAGCGCCCCCCCATCCTTTACCAGGATGTATCGGGATTTTAAGGAAATATTTTTGGAACCATCGGCACTATCAGCGAAGACTAACATGCCTGTGCAATGATACAAAGAATAAAACCCTTCAGCTCGCTGAAAATCTAAAAATGCATTTGAACAAACAGTTGAAATGCAATTGTAGGCATTATAGTCAAAAGCTCTGAGCGGGCGGAGGGGGAGAGGAGGCGGGCGGGAGAGGAGCTCATACTTTTATAGTAAGAAGGAACATGAGATAGGAGCAGACCATTCAGCCCTTCAAGCCTGTTCCGCAATTCAATTCGATCAAATCCGAATTTTAACTCCACCTATCAGTTCTGTAACCCTTAATACCCTTACCTAACAAAAATCTATCAATCTCAGTTTTGAAATTTTCAATTGACCCCCAGCCTCAACAGCTTTTTGGGGGGGGGGAAGAGTTCCAGATTTCCACTCCCCTTTGTGTGAAGAAGTGCTTCCTGACATCACCCCTGAACGGCCTAGCTCTAATTTTAAAATTATACCCCCTTGTTCTGGACTCCCCCACCAGAGGAAATAGTTTCTCTCTATCTACCCTATCGAATCCTTTAATCATCTTAAGCACCTCAATTAGATCACCCCTTAATCTTCTATACTCAAGGGAATACAAGCCTAGTCTATACAGCCTGGCCTTATGATTTAACTTGGAAGCTCTCTGTTTAAACTCCAGCAACGTGCTGTGCTGTGAGCTTTAATTTACAAATTGCAGCTTTAAGCAAATCTTGTTTCTTTGGCTAATTTGAGGGAGATACCACTAAATGGGTATCCTTAACGTGGACGCTAAGATTATAACTGGTGCATCAATGTGATGAGAGCTCTCATTCCAATCCAGTAAACTTTGTGGAGCATGAGTCTGTGTGGGCTGGTGGGGGGGGAAAAAAGAGAAGAGACAGAGACGACCCAGGTGACAAAGAGGGAATACACTAACATTAAGTATATTTTTTTAAAGGGAAAATGGGAGGGAAGAGGATCCCTTGATGGCTCAGTGGGTATATGCACCATTTGGTATGATACTGTGCCATATAGACCAGGACATTGCAGGTTCAATACGTGATCTTTGCTTAGGTGGCTGATCTCAGTCAGGAATGCAATGGGACCACAATGGCTGTGCTCTAGGGTGGGCCTGAGGCAAAGATTGACCAAAGTCCATGCTCCAGATCACTAACCACTCTCCTGAGAGAGAGAGAGAGAATGAATATATTGTGGATGGTATGGGCTTGGCTATAATTTACTCCACAATAGAATAATTGGCGTGTCAACCCTCACCAATTAGACTCACGCATGAAGAATGCCTCCTTAGGCAAGGTACCCACAGAGCGTCCAGCATCCCACCAGGTGTATAGTTCAAGAATCAAAAAGGATATAGAAGCACTGGACAAAGTGCAAAAAAGATTTACAAGGATGATACCAGAACTGAGAGGTTATAATTATCAGGAAAGATTGAACAGGCTGGGGCTCTTTTCTCTAGAAGAGAGAAGAGACGGAGAGGTGAACTGAGAGAGGTCTTTAAAATTATGAAGGAGTTCAATAGGGTAACGGTAGAGAAGATGTGGGGGAGTCCAAAACTAGGGGCCATAAATATAAGATTATATCCAATAAGGAATTCAGGAGAAACTTCTTTACCCAGAGAGTGGTGAGAATGTGGAACTCACTACCACAAGGAGTGGTTGAGGCAAATAGTATAGATGCATTTAAGGGGAAGCTAGATAAGTAAATGAGGGAGAAAGGAATGGAAGGATATGCTGATAGGGTGAGATGAGGTAGGGAGGGAGGAGGCTCGTGTGGAGCATAAACACCAGCATAGACCAGTTGGGCCGAATGGCCTGTTTGAGATGTAAAATTTTATGTAATACACTGCCTTCAAGAGGGGAGAAAATTTGGGAGGTTGGGGGGGGGGGGATATACTTTTAAAGGCATAGTAATTAAAAGCAACAAAATTATTACATAATTAACTCAAATGGTTAAATTCAGCTGAATTAAAACTTATAAACAAGAAATCTGAATGTGATGAGAGAAAAAAAAAATTCTTCTGGTAAAATTGTCCAGAGACACTTATGCTTGTAATGTTATTCGCCATCTTACCTCCTTGCTGAATGATAATGGAATGTACGGTTGCTGATGAAACAAGTCGGAGATTATCTCCTTTATTGATGATGATTTTTTTCTGTTTGTTGTGACCCGGTTTCCAGTCCTTAAGTCCAAAGTGTTGATCAGGACAGTTCTCTGAAATATCGCAGCAAAGCAATTACATCAGTCACCAACCTCTGAAAATGATTCTCTATCGTCAATACAAAGAGAGCACAACTCCAGGGGTCAGTATTTTGAATGTTAAACACTTCTTTACTTCTAAAATTCTGAGGGGTTCTGATAGAGTAAATAAGGAGAAACTATTTCCGCTGACAGGAGGGTCGGTAACCAGAGGACACAGATTTAAGATAATTGGCAAAAGAACCAGAGGAGGAGATGAGGAGGCATTTTTTTTTTTAAATGCAGCGGGTTGTTCAAAATGAGACCAAAAATGAACTTATAAGCTTGGAACAGTACCAGTACCTCATGAGCGGTGAAACTAGACTCTGCGTTGTGACATTTCCCATCCGTGGGGTAATTTTGACTTTGGGTGATATCGATTCAGCCACCCATTATACATCTCACCCACTAACTTCGATGGGAATGGAAATCGGGAGAGGTGTATAACAAGCGGCTGAATTCCATCGCCCGTTCTACACCACTTGTCCAAAATCAAAATTACCCTCCTGATCTCATTTTCAACTGAGATTTTAGCAGGGTTTTCCCATAAATTTGCCTAATTCAGCCAGACTATCTGGGAGGAGGGAGAAGAAAAAAAGTGAATGGGATGTGGGGGGGGGGCATGAAAGTCAGTGAAAAATAAAATTACTGGGAAAATAGTCATGCTACAGAAGATTCTGACAGACCCCACCCAATAGATTTGTGTTTTGAGGGGATGGGGAGGGTGGTTGGTTAAAAAGGTTAACAATAAGCTAACTGGTTCTCTGATACAATCCAAAGAGAACCGATAACTACCCCTCTTCCCCCAGGGTTCAGGTTAAACTCAATGAAATCCTTAAAACATCATTTTCAAGGCGAACTAAATTGTAAGCTAAAAGGACTAATACATAATACGATGATATTGCAGTCAGGCTGGAGTTTGCTTATCATGGAGAAGGGCCAATGAGGTGCAGCCTTTATCAGCCATAATTACCACGGCACATGGGATTAGGACTATTGCTCATATGGAAGATAACATAGGAAAAGGAGTAGCCCATTCAGCCCTTTGAGCCAGTTCAGTCATTCAATTAGATCATGGCTGATCTGTATCTTAACTCCATCTACCCGCCTTATTTCCATAACCATTAATACCCTTTGCCTAACAAAAATCTATCAATCTCAGTTTTGACATTTTCAATTGACCCCCAGCCTCAACAGCTTTTCGGGGAAGATAGTTCCAGATTTCCACTACCCTTTGTGTGAAGAAGTGCTTCCTGACATCACCCCTCAATGGCCTAGCTCCAATTTTGAGGTCATGCCCCTTTGTTCTGGACTCTCCCACCAGAGGAAATAGTTTCTCTCTATCAACTCCTTTAATTATCTTAAATACCCCTTAATGTTCTATATAACACCAACACGGGCTGGTTGGGCCGAATGGCCTCTTTTTGCGTTGTAATTTCTATGCAGTTCTACGATGAAATAAAACCCCAAGTTTTCTGACTGAAAATATTTTGTTTCCTTGTTGATCAGAAAAGACGGAGTCAGTTTCAAACGATCCTTGGACATAATTGCAGGGAAAAGAATAAAACCCAAAATTTAGAAAGCCGGCATCTAATTCCAGTTTTTGTTTGATTGAAATAGAATATCGTCAAAATGCTCAAGAACAACGTGTAGAGCCAGAATTACGTAATGCTGATCAGGCAAGGAGGAAATTGGTTATGCAACAATTTACAGAAGATGGAAGGAACCAGACCAAAGTGTATTAATTGTTTGCAAATATAATTTTTAACACAGAAGTTCTTAGCACCCTTTTCAAATTCCCTATAATAAAGGGAATACAAAATCCATTAGCACTGCGTGCTTCACCAACTGTAACTTGCATTTATATTGCGCCTTTAACGTAGTAAAAACGTCCTAAGGGGCTTCACAGGAGCGATTATCAGACAAAGTTTGACATCGAGCCACATAAGGAGATATTAGGACAGGTGACCAAAAGCTTGGTCAAAGAGGTAGGTTTTAATAAGCTTCTTAAAAAGGAGGAGAGCGAGGCAGAGAGCTTTGGTGGGGGAGGGGGGGAAATTCCAGAGCTTAGGGCCTAGGCAATTTAAGGTACGGCCGCCAATGATGAAGCAAATGGAATTGGGGACACGCAAGATGCCAGAATTGGAGGACTGCAGAGATCTCGGAGGGTTTTAGGGCTGGAGGAGGTTACAGAGATAGGGAAGGGGGAGGCCATGGAGGGATTTGAAAGAAAGGATGAGAATTTTTTTTAAATTGAGGCAATACCGGACCAGGAGCCAATGTAGGTCAGCGAGCACGGGGGGGGGGGGTGATGGGAGAACGGGACTTGGTGCGATTTAGGATAGGGGCAGCAGAGTTTTGAATGAGCTCGAGTTCGTAGAGGATGGAAGAAGGGAGGCCGGCCAGGAGAGCATTGCAATAGTCAAGTCTAGAGGTAACAACGGCATGGATGAGGGTTTCAGCAGCAGATGAGCTGAGGCAGGGGCGGAGACGGGTGATGTTACGGAGGGGGAAGTAGACAGTCTTGATGATGGAGTGGATATGGGGTCGGAAGCTCAGCTCAAAGAGGATGTAATGGTTGCGAACGGTCTGATTCATCCTCAGACAGTGGCCAGGGAGAGTGATAGAGTTCCTACACAAGTGCTTCACAAATAACAAAGCCGACAGTTCACATCTTTCAGTAGGTTTCGGCCTCTGAAATACAGTAATTAAATCAACGTCCTGGTTTTCAAAGGTCACATGCCTGATCAGACACTTACCATCTCGCTCGTACTTGGTACCTATACCCAACACGATGGCGAGCACAATGAGAAATATACCCACACAGATACCAACGCATATAAAGCTGCTCTTCACTTTCTTTCTCCTTGTGTACTCGGACTCTCGACGCTGATCATTTCCTCTGAGGGTAAAGGTGGTTTGATTGTCTGTTTTGGTGGAGGACCATTGCGCCGAGGGGTTGTACACCCTGGGAGCGGGGGGCAGGCGGACGGGTGTTACTCTCCCGGGGACATAGCCTGACGAACGGCAGTGCTTCCCATTCGAAGCTGGAGTAAGAGCAAGGGGGCGACCAGGCCTGTTGGTATCCTCTTGCATGTTTGCCAGTTAGCTGCAGAGATAAAAACGAGCAATTAGGAACAGGAAGGTTAAAAGTGTATCAGCAAAAAGCATTTCTTCTGTCTTTGCCATCGCTTGTTAACAGCGCGCCAATGCTACAGAATAGCTTGGATCCCGAGGCTGCAATCTCAACAGGGCATCCGCCCTCTATTCTACTGTTTCCATCTTGTGTCAAACGCACTGGGCCATCTACAGTGTGGCTCACAACAGAGCTGTGGGCTGAGAGAACAATACAGTTTTTGTACTGCTCCTCTGACAAAGACCCAGTGCTGTAATTTATACAAAGAAAGGATGTTTCCATTAAAAGGAAGCGTGTCCATGAATCAAACAGTTAGGAGGGTGTACTTAGAAGCAAAGAGGCTCTGGTTCTGTTCCAGCTATTCATAAGCACTCTTATAACCCGCTGAGACAGGGAGAGTTACTGCAACACACCCACAGAGTACTTCCCAACTATTAGCGTACAATAGTTTACTAAGGACGACAGTAAGTCTTCTGGGAACTGCCAAGGCGGGAGTTTCTCATTAGTCTGCCCACAAAAAACAATTCAAGAGATGGTGCTATTGAAGAGCTCTATTATAAATAACACTCAGTAGATTTCTCTACTAAACAATGCGTTGCAGAAGAAAAAGAAAAAAGACTCGCATTTATATAGCGCCTTTTACGATCTCAGTCCATGAAACACTTTTGAAGTGTAGTCGCTGCTGTAATGTAGGAAACGCAGCAGTCAATTTGCACACAGCAAGATCCCACAAACAACAATGAAATAGATGACCAAATCATCTGTTTCAGGTGTTGGTTGAGGGATAAATACTGGCCCAGGACACCAGGGAGGATCTTCCCTGCTCTTCTTTGAAATAGTGCCATGGGATCTTTTCCATCCACCCGAGAAGGCAGAAAGGGCCTCAGTTTAATGTCTCATCCGAAAGACGGCACCTCCGACAGTGCAGCACTCCCTCAGTACTGCACTGGGAGTGTCAGCCCGGATTTTGTGCTCATGTTTCTGGAGTGGGGCTGACTCAGAGGTGAGAATTCGACCCACTGAGCCAAGGCTGACATCTGCAAGGTGAACTATTTTGTAAGCTAAAAAGGACTAATGCATAGGGAAATAATATGTTATCATTGCAGTCAGCCTAGAGTTTGTTTATCAGGCCACACAAGTCAATCTGGTTTCAAAACTGGAACAGTCTGCCTGCTCCCAAAAAAAGCCTATTTTTACTTTTGATTCTGATCTTTGGCTTTTGGAGTCATAGAGTTATACAGCACGGATAGAGGCCCTTCGGCCCATCGTGTCCGCGCCGGCCATCAGCCCTGTCTACTCTAATCCCATATTCCAGCATTTGGTCCGTAGCCTTGTATGCTATGGCATTTCAAGTGCTCATCCAAATGCTTCTTGAATGTTGTGAGGGTTCCTGCCTCCACAACCCTTTCAGGCAGTGAGTTCCAGACTGCAACCACCCTCTGGGTGAAAAAGTTCTTTCTCAAATCCCCTCTAAACCTCCCGCCTTTTACCTTGAATCTATGTCCCCTTGTTATAGAATCCTCAACGAAGGGAAAAAGCTCCTTAGTATCCATCCTATCTGTGCCCCTCATAATTTTGTACACCTCAATCATGTCCCCCCTCAGCCTCCTCTGCTCCAAGGAAAACAAACCCAATCTTCCCAGTCTCTCTTCATAGCTGAAGCGCTCCAGCCCTGGTAACATCCTGGTGAATCTCCTCTGCACCCTCTCCAAAGCGATCACATCCTTCCTGTAGTGTGGCGACCAGAACTGCACACAGTACTCCAGCTGTGGCCTAACCAGTGTTTTATACAGCTCCATCATAACCTCCTTGCTCTTATATTCTATGCCTCGGCTAATAAAGGCAAGTATCCCATATGCCTTCTTTACCACCTTATCTACCTGTTCCGCCGCCTTCAGGGATCTGTGAACTTGCACACCAAGATCCCTCTGACCCTCTGTCTTGCCTAGGGTCCTCCCATTCATTGTGTATTCCCTTGCCTTGTTAGTCCCTCCAAAGTGCATCACCTCGCACTTTTCCGGGTTAAATTCCATTTGCCACTGTTCCGCCCATCTGACCAACCCATCTATATCGTCCTGCAGACTGAGGCTATCCTCCTCGCTATTTACCACCCTACCAATTTTTGTATCATCAGCGATTGGAAGGTAATTTTGATTTTGGACGATCGTATAAAACGGGCCATATTGACTCAGCCATCCTTTAAACAACCTCTCCCCATCTTCATTTCCATAGATGTCCACCCATTTTACACTATCGCCCAACGTCAAAATTACCCCGTTTGAGAGTTATGCACTGCCCTCAAGAAGCACCAGCTAATTTATTCCCCCCTCCCCACTTTTTAATACAATGTAAAGCCGAAGCTCCTGGTGGGATTTTACTCTAAATTAATCCGCACCAGTTTTATAAAAATAGCTACACATCCACAGCACTGGGCAACATCTTGTAGAAGCTGTGGCTCAGTGAGTTGCACTCTTGCCTCTGAGTCAGAAAGTTGTGGGTTCAAGTCCCACTCCAGATACTTGAGCCCATTATCAGGATAATACTCCAATGCAATACTGAGGGAGTTCTGCACTATCGGAAGTGCCACCTTTCAGATGAGACTTAAACCAAGGTCCCATCTGCCCGCTCAGGTGAACATTAAAAAAAAAGCAGGGGAGCTCTCCTCAGTGTCCTGGCCAACATTTATTCCCCAACTAACACCACTAAAGAAAAGATTATCTGGTCATTATCACATTGCTGTTTGTGGGATTTTGCTGTGTGCAAATTGGCTGCCACGTTTCCTACAACAGTGACTACACTTCAAAAGTACTTCATTAATTGTAAAGCGCTTTGGGACATCCTGAGGTTGTGAAGGACGCTATAGAAATGCAAATCTTTCTTTCTTTAGGAGCTTCCCATTAAGACTTCTTCAACAAGGTATGTCTTTGAAGCCACTCACACCTCTCAGCCAACAGAGAAGGCTGTGAACTGTTGGGTTTCATTTTCTATGCCCTAATTGCGAGTACATTTTTCATTAACACGATCCGCTGTAGCTCATAGTACTAAATCAACCTGAATTGCACTCAAAAGATTTTGTTTGCCTTCTTGACTACCATGTACCATGGATAACTATACCCCTCCCCATTCTACAAAGGTGAATTAGACACTGGATAGTAATTAAAATAACCAGCCATCCCCCCCACACACCCCCCCCATCCAAAACAAAGCCAACGCACTCTGGGAAAAAAAGACTTGTATTTCTATAGCACCTTTCACGACCTCAGGACATCCCAAAGTACTTTACAGCCAATGAAGTACTTTTTGAAGTGTAGTCACTGTTGTAATGTAGGAAACACAGCAGCCAATTTGCACACAGCAAGATCCCACAAACAGCAATGTGATAATGACTAGATAACCTGTTCTTATTTTTTTTTTAAAAGTGGTGTTGGTTGAGGGATAAATATTGGCCAGAACAATGGGGAGAACGTCCCTGCTCTTCTTCGAATAGTGCCATGGGATCTTTTTCACCCACCCGAGGGGGCAGGCGGGGCCTCAGTTTAACATCTCATCCAAAAGACAGCACCCCCTCAGTACTGCACTGGGAATTACAGCCTAGATTTTGTGCTCAAGTCTCTGGCGTGGGACTTGAACCAACAACCTTCTGACTCAGAGGCGAGAGTGCTACCCACTGAGCCACAGCGGACACTCTGGGCCAAGCCAGGGTGTATTAAATGTCTCCAGGGGAAAGTACTTCTGATGTACATGACTCGACACATGATTGTTGGTCTTGGCTGTGGTATACATCAGCTGTAGGATTATTAAGCATCAGGAAACCCAGGATCAGCATGCAGCACTACTCCTCCGCTACTGAGGTTTCCTGGCTCAGGATTCCCTCTCTATCTGCGACGTACTTCACAGCCAGTTGCTAGCTAATTCCACAGCTGATGTCGAGCAGCTCCCTGAGGAGTGTGGAAAGACCCAATTCTTCATAGGGTGGTGGGGGAAGAGGGAAGAAGAATAGGAAACAAACTGACAATTTATACAAATTCAAAGCTTCCAAAAAGAGATTGAACTCATTTTTAAAAGTAACGCCTTAAGCTTAAGGTAGGAGAAGAAGAATAAGGAGGTCACATACGCCTTGGAAAATAAGAATCTAAATGGGGTAGAGGAGCAGAGGGATCTGGGGGTGCAGATTCACAAATCACTAAAAGTAGCGACGCAGGTTAATAAGGCCATAAAAATAGCAAACCATGCACTGGGGTTCATTTCTAGAGGGATAGAATTGAAAAGCAGAGAAGTTATGTTAAACTTGTATAGAATCTTGGTTAGACCACACTTGGAGTACTGTGCACAGTTCTAATCTCCATATTATAAAAAGGATATAGTGGCACTGGAGAAGGTGCAAAAAAGATTTACAAGGATGATACCAGAACTGAGAGGATATACCTATCAGGAAACATTAAACAGGCTGGGGCTCTTTTCTCTAGAAAAAAAGGCTGAGGGGTGACCTGATAGAGGTCTTTAAAATTATAAAAGGGTTTGCTAGGGTAGCTGTAGAGAAGATGTTTCCAGGTGGGGGGGGGAAAGAGACCAGAACTAGGGGCCATAAATATAAGATAGTCACCAATAAATCCAATAGGGAATTCAGAAGTAACTTCTTTGCCCAGAGAGTGGTTAAAATGTGGAATTCATTACCACAAGAAATGGTTGAGGCGAATAGCATAGATGCATTTAAGGGGAAGCTGGAGTACATGGGGGGAGAAAGGAATAGAAGGATATGCTGATAGGGTTAGATGAAGAGGGGTGGGAGGAGGCTCGTGTGGAGCATAAACACCGGCATAGACCAGTTGGGCCGAATGGCCCGTTTCTGTGCTGTAAACTCTATGCCACATGCTCACAAAAAGTTCCAACCTTGATCTCTTAATAAAAGGAAACCTGGGCCAATGCTCGAGGAGAACAAGTCACATAGATTTAGTTCAAATCAACTGATTAAATTCACAACTTAATGTTTGCAAGCATGAAAACTTGAGGGTATAGATTCCAACTCTCCTAATATGGAAAAAAAACAGGAGCAACGGAGGCAGGTTAGTGCTGGGGGTGGAGACCCTTTATTACAGTACAGGTGTGGGGGGAGAGTCTGTACAACATCAACTTGCATTTATATAGCCCCTCTAACTTGGTAAAATGTCCCAAGGCGCTTCACAGGAGCGATTATCAAACAAAATTTGACACCGAGCCACATAAGGAGATATTAGGACAAGTGACCAAAAGCTTGGTCAAAGAGGTAGGTTTCAAGGAGTGTTTTAAAAGAGGGAGAGAGAGAGAGGTAGAGAGGCGGAGAGGTTTAGGGAGAGAATTCCAGAGCTTAGGGCCGAGGCAGCTGACCGGACGGTCGCCAATGGTGGGGCGATGAAAATCGGGGACGCGCAAGAGACCAGAATTGGAGAAACGCAGAGATCTCGGAGAATTGTAAGGCTGGAGGAGGTTACAGAGATGGTTGGGGGAGGGGGGGGGCGGCGAGGTCAATGGATTACCACAAATTATGCAGATGAATATCCCACATTTGGGGACATAGCAGGCTTTCCCATAACGCATGTGCAATGGGCTAGCATCATCCTGGGAGAACCACCTTCTTGATCATGAAATCCCCCCTGCCAGGTAAGTGGAGCACTGGAACCCATTCTATTATTTCTTCCAGCCTCTCCCGTTTTAATTTCAGACCTGATCTACAGGCTTTTAATCCATTTTCTCATCATTTCCCATGGTAGCACCCTGCTGCCTCAGTTATTCACACGTTCTTTTGTTAGGGAAGGGTATTAAAAGTTCCTGAATCAACATGGGTAGCTGGAGTTAAAATAGAGATCAGCCATGATCTAACTGAATGGCAGAACAGCCAGGTGGGAACATAGGAACAGGAGTAGGCCACTCAGCCCCTCGAGCCTGTTCCGCTATTCAATTAGATCATGGCTGATCTGCATCTTAACTCCATTTACCCGCCTTGGTTCCGTAACCCTTAATACCCTTGCCTAACAAAAATCAATCAATCTCAGTTTTGAAATTTTCAATTGACCCCCAGCATCAACAGCTTTTTGGGGGAGAGAGTTCCAGATTTCCACTACCCTTTGTGTGAAGAAGTGCTTCCTGACATCACCCCTGAACGGCCCAGCTCTAATTTTAAGGTTATACCCCCTTATTCTGGACTCCCTCACCAGTGGGAATAGTTTCTCTCTATCTACCCTATCAAATTCTTTAAAAATCTCAAACACCTCAATTAGATCACCCCTTAATTTTCTATACTCGAGGGAATACAAGCCTAGTCTATGCAACCCGTCCTCATAATTTAATCCTTTTAGCCCCGGTATCATTCTGGTTAAACGGGTTGAATGCCCTACTCCTTTGTTCCTTTATTTGAATTGTCTGATGCAAAGATCACCTCAGTCCCTTATCCATTAATTCCGGGTTTTTCTTTCTTCCAAGCAGGTGACAGGACATTTTACTGACTTCCTCTCCCCCACTCTCCTCTCCTTTGTTCAGATTCTATTAAAGTGTTTGGTCATCATTTATTGTTTTCAGGTCTGGTGAAGGGATGTATGCCTGAAGCATTAACTTATCTCTTTCTCTCCACAGATGCTGACTAGCCTGCTGCGTTCACAGCGATTTTATTTTTGTTTCAGATTTTCAGAAGTTGCAGTTTTTCTTTCTCCATCTGCTTTTTATCTAAGAAAAAACAGTCCTCTGTTGAGAGAAAAGCTTTTATCAGGTTTTAGTGAAAATCTAGAAGCATAAAAATTATTGAGCGAACGGTGTTTTAAAAGTCCAGGAGGTTTGCAGAAAATGGTCTGACGCACTGGCTGATCTCAGCATGTGCACTCACAAACGGAATCTGAAAAATATGGGCAGGAAATCACAAGTTTGGTGAAAATGATAAGAGTGGTTCTTGGTACAAAGGAACAGGACTTGGCCGTTCAGCCCCTCAAGCCTGTTCCGTCATTCAATTAGATCATGGCTGATTTGTATCTTAACCCGCCTTGCTTCCCTAACCCTCAATACCCTTCGTGGATTGTTAACGTGACATCGCCTACCAACTGACCACAAGAATAGACCAACATGCAACTTTGGTAAATTTGTTTTAAAATGCAATTTTCAAGTTATCAAGGTGATACATTAGTGTTGGTCGCCTTTTACCCAAACAGAAATTCTACCCAACCTCAAACATTCCCCTATCCTTCAAGCCATCTTAAATTAAACTTTGGGAATTTTTGTCAAAATAATAAATAAGCTTTCTAGTTTAATCATTACCCTGTTGAATAATCCAGAATGCCGTGTGTTACGGTACAAAAACAATATGTCTCATGCTTTTAAAAGCTAACAATATTTTATATCAGTTGTGTTTTACATAGAATTTAGAGCACAAACTGACCATTCAGCCCAACTGGTCTATGCCGGTGTTTATGCTCCACACGAGCCTCCTCCCAACCTACTTCAGCTCACTCTAATCAGCATATCCTTCTATTCCTTTCTCCCTCATGTGTTTATCTAGCTTCTCCTTAAATGCATCTATACTGTTCGCCTCAACCACTCCATGTGGTAGCAAGTTCCACATTCTCACCACTCTCTGGGTAAAGAAATTTCTCCTGAATTCCTTATTGGATTTATTTGTGACTATCTTATACCTATGGCCCCTAGTTTTGGACTCCCCCACAAGTGGAAACATCTTGTGCCAATCCAAAATTCAACATTAAATACTGTTTTTAAACTCACATTTTCACAGTGCAGTGTGGTTCAAGGTACATGAAAATTAAAAAAATTGTAGTATTCCCTTCACAATTCTGCACATGCTTAAAATGTGGAAGTCAAACTCCATATATTGCAATTAAAAATCCCCCTCAAAAATAAAGGAAGAGTTAGGTCAGCAATTTATTTAAAACATTATTGTGGAAATTGTTCTACATAACACATTCTTTCTTGTTACCAGATTTCCAGTCAGAAATTTCTGCCTACATGAAAAGAAAAAATTTCATGCCTGCCCAAACACATCAAATACAACCCACTGGCAACTATGGTTAAAAGAGATATAATACAATGAGTGCGTATACCTGATCACACATTTACACAGACATACTAACAAAAGCCACCACTTCAAAAGTATTGCCAACGCAACATGAAACCGGTTTTTACACAGCAGCAACGTCCTTTTAATCTTCTAGGTGGTCTTCCTTTGAGCGATCAGAAGCTATTGTCAGCTATGAGTCACCTCCCCACGCTCTGCCTTGCCTTGCCTTGCCTTCCCCTTCCCCCCCACACCACCACTGAACCCAGCAGTTAGATAATTACTGCCTTTTCCATTTAAAATCTGGAGTGATAAAGGCGTTTCCATAATAAATCTTCCAACTTAGCAGCTTCAGCTGCAGCTGGAAATCAATAGGATTGTGGTCACTATTCCAACCACCTCCCATCACTTCAGTAAACAAGAGGTCTGGCATTTCAGTGGCAGATATACTTCACTTACTTTATTGAACTCAACTCATACGATATTGCTCTTTGTTATCTGTGTCAGGCACACCGCCTTCTCAAAGATTAAAATGCTCGATTTCATTATGATTTACAGGTGTGCAGAAAAGAGTGTTGAAATCAGGGACACCAAATAGACATTAACAACCCTTACAAACTAAGATTCAGACTCTTACAGCACAGGAGGCCATTCAGCCCATCATGCTGGCTCTTTGAAAGAGCTATCCAATTAGTCCTACTCCCCTGCTCTTCCCCCATAGCCCTGCAATTTTTCCCCTTCAAATATATATCCAATTTCCTATTAAAACAAACATACTATTAAATCTGCTTTCAGGCATTGCATTCCCAAATCATAACTCGCTGCGTAAAAAAAATTCTCCTCCCCTCTGGCTCTTTTGCCATTTAGCTTAAGTGTGTCCCCTCTGGTTACTGACCCTCCTGCCAGTAGAAACAGTTTCTCCTTATTTACTCTATCAAAACCCTTCATGATTTTGAATGCCTTTATTAAATCTCCCCTTAACCTTCTTTGCTCGAAGGAGAGCAATCCCAGTTTCTCTATCCTCTCCCCATAACTGAAGTCACTCATCCCCGGTACCATTCTGGTAAATCTCCCCTGCACCCTCTCCAAGGCCTTGACATCCTTCCTAAAGTGTGGTGCCCAGATATATTGGTTCAATAAAAACCGCCCTTCCAGGACAATGCAATGCCAGAGCATTTTGGAATTTCAACACACAGCGGGGCAATCTGATAGCATATGTTTCTGCATTTCATCATATGGCCGTCACTCCTGGCTAGGACTGATAGCTCGTCTCTTATCAGTCTGTTTCCTCACAGCAAAGGGGAAAAATATCAAATAATCACTCAAAGTTGCTCTCAAGCAGTTCCTTGAGGTGTATTAAAGAGTGTCATTAGCAGTGGACTAGGATAACATGTGCAGAACACCTGAGAAGGACAAAATAATTTCAGAAAAGCACTATTGTATGCTTCACTGGGCAAACATAATTTGTAGGTGTCCAGCTTATCTCAGCTGGAACAGTAGAAAGACTTGCATTTATATAGTGCCTTTCATGACCTCAGGACGTCCCAAAGTGCTTCACAGCCAATGAAGTACTTTTGAAGTGTAGTCACTATTGTAATGTAGGAAATGTGGCAGCCAATTTACGCACAGCAAGATCCCACAAACAGCAATGTGATAAGGACAGATAATTTTTTTTTTAAAAAAGAGATGTTGGTTGAGGGATAAATATTGCTCAGGACACTGGGGAGACCTCCACTACTCTTCTTTGAAATATTGCCGTGGGATCTTTTACATCCACCTGAGAGGGCAGACAGGTTCTCAGTTTCATCTGAAAGACTACATCTCCGACACTGCAGCACTCCCTCAGTAGAGAGGCAGTAGAGGTGACTTAGCTCCCATTGGCTTGGGAGAAGGGAATATAAAATCAGCCAGGGTTTCCCCATCCTTACTGCAGAGTAAAAGACTAAGAATTGTGATGTTATTAATACAGGTTTAAGGATGAGGAGGACCACTATTTTACAGTGACCAAATAAGTCAAATACCATTGTTATTATTTTGGACTCCAGGAGTTTTGCCAAGATTTGGGGGATTATGTCTATTTTTCAGTGAAAATCAGTAGACTTAAACAGCGGTTGATTATCAGGATCTATATTCTAAGGCCACGCATCACTAGTAACCTTACTTTACTGTGTCCATTGACAGGTATTTGCTGATCTGGCACCTTTCACTCAATTGAAGAACTCCAATTCACCATCACCAATAATGTACCCTGTTCTCCGAAAGGGAATTACTGAATACAAGACATGCACAAAGATCATGAGGCCCATCAAGGCCGTTCCCTCCACAGATCATGTACAATCCATTCTACAGACTTGATTGAACAATAAACTCTACTGTGACAGTCATCAGATTCTTTCCCAGAAGGAGAGGCTCCTTTGCATTTATATAGCGCCTTTAACATAGTAAAACGTCCCAAGGTGCTTCACTGGAGCGATAATCAAACAATTCAACAGCGAGCCACATACGGACCAAACGCTTGGTCAAAGAGGTAGGTTTTAAGGAGCATCTTAAAAAGGAGAAGAGAAGGGTAGAGAAGCAGAGAGATTTAAGGAGGGAATTCCAGAGCTTAGGGCCTGGACAGATGAAGGTACGGCTGCCAATGGTAAGGTGATAGAAATCAGGGGATGCACAAGAGGTGCGATGTTGAGGTAACTTACTTATCGAGGAAATCTGCAAATTTTCCTCTGCTCCCAAAGATAAAAAAGTGTCAGAATATCTATTTAACCATGCATTTATATTTTAATTCTTGATTAATTGGCTTCCTTGGCATGTCACTTCTGTGATCCCACCAGCTCAGGAACAATTATGTTCTACACGGCATTCAAGACTAGTTAATGCTTTACTCACATCATCTATTTCTCGAATCTAAGCGTGGCTGTCAACTTTGACCAAGAATACTTCAAAACTATTGCCAGCCATCAAATGATAAATCACATTAAATTACCATTCCCCCTCTCAATGAGATGATTGCTCTCACATGCAATAAACTTAAAATGACAAGATGTGTGATCAAGGGAGAAATACAAAGTAGTGAATCACAAGGCTATAATGTAGTTTCCTCCCTCAACCTCTCTCTCCTCCTTTAAGGTGCTCCTTAAAACCAACTCTTTGACCGAGCTTTTAGTCACCTGTTCTAATATCTCATGTGGCTCGGTGTCAAATTTCGTTTGATAATCGCTTCAAATCACTACAGCAGAATAAAGCGGAAAGATTCAATTGGCCCTAAATTCAATGACGATGACTTGTTTGGGTTTTCTTCCGACTTTGTGAGGAGCACACTAAGGATAATGGGGTATGACTGAATACAGTGACTGTTAATGAAAGGTTTCTCACTGGGTAAGGATGTAATGTGTTGTAGCACTGAGCCATACAGCTCACTTCCAGATTCAATACCTGGTCTGTGACTGTTAGCTGATCTCAGGAGGGATTTGAAAACAAGGATAACAATTTTAAAACCGAGGCGTTGCTGGACCGGGAGCCAATGTAGGTCAGCGAGCAATAGATGAACAGGACTTGGTGTGAGTTAGGATATAGGCAGCAGCGTTTTGGATGAGCTAATGTTTACAGAGGGTGCAAGGTGGGAGGTCAGCCAGGAGAGATAAAGTCAGCGGAGAAGTGGCCAGATCCACACCTCACATGGGTATCTGGGAAAGCATACTTGACCCAGTCACTGGGACTAAACAAAGCAGTTAGCAGAATTGCTTGTCTCGCAAACCGTATCATTTCGAGACAATGGGGTTTGTTAGTGCATTCCAGTAACATTCACACATATAATGTTGGGAAGGCTCAGTTCATTTGAGCACCGCAGGAGATAGCTGCTCGGCCCTCGCCCAGGAAGGCAGCAGTAGGTTCCTTTGGTAGCGCAACTAATCAATCCCGAGCCGGGGCAGGGTCAGAAGTCAAGTCTTTGCCTTTCTGTCAAGCAGGAGAAGGCAATCTGCAGAAGTTTGGAGCGGAAACAGTCAGAGAGAGGACAAGAAAGAGAGAGACAATACTCTCTTTTAAGGTTAGGGCCAATTCGTTGCAGGGGTCTGCTAGTCTACAGAGTGAATTTTAGCCCATTAACGGGGTAGAGTGGAATGCATTATTTTTTTCTGTGTTACTAGGAGCTTCATGGAATAGATGAAATTCACTGAAAACTATATTCTGTTCATTCACACCTCATGTAAAATAAACCAGCTTCTTAGTTTACAATGGGTCAAATTTTTATCAGGCTGCTTTCCAGAAGGAGAAATGCACATCTGGCCATGTGTGAGATTACAATATCCAGTGCACACAAGGGGTCTCATTGTTACAACCTCCCAGTTTACACTATTATATGACGAGATATTGGGCAGCAAAGGTAAACTCCTGACCACAGACCATACAGGGTCCACTCACAAGAGTGCCCACTGACACTGAACCCAACAGACTATCTAGTGCCGATCTGAAATTTATAACAGGTTTGGAATAAGAGAGAAGTGTCCAATCATTTGATCCAAGGCATTTGTCACCAATCACATTTGCTTATATTTTTCCTCTTTATAAACTTTAGCTTTGTGAAATTTCACTCTTCCCCAATGGTTTTCTTTTTGTTTTCTCACCTCTTTTTTTTATATAAAAAGTGTGGGTAAAAACATGGCGATTCCTTATCTGGGCGCTCTGCGCTCCTCCAATTCTGGCCTCTTGCACATCCCCAATTTTCATCGCTCCACCATTGGTGGCCGTGCCTTCAGCTGCCTAGGCCCTAAGCTCTGGAATTCCCTCCCTAAACCTCTCTCTCCTCCTTTAAGACACTCCTTAAAACCTACCTCTTCAACCAAGCTTTTGGTCACCTGTCCTAATATTTTCTTACGTAGCTCAGTGTCAAATTTTGTTTGATAATCAATCCTGTGAAGCGCTTTGGGATGTTTTATGACATTAAAGGCGCTATATAAATGCAAGTTGTGGTGGTTGTTGTGAGCCTAGATAGAGAGGGTCAGTAACTAATTGAACAGTGGGGATTATCACAACTGACCCTGGTTATGTTCTCACCCGACACCCAAACACAGGCACTTTCCAGCAAGGAACATTGACACTAATCAGGAGCAGCAACCCTGGCAAATCTCCACCCCTCCCCCCCCCCCTCCTTTTGGGTAGCATATAATGCTGAAGGCAACTATTGTATCTGCACCACCAGCTGATATCAGCTACATTAGGACAGATCAGGGATTAAAACTGGGACATTCCCAACCAGCATCTAAGTACCAGTAGGCAGCACTCTCACCTCTGAGTCAGAAGGTTGTGGGTTCAACCCCACTCCAGAGGCTTGAGCACAAAATCCAGGCTGACATTCCAGGGCAGCCCTGAGGGAGTGCTGCACTGTCCGAAGTGCCATCTTTCGGATGAGGTGTTAAACCAAGGCTCCGTCTGCCCTCTCAGGTGGACGTAAAAGATCCCATGGCACTATTTTGAAGGGGGGCTGGGGAGTTCTCCCTGGTGTCCTGACCAATATTTTTCCGTCAACCACTAAAAAACAGATTATCTGGTCATTATCACATTACTGCTGTTTGTGGGATCTTGCTGTGCGCAAATTGGCTCCTGCGTTTCCTACATTACAACAGTGACTACACTTCAAAAAATACATCATTGGCTGTAAAGCCCTTTGGAGCATCCTTAGGTCGTGAAAGGTGCTATATAAATGCTTTCTTTTACCATATCACACTGCATTTACTCAGGGAGCCATCTGGAAACATTTAACTATAAATACAAGTCAAAACTGCACACACAGCATCTACTGAAGCACAACTCAGCATAGATGGCCAACATAGTAGAGGTTCAATAAAGATTTTTTGGAGAAGGCAGTTCCAGAAACTAAACCAACCCTAAAAATCCAGTCCTGGGGGGATAATAACATTTTTTTTAAAAAAGAGTATGTTTCCTTCTAAGAGGTGGAAAAAAACAGAAATATAGAACAGGAAACTCAATCTATACAAATCATTTCCTCTTAAGTCACCATTGAAAGTAACAGCATATGCAGTTAAAATTTTGGTTGTGTGACTTCATAGAATCATACAGCACAGGAGACCATTCGGCCCAACATGCCTGTGCCGGCTCTTTGAAAGAGCTATCCATTCCACCTGCTCTTTCCCCATAACCCTGCAAATTTTTCCTTTTCAAGTATTTGTCCAATTCCCCTTTGAAAGTTACTATTGAATCTACTTCCACCGCCCTTTCAGGCAGTGCATTCCAGATCATAACAACTCGCTGCTTTAAAAAAATTCTCCTTACCTCCCCCTGGTTCTTTTGCCAATCACCTTAAATCTGTGTCCCCTGGTTACCGACCCTCCTGCCAGTGGAAACAGTTTCTCCCCCGTTTACCGGATGACTTGTCAGACCATCATGGGTGGATGGGTGGGAGAGTGAGGGGGATGGGTTAGATTGCTCCTCAAAGGGAACAATAGAGATGAAGAAGCATCAAGCCTGTTTCACAAGAGGGAGGGGGCAACATGAGGCTTACTTTAGTCTCCTTAAGTCTACATCTTTCGTCCTATCCCACCCTAACTCTGGAGGAAGAAGTCGAACTTTACCCTTACTTAAAAAATCACGTTTTCTCTCTGTTGAGATTAATTCTCTCTCCCCACACACACACAGCAGTCCCTCTCATACAGGAAGCCGCAGCTCCTGACATACCTTCGTTGCATCTGTGCCTTCAACATTCGGATTAAAGTTTCTCAGTGTGGGGGGGGGGAAGTTTCTTTACCTTCTTAAAACGTAGAGCTATTTTTTTTAAAAAGACACACACACACACAGAGGAAAAAGTTAAGATATGTCAAAGAGTTGCCAGTCATCATGGTTGGCAAATCTCTCGCAGCATCTTGTCCAAAGCCAATGATGTCCTCAGTGAAGTGAGTTAAGTTTTTTTTTTGGGGGGGGGGGGTGGATTTTCTGATGACCGCCTGTTGAAAGTTTTCCAGCCGCTACATCTCACTCTTCACCCTAAAGCTCCGCTTCCTGGAGTTTGCAGATTGATTCAATTTTCTTTTGTAACAAAATCCCAAACTTTTTGCTTTTGCTGCCCACACTCTCGCCTTGCGCCGAGTCAGCGGCGGTGTATAGGAAAAGGAAGTGAGCGGTGCTGGATTGGGTTAAATCAGCGACAGGAATAAGGTGGGGCTTCAGCTCGTCATCATCTACTTTTTTTTCTCTCTCTCTGCGAGTTATAAATCTCTTCCTTTTTGTTCCTTCCCCATTTCAAATGTGCATTTGCCGACCCCTAATGGACAACCTTGGAAAAACCAGCCTTGCTCAAACTTTCCCCTTCCCCCCCCCCATGTTCTACCACCGTTGAAATAGGAATTTAGTTTTATTTGTACTCATTTATATTGAAAGTTTAAACAAAATTACTTTAGCTTAGATAAGGCTCCACAGTCTCGCTCTTCATAGAAAAGAACTATTAGTATAAACCGGGTCTTGAGCACATAAACCAGGCCGATATTCCCAGTGCCAGTACTGAGGGAGCGTTGCGCTGTCGGAGGTGCCGTCTTTTGGATGAGACGTTAAACCAAGGCCCCGTCTGCCCTCTCAGGTGGAGGTGAATGATCCCACTGCACTGTTTCGAAGAAGAGCAGGGGCATTCTCCCCAGTGTTCTGGGGCCAATATATATCCCCCAACCAACATCACTAAAAATCAAATTATAGTATCATAGAATGATATAGCACAGAAGGATCTGGTCATTATCACTTTGCTGTTTGTGGGATCTTGCTGTGTATCAATCGGCTGCTGCGTTTCCTACATTGCAACAGTGACTACACTTTAAAAGTACTTCGTTGGCTGTGAAGCACTTTGGTACATCCTGAGGTTGTGAAAGGGGCTATATAAATGCAAGTCTCTATTTCTCTTCACACACACACACACACACCCCCAGACACAGAGGAACCCGTCAAACCAGCTGTGTGGAAATGTCAGTCTCTCTGGACTTACTGCACCCCCCACCATACCAATTTGCGCAATAGTCAGAAAACACTAATACTGCCAGGTTAGTCAAAAGTCAACAGCAACTCCGGACTGTGAACAAGATTGTGCTGGTACTGCCAGGAGTGGTTTCACCTTGCATTCCTTACAGCAGCGTAATTCCAAAGCAGCATGTCATCGCAGTAAGGTTGCCAACCCTCCAGGATTGTCCTGGAGTTTCCAGAAATTAAAGATTAATTTCCAAGATGTTACAACTGGATAGCCAGATGGTGAAGGACTGAATACTTTTAGTTGCTTATAAATTTTATTTGCTGGAATTCACATTACACCCATACATCCCTCTCCCCAAGCCTACTCCCTTTTTTTTGGAAGCCAGAGTTCCCAATTGCTCATGCACCTGAACACGGTCGGAGGCAGGAGGGTCATGTGATGAAACCTCCAGGAATACATCCAACCAGAGTTGGCAACCCTACACCACAGGTAGCTGCATCCTTTTACCCACCTTCGTGTTAAGTGGATTCCCTGTCTGTGTTGTGGCTTTGAGTTGACTGATCTCAGTTGGCACAGCAGATGAAGCACTATGATTGGCCAGAGCACCCCTGGCTACAGAAAGGGAAAAAAAAAGAATCGGCCAGTTTCCCTGCTCCTGGTCGCCATCCAATGATCCCTGTGAGAAAGTGTGCCATCTGTGGACATCCAAGTGAGATCAGGATTGGATTGGCTGTGATGTCCTTCATGGGGAACCAGCCTATTAACGTTCACTGTTGGAAAGGGTGCAGCGTAGATTGACCAAGATGTCAGGGGTGGGAAGCTATAGTTATAAGGAAAGACAAAATACGGGAGAAGGTTTTTTTTTGTGCAGAGGATGTTTGGAATATGAGATGCTTTGCCACAGGGTGTGGTTCAGGCAGAGATCATTGCATCTTTTAAGGGAAAAGTGGATAAACCTTGACGCAGATAAAGATACAGGACTGTGGGGTGAGAGCAGGAGCAGTGAGATTAGTTTTAGGTTGCTATAGCAAAAAGCCACCACAGATACTATGGGCCAAACTGACCTTCTTGTGTGCTATAAATTCCTATCGGTCTATGGTAAGGCTTGCATATGATGGTGGGGGTACAAGGCACCAGTAGAATGTTCCCCAATTCAACTTGCTTCCAGTGTGTAAATCTGGCATTGCAGATTTTCAATGGGAATAGAAATCGGGCAGTTTTTATAACGGCAGCCAATCCATAATACCAGTGGTTGTTTTGTTTGGAAGAAGTAAGGTAAAATTAAAGTTTAAGTGATAAATATAGAATAGGTGAAAATGGATGCAGAATTAAAATGTTTATCATCTTAAATGTACATTTTAAACCGTTTTAACTGCTTAATATTACAACAGTAAAACTATTCTTGATGATTCTTCAGTTCTTTACTGTAATATTAGCATTTGTTTCAATGTTGACTGTCCCAGAAGAGTATGGAGTTCCCTGGATCTGCGACAGACTAGTGGTTAAATACTCTGATTAGAAACAATCTGATTGCAATATTCCTGTTCACACGATATTTAATCTCATTTCTCATTGTCATTGTTAACAATTAATTATCCTTCATTACTGCATCTGATCTGACAAAAAGGAACATAGGAACAGGAGCAGGCCATTCAGCCCCTCGAGCCTGTTCCGCCATTCAATTAGATCATGGCTGCTCTGTATCTTAACTCCATCGACCCGCCGTAACCCTTAATACCCTAACAAAAATCTAACAATCTCAGTTTTGAAATTTTCAATTGACCCCCAGCCTCAACAGCTTTTTTTTGGGGGGGGGAGAGAGTTCCAGATTTCCACTACCCTTTGTGTGAAGAAATGCTTCCTGACATCATCCCTGAAGGGCCTAGCTCTAATTTTAAGGTTCTGCCCCCTTGTTCTGGACTCCCCCACCAGAGGAAATAGTTTCTCTCTATCTACTCTATCAAATCCTTTAATCATCCTAAACACCTCAATTAGATCAACCCTTAATCTTCTATACTCGAGGGAATACAAGCCCAGTCTATGCAACCTGTCCTCATAATTTAACCCTTTTATCATTTAACCCATTTATCTCCGGAATAATTATGGTGAATCTGAACTGCACCCATTCCAAGACCAATATATCCTTGTCTATTAAGGAACTCTATAGTACTATTTGTCTTACAACGTTACTTATGTTAACTTCTTTGGTTCCCCACCTCAAAAAATTTTGAGAAAGATAATTTGATCAAAACACTATTAGTTTCACGTTCTAGAGCAATGAAAGCATATTTTGGTTTCCTTCGAATACTTTCAAAAACAAATATATAGCTTTTTATTTAAACATGTATTATATAAAAGTTACCTTCTAAACTGAGCTGAGAATGTATCATTGCCAATATCTGCGTGGCAATGGATGAAACTGCCAGCAGTATTCCTGGAAAACTTATTACAGTTGATGGGGCATCTGGGAGTTGTGTAAATCACATAAACCCACGAGCGTGAATTTGGGTGGGCTTTACTGTTATACGCAACAAAAAAAATTGGATTACAGATGCATGTGGGTGGAAATCAGTTTTTCTGTTTAAGAAATGCAGACACTGTAAAACGGTAGAGCTGATTAGGTTTTAGACTCACTTTCGGAAGAAACCAATAAATCAGTCCTCAAGTCGGAATATAATGTCAATGTTTCCAGCCGTGTACAAACACTAATATAATAAAAAAATGTCCAATAGGTCTCATTTACCCAGGCAATTGCCAACGTCCCAGCAATTAAAAGAGAATGAAAAGAGGACAAATTAAATGTAATGAAACCTTAGTCTGTATTGAAGCAACAAACAAGAAATTTGCTAATTGTAAACAATTTTACAACACCAAGTTATAGTCCAGCAATTTTATAAAATTGCTGGACTATAACTTGGTGTTGTAAAATTGTTTACAATTGTCAACCCCAGTCCATCACCGGCATCTCCACATCAAGAAATTTGCTGTTCAAATACATACCTTACAATCGGGAAGGACAGTTCCAGTTGGCTTCAGGACTTGACAATAGCAGGTCGATCCTTGTGAGGACACAGTGAGATTTAGGCTCCAGCCTCCACCCACTTTCAATGTGTTTCAATGGAACAATTTAACCTTCTGCAACCGGCTGGTTTAAAACAAAAGATCTCTACAAATCTAAATTGTGTTTTTTTTTTCCCCCGCGATGATTAACTTCTTTATTTTCAAACACCCTTGTAAAAGTTTTCTCGCTTATTTTTAAATCGTTACAGCTCCTCACAACTTAACTGAGTTCCACTCCAGTGACTCTTTCGGGGAATAAAACTTTCTTCTCAGCGATTTCATTTCGCCCAAGCTGCAGGATTTTTGTGCCGTTCTACTCACTGCCCGTCCACTTCTTATGTCCTTGTGTTCCTCCCCTTCCCCCTTGGATAGGGGAGGAGAATTTTTCAGGGTCAATAATGTGATATTGTTCCTACATCTCCTGCCTCTGCCAACAGGATCTTACTAGAGATAAGATCCCCCTGACAGGGCACCGACTCAGGATGGAGTCCTACATCTCACTGATGCTTCCTCTTGCAAACCATTTCCACCCTGAGTAAACACACTACATTGCACGTGAACATTATTTTTTTTTAAAATAGTCATCCTGCAATTGCGATACTCCCATTGTGATGTACCAGAACTAAAGAGAATCAAATTAGCAGCAGATCTTTCACCCATAATCATTGCAAAGCCAGTGTCATGCTGGCTATTGGTTAAATGTGCCAGCTGTGGCTCAGTGGGTAGCACTCTTAGTCTTGGAGTTAGAATGTGGTGGGTTCAAGTCCTACTCCAGAGACTTGAGCACAAAATCTAGGCTGACACTCTCAATGCAGTACTGAGGGGGTGCTACACTGTCAGAGGTGCTGTCTTTCAGATATGACATTAGACTGATCCCCTGTCCGCCCTCTCAGGTGGATGTAAAAGATCCCATGGTGCTATCTTGAAGAAGAGCAGGGGAGTTCTCCCCAGTGTCCTGGCCAATATTTATCCTTCAACCAACACCTAAAAACAGATTGTCTGGTCATTATCTCATTTTTTTTGGGATCTTGCTGTGCGCAATTTGACTGCCGCGTTTCCTTCAATACAGCAGTGACAACACTTCAAAGGTACGCCATTGGCTGTAAAGCGCTTTGGGACGTCCTGAGGTTGTGAAAGGTGCTATATAAATGCAAGTTCTTTCTTTTTTTTCTTTTTACCTGTTGGGCCAATTGTACTGCAGATTCTGTGTCAATCTGATATTGGTTTTTACACTTTATCAATGCAAAAACTGCAGATTAACTGCGGTGTCCTCCTTTGTCTGTGCTGATAGAGTGGCATTGGTCCATTACCATCAGGGCAACTGCAAGTGCTCCCCAGAGAGGAGGGCACAACTAATAAAGAATGGATAGCCTGTGCAAATTAACAAAAATTGTGCTACTGTGGTAAGTTTAAAATACAATTTGGTCATTTTTTGCCCATTAAACAATTGATGTCACTGGTGACAGAAGACTTCAAGTGAATTAATGGATCCCATTTGGTCATACTCCACGGTGACCCAGAGACATACTGGCCATCAAAACATGGGCAGCCAGTCACGCAAACACCCTCCCTCCACAGTGATCTTTCACATACTGGGCTTGTGCACGGTGGATTTTGTCAGGCCCAGGATCAGGCCTCTTGGCCTGCTGGCCAAGGGTTGCCCATTTTAGGCCCCCTCTGGGAAATTGGACAAGGCGGAGCAGGAGCCAGGCCTGCTCTGCTCAGGATTCTTTAGCGGCCACCACCAAAACATTAGTTTAAAAAAAAATAATTTTAAAATATTGTTTCTATGGAGCCAGGAGGAGTAGGGGTGGTCCCCCGACTCAACAGTACCCGATCGGCTGTCCCCTCCCCTACTATTGCCGTCCCAAACCCCCCCGCCCCCCCAGCCCACTTCCCGGGACCGACCTCTGGGCTGCTGCCATCGATGCAAGCGGCCCCAAATTTTTTTTTTATTTTTTTATTCGTTCACGGGATGTGGGCGTCGCTGGCAAGGCCGGCATTTATTGCCCATCCCTAATTGCCCTTGAGAAGGTGGTGGTGAGCCGCCTTCTTGAACCACTGCAGTCCGTGTGGTGACGGTTCTCCCACAGTGCTGTTAGGAAGGGAGTTCCAGGATTTTGACCCAGCGACAATGAAGGAACGGCGATATATTTCCAAGTCGGGATGGTGTGTGACTTGGAGGGGAACGTGCAGGTGGTGTTGTTCCCATGCGCCTGCTGCCCTTGTCCTTCTAGGTGGTAGAGGTCGCGGGTTTGGGAGGTGCCGTCGAAGAAGCCTTGGCGAGTTGCTGCAGTGCATCCTGTGGATGGTGCACACTGCAGCCACAGTGCGCCGGTGGTGAAGGGAGTGAATGTTTAGGGTGGTGGATGGGGTGCCAATCAAGCGGGCTGCTTTATCTTGGATGGTGTCGAGCTTCTTGAGTGTTGTTGGAGCTGCACTCATCCAGGCAAGTGGAGAGTATTCCATCACACTCCTGACTTGTGCCTTGTAGATGGTGGAAAGGCTTTGGGGAGTCAGGAGGTGAGTCACTCGCCGCAGAATACCCAGCCTCTGACCTGCTCTCGTAGCCACAGTATTTATATGGCTGGTCCAGTTAAGTTTCTGGTCAATGGTGACCCCCAGGATGTTGATGGTGGGGGATTCGGCGATGGTAATGCCGTTGAATGTCAAGGGGAGGTGGTTAGACTCTCTCTTGTTGGAGATGGTCATTGCCTGCCACTTATCTGGCGCGAATGTTACTTGCCACTTATGAGCCCAAGCCTGGATGTTGTCCAGGTCTTGCTGCATGCGGGCTCGGACTGCTTCATTATCTGAGGGGTTGCGAATGGAACTGAACACTGTGCAGTCATCAGCGAACATCCCCATTTCTGACCTTATGATGGAGGGAAGGTCATTGATGAAGCAGCTGAAGATGGTTGGGCCTAATAAATTCATCTTATTAAAATTGCCAGCTGCCTATGGAGAGGCAACAGGCACTGACAGTGTGCCCAATTAATGTTAATCAGGCCCAAGACCCAATTTCGGGCCAGCCTCGGATCTGCTGTTACCTGAAAATGGGCCCGAAGCAATTTCCACCCCTATCTATGACTCTCGATACAAGAGCAATAACGCTTGCTCAGATTAACGCTGCTCTTATTCATAATCCCAGAATTCAGATCTACAAGACCACATTGATTTACAACCCCATTTCTTTATCCTAGCTTTTCCTTGTGGGACTGACTTGTGGACCAAGCTTCTCCATGACATCCTTCTGTGAACCGTTAACAAGAGTGAAGTGCACCATTGCCATGGAACACCTTGATACTGCACAGCACAACTCCTCAAATCCCTACCAAGAACTAATCAAAATCACCCAACCAAGTCATGGAACCTCAAGTGATAAAGTAGCCATGGGACTCACATAGTTTTCATATATATTTATAAGAAATGTCTGACATATTATCAAATGTAATTAAAAGGGCATATTGGAAATGGGATTGATGGTATGGGTCTAGATAGGCTGAGATGATCAAATAAACTAGTTGGGAAAAGTCATCAGAAAGACGAAGATGAATAAAACAATTCCAAAGGAGAAGGGGCAGAGTGAACGAGAGAAGGTGGTAGAAAATGGGGGGGAACAGAGGATGCAGTTGGGAGAGATAACTGAAGTAACAGGGAAAGCAGTGGGATTGAGTAATAGAGAGAGGGGGAAAAGGAGAGAAAGGGGGAGAGTAACAAAGACACAGGGAGAGAGAGAGACTTCTACAGATCCTATAAAGAGCAGGACTGAAGTAGAGTCCATCCAGACCTCAATAAGATCGATCAGTGTGGTGAGAGGACCGTGTCTGAACATAATTGGGAATCCCTGATGTGGGATGTACGGTTAGTTAGATATTCTGGAGTTTCATTTGATTTAACATTTGGGGGTAGAAAGAAACTTTGCCGATCTTGTCTCGATTGGATTAAGTTTGCTGGGTAGAGTCCGTGACAGAACAGATTGTAAACGTTTTGTGGAAGGAAGTGGTTTGAAGGATTGAAGGGTCTTTGCTCATTCCGTGCTTTTTTCTAATAACTGCACACAAGAGCAGAGTTGCAGGAAACAATCCATAGGGTTGTTCCATAGGTAGGAGAACTAGCATACAAGGCTTTACCACTGGTATTCTGTATGGACTTTTATGATCGTTGAGAATGTTGAAACAGAGCTGCAGCTATGTCATGAATATAGAGGCTTGGCTTAAGTACAATAAGTAATATTACGTGTGATATAGAGTAGGTTAACGTCATCCAGTCAAGTTGCCTTGGTGGCTGAATCCAGGAGCAAAGAGGTTGGTTTTCTTTACAGTTTGCCAAATAAATCTACCCACAACAACAACAACTTGCATTTATATAGCACCTTTAACGTAGTAAATCGTCCCAAGGAGCTTCACAGGAGCGATTATCAAACAAAATTTGACACCGAGCCACATAAAGAGATATTAGGACAGGTGACCAAAAGCTTGGTCAGAGAGGTAGGTTTTAAGGAGCGTCTTAAAGGGTCTTAAAGGAGAGAGAGATGCAGAGATGGAGAGGTTTAGAGAGAGAATTCCAGAGTTTAGGGCCTAGGCAGCTGAAGGCCCAGCCGCCAATGGTGGAGTGATGAAAACCAGGTGATGTGCAAGAGGCCAGAATTGAAGGAGTGCAGAGATCTCAGAGGGTTGTAGAGCTGGAGGAGGTTACAGAGATAGGGAGGGGTGAGGCCACAGGGGGATTTGAACACAAGGATGAGAATTTTAAAATCGAGGTGTTGCCGGACTGGGAATATTCTAGTCCTTTCTCCCTCATGTGCTTATCTAGCTTCCCCTTAAATGCATTTACACTCTTCGCCTCAACTACTCCCTGTGGTAGCGAGTTCCACATTCTCAATTATCATTTCTGTTCACAGTCTGAAGGATTCCCTTATCAGATTTCTACCTGTGCGTGAACACTTGGATCATCAACTAGTAGCTGTTGTAAAAGGAATACAGTGAGGTATTCAGTTACTGAAGTTCCAGGCCAGCTAAGATTGAAATTTATTTGCTGATTTCTCATGGGAGAAATAAGACTACACTATAAGAAATAACTTTGCAGTTGAACTCAGTTCCAATTCAGCCTTATTTAAAATAACCACAATTTTTAAGGTCTTACTGTGGACTAATTTTCTACTTTTAAATTTGCCACTTTGCCCATGACCTTTTAAAAATAACTGCTAAAGCTCGGATGACATTACTCATGGATAGTCCGGGATGCAGGCCAGGAGGTGGGGCAATCGATTAGGGAATGGAGCAGTCAGGGTGGGCTGTTCAACACGACTGAACTAGGGGGCCGAAACAGCTGGGTAAAGTGGGAACTGGGACAGGACACAAGGCTCAAGTTGGAGCAGAGATGGAATGGGCTCAGTTTTTCTAGATAACTAGGGAGTGGCCAAGCCTGGGGCCTGTTGAAGTGTGTGGAGGCATTCCTGGGAGTAGGGTTGCCAACCCTCCAGGATTGGCCTGGAGTGTCCAAGAATGAATGATTAATCTCCTGGACACTGCTACGAGAAAACACCCGGGAGAAAAATCAAAGGGCAATAAAACAAAATGGAGCTTCCCCCTCCCTCCTCCCCCACCATTTTCTTGGAACACTTTTGTTTATTGGTTATAAAACTTACTGGGAGATGAGGAAAAAAGGCTGCTTGACCGAACGAGGTGGTTGGAGGCAGGAGGCCATGTGATGGAACCTCCAGGAATACGTCCAACCAGAGTTGGCAACCCCTAACTGGGAGCGGTGGTGTTCCTTGGGCTGCGGTCAGGAGCGGATGAATTCCTGGGGCTGACGCCTGGAGTGGAATGTAGGAAGGAACATAGGAACAGGAAGAGGTCATTCAGCCCCTCGAGCCTGTTCCACCATTCAATTACCCACCTCGGTTCCATAAACCTTAATACCCTTGCCTAACAAAAATTTATCAATCTCAGTTTTGAAATTTTCAATTGACCCCCAGCCTCAACAGCTTTTTGGGGGAGAGAATTCCAGATTTCCACTCCCCTTTGAGAGAAGAAGTGCTTCCTGACATCACCCCTGAACGATCTAGCTCTAATTTTAAGGTTATGCCCCCCTTGTTCTGGGCTCCCCCACCAGAGGAAATCGTTTCTCTCTATCTACCCTATCGAATCCTTTAATCATCTTAAATAATTAGATCACCCCTTAATCTTCTATGTTCAAGGGAATACAAGCCAAATCTATGCAACCTTAGGAAGATGAGGACATAGGAACATAGGAACAGGAGTAGGCCATTCAGCCCCTCGTGCCTGCTCCGCCATTTGATAAGATCATGGCTGATCTGTGATCTAATTCCATATACCCGCATTTGGCCCATATCCCTTAATACCTTTGATTGCCAAAAAGCTATCTATCTCAGATTTAAATTTAGCAATTGAGCTAGTATCAATTGCCGTTTGCTGAAGAGAGTTCCAAACTTCTACCACCCTTTGTGTGTAGAAATGTTTTCTAATCTCGCTCCTTAAAGGTCTGGCTCTAATTTTTCGACTGGGAATAGAGAGAAACTATTCCCAACCAGCGGAAATAGTTTCTCTCTATCCACCCCATCCGTTCCCCTTAATATCTTATAAACTTCGATCAGATCACCCCTTAACCTTCGAAACTCCAGAGAATACAACCCCAAATTGTGTAATCTCTCCTCGTAACTTAACCCTTGAAGTCCGGATATCATTCTAGTAAACCTACGCTGCACTCCCTCCAAGGCCAATATGTCCTTCCGAAGGTGAGGTGCCCAGAACTGCCCACAGTACTCCAGGTGCGGTCCAACCAGGGTTCTGTATAGCTGCAGCATAACTTCTGCCCCCTTGTACTCCAGTCCTCTAGATATAAAGGCCAGCATTCCATTAGCCTTATTGATTATTTTCTGCACCTGTTCATGAAACTTCAATGATCTATGTACCTGAACCCCTAAGTCCTTTTGGACATCCACTGTTTTTAACTTTTTACCATTTAGAAAGTACCCTGTTCTATCCTTTTTTGATCCAAAGTGGATGACCTCACATTTGTCTACATTGAATTCCATTTGCCACAGTTTTGCCCATTCACCTAATCTATCAATATCGCTTTGTAATTTTATGTTTTCATCTCCACTGCTTACAATGCCACCAATCTTTGTGTCATCGGCAAACTTAGATATGAGACTTTCTATGCCTTCATCTAAGTCGTTAATAAATATTGTGAATAATTGAGGCCCCAAGACAGATCCCTGCGGGACTCCACTAGTCACATCCTGCCAATGTGAGTACCTACCCATTATTCCTACTCTCTGTCGCCTTTCGCTCAGCCAACTTCCTAACCAAGTCCGTACTTTTCCCTCGATTCCACGGGCTTTTATCTTAGCTAACAATCTCTTATGTGGGACCTTATCAAATGCCTTCTGGAAGTCCATATAAATAACATCCATTGACATTCTCCTATCCACTACTTTAGTCACCACTTCAAAAAATTTAATCAGTTTTGTCAGGCACGACCTACCTTTCACAAATCCATGCTGGCTCTCTCTGATTAACTGAAAATTCTCGAGTTGTTCAGTCACCCTATCCTTAATTATAGACTCCAGCATTTTCCCCACAACAGATGTTAGGCTAACTGGGCAATAATTCCCTGGTTTCCCTCTCTCTCCTTTCCTAAAAAGTGGAGTGACATGTGCAATTTTCCAATCCAGAGGGACCGTTCCTGAATCTAGAGAACTTTGTCCTCATAATGTAACTCTTTTAGTCCCGGTATCATTCTTGTGAATCTGCGCTGCATCCCCTCCAAGGCCAATATATCCTTCCTGAAGTGCGGTACCCAGAACTGAATGCAGTACTCCACAATACTCCACTAACCAGAGCTCCGTACGGCTGTAACATAACTTCCACCCCTTTGTATTCCAGCCCTCTTAAGATAAAGTCGAAACATTCCTTGGACTGAGCTAGGGTATGAAGACATTCCTGAGGTTAACGCTGGGACAGAGTCCGGTAAGAGCAGAATGGTAATTTCCACATATTGCATGTGTGTACTTTTATTATTACTTTTCAATCTCCTGTGCTCTTGCACATGGAAAGTCGTGACCCAGTGTAGCTTTCAGGTGAAGCAGTGTCAGAGGACCAGGGATAATTGGACCAGTCCCCATTTTAAAGTCATACATTCTGTCCTTAGTTTTATATAATACTTTGCTTTTACATAATTGTTAGTTGCTGATGGGAAATTGGAGGAACTGAGCTATGTTAGAAAAATTTATTATGAATTAAATAAAATGCTGTGGGTATGGAATGGAATGGATTTTCCCTCAATGTTATGAATTAAAATGTATTAATGAGCTGAAAATGGTAGTCATGTGATTGCAATGATTATATATCATGATTATAGTGAGTCTGCCATCATTATAATTCATTTATTAATTAAAAAAGACAGCAGATAATTCATCAAATAGGTATCCTGTAAATAAAATAAATGGAAAAAATAAAACATGGTTTCTCAAATATTACGAATTTTTGATATATATTAATGACCTGGACTTGGGTATAGAGGGTATAATTTACAAGTTTTCAGATAACACAAAACTCAGAAATGTAGTCAACAATGTGGAGGATAGGAACAGACTTCAGGAGGTCATAGACAGACTGATGAAATGGCCAGACACATGGCAGATGAAATTTAATGCAGAGAAGTGTGAAGTGATGCATTTTGGTAGGAAGAATGAGGAGAGGCAATGTAAACTAAATGGTACAATTTTAAAGGGGGTGCAGGGTCAGAGAGACCTGGGAGTGCACATACACAAATCTTTGAAGGTGGCAGGACAAGTTGAGAAGGCTGTTAAAAAAATATATGGGATCCTGGGCTTTATTAATAGAGGCATAGAGTACAAAAGCAAGGAAGATATGCTAAACCTTTATAAAGCACTGGTTAGGCCTCAGCTGGAGTATTGTGTCCAATTCTGGGCACCACACTTTAGGAAGGATGTCAAGGCCTTAGAGAGGGTGCAGAGGAGATTTACTAAAATGGTACCGGGGATGAGAGACTTCAGATATGTGAAAGGATTGGAGAAACTGGGGTTGTTCTCCTTAGAACAGAGAAGGTTAAGGGGAGATTTGATAGAGGTGTCCAAATCATGAACGGTTTTGATATAGTAAATAAGGAGAAACTGTTTCCAGTGCCGGTAACCAGAGGACACGGATTTAAGGTGATCAGCAAAAGAGCCAGAGGCGACATGAGGAAACATTTTTTTAAGCAGTGAGTTGTTATGATCTGGAATGCACTGCCTGAAAGGGCGGTGGAAGCAGATTTAATAGTAACTTTCAAAAGGGAATTGGATAAATAATCTTTTGTTTCTTTACTTGTCGCATTACCACCCCCTTTTGCCTCACACCATCATTCCTTTTGTAATTTAATCACTCCTGCCCTCCACCCTATCACCCTTTGTTTTTCCCCCCTTCTCACCCTTTCCCCTGACTCTGTACTTGCTTGTAAACCGTTAAGTCTCTAACATCTTCCAGTTCTGATGGAAAGTTAACGACCTGAAACATTAACTGTTTCTCTCTCCACAGACGCTGCCTGACCTGCTGAGTGCGTTTCCAGCATTTTCTGTTTTTATTTCAGATTTCCAATGTTGCTTATGGTGTTTATCTTCGGAGTACCTTCTCCTAGGTGAGCTGCAACCAAAACTAAAGACCCTCGCCCAGCCTTTACGATGAGGAGGAGCCACCGGCACCCATCGGATGCGAGTCCCGCCGCTGGACATTAATCCAGTATTCAGGGCAGCCTTCCAGTCTCCGCTCACCCAGGCCTGTCTGACCCTTCTGACTCAGAGGTGGGAATGCTACCCCTGAGCCAAAGGCTCATTCTTCAAACTAGAAGTAGTGAGCATTATTAAATTAATTATGGACCAGGTGGGAGTGGGCAGGAAATATTTTTCTTTAAATAAATAATTTAGAAGTGGGACTCGGTGGAGGGGGGGCGGTGAAAATATTTTTAAATCAATTATATTGAAGGGGGAGTGGGAGCTAAGGACTGAGTCTGGGATTATTTTAACATGGGTTTTTATTCCAGTTGGGAGCGGGAAGATTGTGCACACGGCATCAGAGAATGAGAACATTTCCAATAATATTTTTATTATGAATTAGGAGTGAGGCCTGGAGAGGGGGGAGGGGGGCAGGTCAGGGAACAGGGACTGAGGAGTAGGTCTGTGCTGGAAATATTTATAAGTAGTTCTTCAGTCTGCAATATCCGTCTCTGGATCTAATCATGTTTGCCCGCCCTATTTCCCATATCACTTTAACCCTTTTCCTTCATCCTCCTATCCAATCTAATCTTGAACATTGACATAGTTTCTACCTCAGTCACTAACTACGGAAGTGAATTCCTCAGAATTAAACATACCTCTTATTTTGGCATCACCTGAACATTTTGATGCCACTCCCTCTAGGCCTATATCCAACTCATTGATATACACAGGGAACAGAAGTGTCCCAGAACTGAACCCTGTTGTACATCATTACCTACTTCTAATCACTCTGAAAAACTGCCCTGAACTCCTAATTAACAAATGGGATTTACATAGAAATTACAGAAAGGATACAGGCCATGCGGCCCAACAGATCTATGCCAGTGTTTATGTTCCTCATGAGCCTCCTCCCACTCTATCAACATATCCTTCTATTCCTTTCTCTCTCATGTACTTATCTAGCTGCCCCCTAAATGCATCTTTGCTATTCACCTCAACTACTCCATATGATAGCAAGTTCCACATTCTATCCACTCTCTGAGTAAAGAAGTTTCTCCTGAATTCCCTATCGGATTTATTAGTGATTATCTTATATTTATGACCCCTAGTTTTGGATGCACCCACAAGCAGAAACATTTTCTCTACTTCCACCCTATCAAACTCCTTCATAAGTTTAAAGTCCTCCATTAGGTCACCCCTCAGCCTTCTCTTCTCTAGGGAAAAAAGCCCCAGCATGTTCAGTCTTTCCTGATAGTTATAATCTCTCAGTTCTGGTATCATTCATGTAAATCTTTTTTGCACCTTCTCCAGTGTCTCTATAGCCTTTTTGTAATATGGAGACCACAACTGTGCACAGTACTCCAGGTGTAATATAACTAAGGTTCTATGCAAATTCCTCCAGAAATGAACCCCAATGCATTTTTTATTGCCTTGTTAACCTGCGTTGCTACTTTTAATGATTTGTGAATCTGTACCCCTAGATCTCTTTGCTCCTCTACTCCATTTAGACTCTTAATTTCCAAGCAGTATGTGGCTTCCTTATTCCTCCTACCAAAATGCACCACCTCACACTTATCCATATTGAAATTAATTTGCCAATTACACACCCATTCTGCAAGTTTGTTAACGTTTTCTTGTATTTTGTCGCAATCCTACTCAGTAATAACTATACCTCCCAATTTGGAGTCATCCACAAATTTTGAAATTGTACTTCTGATTCCCAAGTCCAAATTGTTCATATAAATGGTGAACAACACTGGTCCCAGCACCGATCCTTGTGGAGCACCACTTCCCACCTTCCGCCAGTCTGAGTAACTATCTTTAACCCCTACTCTCTGTTTTCTGTTTTGTAGCCAGCTTGCTATCCATTCTGCTACTTGTCCCTGACTCCACATGCTCTGACCTTAGTCATGAATCTACTATGCGGTAGCTTATCGAAGGCTTTTTGAAAATGCAAGTATTATAGTATCATAGTAGGTACAGTGGAGGAGGGGGCCATTCGGCCCATCGTGCCAGCTCTTTGAAAGAGCTATCCAATTAGTCCCATTCCCCTGCTCTTTTCCCATAGCCTTGTAAATTTATTCCCTTCAAGTATTTATCCAATTCCCTTTTGAAAGTTACTATTAAATCTGCTTTCACCACCCTTTCAGACAGTGCATTCCAGATCATTACAACTCGCTGCATAAAAAAATGTTTCCTCATGTCGCCTCTCGCTCTTTTGCCGATCACCTTAAATGTGTGTCCTCTGGTTACCGACCCTCCTGCCACTGGAAACAGTTTCTCCTTATTTACTCTGTCAAAACCATTCATGAATTTGAACACCGCTATCAAATCTAAAGTATATTACATCCACTTATCTATCCTTTCTGTTACTTCTTCAAAGAATTGAATAAGGTTGGTCAAGCATGACCTTCCTTTTTGAAATGTGTGCTGACTATTCTTTATTATATTTTCGTTCTCTAAATCTTTTTCTATTACACCTTTGAGTAAAGATTCCATTATCTTTCCTATCATCGGCGTTAAGCTAACTGGTCTATAGTTCCCTGGACATGTTCTATCTCCCTTTTTAAATATAGGAATAACATTGGCTGTCCACCAGTCCTCTGGCACTATTCCCTTTTCTAATTAATTTTTATAAATATATAATAGTACTCTGCTATCTCTTCCCTAGCTTCTTTTAGAATGGGAGGATGCAATCCATCCAGACCGGGGTTCTGACCTCTCTAAGTTTTACTAGTTTATCAATTATTTCTACCTTAAATATATTGACATCTTTTTTGATCTCTTCTTCTAATATCATACCCACCTTGTTAGTCTCCCTGGTAAATACTGTGATTTCTCCTTTAAGGAGACACCAGTCACAGAGTAACCTCGGCTAAGCCTGGTTCATTTGGCAAATCAAAATTCTACTTACTAGCTGCTGAGCACCTCCTCTGAATCGCATTCCAAAACATACAGCAAAGTCTCCAGTTGTAGATTGTGCAGTTAAACGGCATTTATTGCTTTATTTTATGGTGCTGGAGATTGTCTGTAGGGACCCATGGCACAATGGAGCATTAGGTTTAGAACAATTATTTGGAATCGGAATAATACTTAATCTCGATAAAGTAGCCCAGTTAACCGAGTGAGATTCCATATACACAGAATTCCATTAAAACAAAAATCAGTATTTCTTTGAAAGTAACTGAGCCAGAACATTTAACAGGGTGGCCCCATAAAAAGTTGAAGCCAAGGAAAATCTGGAAGCTGAAAATACTAAGAAGTTTCTCTAAATTAAAACTACATTTCTCCCCTTCAAATCGCAGGGTTTCTTTTTAATGGCCCAGAATTTGCTGCAGTGCAGCATCTCACGGTGTGCTCTGTTTGTTAGACGTGTTCCTGCACCCTTCAGCTCAAAAATATTTTGCCCACAAAGTTTCTGGAAGTGCGAGCTGATAATGGCGTGGCGAGGGCAACAGGGACCTTGGCAAACAACGGGACAATCAGTGTATCTCCTTAAACAATTAGATTTAAGGATTGAGAAATAAACAGAGGAAGTACTGAGAAGGAAGTGTAAATTAGAGTGGGTGAATTCAATGTCAAATCAGGTACAGAAAGAGAAATAAAGAGAGGGAAAGAAAGATTGGATTAAGAGAGATAGAAAAGAGACAGAAAGGAAAAGTAAGAAAACATTTTTAAAATGCTAAAATTTGACATTTTTAAAATCTCAAACAATAATTGACAACCTGAAGGAATGAGACTCCACACTTTTAATTGTTCACTTTTTGGGCAAGAGAGGTTGATTGGCAGTCATTAACAATTATCACATTGTTAAAGGGTACTTATAATCATAGAATCATTATAGCACAGAAGGAGGCCATTCAGCCTATCGAGCCTGTGCCGGCTCTTTGTAAGACCAATCCAGTTAGTTCCATTCCTCCGCTCTGTCCCTGTAGCACTGCAAATATTTATCCAATTCCTTTTTGAAAGCCACGATTGAATCTGCATCGACCACTCTATCAGGCAATGCGTTCCAGATCATAACTACTCGCTGCCTAAAAGTTTTCCTCACGTTACCTTAGGTTCTTCTGCCAATCACCTTAAATCTGTGTTCTCTGGTAACCCCATTGTCACAGGGGGTCTCACAGTTTTCACTGTTAAGTGCCAGCCCTAACTTTCTGTGGCGAGTTTAATGGGTAATTAATGAGCAAATGCAGCAACTCACAGGGAGGTTGAGGGCGAGATGCAGTTTTCGTGAGGCTAACGGCGGAGCGGCGCAAATCGTCCAGCAACTTGTGGTGATTCGCAGTTCACAGGATAACTTTCTCACCACAAGTTGCTGGACAATTTACACATTAATAATGGCGAGAGTCATTCAGACATGTTATTTTTTTCAGCAAAATCTGGGCCAATATCTTGGTTGTATAAAATTCCATAGTACAGCGCAAGTTAAATTTGCATCCATTGAATTACAGTTAACATTTTAAATCTGCTAAACTGTTTTCATGATCAAAATATGGTGCAATATGTGGGAATGACTCCAGTTTTTAAATGTGTGTCAAGCACACAACTGTTTGTAATTTTAGCAAGCAAACAACATTAATCATAAAAACAAAGTAATCATGTTATTTGGGCTTATGGCAAAACATTCACGTTAATTAGAGAATTAGGATGCTAGGTGTGAAAGTCATTGTTTGCAGAAGCAATCACCCGTATTGTTGTACAGTGTCAAGTGAAAGAAAGAGAGAAAAGGAAAGAAGTTGCATTTATATAGCGCCTTTCACGACCTCAGAATGTCCCCTAAATGCTTTACAGCCAATGAAGTACTTTTGAAGTGTAGTCACTTGTAAATGTAGGAAACGCGGTAGCCAATTTGCGCACAGCAAAGTCCCACAAACAACAATGTGACAATGACCAGATAACCTGTTTTAGTGATGTTGCTTGAGATAGTGCCGTGGGATCTTTTACGACCGCCTGAGAGGGCAGACGAGGCCTTGGTATAACGTCTCATCCAAAAGACAGCACCTCAGACAGTGCAGCGCTCCCTCAGTACTGCACTGGGAGTGTCATTGTAAATTTTAAGACATAAATAGTTCCATATTAACTCAATATTAACTCAAGCATCTGCTCCACACCACAGAGTTCTCTGGTATTACTAACCTAACGCATTCCTCTATGGCACAGCTTGGTACTCAGACCTACCAAATAGTATGATCCCAGGTTTGATTCCTAATTGGTGATGAGTGCCTCTTAAGCTGGGGGCATGCAGTTCTGGAGGGCTGCTAATGCCCATGGAACCGTAACTCAGGATGAGTCACCACCTTTATGCAAGAAGTCAATGGAAGGGAGAAAATCAAAGACAATTTGAAAGGGAAGGCAAGGAACTCATTGCCACCTCTCAAGCCTAAAATTCCTAGATCGTGAAGTTAGACTGTATCCATCAGATTTTAAAAATTCATACTGTGGCAATCTGGGTCAAGAATTTGAGAGGCACCTTTCACTATTTAAAGCACTATTAACCTCAATAATTAATTGGTTTTGCCTTTCCACCTTATCGAGATTAAAATGTAGGCATTTTCAGCAAATTCTTACGCATTTTCTTTAACATCCATTTTGCTAGGGTAACATGCCTTGAGCCTTTTATAAAATTTATACAACAACTTGCATTTATATAGCACCTTTAACATAGTAAAATGTCCGCAGGCGCTTCATAGGAGCGATTATCAAACAAAATTTGACAGCGAGCCACATAAGAAGATATTAGGACATGTGACCAAAAGCTTGGTCAAAGAGGTAGGTTTTAAGGAGCATCTTAAAAGAGGAGAGAGAGGTAGAGAGGCGGAGTGGTTTAGGGAGGGAATTCCAGAGCTTAGGGCCTAGGCAACTGAAGGCATGGCCGCCAATGGTGGAGCGATTAAAATCGGAGATGCGCAAGAGGCCAGAATTGAAAGAGCGCAGAGATCTTGGAGGGTTGTAGGGCTGGAGGAGCGGCGAGGCCATGGAGGAATTTGAAAACAAGGATGAGAATTTTAAAATCGAGGCTGGTTTAACATCTAACATTGAGAAGACCGTGACAAGTATCCTCTGCATTCAGGACTGGACTACCTGCTGGAAAAAAAGATAGTCAACATTGTGTCTTGGCACACTTATATCAACTGATAAAGAAATTGAGGATGGTGTGTGTGGAATTGCGGGGGGGGGGGGGGGGGGGAGGAGACGAGACCTTCCTGCTAGCTCATTGAATAAATACACCATGCAGTGCCATACTGAACTATAGAAAGACTTGCATTTATATAGCACCTTTCACGACTTAACGACCCATAGCCCTGTAATTTTTTTCCCTTCAAGTATTTATCCAATTCCTTTTTAAAAGTAATTATTGAATCTGCTTCCACCATCCTTTCAGGCAGTGCATTCCAGATCACAACTCGCTGTGTAAAAAAATGCTACCTCACGTCGCCTCTGGTTCTTTTGCCGATCACATTAAATCTGTTTCTCTGGTTACCGACCCTCCTGCCATCGGAAACAGTTTCTCCTTATTTACTCTTATCAAAACAGTTCATGATTTCGACCACCTCTGTTCTAATGAGAACAACCCCAACTTCTCCAGTCTCTCCACATAACTCTCCACATGAAATCCCTCGTCCCTGGTCCGCACCCTCTCTAAGGCCTTGACATCCCTCCTAAAGTGTGGAGCCCAGAATTGAACACAATAATCCAGCTGAGGTCTAACCAGTGTTTTATAAAGATTTAGCATAACTTCCTTGCTTTTGTACTCTTATGCCTCTGTTATTAAAGCCCATGATCCCAAATGCATTTTTAACAGCCTTCTCAACTTGTCCTGCCACCTTCAAAGATTTGTGTACATGCACCCCCAGGTCTCTCTGTTCCTGCACGCCTTTTAAAATTGTACCATTTAGTTTATATTGCCTCTCCTCATTCTTCCTGCCAAAATGTATCACTTCACACTTCTGTGCCAAATTTCATCTGCCATGTGTCTGTCAATTTCACTAGTCTATGTCTTCCTTAAGTCTGTTACTATTGTTTACTACATTTCGGAGTTTTGTGTCATCTGCAAACTTTTAAATTATACCCTCTATACCCAAGTCCAGATCATAAATATGTATCCAAAAGAGCAGTGGTCCTACTACTGACCCCAGGGGAACACCACTGTATACTTCCCTCCAGTCTGAAAACCAACCATTCACCACTACTCTCTTTCTATCTCTTAGCCAATTTTGTATCTCTGCTACCCCTGTCCCTTTAATCCCATGGGCTTTAATTTTGCTAACAAGTCTATTATGTGGTACTTTATCAAATACCTTTTGAAAGTCCATATACACATCAACCACACTACTCTCATCAACCCTCTCCGTTACTACACCAAAAACAATTCAAAGAGGAATGTGCAGAAACATGGCCTAAAGTTTGTTTTCCCCACTTAAAGTTGCTGGAATACCTACCCGTAACATTTTCCAGCAGCAGGAAATTTTCTTTTAATTAAGTGGTTCTAATGAAAGTTCTCACCCGAAACACAAATCAGTCTTTCCCTTTCAGGTGTCGACCTGCTGTGTACGTCCAACTTTTCAGAGCAACTTTAGTAAAAGTGACTTGTGCTATATTAATGAATGAGTTAAGATTAGCCATTCAGAATCCAGTTTCCCATCATCCGAGCAATGTGAGTGAGAATTCAAACTGGAACTACATACACTGTCTAGCTCCTTTAATACATTGAGAGCAAAGGGCAGGGGTGGGTGGGGGAGTGGGGGGATAGAAGTGTGAGAAGCAGCTCTTTATAATAGTCAAAACCCTGAAGCTTCATTTTGAAACTGTATGAAGACAATTTTTAAAAAAAAAGACAGAACCAAGCCAATTTATTGGAGCGTTGTGAAATCAGCAGGAGAAAGGAATAGTAGGATATTTTGATGGGATTAGATGAAGTAGGGTGGGAGGAGGCTCGTGTGGAGCATAAAAACTGGCATAGACCAGTTGGGCCAAAAGGCCCTTTTCTGTGCTGTAAAATTCTATGTAATTCTATCAACGGTAGTGCATAATAGCAATATAATCAACACACATGGTAAAGATTGCATGAAATGGTCATAGCCAGATGGTGGATGTAATACTAGGCCTGCACTAGTAAACAAGGAGCCAGATATATAATGTTGCCATTTGTGACAGGTTTATCTGTAAGAATATAATTATAAACTTCACTTCAAACATTCTGCATTCTTGAGGGCAGCTGTATTATTTGAAATAGCAAGGTTCAAAGAGTTGAGCAGTTTTTAAAAACAAAAAAGGAAATTTGCACTTCAATTGTCCATTTATTGCCCACCTCGACGTTATTTGATGTACAAGGGTTGATTCTGTGACCCCCAGGAAAAAAATGCCTTGGTGTGAGAGTGTGGGAAGTATCACGCATTGGGAGTGAGGAGCTGACCTCAGCTCATTTTAATAATTATATGATAATCCTATGCTCCCTGCTTTCCACAGGTGCAGGGAGCACTAAGGCTGATTTGGGAGGGGGGGGGGAGGGGTAAGAATGAGGGGAGTAGCAACTCAGAGTTTTTGTTCTTTTGAAACCTTGCTGCTTGTTGTGGGCCTCCTTTGATTGAGATATATCGCACTGGGCAGCTTTATGACTAAACAAGCCAACAGCGCAACCAGTTTCCTCCGAGTTTCTAACGAAGGCGCACACAAATGGTGAGCATTTTTCCAGCATGAATTTCCAGACCAAACAAATCGACTAATTTTACACACAAGTAACAGAATATTGAACCTACTTCATACAAGATGTTGAAATGAGACCCCTGCTTATTTTTCTTCACCCTCCACACCCACACTTGATAGTATCTGAACAGATGTAACACCATGACGGAGAGAAAAAAATACACTAATGCTTTTTGTGTGTATTAAATCAAAGTTTAATTCAACTATAATAATAAAAATACCAATCTGCCAGCATCAGGTAGAACAGAAAAAAGCAAAACAAAACAGGTACAGGTAGTCTCAGTTTGCTCAGTAGTCAGTACGGTAAAAAGTACTAGAAAGTTTCATTTTGCCACAGGCCACTCCATTAACTCACATTTAAACAATGTTTACATAAAACACAGATTTGACAAGATTTTAAAGTGGTTTAATATATGGCACCTATCTGTTTAGGCTGGTAATGTGCAATTGCTACTATCCTAGCTGTTCAAGTTTCCTACCCAGCTAAATAACCCATCTGTGAATCTTGCTTCACATTATCCCGTTCACCTCTGTTGCTTCTTACTGGTATTATGGGAAGTAAAAACTAGAAGAACTATGGTATCGCCAGCAATTACTCTGTTCTTTAGAAGTGTCAAAAATGACACAAAGTGAAATAGTTAATAGTATCATACTGGCACTGTGTTAAGAACATTGGTCCATTTTGATCTATGGGACTGAGCATACAATCCATCAAATTCAACAAGCCCCAAATACAGTTGATTGTGTGCTCAATTCCACTTGTTAAAAAAATAGATTAGTTCTTACTGTCAGTAACACAGTGAGATATACCCATTCACTTGGAAAGACAGAACATTAGTTACAATTAACAATATACCCATCTTGGGCATATGGATAATGGTCTTCCTAACCTCTATGCACACTTATGAGATGAGCTCAAATGAGAATTTTTTCCAATTTGACAAATACTACTTTAGATAGCTGATCAGAAATGCCATTTGTCCAACTGCATATGCACGAGAATTCTGCTGCCCATTTGGACCGATGAGATCATGCTTGGTTTGCAAAAAGTTGGTGGATTTGCAATTGGAGCTCAAATGTTTTTCTGCCAGATGCTTGCTGGAAATGAGCAAATACAGAATTATCGCAGCTGGGTCATCCAGTAATTAATGTAGCATTTTAGCTCAAAATCCATAAGTGAGAGCAAACACAATATGCACTGTGAAACTACAGGATAGGGTGTTGATCCCATGCTACCAGAAACAAGCCAATACTACACACTGGGGAGGGCAGTTTAAAAAATGAATACTGCAGATATTTTCTGGCAATGAATGGACTTAAGGTAGGTAAAGGAAAACAGATGGATGCCAATTACAGTTTGCAAGACTTATCGGGAAGGTACCATTTATGTCCTGTTTCATTCTCTCTTTAAAAACGGGTACTCCAGCAAAGTATAGCAGTTGGCTCCTGAAGTACTGATCTCTGAATATAGTGCTACTAGAACAAAGCATATTGCATCAATGCTGGCAATGCCCGCTTGCCACTCCTTATTTGACACTGAATGTATAAATTCGACGTGTACGGTTATTCCACAGGCAAGATACAGTTGACTGCTAAATAGCACTTTTGTCATGATATACAGAAATATGGGATCATACATCAGCATAAAAATTCGAATACAAGAATTACTAGCATTTACACGTTGACATTTAAAAAAAAACAATTCTGTAAGGCTACTTTGAGTACCATAGTTTTAAAACATGTTTCTTCCTCCCTTAAAGAATTCAAGCTTTGCATTGTCCATTTAAATGCACTCATTCTACATTGCCCTAGTAGTTAGTGTTGCATACTTTAAGCTTTCTAAGGGGAAATGCAGCTGAAAAGAACGCTGTATTAGTGAATTGGTTATTTTCCTTTAAAATCATTCCCGATCTAATTAGGTTAGTGGCCATCCCTTCACAACTCCTCATCCCTTCCCCCCCCACCCGCCTCCCGCTCACAAAAGGTGAAAAAAACACTACTTCATTATTAGAGGTCGTGTATGTACCAAAACGAAATGAAAGAAATTCCTTCCAAAACACAGAAGTTAAGTATGTTCTAACAAGGGAAGACTTCCTATCTCCCTTGCATTTACAAAGTACATGATGTGTAATCTGCAACCAGAGTTTATCCACACAATCAGCAAAAAACTCAAAACCTGAGCGGCCACAATTTGTCAAAACTGTGCAAAAAAAAATACACGTACAAGGTACTGCCTCCCCATGCCTCCCGCATAAGTATTTCTCACACACTCCCTCCCCCCTGCCATGTTTGTTATTGGAGCACTGAATAAGTTTGCAAGGATGGTCAGTTTATATCTTAATAAGAAATAGGAGCAGGTGTAGGCCAAATGGCTCCTCGAGCCTGCTCCACCATTCAATAAGATCATGACTGATCTTCACCCTCAACTCCCGCCCGATCCCCATATCTCGATTCCCTTAGTGTCCAAAAATCTATCGATCTCAGCCTTGAATATACTCAGTGACTCAGCATCCACAGCCCTCTGGGGTAGAGAATTCCAAAGATTCACAACCCTCTGAGTGAAGAAATTTCTCATCTCAGCCCTAAATGGCCGACCCCTTATCCTGTGACCATGACCTCTAGTTTTAGACTGTCCAGCCAGGGGAAACAGCCTCTCAGCATCTTCATTCTTGATTAATAATTTTACATCACATGGTGAAAATTAAAGTTGATTTACTGAGATGCATTCCAATAGACCAATTCTCTTTCTTATTGATATGCGAATCCATTTGGCAATAGGGACAAATCAACAATTAACCATGTGCATGATAACTAAAACATTTTGTACAGTACATCAATATTTGAATTTTCTGAACCGGGGAAGAAATGGTGAATTTTTTTTGACATGGGAGTACCTAAACCAATTTGACAAACTGACTGCATGCTCCAGTTTTTTTTTTAAATACTGGCATCAATATCATCATTATTATGTTTGCAAACCGTTATATCCCAAGGGTAGTACTTGATTTACAAGCAAAAACCCTTCAAGGCTTTTCTCGGAAGTTATACTACAGGTTGCATATACAGTTTGACAATGAAAAATGGAAAGCATTCTCGAATTAAAACAAAAAAAATGCCCCTGCATATTAAAAATTTCATTTTAAGAATTCGTCAGTTCGTGAGAAACGAACTGCTTCAGTCTTTCAAGGTACTGTCCATAAAGCTCCACGTCATTGTGTCCTGCTCCTTCCACCCACAGTGGCTCCACTGGCCTTTGACATTGTTCATACAATGCCAACCCGTGTGAGAAGTCGATGACTTCATCTTCAGTCCCGTGTATGATCAGCACTGGAGAGGCGATTTTGGAAATCTTGTCGATGCTGTTGGAGGAATTAAAAAATTCACAGAGTCAGTGACAGTTGTGGGCGGGGTTCGGTTTAGTTTACTAGAAGGGCCAGTAAAGCTCATTACAAAATTACATTTAGTGCTTTTAATGCACAAATGTCAGTGTTCTAGCCAGTGTTTGATTATAATGTTTTGATTCAGCTATTCCTGGAGACTACCATTAAAACACAAGGGAAAGCTAATCAGGTTAACCTTGGAATTCAGTCAAATTTAATTATTTATTTGCCGCAATGTTAGTGAAGGATCACGCTCCACATATTTAGCAAAATATATTTTAAAAAATCAACATGATTCTATAAAAGACGAAATTCAATACAGAGCAATTAAAATAAGTCAAATTTAAAAATATGAAGTCGAAATACCAAAACCACATTTTGCATCCCCTCTTATACCAGCTTTTATGGTATTTATACTTGTAACAACATAAGACATATGTATGAGTGCATGCATATGGACCTCTCCCACACGGTATACTGATACTATGCCTAAGGAGGCAAAGAAATCCAGAAGGTCTGAAGTGATTTGAATTTGGTGGAACAGCTTTTAACAGCAGCTACTAAAATAAATTGTTCAGAGAATGACACAATCAAAAGAACAATGCTTGGCAAAATGGATATTGCTCCCAGAAGGAACCAAGGACACCCTGGAGTTGATTGGTCTGTAAACTGATCGTTACATTGGTGGACTTTGCCCATCAATGGACAGCACACTTCACTAGTCATTTGTTCTCATCTCCATTAGAACACTGGGCACCCCATAGCCATTTGGATTTTGCAAATTAGTCCACGCCAGTTGAAAACAAAATACTTTTATAAAGATCAATGTAATGGAACCTAATCTCCAAACAAGAAATGAAGGAAGGAAGGGGAAAAAAAGTGATCTCCAGTGAACAAAGCGAGAAATCATCTTGGACGAGGCTGGGGCGCAGTTCAATTTTATTTTATTTATCCTAAAGGCATTAAATTGTTTGCTGGAATACACTTCCATAGGCATCCTATGGGAACTTCGTCCAAGTGGCTCATATGTGAGCTTTGACAGGGAGCGATGATGTGCTATTAACCAACGGCCAGGAGAAGGGAGCGGTTGTTAATCACAGCCAGGACCGTTCCTGTGCTCACCTGGCATCCACACACATGAACTTCCTGGCATCCACACACATAAACTTCCACATTTACCTGAGGAAGGAGGAAGCCTCCGAAAGTTTGTAGATTTCAAATAAAATCGTTGGACTATAACTTGGTGTTGTAAAATTGTTTACAATTGTCAACCCCAGTCCATCACCGGCATCTCCACATCATGAACTTCCAGCAGGGGTCGCTAGGTAGCCACGAGAAAAGAGAACTGTGGCTGCAGTACCCCTGGGCTGTGGAAGGGTAAAATCCAGCAATTGCGGCATTCCCCCACCACAATCGAGCCTACAGCACAGAAACAGGCCATTCGGCCCAACTGGTCTATGCCAGCATTTATGCTCCACACGAGCCTCCTCCCACCCTACTTTATCTCACCCTATCAGCATATCTTTCTATTTCTTTCTCCCTCATGTGTTTATCCAGCTTCCCCTTAAATGCATCTATGCTATTCGCCTCAACTACTCCTTGTGGTAGTGAGTTCCACATTCTCACCACTCTCTGGGTAAAGAAGTTTCTCCTGAATTCACTATTGGATTTATTGGTGACTATCTCATATTTATGACCCTAGTTTTAGTCTCCCCTACAAGTGGAAACATCTTCTCTACATCTACCCTATCAAACCTCTTCATAATTTTAAAGACCTCAATGAGGTCACCCCTCAGCCTTCTCTTTTCTGGAGAAAAGAACCGCAGCCTGTTCAGCCTTTCCCGATAAGTATATCCTCTCAGTTCCAGTATCACTCTTGTGAATCTTTTTTGCACTTTCTCCAGTGCCTCTATATCTCTTTTTTTTTAAAAAGAGACCAGAACTGTGGTCTAAGTATGGTTCATGGTCTGTATAGTTCAGTTGTTCACTAAATAGATTTACTGAGTCAGTGAGTGCAGTCTGATTTTAAAATGATTTCTCTTTTTACCCCTCCAAAAAAAGACTGCTCACCCAAGTCCGGCACCTTCTATCCATACCGCAGACAACTAAATTTGAGATGTTTGTAGGCTGTCTTACTTCCAAAATAGAGGCCATCAATGCAGTTACCTCTGCTTCCCCCGCTCCCACCTCTCTCCTCCTAGCCCGCCCCTAACTCAGACTTCTCCCCATATACTCTTCAGCCTCTTCTCCATTTCTTCCAGGCTTTCAACTGCTTTCCTGCATGAAGCCCAACATCTACTCCCTTGACCCCACCCTCCCGTCTCAACTCCCAGTGTCAACCCATCTGCCTGTAAAGTGCTTGGGATGTTATTTCTATGTGAAGAGTTCTATATGAATGGAAGTTTACATGATAAATGGAACCAGCAGTTCCTAGAATATTAGAAACTAACCTTGCATAACCAAACTTCAAATAGATTTGAAACCGGGCTATGAAAAGTAAATAGGAGTGCCAGTGTAACTCATGATCAAGCTAATTACAGCAATGGCACAAGTATTTCACATTCAGATAAATTTAGCATAATCTAGCATCTGGGTATCAGATTTGTGTTGTACTGCATTTGAGACAACTTAGCTATTCACAAATGGCACTGCCACCTCATTCTTAAAGTTCTCTACATACTATTGATTCTGCATTCATGTACTAGACATGAAGTTCATCGTAATTACAAGGCATTTTATAGTTTCATCCAAGATTCTATGTCGACGCCAGTCTTATAATCAGGATTTTTATGATAAAGTCCGCTCAGATTTGGATGCCTTATCCCTCCTCTGAAGATCTACAGGAAGATAGCGTGACTTCATAATTGGAGATTATGAAACCCTGCTTAATAGCTGGAGCCAACATTGTGTACTAGAAATCAAAACATGTGCAATGACAGTAACTACTTAACCGAACGTCTGAATTTGGCCCCTTCACCTTGGAGTGGTACACTCGTGGTGGTAAGTAGATCACATGTATATTTGTGGCTGGGTAAAAGAGCGAGAGAGCGGCGAGCACTCCATTTTGCCCAGAAATGTGAAGCATCAATGTGCACATCCACACTATGCATGAGTCACAGTATACATGCCTGTGCGTCTGAGAAAATTGGAGCACCATGGCATAGCATCACACTATACTGGAGCTGGAGCCTTACTAAGTGTAGCACTGCATCACTTGTATTGACCAAGTGCAAAAAAGGATTAACAAATCTTTAAGAGGAACATATAGTACAAAATTAAGACACCTTCACTCGCGTTCATCATTCACCTAAACAACAATAATTTAACACCTAAAAGGAAAATCACTTACTTGGGGAATGCATCGAAGCAATAGGTCTTCTTTGTGTCTGGGAAGGCTACACGCATACCAGACATCAGTGGAGAATGAAGGACAACTGCAGCACATTCGTATCGAGCAGCCAGATCTACCGTAGGTACTGTGCCTATGCTCTGACCATACAGTATCACGTTCTCTGGACGAATCCCATACCTGATGAATGGAAAAGGAAGCTGCCTTAAACTCCTTTTAAAAAAAAGGGGTGGTGCAATTGGAAATGTATTACACATTTAAATCATTTTCACATCAGCCCACTATTTTTCCCAGTTTCCCCAAAATACATCAACCAGCACAAACGATAAACATTCAATATGCATTTCTGTAGCTAGATTGAGAATTAGCTGAATATAAATGTTTTGAAATGTACTGTAGCCGTAAAAGAACACTCACACGTATTACATAGTGCCACTACCTATTTCAAGAGTCGAACACCATACAATTAACATAATACAATGGGGAGGGAAGGAGATGAGAGACTTAAAAACAAATTGTGGTGGATGGGGAGAAAAGAAAGAGAAATCAACTTTTCAGCTCAGAAGTAGGAGATTGCCAATGCTGCGAGTGAAACTTTGTCCCACTTTTTGTATCTAAGTACAACAGGGAGTTAGTTACAAGTTAAAGCTCTCTTTGTATTACAATAGATCTTCCCCCTCAGCCACAGCCAAACTCCTTTAATTTTGGATTCCTGAAGTAGAGCAAAGAGCCATTCATGAGTTTGGCCCGGATTCAAAGTCAGTGGAACTAGGCCAGTGGAAGATTAATTTCACCACTGTGGGTCGATCTTAAATTACCATAATCTTCGATCAATAAAGGCACTTTTGTTAAAGCTCCCCCTCCCCTTTCTTTAAGTAAAGTCTTAGTCAACCTCCCAAAAGATGAATTAACAGAGATGGCCTAATTGTATAGTATAATTGAAAAGAAGAGTGTAATCTGCAGGGTATCAGATACATGCAGAAACCAATCACCATGCTGAAGTGTTTCCAAACCTAAGTACTTAGAAATTCATATAAGTAGTTCCAGATATGGAGTATAGTGTCTCTCCCATAGAGAGGTGCCCTATTTACTGAAGCCCGGAAATTTTATTGGCAATAGTTAGTGTAGGGACCCCCAAGTGACAGTATGAGTAATTCTCCTTGCAGCTTACCAGCACAGAACACTGCTTGTCCTGATAGATTACCACACCCATTAAGGTTATCTGGAGCAGAGGGGGAAAAAAATTAAATGAACAGCAACTGGTTCCATTAGTGAGTCAGGCTGGCTCATCAATAGCACCCTAGAGTACTCGGCTCAGGTATCAGATTCTTCAGTCTACCACGCAGAATTGACTCGGTTCCAATCTCACATTGCCATGTCATCATGAAACCAACTCAACCAGAAAGACCCCACTTAACCTCCCATCCTCCCCGAGGCGGATAGCCACTAGTCATCAATAAAGGAAGCCATAAATTAGTATATTTCCTTTGCTATCAGTTCTGCAACTCAGTACTCTAAACAGTTCAAAATGCACATATTTGTTGTGATGTGTGTAACATGGAGCGGAAGGCACATGGAATGTTGTCATTTATTGCAAGGGGAATGGAATATAAAAGGAGAGATGTTTTGCTAGTTGTACAGGGCATTGGTGAGACCACATCTAGAATACTGTCTGCAGTTTTGGTCTCCTTATTTCAGAAAGAACATAATTGCTTTGGAAGCAGTTCAGAGAAGGTTCACTTGACTGATTCCTGGGATGAGGGGGTTATCTTATGAGGAAAGGTTGGACAAGTTGGGCCTGTATACACTGGAGTTTAGAAGAATGAATGAGAGGTGATCTAATTGAAACATCTAAGATCCTGAGGCGACTAGAAGGGGTAGATGCTGAGAGGATGTTTCCGCCTGTGGGAGAGACTAGAACTAGGGGTCACAGTTTAAAAATAAGGGGTCTCCTATTTAAGACAGAGATGAGGAGAAATTTTTTCTCTCAGAGCGTCGTGAGTCTGTGGAACTTCCTTCCCCAGAGAGCAGTGGAGGCAGGGTCATTGAATATTTTTAAGGCTAAGTTAAATAGATTCCTGATTAACAAGGGAGTCAAATGTTATAGTAGGTAGATGGGAAAGTAGGGTTGAGGTCACAATCAGATTAGCCATGATCTTATCAAATGGCACAGCAGGCTTGAGGGGCTGAATGGCCTACTCCTGCTGTTAATTTGTATGTTCATACGTATGTATGTTCATATTTACCCCAAGACTAAGCCCTGGAATCAATGCAACTGATTATTAGAATTATGTAGCTTCTGTAGGAGACAATTAAAAACATTTGCGATATGCTCTCCTGTGTGTAACTACTACTGAAATCAATAGCAGAAGTGAAAGCATTTTTAACTACACAAAATCAGGTTGTTAGAAAAATCCAACCACAAACTTGTACACATTACATCCTGATTTACTTTTACTGTCGCTCGCCTTCATTTCACCTGAACTTTTTCCTTAAAAAGCATGCACCCTCCATTCACTCACTCTCAGCTGCATCTATTGTTATGCACTCAGAACTGTCAGTCAGCATTCAAGTCAACCCCTATATGCCAGAGCATTGAAAAAAGGAAAGCACAGCTACAACTAAGAGAAAGTTCAGACTTGCATTTATGTAGTATCTTTTACAATCTCAGGACGTCCCAAAGGGCTTTACAGTCAATGAAGTACCTTTGAAATGTAGTCACTGTTGCAATGTAGGACATGCAGCAGCCAACTTGAGCACAGCAAGGTCCCACAAACAGCAATGTGATAATGACCAGCTAATCTGTTTTTTTAGTGATGTTGGTTGAGGGATAAACATTGGCCAGGACACCAGGGAAAACTCCCCTACTCTTCTTCAAAATAGTGCCATGGGATCTTTTATGTCCATCTGGGAGGGCAGACGGAGTGTCTGTTTAATGTCTCATCTGAAAGACAGCACCTTCGGCAGTGCAGCACTCCCTCAGTATTGCCCTGAAGTGTCAGCCTAGAATAGATGCTCAAGTCTATGGAGTGTGACTTGAACCCATAGCCTTCTGACTCGGAGGTGAGAGTGCTACCGCTGAGCCACGGCTGACACCTATCAAGAGTTGCTAATATCAAAAGCATCAAGCCAGCCTAAAACAATACAGCCTTTGATCACATTTTACCTGATCTTCAGTGTGTAAATACTTCACAATCTTGAAAACTCACATGAGCAACCAGTTATGTTTTACTGGGGAACAATTTCTAACAAGGAGGTCTGATGGTTCAGATTTTTAAAAATTCATTCTCGGGATGTTAGCATCACTGGCATGGCCAGCATTTATTGCCCATCCCATAGCTGCCGCTTGAGAAGGTGGTGATGAGCCTTCTTGAACCGCTGCAGTCAGTGTCGTGAAGGTACTCCCACAATGCTGTTAGGGAGGGAGTTCCAGGAGTTTGACCCAGCGACGATGAAGGAACGAATGGCCGATATATGCCCAAGTCCGGATGGTGTGAGACTTGGAGGTGATGGCGTTCCCACGCACCTGCTGCCTTTGTCCTTCTAGATGGTGGAGGTCACAGGTTTGGGAGGTGCTGTCGAAGAAGCCTTGGCGAGTTGCTGCAGTGCATCCTGTAAATAGTACACACTGCAGCCATGGTGCGCCAGTGGTGGAGGAAGTGAATGTTTAAGGTGGTGGAGGAGCTGCTAATCAAGTGGACTGCTTTGTCCTGGATGGTGTTGAGCTTCTTGAGTGTTGTTGCAGCTGCAACCCATCCAGGCAAGTGGAGAGTATTCCATCACACTTCTGACTTGTGTCTTGTAGGTGGTGGAGGGGCTTTGGGGAATCAGGAGGTGAGCCCCTTACCACAGAATACCCAGCCTCTGACCTACTGTAGTAGTCACTGCATTTATGTGGCTGGTCCAGTTGAGTTTCTGGTTAATGGCGATCCCCATGATGTTGATGGAGGATTCAGCGATGCCATTGATGCAGTCCATGAGAGATGGATGGACTTTCTCTTGTTGGGGATTGCCTGGCACTCATGAAGATCATGCCACACAATAGCATGGGATGCAAACGCTTGTACCAAGACATAGAATTGAAATAACTACTCTACAAACTCCATCCCAGACTTGGGGCCCCAATCGAGATTTTATCGGATTACAAAAATAATTTAGAATCATAGGAATCTCATATTGCACAGGATTTGTTCGTCACTGTCACAAGATGGCAAATGTCTTCTACTCACTGTTGCAAATTGATTTATTTCAGTTTCCACTGACATATTCTGACCCACGACATGGTTCAGGGATTAACTGGAGAACAGACACTGGTAGGTAACAATTGCTGCTTTTATACTGCAGCCTGGGTTTGGGAACGCAATGTAACTATGCTGCTCTGCTGCTTTAGGTGACTCACGGAAGGGGGTCCAATGAAGCATACAATGCAACAGCTGAACATCACTCAGAACAATTCTCTACCAGTGCACGTTGCTCCAATTTGGTGGATTAAGGCAAACTACTGTTGTCTTAATCTGTCTAATGAAATAAAAAGTGGTTTCCATAATTCTCAGGTTAACTGCAACACTAAAAGCATGAAAACAAAAGTTTTTAAAGTGTCAACAGTTTCCAGTAAAGCACAATCTCAAATATTTAAAAGAGTTTAATATAACATAATGCTTCATCTGGATGTGAAAAAGGTTAGATTCAGTAAACCAGTCTCAGTGTGGACTGGAGCAAAATGTAGCCTTCTCCTCTTAATTTGAAATTGGTTAATTATCTATCAATTTGAGATTTGAGTTAAAAATTGACTTTGAATTAACAGTAAACTTATACAGATATAACTTTTTACATGCAGAGCAAAATTCCACTGCTGCCTAGTTATAAAATTTATACAAGAAAACAACAAAATGGCCAATCAAATGCAATTTAAAATGTAAATAGTCATAATTGTTCCGGTCAACACTGTCCAAATAGAACTGGATGCCCTTTACACTGGAAGCAAAATTACAAGGTTACAGCAGTCAATCCCAAAAATATTCTGCTCAATCTATTCCTCATGGCCATTTCTTTCATACAATAGATTATGCTTGAAAGTTGTGCGCAGTAGCTCCGATAAAGCAAATAGGAGAAAAAAAAACAGGTGATTAAGCACCAGCTGAACGTTTCAAGGCCACCATATACGTCGTAGCACTGAAGCAGGAAATCTGTTTTTTCCGCTGTTTTCTCTGAGCTCGACAAGAATTGACAGATTACGACCAAAACTTTATCTGTAGATAATGCATATCTTGCAGGGATGTGGTTTTCAGTCAGCCACGGAAATCACAGAACGAAGCCTTATTTCGCTCGTGTAAAGAAACTTGCTGCAGCAAAAATAACCAGTTTTGTCCAAGGCACCATATGGATCTCCTCGCACTCTGAATTATATACTTAATTGACATTTTGAGTAAGATTATACTGTTGAATGGAACTTGCAAAGAAAAAACAGAAAGGTTAGCAATACTTCTCCTTCCCAACCCCCCTTTTGGAAATTGCTAAAAACCAGGAGTGTGTTTAGATACAGATTCACATTATGCAAGTGTCCCAGACCACTTATTTAATAAGTACACTGCTGGAAAATGTTATCAAAGTATATGATTTATGAAGACTTCGGATACGTGGAGAGACTAGAGAAGCTGGGGTTGTTCTCCTCAGAGCAGAGATTAAGGGGAGATTTAATAGAGGTGTTCAAAATCATAAAGGGTTTAAGAGAGAGTAAATAAGGAGAAACTGTTTTCCACTGGCAGAAGGATTGGTAACCAGAGGACACAGATTTAAGGTAATTGGCAAATGAACCAGAGGGGAGATGGGGAGAAATTTATTTTACCCAGCAAGTTGTTATGATCTGTAATGCACTGCTTGAAAAGGCAGTGGAAGCAGATTCAATAGTAACTTTCAAAAGGGAATTGGATAAATATTTGATGGGGAAAAATGTGCAGGGCTATGGAGAAAGAGCAGGGGAGTGGGACTAATTGGATTCGTTTTTTCATGGCACAGGCGCAGTGGGCCGAATGACTTCCGTTTGTGCTGTATCATTCTATGATTCTACAAATACATATAATACCTTCAAAATTTTTTTTTAAAAAAAGGTGGCAAGTCAGTGTTTAAGATGACACATGCGGTGCTGCAAGTATCCATGGACAACTCTCAGTCCATCAGCTTTCATAAAAGGAACCTGTGGCCAGAAATTCCTCTATGGGCTCATTTTAATCCAAGGTCAAAGTGAGTTTTAACAAAGTAACAGTTTCAGGCATGAGACCTCTGGTCCTTCTAACTCACCTATCCACAGTAATAGAAAGAAAGAACTTGCATTTATATAGCACCTTTCATGGCCTCAGGATGTCCCAAAGCACTTTACAGCCAATTAACTATTTTTGAAGTATAGTCACTATTGTAATGTAGGAAAGTCTCAGTATTCCCTTGGTGCAAACATAATTAATTTACCTGAATTTTTGACATCAACCAAAATTCCTCCCTGATGTCTGGACTATTAAAAGCAGTTCTGGGGGTGACTGGAATTGAGCTCACTGCATGCAAAATTTTTGTGCTTTCACGTTTCCATGTTTTGTGCGTTTGCACCCTAGGTTTGAACCTGGGGAAACATCTGAAGAATAAGTCAGCAGATTTCTGTAAGGAACTGGAAGTGTAACAGAATTTAGGAACACACAGCATATAGTGTCGCCACTATTGAGCTTACTGGAGAAGCAGTAGAGGGCAGCATGGAGTGCAGAGAACAAAGGAGAGAATTCACAGGGGACCCAAGGATTTTATGTAATTATACCAAATGCAACCATCCATCTACTGAGATGCAGTGTCTCAGGAAGTCACTAATCTCTACTGTTTGCCTGAAGTAGACCTGTAACCAGCTATACAAAATATAATTTGTAAGAAATAGTTGATGTGTTTTGTCTAATCTCTTGGAAGCATTCCCAACATTGTTTTAGCAGACCTTGAAATAAGCTATGCCTTTGGCCTCAGCTGCTAAAGTGCCTCTTCTCAAGTTGAATGTACATGTTCAGCAGCCAAGAGAGACTCTAGAATGCAGTCAGCGGTATTTATACAGTCAACATTCTTGCCACGCTTCAGTGAATCTTACTGTGTGTTGCATTGATCGTCTCCACAGCCTGGCTCTGGGGATCACTGGAGAGCTGGCCAGCTCTTCGAAATAATTCATGAGGACAGCAAGGAGTGGATAGGTCGAGTTGGCTCACAGACCGTAACACTGCCACAAAAAGGAGAATTACTGCCAAAATGATAAAAGGCGCAATAGATCACACAACTTACTGTGCTGGAACAGTAACATGCTCTCCATCCACAGTACGTATGGGCTTTTCTCTGATGTGCGTGCCTAATTAGTGTAGCAATACAATACGGATCCGGGACCACTGGACTCAACATGTTAAGATGCTAAATTTAACAGAAATATCTGGAATTTCAATACTGAAACGCCATTTGAAAAATTTAATGGGCAGAATATTTTGATCAACCATACAGAAAAGTCTGTCCTCTTCATGCCACCTAATAGAATCATAGACATTTACGGCACAGAAGGAGGCCATTTGGCCCATCGTGTCTGCGCCAGCTGAAAAAGAGCTATCCAGCTTAATCCCACTTTCCAGCTCTTGGTCCATAGCCTTGTAGGTTACGGCACTTCAAGTGCATATCCAAGTACTTTTTAAATGCGATGAGGGTTTCTGTCTCTACCACCCTTTCAGGCAGCGAATTCCAGACCCCCACCACCCTCAGTGAAAAAAATTCTCAATTCCTCTCTAATCCTTCTGCCAATTACTTTAAATCTATGACCCCTGGTTATTGACCTCTCTGCTAAGGGAACTAGGTCCTTCCTATACAATCTATCTAGGCCCCTCATAATTTTATGCACCACAATTAAATCTCCCCTCAGCCTCCTCTGTTCCGAAGAAAACAACCCCAGCCTATCCAATCTTTCCTCATAGCTAAAATTCTCCAGTCCTGGCAACATCCTCATAAATCTGCTCTGCACCCTCTCTCGTGCAATCACATCTTTCCGGTAACGTGGTGACCAGAACTGCACACAGTACTCCAGCTGTGGCCTAACTATTGTTTTATGCAGTTCTAGCAATAACGTCCCTGCTCTTATATTCTATGCCTCGGCTAATAAAGGAAAGTATCCCGTATGCCTTCTTAACCACCTTATGTACCTGTCCTTCACTCCAAGGTCCCTCTGTTCCTCTACACTTGTCAGTATCCTCCCATTTATTGTGTATTCCTTTGCCTTGTTTGCCCTCCCCAAATGCATTACCTCACACTTTTCCGGATTGAATTCCATTTGCCACTTTTCTGCCCACCTGACCGGTCCATTGATATCTTCCTGTAGTCTACAGCTTTCGTCCTCACTATCAACCACAAGGCCAATTTTTGTATCATCTACAAACTTCTTAATCATATCCCCTTTATTTAAGTCTAAATCGTTGATATATACCACAAAAAGCAAGAGACCTAGTACTGAGCCCTGCGGAACCCCACTGGAAACAGCTTTCCAGTCACAAAAACACCCGTCGACCATTACCTTTCGCTTGCTGCCACAGAGCCAATTTTGGTTCCAACTTGCCACTTTCCCTTGGATCCCATGGGCTTTTACTTTCCTGACCAGTCTGCCATGTGGGATCTTGTCAAAAGCCTTGCTAAAATCCACACAGACGTCATCAAATGTGCTACGCTCATTGACCCTCCTTATTACCTCCTCAAAAAATTCAATCAAGTTAGTCAGACACGACCTTCCCGTAACAAATCCATGCTGATCGTGCCTTTCTAAACGACGATTAATACTGTCCCTCAGAATTTTTTCCAATAATTTGTCCACCACAGAGGTTAGGCTGACTGGCCTGTAATTACTTGGTCTATCCTTTCTCCCCTTTTAAACAACGTTATCAGTCCTCCAGTACGATGCTTGTAGCTAAAAGGATTGGAAAATGATGGTCAGAGCCTCCGCTATTTCCTCCCTTGCTTCCCTTAACAGCCTGGGATACATTTCATCCAGGCTTGGTGATTTATCTACTTTCAAAGATGTTAATTCCCTTAATACTTCCTCCCTCATTATGTTTATCTCATCCAATATTTCACCTCCTCCTTAACTACAATCTCTGCATCGTCCTCCTCTTTTGTGAAGACAGATGCAAAGTATTCATTAAAAACCATACCCACGTCTTCCGCCTCCACAACTTTTTGGTCTCTAATAGGCCCTACCCTTTCCTTAGTTATCCTCTTGTTCTTTATGTTTGGGTTTGGGTCACCTGCCGGCAAGCAACCAGCTACAGTAGGGTAGGCATTTAGGACTAGCATGATGGCGTGCTCTTCATACACTCTAATTTCTTTCTCATTTGTAAATTGTGGAGGCAGGGGGGCAAGGGGAGGAGTGGAAAATGATCTGTCAAAAAATAAACCTCACTTTTGCTTCATGATAAATTGCGCCAGTTTAATCCTTTCCACGAAAACAACAAATTCTTAGCCACACCAACCAAAGCAATAGTGTACTAATCATTGGCTTGCGCTATTAGTTAAAGATCATTCATGGTATTTAGCTACTTCTTCTGTTAGCAATCTCTGGAGCTGAAGAGTTGCACTTGAGACAACCTGCTAGAGAATGTGGCGAGATCAAGTTGCCTTCAGGAAGAGGAATAAAAGTCAAAGATCATAACCGCATTTTTCTCCAGCAGGTTTTCTCAAGTGCAACTCTTCATCTCCAAAGATTGGTAACAGAAGAAGTAGCTAAACACCATGAATGATCTTTAAATAATAGTGTACTAATCATTGGCTTCAACAACAGTAAACGCAGTTGACGGAGAGGAGGCATGAGCTGAAATCAATGGCGTTAATCTCTAGAGGGAGAGATTCAGGAAAAGATTCTTCGGTGCTGGAAACCAGGACCTCCAGTGATGCACTTGCCCTCCGCACATATCAAAAAAAAAATCAATGGTACACGAAAGGGTTTCGACTTGGTTACCAGGCTGAATCTGATCCTTGCTTACAAAAAAAGCCACTGTCTACGCTTAATTGATTGCAGTCAGAATGGTATTTTGGTTTTGTGCATTGAGTCAGACTGCTATTAAAAAAAGTTTCACTGACCTCGTAGAATAGAAGGAAGGAAAGAGAAAGCATAGCAACAAAGAAAGCAGCCGTGTAAGTTGGTAGCATGGCTAAAGATCAGGGACTCAATAGAGAAGGGGAATATAACCTGTGTCTCTCTATTCCAGATTCATGCTCTAATGCGCTGCACCTCCATACATAAAAAGAGCCAAGAAAAGGTGTCAGATCAGCACATATCCAACAAGATACTTATCCATATTGATCATCATCTCTCAACTCTGTCCTGTGCTGCAGTACTCCCTGTACTGGGGTGTATTTACATTACAAGTTATTCTGCAAAGTGTTTCTGCTTTGCACCAAAACTAAACTTGTATAACATAGCTTTGGAGTAACTGTGTAATTGAACTCCAGGCAGACTTGTGACACTTTGCTCTGGTGTTAGATTGGGCTCTGACTCCTGATTAAAGCTACATTTGCACTTCAGCTGTAGTGTCAGAGCAAAGTGAAGCTGTTTCAAACAATACTACAGTTGCAATGTAAACGCACCCTTAGGGCACTAGATGGGTTGAGAGGCGTTGTACAAAAAAAACACGCTACAGTGACGTTATATAGCAAATTTTATCCCACCTTCCATCCATAAAGTGGAGATCATACAAAACTCTGCTGCCCGTATCCTAACTCGAACCAAGTCCCGTTCACCCATCGCCCCTCGCTGACCTACACTGGCTCCTGGTCCAGCAACGCCTCGATTTTAAAATTCTCGTCCTTGTTTTCAAATCCCTGCATGGCCTCGCCCCTCCCTATCTCTGTAACCTCCTTCAGCCCTACAGCCCTCTGAGATCTCTGCGCTCCTCCAATTCTGGCTTCTTGCGCATCCCCGATTTAATCGCTCCACCATTGGCGGCCGTGCCTTCAACTGCCTTAGCCCAAAACTCTGGAATTCCCTCCCTAAACCTCTCTACCTCCCTCTCCTCCTTTAAGATGCTCCTTAAAACCTACCTCTTTGACCAGGCTTTTGATCAACTGTCCTAATATCGCCTTACGTGGCTTGGTGTCAAATTTTGTTTGCTAACACTCCTGTGAAGCTCGGGATGTTTTACTATGTTAAAGGCGCTATATGTGGGTGATGGAATACTCTCCACTTGCCTGGATGAGTGCAGCTCCAACAACACTCAGGAAGCTCGACACCATCCAGGACAAAGCAGCCTGCTTGATTGGCACACCATCTACCACCCTAAACAGTCACTCCCTCTACTACCAGCACACTGTAGCTGCAGTGTGTACCATCTACAGGATGCACTGCAGCATCTCACCAACGTTTCTTCGACAGCACCTCCCAAACCTGCAATCTCTACCACCTAGAAGGACAAGAGCAGCAGGCACATGGGAACACCAGCGCCTGCATGTTCCCCTCCAAGTCACACACCATCCTGACTTGGAAATATATCGCAGTTCCTTCATCGTCGCTGGGTCAAAATCCTGGAACTCCCTACCTAACAGCACTGTGGGAGAACCTTCACCACACGGACTGCAGCGGTTCATGAAGGCGGCTCACCACCACCTTCTCAAGGGTAATTAGGGATGGGCAATAAATGCTGGCCTTGCCAGCGACGCCCACATCCAATAAATGAATAAAAAAATTAATGCAAGTTGTTGTTGTTGATGTAATGAAAGATTCCCCTAGCTACGCCATGGTTAGTCTCCGGCTTCTGTTTTTGTTGTTACTGTATTATACCATTTCCCCAGGAGATTTCAGCAGACAGGACTATTATCTGTCTCATCAGAGGTTTAAAATCAAATGCTCTGCTTGAGTTAATTTTTTTTAAATGTTTTTCGCCCCACTTACTAAAAAAAACTCAAATATTACCTTGGTGGTATATATGACTACAGTATGAAATCGCCCACAATTTTGCACCAAACTAGCAATCTCGCTCTGAAACTAATGTGAGACATAGGAAAAAATTCACGTTGGTGCTTGTCAGAGTTTGAGGGTCAAGGGAATTGTTGGAAGACTTAAGGGAAGTTTATCCTGCACTTGACCTGTGCACAACTTGACCTGGAATACTCTGCATTGCACATCAGGTTTTTTTTAAATAAAAAATGTTCTACTCCTTGTTGAACATACAACAAATATCTGTGGCAAATGTTTGCCTATATAAACTATTTTAAAGAGACTGTACAGGATTTGATCTTCTCTTTAAGGGCTATAGTTTTAATTTCCCCACCGCTGATTTCATGTAGATGAAGTGGTGACTTAACTACTTGCTACTTTCCAGTGCTCACTACTGTTCAGCAGCTGCTGCCAGGGATCGCTTCACGCCAATACATTCCATCTGAAATGTTCAGCGCTGGTAACTTTACATGTATGCAAAATGACCAGCAATGAAACATCCTACTTAAAGCAAAAGGATTAAAAAAAATCCTCTCTCATCAGTCCTCGTCCGTTTCGGACAAGAAATATAAAACGCAAAGCAGTGCAGCAATCTTTGTTCACTCGCCAGTCACAGTGCTGTTTACAGGATTACAACTGCAAATACTGTAATGGCAAAAACACACAGAAAAGTCAAGAAAGATATTGATAACAAATGGGATATGAGCTGCACAAAGCTGGGCAATATAAAAGATAATAAAACATTAATTTTACCATTGCTAACTTTGGAGACAAAGTTAATAAAGTTTTCCTTTAATGCAAGATTTGGATTTATCCATATGGTGCAAAATGGTCAAATATTATTTTGGTAATCATAAGAATTCTTTTCCCCCTGCAGCACCACAAACAAGTGGACTAAACAAAAAAAATCTTTATCAGCTACCATTTTTAGATCAAAGGAGTTGTAACAGTATGCCAGACTACAAAACAAAGCTAGACTGGAGAGGCCATGCATGTTGGATTATTGTGGACTTGCAATATTGTTTACAGTGTTTAAAAGGTATTGGCCATCTTGCTTTCATCTTTAGCCCAACTTAACAGTAATCAAAGTGGCCAACTTGCAATCAATTCAGAAAACCAGACAATGAATAATACTTCATAAAATGTGATGTGGAGATGCGATGGACTGGGGTGGACAAATGTAAGGAATCTTACAACACCAAGTTATAGTCCAACAGTTTTATTTGAAAATCACAAGCTTTCGGAGGCTTCCTCCTTCGTCAGGTGATGAAGGAGGAAGCCTCCGAAAGCTTGTGATTTTCAAATAAAACTGTTGGACTATAACCTGGTGCTGTAAGATTCCTTACATCCTTCATAAAATGTGTCAGACACCCTCTATAAATCAGACTGTGTTCTGGATGGCTTCCAAAAACACACAAGTTAAAACAGGATTTGCATTACACAAGTGCTCTTTTATAATAGGAACAGGAGTAGGCCATTCAGCCCCGAGAGCCTGCTCCGCCATTCAATTAGATCATGGCTGATCTGTATCTTAACTCCATTTACCCGCCTTGGTTCCATAACCCTCAATACCCTTGCCTAACAAAAATCTATCAATCTCAGTTGTGAAATTTTCAATTGACCCCCAGCCTCAACAGCTTTTTGGGGGAAGAGTGTTCCAGATTTCCACTACCCTTTGTGTGAAGAAGTGCTTCCTGACATCACCCCTGAACAGCCCAGTTCTAATTACTGTGTCTGCTGAACTATTAAAGTGAGAGATTTGCAGGAAGATAGTAATATCCCCACAGTAACATCTTTCCCTAAAAGATGCAAGTTCAGCCTTGCTTTCAGATGGCCTGTGGACTTCAAAAGCACAGCTGTATCTTGAAAGGTTTCCCACTGCACAACAGAACAGCTCTGATTACTCATCTGCAGTTCCAGGAAATTTGTATCATCTGCATACAACTTTGCATTGTGAAGGTCTAGAAAAGATTTTCATCCATGAGTTCTGTTGCTCATCAAGCTGTGCAAGAAATACGTTCCCAAAGGACTATATCAATCCTTTGTGAACTGATTCCATCTTTGTTTTAATTATTAGTACTTCCAGTAACTTGCTGTGTCTTTCTCGTTCTACTTGTAAATAAATTTAATCATTTATGCATTGATCTGATGGTATGGAATTTACCGCCATTTGAAAGGAGTAAGGAGAACATGGTGGATGTCCCAGGTGATCTTCAGTGGCCAATATCACAATAAAAGGCTCATTGTTAATCCATGGCACACTATCGCAGACACAGCATATGCAAGGGCATAGGTCTCAGTTCATAGGAGACTTAATCTGCTTATGGAAACTACATTTTTGGCTATGAACACAAAACAAAAATGTTGGGAAAAAGCCTAAGTTGTAATAATCTGAGTTTACAATTAGAAAAGTAACTCCAATTAGAAAGAGATTACCTTTCAATAAAGATACTCTGAATCAACTGGATTTTAAGAAACATTTTCCAGAGATATTTAAAATACTGGAAGGTACTGCAGTGAACAATTTACGGTAAGGTTTATGTGCAAAAACTTTTGGGACATACTGTTGTTAATAAGATGCAGCAGAGCATCAGAAAGTTGCATTATATTCACTATTGCAGCTGCAATGTGTTTGAGTGGGGAAATATATGGCCTTAGTACTTTGAGAATACCTTTACTAGTAAACCCGTTTCCCACACAGCTGCCACATAGATAGCAAAGACCTGCCACTAGTTTGGACAGAGATGAACCGAATGTGGGTGGAGGCTTTGGCAGAATTATTAATTTAGGCATTTAAAAAATATAGCATTATCAGAAAATGGCCCCCTGAACCACACTATTAAACACTGGGAAACCCCAAAAGAATTCTAGGAGAGCTAAAAAAAGACTTACTAAGAAGCTAAGACAAAAGGATAAAGGACACTGACACACAAGCCCAGATGTTCCGAATTAAGTCTCGAGCCAACACGCGCTAAACCGATCAAAGTTGAAAACCCAATAGGCCATTTAATGGGTCATTATGTCTGCATACACAATCACAAAATAAACAAAACAGCCGTTAAGATATTAGAATTGAAATTGAACTTTGAACCGCAGGACGTTCCAAAGCGCTTTACAGGCAATGAAGTACTTTGGAAGTGTGGTCACTGTTGTAATATAGGGAACGTGACAGTCAATTTGCGCACAGTAAGGCCCCACAAACAGCAATGTGATAATGACCAGATAATCTGTTTTAGTGATGTTGGTTGAGGGATAAATGTTGGCCAGAACAAGGGGAGAACTCCCCCGTCCATCTTCGAAATAGTGCTGTGGGATCTTTTACATCCACCTGAGGCCAGATGGGGCCTCGGTTTAAAGTTTCATCTGAAAGATGGCACCTCCAAAAGTGCATCACTCCCTCAGTACTGCACTGGAGTGTCAGCCTATTAATGTCTGTGAAGATGGCATTCCTTTCATAATTTAGGTGCAGGGAGGGCTAGGGACTGAAAGTACTGGTCTTCATTAACATATTTGAAATTGGACCATCATAATTTATGACACTTGTCAGTCTATCTGAATGATACTTTGGGGAAGGAGTCATGACACAATGCAACATCTTGATTGGTCACTGATAATTATGCCTGTCTAAGTGGGATTTGCTTTGTGAAAAGCAAGAAATATAAAAAATAATCTTAGACCCATCTAAATCAAAAGGCTTTTGAGAGAAGAAAGATCTTTAGAACAGAAGAGGGAAGGAAGAAACAGAGGAAGAAAGAAAAAGGTCAGGTCAATGGTTTAAAAAGGTTTTTGACAGAAAATGTTTGCAGAACAGAGAAAGCGTTAAGAATTAAAGTTGGAAGGTTAAGAAATGTTTACGTGTTGAACCGGACAGAAGTAAATTTGTAAAATGCATCTCAACTGTTATTTAATAGCTCAAATCTTTGAGCACAGTATGTGAGTAAATTAGCAGTAGTATGGCAAGTCAGACAGATGGGGGGGTGCGGGGATGTGTCAAACCTCACTGAGGCTGGAGCACACAATCGGCTGACACCTCAGTAAAATACCGAAAGAGTGCTGCACTGTCAGAGGTACATCTTTTTAGATGAGATGTTAAACAGAGGCCCCATCTGTCTGCTCGGGTGGATGTAAAAGATTCCATGGCACTAATCGTAGAATAGCAGGGAAGTTCTCTCATTGTTGCCCTTGTCGTTCTAGCCAACATTTATCCCTCAACCAACACCACCAAAAACACATTACCTTGTCATTTATCTCATTGCAGTCTGTGGTACCTTGCTGTGTACAAATTAGCTGCTTTGTTTCTCTACATTACAACAGCGACTACACTTCAAGTGATTCACTGGCTGTGAAGCACTTTGTGACGCTCCGAGGAGATAAAAGGCGCTATATAAATGCAAGCTCTTTCTTTCTTACACAGATAAACATATATATCAAATGTTAATTAAACTAAGGCAAGAAGATAACAATAACTATAGACAGCAACTCACCACAGGCATCCCCAGAGGTGAAAAGTCCCAGAGGATGTATACTAGAATGACAAGTTTGTGCTCATATCATGGAGGGGTAACCCACATATTCAAATTTACCAGTGATCTGTAATATACAAGCTCGAAACCCAACCTTGCTAAGCTGTATGCTAATCTCACACATTAAACATAATTGTTATACTTTAATAAAGAGGACTGAGCTGCTGCCCAGATACCATTATGCCTGTAATGATTTAAAGTTTTAATATTTTTACCCAGGTATATATCATAATTCTCAGTGCTTAACCTTGGTCATGGAACATAAGAACAGGAGTAGGCCATTCAGCCCCTCAAATCTGTTTCATCATTCAATTAGATCATGGCTGATCTGTATCTTAACTCCAACTACCTGCCTTGGTTCCATATCTTTTGATACTTTTGCCTAACAAAAATATTGGTATTAACAAAATGTGTCAAATAAAGTATTAGTTAATGCATCTCGGTGTCAGGCTTCACCTTAAGTGATTGGCAAGAAGTTAATTCAGTCCACTCAGGGTTGTACTGCAATTCCATGGCAACTGTCTAGATGCATAAAGATACTTTAGAGGTGAGCTAATTTGGATATTTTATAAACCTTTGACATGAATGGTACGATTCCAGTCCAGTTCCTATGCACATATTAGGAAATGAGGCAAACATTGATCTGTTGCGGCTTCGAACCCTTTGGCCATGTATACAAAGAATATTTGTAGAGTGCCAATTGACAGCACTGTGTCAGCCAATGAGTTGGAGGCTGGGCGGGACTTATGGCAGGACTCACAGCAAACATCTATTTTACAGCAAACAAAGTCTATTTAGTCAACAGAATCTGTTAAACAGCGCACTACAGCAAATAGTCTACAGAGTCTATTTAAATAGAGTCACTACAAACTACAGCAAACAGAACTCATGACCGAAATTTACAGCAACGGCTCCCGATAAAAGCAGGATTATTTCTCCAGCAAAATGCAATAAGCGGAAGATTATATGCAAATTATATGCCTAAAATCAATCCCAGTCACTTATAGCAGTGTAGTCTCCAGGTGCAAATGATGGGGGAGTTACCCAATCATCTCCATTCTGGCCAGGAATAGTGGTGTCACTATATGCAGTCGAGCAGTTGGACAAAAGTGATTTCAATGTGTTTTGGGCAGAAGCTTGCCCGAAAGGGAGTTATTTCCCCAGACAGCCACGTGAAGAGTTGACCATCCATAGGCAGACAAGAGGTGATTTAAATGCAGGATGGACAGTTGTTTTGAACAGATCCCAAACAATGGCCAACTTGTTAGATGTCTTCCTGAATGGCCAGAAATTGCTAACACCTTGGTGCTGACAACACCTTTTGATCTCGATGGGTCAGGGAAGAGAGAGACTTTTAAAAAATAAAAATCAACACAGAAACCAGAATTCAGAGAAGGTCGCAGGAAGTTCAGCAAGGGGGAAGCAACAAAAGCAAAATGCTAAGGATGCTGAAAATCTGAAATAAATACAGAACATGCTGGAAAGATTCACCAGGTCAGGCAGCATCTGCAGAGAGAGAAAAAACGAGTTAATGTTCCAGGTTCACAACCTTTCATCAGAACTGGAAGAAGTTAAGAGATTTAACAGTTTTTAAGCAAGCATAGAGCTAGGGAAAAGAGGGGGGGGTGGGGGTGAGAGGAATGAACAGGGAAGGTCTGATAGATAGGGTGGAGGGCAGGAGTGATTAAATGACAAAAGGGATGATGGTGCAGAGGGGAGAAATAACCTCTGCCTTGGTTGTTAGGACATGTAGCGGAGACAGAGGCTATCCTTTCTCTAGTGGAAACGCATGTTCCTTGTTTTTTTTGTAACGGTACGTGAACAGAAACTGTACTGATTGTATCGAGTGAATTTCATTAGACTCTGTGTTCTGTATGTTTAGCCTAACGTGGAATAAAGAACATTATGATCCAAACAAAACGATGCCTCGTATAGAGTTAACTCTATTCGCCTGTGGAGAGATTAAATGGAGTACAAAGACATCACGGATCCGGTTGCGATCACAAAAGGAGTTTTATTGTTACATCTTACTACTGCACTAACAGATAAAGAGCAAACAACCGGACTGTTTAAGCGACTGGCACCGCTGAACGAATACTTAAGAATTCCGGTCTGCCGCTGTTAACAGTCTGAAACCATTTAGCATACATTGACTAGAAATTTGGAGAATATATTCCTTATACAATGGATGGGATTTAGCATTTACTATTAACTTACAACATTCAAATTGAGGGGTGGGGAAGGACTGAAAAAAGGTTGGGTGTGTGGTGGAGAGGCAAATAACTTGCCTCTCAGTCTCTCCCCACGATTTACCCAACTTGCCAAACAATCTTGTTGCAGTATGGCTCCACAGGCACCGGCCACTCTCTTGCCTCAGCCACGTGGTTATTCTTCATGAGAGAGTTTGGATAACAAGAGTTTTTTTTAAATTCGTTCATGGGATGTGGGCGTCGCTGGCGAGGCCGGCATTTATTGCCCATCCCTAATTGCCCTTGAGAAGGTGGTGGTGAGCCGCCTTCTTGAACCGCTGCAGTCCATGTGATGAAGGTTCTTCCACAGTGCTGTTAGGAAGGGAGTTCCAGGATTTTGACCCAGCGACGATGAAGGAACGGCAATATATTTCCAAGTCGGGATTGTGTGAGACTTGGAGGGGAATGTGCAGGTGGTGTTTGTTCCCATGTGCCTGCTGCTCTTGTCCTTCTAGGTGGTAGAGGTCACGGGTTTGGGAGGTGCTGTCGAAGAAGCCTTGGCGAGTTGCTGCAGTGCATCCTGTGGATGGTACAAACTGCAGCCATAGTGCTCCGGTGGTGAAGGGAGTGAATGTTTAGGGTGGTGGATAGGGTGCCAATCAAGCGGGCTGCTTTATCTTGGATGGTGTCAAGCTTCTTGAGTGTTGTTGGAGCTGCACTCATCCAAGCAAGTGGAGAGTATTCCATCACACTCCTGACTTGTGCCTTGTAGATGGTGGAAAGGCTTTGGGGAGTCAGGTGGTGAGTCACTTGCCGCAGAATACCCAGCCTCTGACCTGCTCTTGTAGCCACAGTATTTATGTGGCTGGTCCAGTTAAGTTTCTGGTCAATGGTGACCCCCAGGATGTTGATGGTGGAGGATTCAGCGATGGTAATGCTATTGAATGTCAAGGGGAGGTGGTTAGACTCGCTCTTGTTGGAGACAGTCGTTGCCTGGCACTTGTCTGGCGCGAATGTTACTTGCCACTTATCAGCCCAAGCCTGGACGTTGTCCAGGTCTTGCTGCATGTGGGTTCGGACTGCTTCATTATTTGAGGGGTTGCGAATGGAACTGTACACTGTGCAATCATCAGCGAACATCCCCATTTCTGACCTTATGATGGAGGGAAGGTCATTGATGAAGCAGCTGAAGATGGTTGGGCCGAGGACACTGCCCGGACGAACTCCTGCAACAATGCCCTGGGGCTGAGATGATTGGCCTCCAACAACCACTACCATCTTCCTTTGTGATAGGTATGACTCCAGCCACTGGAGAGTTTTCCCCCTGATTCCCATTGACTTCAATTTTACTAGGGCTCCTTGGTGCCACACTCGGTTAAATGCTGCCTTGATGTCAAGGGCAGTCATTCTCACCTCACCTCTGGAATTCAGCTCTTTTATCCATGTTTGGACCAAGGCTGTAATGAGGTCCGGAGCAGAGTGGTCCCGATGGAACCCAAACGGAGCATCGGTGAGCAGGTTATTGGTAAGTAAGTGCCGCTTGATAGCACTGTCGTCGACACCTTCCATCACTTTGCTGATGATCGAGTGTAGACTGATGAGGTGGTAATTGGCCGGACTGGATTGGTCCTGTTTTTTGTGGACAGGACATACCTGGGCAATTTTCCACATTGTCGGGTAGATGCCTGTATTGTAGCTGTACTGGAACAGCTTGGCTAGAGGCGTGGCTAGTTCTGGAGCACAAGTCTTCAGCACTACAGCCGGGATGTTGTCGGGGCCCATAGCCTTTGCTGTATCCAGTGCACTCAGCTGTTTCTTGATATCACGTGGAGTAAATCGAATTGGCTGAAGACTGGCTTCTGTGATGGTGGGGATATCGAGAGGAGGCAGAGATGGATTGTCCACTCGGCACTTCTGGTTGAAGATGGTTGCAAACGCTTCAGCCTTGTCTTTTGCACTCATGTGCTGGACTCCACCATCATTGAGGAAGGGGATGTTTACAGAGCCTCCTCCTCCCGTTAGTTGTTTAATTGTCCACCACTATTCACGACTGGATGTGGCAGGACTGCAGAGCTTTGATCTGATCTGTTGGTTGTGGAATCGCTTAGCTCTGTCTACAGCATGTTGCTTCCACCATTTAGCACGCATGTCGTCCTGAGTTATAGCTTCACCAGGTTGGCACCTCATGTTTAGGTACGCCTGGTGCTGCTCCTGGCATGCTCTTCTACACTCCTCATTGAAAAAGGGTTGATCCCCTGACTTGTTGGTAATGGTAGAGTGAGGAATATGCCGGGCCATAAGGTTACAGATTGTGCTGGAATACAATTCTGCTGCTGCTGATGGCCCACAGCGCCTCATGGTTGCCCAGTTTTGAGCTGCTAGATCTGTTCTGAATCTATCCCATTTAGCACGGTGGTAGTGCCACACAACACGTTGGATGGTGTTCTCAGTGCGAAGACGGGACTTCATCTCCATGAGGACTGTGCGGTGGTCACTCCTACCAATACCCTCATGGACAGATGCACTTGCGACAGGGAGATTGTTGAGGACGAGGTCAAGTAAGTTTTTCCCTCGTGTTGGTTCGCTCACCACCTGCCGCAGGCCCAGTCTGGCAGCTATGTCCTTCAGGACTCAGCCAACTGTGTCAGTAATGGTGCTACCGAGCCACTCTTGGTGATGGACATTGAAGTCCCCCACCCAGAGTACATTCTGTGCCCTTGCTACCCTCGGTGCTTCCTCCATGTGGTGTTCAACATGGAGGAGGACTGATTCATCAGCTGAGGGAGGACAGTAGGTGGTAATCATCAGGAGGTTTCCCTTGCCCATGTTTGACCTGATGCCATGAGATTTCATGGCGTCCAGAGTGAATGTTGAGGATTCCCATGGGCCACTCCCTCTTGACTATATATCACTGTACCGCCACCTCTGGTCGGTCTGTCCTGCCAGTGGGACAGGACATACCCAGGGATGGTGATGGAAGAGTCTGGGATGTTGGCTGAAAGGTATGATTCTGTGAGTATGGCCATGTCAGGCTGTTGCTTGACTAGTCTGTGGGACAGCTCTCCCAATTTTGGCACAAGTCCCTAGATGTTAGTGAGGAGGACTTTGCAGGGTCGACTGGGCTTGGTTTGCCTTTGTCGTATCCAGTGCCTAGTGGTCCATCCGGTTTTATTCTTATGACGACTTCTTTTAGCGAGATTGTCCAACTGAGTGGCTTGCTAGGCCATTGCAGAGGGCAATTAAGAATCAACCACATTGCTGTGGGGCTGGAGTCACATATAGGCCAGACCAGGTAAGGATGGCAGGTTTCCTTCCCTGAAGGACATTAGTGAACCAGATGGGTTTTTACAACAATCCAGTAGTTTCATGGCCACCATTACTGATACTAGTATTTTAATTCCAGATTTTATTTAATTAATTGAATTTAAATTCCCCAGCTGCCGTGGCGGAATTTGAACTCATGCCTCTGGATTACTAGTCCAGTAACATAACCACTTTGAGTTTGCAAGTAGCGAGTGTGTGAGCACGAGCAGAGAAAGAGGGTGCACGAGAGAGGAAACATGGAATTTCCAGCAACTGGGTAGCAATTAGGAGCAGGAACACTGGCCGATTTTCCAGTCTATCCCAGGGGCACCATCACCAATTATAGAGCCAAAATCAGCTAATTTACTGCAGACCAAGGATTGAACCTGGAAACTTCCTGGTCCTTGGTTGAATTCCACATTGGGCAGTGCATTTATACACACCACTATCCAAGTCCTGGGGAGAGGGAATGGGTGCTTGGCCTTTTCTGTTGAACTTTAAGAACATGTGAATCCTTGTGTTTGATTCAGTCCTTCCAACAGCCAGTTTCTGACCAATTCAGATTTTATCAGAATTATTCAAGAAATGTTTTCTTTTACAGCTTTACAAATGGATTCAAATTTAGCCTACAGGAATGTTTCAACTTTTGGAAGGAACCAGAGTCACATTATGATAAGTTATTCCTCTGCATAAAACAGAATTTCAGTATTAGCTTTGGATTCTTGCAAGAATGCAAGAATGTTGACAAATACATAATTGAACGTGGTGATGCTTCAACATGCTACACAAGTGTGGCAGGAAAAAAGATTGAGCAAATTGCCCACATAGTCACTTCCCAATTTTCCCTTTGGTAAGTAGGATTAAACATTTCACCATGGACTTAGAACAGCTGGAATGACCTCCAGTCTATTGTGATTAAGCACCTGCAAGAGAACTTGGGGAGGGGAGAAAACCCAAAAAGCATGTTCTTACTTTGCCTCAATAACACTACATTCTCATATAGTAATTAGTTATATGAAGGCAGAAAGAAGTTTAAGGATTAGTATGGGTAAAACAGTGATCTCAGTGAAGCAGACATGTGTTCAGAGGTTAGCTTCTAATATGAAATTCCATTTGATTGCAGCCATTATACATACTGCTATTATTTATGTCGAAGTTTGTATGGTTTGTGAGCTAGACAATGATATTACAATCCTTAAACGGAATTAAATATTGGGCAAAAGGTTTGCTTTCTCTTCCCCAAGGCTTTAAACATTTACCATATTAAAAAGTACAGATTTCCAGACCATGACTGTGTGCTAATACACAGGAAATAAAAGTCTAGGTACAACTAGGCAATGCATTGGTAAAACAATTGATCAACTCAGTGCATTAGTTGACTGCAGATCAAGCTCTCACTTCCACGCTTTATAGCACGAGCTGGAGAAAACTATATGAAGGAACAAGAATCAACAACATGCAGTTCTATAGGGCTCCTCGCCTACAGGGAGACATCGCACAGAACGTTACAGGGCAGCCGGCAAAGTCACTGAGCAGAAGCGGGTAGATAGAAAAAAAACTGTGTGGACAGATTGAAACCAAAGTATTAAAGGGCATACTGGCTAAAGGAGCAGCTGCCGAAGGCAGAGAGGAGTAGAGAACATGGAGCATGTTAGTATTGGAAGAACAGAGATGATTGACAGACATCATTGTGTTTGGCGAGGCTATGGAAGAATTTGAAGACGAGGACAGTGGTCTTTAAGTCAATTTGCTGGGGCATGGGGAGCTATTGGAGTTTGGAGAAGATAGGGATGATAGGAGTGTGGGTGAGGATTCGAGTCGTAGTTTGAGGAAGCTGGCAAGGAAAGCATGGGAGAAATCAAACCCCAAGGCAATTAAAGGCACGGATGCAAACTCCACAAACTTTTAACTATATTTTACCGCCCAACCGACCCCAGAGGCTGACTGTACGATATGGTGTTAAAATGCAGCGAGCCTGAAGAATTTGAACAATTAGGTCTATCACAAATCGAACTCAGTAGAAAACTCTGCAGTTAGCTCTTGCCAGCACTTGCACTATGCTAAGTTACTCATAAGCTCTGCAACTATTGCAGGGGACAAGGTATGCACAGTCATCCAATTGTCAGAGATGGGGAGGTGGGTGGGAGGGAGTAGATGGCCGTCCGGCTCAATTTTATGATGTCTACTTAACATGTAGAAAGAGACTTGAGCTTGGTATGATCTTGCTTTAGATGAGCCTTTTTCAGTTCTAGCTGGTTGCACTTTTTAAGTCTAAGTGTACATAGTCATTAAAGCGATGCAATCCAAGTATGTGTTTGGGGGGGGGGGGGGGGGGGGGGGGGAGAGGGGGAAAGTAAAAAAAAAATCACAGGCATGGAACACGCATCTTTGTGAGGTGAGTTATTGATTTGCACAAATTTATATAAAGCTTTTGCCACACTGGTTTACATGTTTCAATATCCACCATCGCTTTATTTTTTGCATTAGTGGAGGACACTCTGTGGTAGAAGCCTGGTATTACAGTTTTCCAATACTTGGGCATCTTGAAGTCAGATTGTGAAAGTTTAAGATACAGTTAATCTGTAGGTCGGGTAGGAACGCAGAGTTCTTTTCAAATATTTATTTCAGAGTTTACCGAAGAGAACTTTAAGTTGCAACACAAAAATAATTCTACCCTGTCAAGCCTGTGGATCAGCTCCCTCAACTTTGTCACCAGTCCCCACATGTTAATGAGGAGGACTTTTTAGGGTCGACTGGGCTGGATGTGCCTTCATCGTGTTCTGATTCAATGCCTAAGTCTCAATCGAGTGGTCCATCCGCTTTTATTCTTGTTTATCTTTGCAGCGGTTTAATACAACTGAGTGGAGTTAAGGTCGAAGATCAGCCACGATTTTAATGAATGGCAGAGCAGGCTCGAGGGGCCGTATGGCCTACTCCTGCTCCTATTTCTTAAGTAGATAAAGATTTTAATCCCTTGAAGGCACTCAGCTTGAGAGGGGGCAGGAAACATAGTATAATTATCCCCAAGCACAACTTATGGCAGACCTGATCCTGTACTTATACCATCCCTCCACCAAAGGCCATTGAAATCTGACAAAGAAAAAGGGTTCAACGAGCTCTGTTCACTGTATCCCTTAATAATTTATAAGTATACATATTTTAAAAATCATTTAACATCCGGAGAATAAGTATAGCTTAAATTTAAAGTGTTTTCATTGCGTCAGATTTAATTAACTGTACTCCAGCATGAACTCAACTCACTGTAACTTGCAACCAACTGAAAAGGTATAGAAGCAATGATTACCTCTCAATGAACTGTACAAAGCAGTAGAGGGTGAAGTCAATGACTTTGTAAATCCCGAGTGAAGCTCAAACAGTTAATAAGATTAACTGAACACAGAAATTAGGTTATAGCTTTATAATTCATACTGCAATTATACTTGCAAATCCTCTTCAGAAAACCTATTATTGAGGTACAAAGTGAACATATTATAGGGTCTAGTTTGCCTATTAATGATTAATGAAGGCATACTGAAAATACATGGATTTATATATTATTTTTAGACGATTAGTCTAATGGTCATTGTTCGGTTTTGAATACTGTAATTACCTTCACTACACAGTGCCTTTCATATCCCAAGGCATTTTACAAGAGAGCAGAAGACACCAGGCAGAAAGTGCAAAAAGAAAAGTTATAGTAGGTGACCAAAGTTGTGGTCAGAGGTGGGTTTTGAGGAGACATTAAATGGGCACAAAATGTTATCCTTTCCAAGATGGAATTAAATTCCACTGTCTGGTATTGTAATATTACTAGTTTTTATTTTTTAAAAATTCATTCTCCAGATATGGGTGTCGCTAGCAAGGCCAGCATTTATTGCCCATTCCTCGTAAAGCATATTCTTACTATCTGGACTGTTAAAACCTCAGTATTAGTCCATACCAGAGTGAATAAATTGCAATGAATAAAACCCATTCATCTCAAAGAATCTTAATTTTAAATATAGGAAAGAATGTACTCATTAAACTAGAAATGCATAATTTCCCATTAATAAAATTAGTGTTTTCAAGTCTTAAATTAAACTTCCTTCAATCCTTTCCATTTGTTAATGTGCAATCATGTTTTTCAGGTCTGTTTTAACATGATTTTTTATCATATAGTTTACTGGATTGTACCCATACATTTCTACTTCTATCACTGACTGCAAACCATATGGAACATTCCTTCTGATGCTGCCATTTATTGAAATGCTACAGTGATCCAAAATGAAATTTCAATTGGAGTTTTTAAAAGCATAAATAAATTAGAATATTCACCCACTGCATGTGATTTCACAATGATGATAATCAGTTCTGGAAAATGGCTTAAACTGCAGAGTATAGGACTATACAACAGTTGTGCAACTCTCAGACAGGATGGATGGCGCCTGATGTACAATATCAATTGGAACGTCATGTGAATAGGTTCCTTGCTGAGTCACAGAAGCACAGCACAAAAAGAAACCACAAAGCCAAGGGCAACATTACAAGAGACAGTCAACATATTCTTTCAATGGGTAAGCAGCAGTTTTTTCTGAAATTGCTGAAACAAAATGAGAACTGCTAAACTGATCCACAGCAGTGTATTGTGTAGTTAGTCATTTTATTTACCGTATTTATTCCCTACTCTAAAAGGAAAACTTTTTCAGAGGGAAGTAGAGATAGAACATTATAATTCTGTGCTCAGTGAGGGTCAAGTGAATGGGTTTTTTCCACCATGTACCTGCATCCTCTCAGAGTCCAGGCATAGTATAGGAAATGACATAGATGTCCCTCTACACTACTGATCTGAGGTCTTATTCATTTTGGTGGTTTAATAGTTATTGTATTTAAACAGTTAATCCACATGGATATTATTAAACTAGAATGAGTGCAGAAAAGATTTACTAGGATGCTACCGGGACTTGATGGTTTGACTTATAGGGAGAGGTTGGATAGACTGAGACTTTTTTCCCCTGGAGAGTAGGAGGTTTAGGGGTGATCTTATAGAAGTCTATAAAATAATGAGGGGCATAGATACGGTAGATAGTCAAAATCTTTTCCCAAAGGTAGGGGAGTCTATAACGAGGGGGCATAGATTTAAGGTGAGAGGGGAGAGATACAAAAGGGTCCAGAGGGGCAATTTTTTCACTCAAAGGATGGTGAGTGTCTGGAACAAGCTGCCAGAGGCAGTAGTAGAGGCGGGTACAATTTTGTCTTTTAAAAAGCATTTGGACAGTTACATGGGTAAGATGGGTATAGAGGGATATGGGCCAAGTGCAGGCAACTGGGACTAGCTTAGTGGTATAAACTGGGCGACGTGGACATGTTGGGCCGAAGGTCCTGTTTCCATGTTGTAAACTTCTATGACTCTATATGAGAAATAATGGAGACAATGGGGTAGCAGTCCAGAATCACAGCTTAAGATACAACTGTGCTCAGAAAGGAGAAAAAAAAATGATCACTTTGCACATTTATTCCTCTTTCTGGAGAAAAGCAATTGGCAGGTAATATCTGAACCTTTATACCAGTCAATGCCTCCTAAATACTGAAAACAGATGGACCTTTTTCCTCAAGTGTTACTGGTGCAAGACAACTGCAAGGCCACAATGACAGGACAGGACATACTCAGGACACCAATTTGTTGATCATCTTGTAAAGCGATGAGCTCTTCAATATTAGTCACATTAACCTGAAACGACTCACAAATCAGAATCCACTTCTTTTCCCATAAATTAGCCAATAATTTCAGCATCTGGATCTTACTCGATCACACTACTTCATCATGGTCCTTATTGTAAGAGTCACAAATACTTTGATTACAGGAAAGCACATGTCCATTATTACTGTATGTGGTTTCATAACCTCTACTGCAGTTGTGAGCCTTTATTGATCCAGGACTAATTAAGGCGTCTGGCAAAGATCAGGCTATGCCTAAAAGCAGTCACCCAAAACATCAGGAACACACAGATTTTCACTTTTAAAGTCAGAAGACAGTTAGACATTTTACAAAAAAAAAATCACTTCTGTATACTTACTAACACAACTATTTCTTAACCCAGCACTGATCATTGGCAAACTGTAGTGCCTTTCTGCAATATGACTGAAGCAGTCTCTTTCTTTGCACATTGAAAACCACCCAATGTAAAAAAAGTGTTTATATGCCATAGTCCACAAAACGAACTTAGCCCTTCAGGGAGTATGTGAGAATTGGCAAGTCTGTATGTCAATATCTTAAATTTTAACACACTGCCCAATTCAAATGTGGGTCATCTTCAAGTGAAACTCTGCATGGAGAAATCATCAAAATAACTAAAAAATAAAACTGCCATTATAAATTTCCAGAGAATACTGAGTTTTCAACTTTTCAATCAGGCTAATGGCTGACAGGTCCCATTCTGTGTCAGAAACTATTACATATAAATTGGTAATGCTTCATTTTACAAAGAATGTGAAAGGGTCTCTGAATAATTCTACTAATAATACTCTTGTTCACTGGATTGCAAAGAGCTGACAGAAGGGCACCTATTAATATTTAACCAGTTACAGCTCTGGGTGATAGAATGTGCATTGGCATTTTTCCGATCCTTTGTTTTTACAATGCTGCTTGTTATGTAAGCTGCATAAAAGTTAGTGTGAAGCCAACACAAAAACAGTCCTTCAAAATGTCGACAGCACATGGAAAACATTCCTCTATTGAAGAAAGCTTTTCTCTCTGGTCTTAATTGTTTTATATATTCTGAACAACAGCAATCTAACGACGCATGACATTTGACATCTTGAAAGACTTTTTACTTCTTTTGCTACTGTTTGACTTGCATGCATGACTAAAAAGTACTGAAGAATTTGCATTTTATCCCCGGGATTTAACTTAAAAGCCAGAAGACATGACCAAGGACCTGTTACGTTAGGAAACAGAAGTCCTTTCTTGTAAACCAATCCCAAATAACGAAGCTAAACATTATGTGCCGCAATGTAAAAGTACAAAACACATGCTATTTACAGTATTCAGATGAAAGAGAGCTCATTGGTTTAAGATTAACACATTTAACTTTGAATAAAAAGTTATTCTCCTGCTTAAATAATCAATCAAGGATTGAAATGATAACTTTGAAGTCAAGGTATTTCAAATTGAAATATGTTAATTAACAGAATGAACAGTAATATGCGATTTGTGGACTCTTTCATCACTCTACTAACTACTGTCCTGGGAGCAATTAGCAAATCAAAAATGCTTTTATCCTGCCCTTTTCACCACTTTTCAGTGCACATTACACTGCCAAACCTCGGACAGCCTGCAGCCTTTTTGTACTTGAGTTTACCAGCTAATCCGAAACAAATTGTTCAGTAATTTCCCCATCAAGAACAGTCTGCAGGTAAATTGGCAGATCCAGGAAGTTTATCATTTGCACTTACTTCCAAGAGTTACTCGGGACAGCAAATACAGCAGAAGCAATCTCTTCACATCTTAAGAGTTAGAGATACTCGTGCAATCATCAATATGATTTATCTTTATATTAATTTAAACAAGTTTCTATAAAGAGATTTCTTGTACCGTCACTTAATAAATGACATTGATGTGGTTCTGCTGAAATATAACTGCAATCTATATTAAAATAAAACATTATTGCTAACCAACCAAAGTTTAAGTTGCAATATCTTCTTTTTCTATGACTAATTGACGAACAATATTGTAACAAGCCTGTATAAAAATGAGACCATGTGAATTTGCCAATCTCTTTAAAAAGCAGGTAAATTCAAACGAATCATGTGGAAACATAGGAACAGGAGGACGCCATTCAGCCCCGAAGTCTGTTCTGTCATTCAATTAGATCATACCTGATCTGTACCTCAACTTAATTTACCCACCTTTCCTCCATATCACTTAATACTCTTACCTAACAAAAACCTATCAATCTCAGTCTTGAAAGTTTCAATTGACCCACCATCCACAGCCTTTTGGGGAGCGAGTTCCAAATTTCCACTACCCTTTGTGTGAAAAAGCGCTTCCTTCCTGATTTCACTCCTTTTTGGGGTAAACATTATGCCCTCTTGTTCTGGATTTCCTCCACTAGAGGAAATAGTTTCTATGTAATGACCACATCGAATCCCTTTATCATTTTAAACAACTCTATTAAATCACCCTCAACCTAAACTCAAGGGAATACATGTCACGATTACGCGACTGGTCCATATACTGTTACCTTTTAAGCCCTGGTATAATTCTGGTGAATCTGTGCTGTAGTCCTTTCGAGGCCAATATATCTTTCCTGAGGTGCGGTGTCCAAAACTGAACGCAGTACTCCAGATGGGATCTGGCCAAGGCTCTGTACAACTGAAGCATCACTGCCTCACTTTTGAATTCCAAACCACTTGAGATAAAGGCTAACTTTCCAGTATCCTTTTTGATTACTGTTTGTACCTTTGCACTAGTTTTCAGCGATGTGTACATGGACACCCAAATCCCTTTGTGGAGACAGCTCCCAGTCCCTCACCATTAAGAAAATATTCTGATTTGCCTTTCTCCGATCCAAAGTGGATGATCTCTCACTTCCTCACAAATGAACTTCATCTGCTACAGCAATGTCATCTGCAAAACTTTGATATACAACTCTCGATTCCTTCAGCCAAGTAATTAATTTACATGGTGAAAAGCTCAAGGAAATTCAGGCGCAGCGTTAAAAAATGAATGTTCAGTCATGCCCAAATGTTCTCAATCTTTTCTACCAGAAATCGGCATTGTACCACAATTACACCATTTTTGGGGGCATTCCCAGCGAGAGAGGGAAAAAAAAGCACATGGGGTACTCTAGCCTCAATAGTAACTTGTGCATCTTAATGGGTACCATAAGGAAACAATGATCACCTGTTATCTTGACAATGGCTTCATGGTTAAAGGTGGATTAAATGGGGATAATCTAAATTAAAAGAGATAAAACTTGGGAAAAAAAATTAACAATAATGTCTGTTACAAGAGCAATAACAATTGCTCGATACACTATTAAGGATTAATTCAGTTAATTAATTAAACTTAGAATGGTTTTGATTGCCTGAGGGGGTCGCAGAGGAATTTTCCAGTGTATTTTTTCCCTTATTGGTCCTGGGTGTCTTTTTTTTAAAATTCGTTCATGGGATGTGGGCGTCGCTGGCGAGGCCGGCATTTATTGCCCATCCCTAATTGCCCTTGAGAAGGTGGTGGTGAGCCGCCTTCTTGAACCGCTGCAGTCCGTGTGGTGAAGGTTGTCCCACAGTGCTGTTAGGTAGGGAGTTCCAGGATTTTGACCCAGCGACGATGAAGGAACAGCATTGAAGGAACGGCGATATATTTCCAAGTTGGGATTGTGTGTGACTTGGAGGGGAATGTGCAGGTGGTGTTGTTCTCATGTACCTGCTGCTCTTGTCCTTCTAGGTGGTAGAGGTCGTGGGTTTGGGAGGTGCTGTCGAAGAAGCCTTGGCGAGTTGCTGCAGTGCATCCTGTGGATGGTACACACTGCAGCCACTGTGCGCCGGTGGTGAAGGGAGTGAATGTTTAGGGTGGTGGATGGGGTGCCAATCAAGCGGGCTGCTTTGTCCTGGATGGTGTCGAGCTTCTTGAGTGTTGTTGGAGCTGCACTCATCCAGGCAAGTGGAGAGTATTCCATCACACTCCTGTCTTGTGCCTTGTAGATGGTGGAAAGGCTTTGTGGAGTCAGGAGGTGAGTCACTCGCCGCAGAATACCCAGCCTCTGACCTTCTCTTGAAGCCACAGTATTTATATGGCTGGTCCAGTTAAGTTTCTGGTCAATGGTGACCCCCAGGATGTTGATGGTGGGGGATTCGGCGATGGTGAGGCCGTTGAATGTCAAGGGGAGGTGGTTAGACACTCTCTTGTTGGAGATGGTCATTGCCTGGCACTTGTCTGGCGCAAATGTTACTTGCCACTTATAAGCCCAAGCCAGGTCGTGCTGCATGCGGGCTCGGACTGCTTCATTATTTGACGAGTTGCGAATGGAACTGAACACTGTGCAATCATCAGCAAACATCCCCATTTCTGACCTTATGATGGAGGGAAGGTCATTGATGAAGCAGCTGAAGATGGTTGGGCCGAGGACACTGCCCGGACGAACTCCTGCAGCAATGTCCTGGGGCTGAGATGATTGGCCTCCAACAACCACTACCATCTTCCTTTGTGATAGGTATGACTCCAGCCACTGGAGAGTTATCCCCCTGATTCCCATTGACTTCAATTTTACTAGGGCTCCTTGGTGCCACACTCGGTCAAATGCTGCCTTGATGTCAAGGGCAGTCACTCTCACCTCACCTCTGGAATTCAGCTATTTTGTCCATGTTTGGACCAAGGCTGTAATGAGGTCTGGAGCAGAGCAGTCCTGACGGAACCCAAACTGAACGTCGGTAAGCAGGTTATTGGTGAGTAAGTGCCGCTTGATAGCACTGTCGATGACACCTTCCATCACTTTGCTGATGACTGAGAGTAGACTGATGGGTGGTAATTGGCCGGATTGGATTTGTCCTGTTTTTTGTGGACAGGACATAGCTGGGCAATTTTCCACATTGTTGGGTAGATGCCAGTGTTGTAGCTGTACTGGAACAGCTTGGCTGGAGGCGCAACTAGTTCTGGAGCACAAGTCTTCAGCACTACAGCCGGGATGTTGTCGGGGCCCATAGCCTTTGCTGTATCCAGTGCACTCAGCCGTTTCTTGATATCACGTGGAATGAATCGAATTGGCTGAAGACTGGCTTCTGTGATGGTGGGGATATCGGGAGGAGGCAGAGATGGATCTTCTGGCTGAAGATGGTTGCAAACACTTCAGCCTTGTCTTTTGCACTCACGTGCTGGACTCCGCCATCATTGAGGATGGGGATGTTTGCAGAGACCCTCCTCCTCCCATTAGTTGTTTAATTGTCCACCACCATTCATGACTGGATTTGGCAGGACTGCAGAGCTTTGATCTGAACCGTTGGTTGTGGAATCGCTTAGCTCTGTCTATAGCATGTTGCTTCCGCTGTTTAGCATGCCTGTAGTCCTGAGTTGGAGCTTCACCTCATTTTTCGGTACATCTGATGCTGCTCCTGGTCATGATGCTCTGGCCATCATGAGGTGTGGGGCTGGCTTGATGGACCAGCTGGCCTTTTCCTGCCCATCAATTTTGTACAAAAGTTTGGAAAACGATTCATCTAAGTTACTGTACAGGTTATTGTTACAAGTCAAAATTGCAATAACAAATTAATAGACACACACACACACACACACACACACAACTACAGGGGGAGAACTGGTAGGTGCCTGCTGTTGGCAACTAACTTCATTTTTTCAGGTGGCCAAGCTGATGATTTCAATATATGAAACTTAATCTGGCAAAGGATAACTTAACCTAACAAATGGAAGTATTTTTTGGTGAATCGTTGCACTTATCAAGGGAAGGAATATCAGTTCTGGAGAATGAATAGTGTGCATCTTAAAAAGAAAGTGGTGGTCGCCAGCACAAAAGATTTTTAAGAACAGCTCACATGCCCACAAATGTTCTGCACCACATTAGATTTTGACAGCATGCTTCCCCAATCCCACTACAACCTTTTTGATTTAAAAAAAAAATCGGCTTTTAACACACGTGTGAGTAGAACAAGTCACTAGTTGAATAGCTCCCCCTTCACAGAAGTAAAATTTTGATGCATTTTTTCCGTAACTGCTCTCTCCTAGAACATTCTGCCATTGCGAAACAGTCCAAGATATGCACTCTAAGCCGATTAACCTGTCTTATCCTTCCCTTGATAAGGCATGTTCCCAATACTCCAGATTTATTGCAAACACACCCTTCGGACTCTGTCAACACAAATGATACATTGATATGTGCATACTACAGGCAAAAGCAATGAAAAATAAGAATGTGTTTCAGTAACCTAAATCTTAGTTATCGCCAGCTAAAATCAAAGAAATGTGTGGCAGAAGGATTAGCAGAGTGACAACCTGACAAAGTATCCTGATGTCACAGAATGACACCCCCCCTATCCTTAACTAAGAAGGAAGGCACTGTTCTGCACATCACAGTTGATTCCTCTTTAGAATTTTGCCAAAGTGAAGAAATTAAATTACAAGAACAGCATAGAAATCTGCAGAAGACAAATCTTTAAACCACATCTAAAAATAAATTTGAAGCATATTTGCTCAACAGACAAGCAGTCATAACACATTGCCCTAGTTTGTAAATTGAAGTTTCTCTGACTATATCCTCAGCGGTATCATGAACTTCCAGTTGCATGAGCAGAACAGGCAAATATATAAAGCAAAGGTCACCTTACATCAGATTTACACCAAGGAATGTTATTTCAGTACAACATACAATGTATTAAATTCAATATATATTCTTTGTACCCACTCATTTCCGTTCATAAAAATATGGACCTTCTTGCTCCCAACTTTTCACTGGCATAAATCATATCTTTAACCATCCATCTGCCACAGATAATTCATAGATCCAGACTCCAGCAAAATACTTCCAATGCAATCTTACCCCAGTAATTCTCCATACTTCCTCCCCAAAATAATGTAAATTATAAGGCATGTCTGCAGTTAGGAAAAACAAGAAGCACCTGATGGAATGTCAGCGAGTTGTGATGATCTGGAATGTATGCCCTGAAAGGGTGGTGGAAGGAGATTCAATAGTAACTTTCAAAAGGGAATTGAATATTTACTTGAAAGGGAAAAAATTTTCAGGCCAAGGGGAGAGAAGGGGAGTGGGACTAATTGGATAGCTCTTTCAAAGAGCCGGCACAGACACGATGGGCCGAATGGCCTCCTTCTGTGCTATATTTTTCTATGACTTATAAATGACTTCCTCATTCTCTATATGTAGAGGTTGAACTGCATTCAAATAAGTACTTCATCATGCAAGGGGAAAAAACAAAAGACACTCCCTACAATAGCTTCACAATATGTTCCTACAATAAAGCACCTCATCCTAATGTTTTGTTCAAAACTCTGGTTCCAGCCTCTTTGCTCACTGAATTGACTTTGCAGGCCACCAGCTCCCTCTTCTTTACACCCTCCACCTCCTTCAAATCAGGTGCCTCATTGAGGACATAGCTTTGGACATCTGCAAATAAGTCAAAATATGTGGGAGAAAGAGACACACTGGGGTGGTGGGCGTGCAGGGGGAGAAACGTTCAACTTACCGCTGGAGGATAAAACTGGTGTTGCGGGTTGGGCCCCCCATATGGAAACTGACCGATACTCCTTTCCATTTTTACGCTCCAGTAGTGAGTTGAAAATTACCTCAGTGTGTCACAATATAGACAGGTGAAGATACACAGACTCCCAATCAGATGGCAGAGCCCACTCTTTCCTAATGTGCCCGCCTTGCTCGTGTACCTTGGTGCTTGTTTGGACACTAGAATATGGATGCTGCTTCACAGTCATTAGGGTGTACTCTGTACTTTTAAATAGTGACTTTTAAATAGTGACTTTAAAATACAAACTGGCTTGCTTTTTGGCAATAGTTAACAGTCCAAAATATGCGTCTTCACAAGCCTGGCTACAGTTTCAGCAAAGCTTTATGTACAGTGTTCTAATGATAGCCAAATGTGGTAAGGACACAATAAGGAAGTAAAGTTGTGGAAATTTAAGCTGATTGAAATTTGATCCAAATAGTTGAGATTGATATAGTTATATTTACTACTGTCATCAGTCATAGTTACACTGTGGTCTGTGTGATGCCATCACATGCAAATAGGAACACATAAAGAAGGGAAACTAAAATTCATTAAAAAGGCCAACTGCGGAATGCCGACTTGCCTGTTCTCTTCACAGATGCTGACTGACCTGCTGAGTGTTTCCAGCATTTTCTGTTTTTATTTCAGCTTTAGAAAAAGGTATTTTGAGGGCAGCAGCAATAGGGGCAGTGAGCAGTCACTTGCTGAAACAGGGTTAGCAAAACACACGTTAGGCCACAGGAAATATGTAACTTGCCAGTAAGGTTTGTTTTTGAAAAGTAGGACAAAAATAAAATAACTCGAAATAGATTTCTCAACATTTAACAAGTGCCTATCTTGTACAAACCTTGCAATTGGTCACTGTCAACACCCATATATATTTGTAGTCTTGACGTAAGTCTCACTATTGTAGTCAATTTTCCATAGTTACAGTACAAGGCACACCCAAAGGACGAGCCTCAGTTGCAAAAAATACATTGCACTGTGACTCACAAAATACAGATCCTTCAAAGCGAACCACTTGAAAGAAACCACACATTCTTGCAGGCAGGGTTTTGGGAATAAGATTCCCCCCCTCCCCCCAAATTCAGGTAGGACTCCAAGAAACATATGTTTCACAGGTTTTAACTTTTGACTGTTGAAATACACACCTGCAAAAGGAGAATGTCACTTATGGATTCTTGTTTTTCCTCCCAGTTTGAGATTAAAATTCACTGAATATTCAATTCAAAAGAAAGCAGCAGAAAACACAGACCAAAATTCACACTTAGAAACTGAAGACTTGTATCTAATCTGTTACTTTCAGGATTTTGCTATGCGTAAATTGGCTGCACATTTGTCCGCATAACAACTGTGCCTAAACTCCAAAAGTAAATCCTTGGCTATGAAGCACTTTGGGACATTCCAAGAACATGAAAGGCATTATTTAAACTTAAACCAAGACTTAGAAACCCAAGGTTGGTTGGTTTTGTGGGGGGGGGGGGGGGGGGGGGGGGGGGGGAGGGGAGAGAAGAGGGGGCACAAACTGGAACAATTAATATTCAAGAAAAAAAGACATTTATTGTATTGTCAGCAGCGTGTACTAATTCTAATTGAATAGTATTTTCACGCTGCATGCAATAAAATAATATATACATCTCAGGGGCTGCGTGGTGCCATAGGTTATTTTACATCTGGGACCAGGTTCATAACCAGCCCAGACTGAAAGTCTCCCCTCTCTCTTGGCTGTAAGGATCCTACGTATATGAATTTGGCCAGTCTTGTTTCATGTAAACTAACAGCATTAAAAAGCTCTACTGTGCAAGCCACTTATCCATCCATAACTTGGTGGCTGAGTAGGCTGGTTACTGGGTGTCACTAGAGGAGATCGGGAAAAAGAACTCCAACTTATTCTCTCAGGTGGGGGGTGGGTGGGGGTGAATGGAGTATCTGACATGGAAAATATAGAGGGGCACAGATAGAAAAAGATTGCATAACATTTTTCAAAAATACAATGCAAGGTTCCATATTCATAGAGGAAAATAAACCTTCATTTTATAATGAGGAGACTGCAGCTTAAGTTTTAATAGAACTGCCTCAGTATCATGGATGCTGCAAATAAGGTAGCAGAAGCTGAGAAGGCGAAATTCAGGCAAGTGTTTGAACAATATGGTCAAAACCATCAATCCACTGCACTACTGCAGAAGGTCATAAATGGGCAGCAGTAACCTAGCTATATAGGTTAATTGATGGGAATTTAAATTATAATTAAAGACTAAAGAAAAGAGCAAAATGGCATCCTGATTGGACAACCTGCCAATATAATGAAATACAGCGCAATAAACAGTGCTGTATCGCTTTTCTTTTTGCAGTTACCCCATAACTCTTTGGCCATGATTTTTCAGTAGAACATTTATAAAACTTTTACAAAGTATACTACAGACATCAAGGGATATTAATTGTACTTTTTTTAAACCCTCTATGTTGACTTTCAAACCAGTATTGAGGCCCTGGATTTAGAAGCCAGAATGGGCCCCTGGTTCTAACTAGCACTGCCAATTTTCTCCACTGCCCCTCTATATTTTCCATGTCAGATACTCCATTCACCCCCGCCCACCCCCCACCTGAGAGAATAAGTTGGAGTTCTTTTTCCCGATCTCCTCTAGTGACACCCAGTAACAAGCCTACTCAGCCACCAAGTTATGGATGGATAAGTGGCTTGCACAGTAGAGCTTTTTAATGCTGTTAGTTTACATGAAACAAGACTGGCCAAATTCATATACGTAGGATCCTTACAGCCAAGAGAGAGGGGAGACTTTCAGTCTGGGTTATTATTGGTTAGCATGGCTGCAAATTGTGGTTATGAAAATTTAGCCTCATCTCTCCAAAGCATTTTGAGGGTGGACATGTGGAACAAATACAAATACAAATAGATCAAAACCAAAATACTGCAGATGCTGGAAATCTGAAATAAAAACAGAAAATGATGAAAAAGCTCAGCAAGTGAGGCAGCATCTGTGGATAAAGAATCAGAGTTAACATTTCAGGTCGAAGACATTTCATCAGAACTGGAAGATGTTAAAAAGTTAACGTTTTTAAGCAAGTATAGAGCCAGGGAAAGGAAGGGGAGGGGGATAAAAGAACAAAAGGGAAGGTCTGTGATAGGGTAGAGGGCACGAGTGATTAAATGACAAAAGGGATGATGGTGCAAGGCAAGGAGGGTGGTATACAAATAGATGTTCACCGTGTTCCTTTGTATCCTTGCCAATCATGTGTCCACTCTACCACAAGCTGATCAATCAGGTCTCTGAGCTTCTTGTTTCGCAAGCTGATAAAGTTGTTTCGTTTGGGACCATATCGAGTCGACAGCTCAGAAACAGGCCATTCGGCCCAACTGGTCTATGCCGGGTGTTCATGCCCCACACAAGCTTCCTCCCTCCCTACTTCATCAAACCTTATCAGCATATCCTTCTATTCCTTTCTCCCTCATGTACCTATCTAGCTTCCCCTTAAATGCATCTATGCTATTCGTCTCAACTACTCCTTGTGGTAGCGAGTTCTACATTCTCACCACTTTCTGCGTAAAGAAGTTTCTCCTGAATTCCCTTTTCGATTTATTAGTGACTATTTTATATTTATGACCTCTAGTTTTGGACTCCCCCTCAAGTGCAAACATCTTCTCTTCATTTACCCTATCAAACCCTTTCATTATCTTAAAGTGACCCCTCAGCCTTCTCTTCGCTAGAGAAAAGAGCTCCAGTCTGTTCAGCCTTTCCTGATAAGGATATCCTCTCGGTTCTGGTATCATCCTTGTGAATCTTTTTTGCACCTTCTCCAATGCCTCTATATCCTTTTTATAATATAGAGACCAGAATTAGTGTTTGATCCCAGCACAGTTCCGTAATGTTATCAAGACGGAAAGCATCTTTACAGTACAAAGCATCTGTATTGTCCTTCCTCCTCCATGTTATTTTGGCAAATTTAGTCTTAAACTTTCGGCCTCTGCTGTACTTCGAGATGTGTTTCACGACTTTCAAAATCAGCAAGATGGTAACATGGGTAATTAGCCTTGTTCACAGTGTTGTCTTCAGGTGTGGGATCTCCCTCTTCCAGCAATACTACTTGGAATCTTCATGTGAACTCGCACAAGCACCACCAGAATGCACTGTATTTGACCCAGGCAATATGAATCATAGTTAGCCTAAATTAATATTTGTACATTATTAAGCTTAAAAGCAGTTTACAATGGGATCCTTGCTAAAGGAAGCTACACAGAATAGATTAGATCATAGATTCTTACAGCACAGAAGAAGGCCATTTAGCCCATCATGCCAGCTCTTTGAAAGAGCTATCCAATTAGTCCCATTCTCCCACTTTTTCCCCAGAGCCCTGAAATTTTTTCCTTGTACAGTACATCAACACTGTTCAATCTGACAATAACTACTGTCCTTGTTATTTTGTAATAGCTGTTTAACAATTCTTACTGAGGATGGGTGATTCCTGGCCAATGTGGGGCAAATTGTAGTGCGGTTCCCTGTACATGTTCATCTTTTTCCAAAACTTAACACTTCTGAATGCATTTTAAAAAGGTACTACTGCTATATCTCTGGTACGGAGCATATCTTCATGCAGGACCTATCCATAGCCATCACTCAAATTTAATCACAGAAAAGCTAACATTAAAAACTGCAAACAACCAATTTAAAAAACAGAAGTTACTAACAGGTGCACTTGAGAAGATGGAGGAATCTTATTTCAGATTCTTAAACATCTGAAGCAGAAAACTTTCACACTACCTTAAAGAGAAAAGGATTTACAAATGGAAATTAATTTTATTCCAGAATTTCACTTTGTTAACAGTGGAAGCCTCTATTGGGTCAATCATGTTTCATCATTTGGGGAAGGTCAGTGTCTCTCTCACTTGTACTTTGATACTTTGGGTGTGTGAGATATACATCTGACCGAGCCCATCCCCAAGTGATGCAGCGTGAGCTGTTCGACGGTCTTTTGTTCTGCCCTGTGGTGAATCATCACCACCACCCAATTATTAGATTAGGGCTTGCACAACAGTAAAAATGTTTTGAAGCATTACTTTACACAAACAGGTGCCTATGTGTAAACATGAAAGTTACTTGCCTCATCAAGTCATTTTTAAATCAAGCAGTAAGAGCCATCTTTTATTCCTCTTCCCTGTTACGTACGTATACTGTTTTCAAATCCCACCATGGTCTTGCCCCACCCTATCTGTGACCTCCTCCAGCCCTCCAAGATCTCTGCACTCCTCTAATTCTGGCCTTTTGCGCATCCCCGATTTTCACTGCTCCACCATTGGCGGCCGTGCCTTCAGCTGCTAGGCCCTAAGCTCTGCAATTCCCTCCTTAAACCTCTCCGCCTCTCTATCTTCTTTAAGACGCTCCTTTAAACCTACTTCCCTGTCCTAATCTCTCCTTATGCAGTTCGGTGTCAAATTTTGGCTGATAACGCTGCTGTGAAGCACCTTGGGACATTTTACTACCTTAAAGGCGCTATAAATGAAAGTAATTGCTGTATTTCTATGACCAAACAGTTTAAAGAAAATGCTAAAGTGAAAAGAAAGCTTACCTTTTTGTTCATGAAATCTTCACTTATCACATAATGTAATTGTAAATTGAAACACAGTTTATGTTAATAGCTCAGAGCTACTGATTCATAGTAGCATTACCTCCGCTAGAAAAGTTTACAAAACAAGGTTCATGTACAACTTTCCCTTAAAATCTCTTTTTTTCCTCCTAAGAATTTGAAGAACATATATTAAAACCAAAGACAAGACTCTGGCAACTAATGTACTGCGAGGCTAAAAATACACACAACCAGCTCAATGGCCTATGCCCCAACATGAATACAGCACTGGAATGAACTGGTGCAACAAAGAAGCAATGCAGACTTCAATTTTGTGGTCAACCAACTAATGGGAATGAGGAAAGTGTCTGGGCTAAAGGATATCGACATATTAGCATTGGTTTGTTGGAAAATTAACCAGAACAAGTTAATTTACAGTTAATGGGAGGGAAAGTAGAGAGTGAGGAGGACATAAAAAACCTACAAGGGGATATAGACAGGCTGGGTGAGTGGGCGGAGATTTGGCAGATGCAATACAATATTGGAAAATGTGAGGTTATGCACTTTGGCAGGAAAAATCGGAGAGCAAGTTATTATCTTAATGGCGAGAAACTGGAAAGTACTGCAGTACAAAGGGATCTGGGGGTCCTAGTGCAAGAAAATCAAAAGGTTAGTTTGCAGGTGCAGCAGGTGATCAAGAAGGCCAACGGAATGTTGGCTTTTATTGCTAGGGGGATAGAATATAAAAACAGGGAGGTATTGCTGCAGTTATATAAGATATTGGTGAGACCGCACCTGGAATACTGCATACAGTTTTGGTCTCCATACTTAAGAAAAGACATACTTGCTCTCGAGGCAGTACAAAGAAGGTTCACTCGGTTAATCCCGGGGATGAGGGGGCGGACATATGAGGAGAGGTTGAGTAGATTGGGACTCTACACATTGGAGTTCAGAAGAATGAGAGGCGATCTTATTGAAACATATAAGATTGTGAAGGGGCTTGATCGGGTGGATGCGGTAAGGATGTTCCCAAGGATGGGTGAAACTAGAACTAGGGGGCATAATCTTAGAATAAGGGGCTGCTCTTTCAAAACTGAGATGAGGAGAAACTTCTTCACTCAGAGGGTGGTAGGTCTGTGGAATTTGCTGCCCCAGGAAGCTGTGGAAGCTACATCATTAAATAAATTTAAAACAGAAATAGACAGTTTCCTAGAAGTAAAGGGAATTAGGGGTTACGGGGAGCGGGCAGGAAATTGGACATGAATTTAGATTTGAGGTTAGGATCAGATCAGCCATGATCTTATTGAATGGCGGAGCAGGCTCGAGGGGCCGATTGGCCTATTCCTGCTCCTATTTCTTGTGTTCTTATGTTCTTAAACAATGCCATGTAAACGAGGACAAGATAATCGGAAGGTTTCTGTACAAGTTTCTTTCTCTCCCCTACCCTGTAAAATACTTACTAAATTATTGTTAATGAGGAACTCAAACTGCAGCTCTTACTGGATCCATCACACTCAAAATAGCTGAAAGAGGCAACCTAGGATGGTGGTGGTGGTTGCGGGGGGGGGGGGGGGGGGGGCGGGGGAAAGAGGAGAAATAAGATGCGGTGAATGCAGGACAGAACTAGGCCTTCCCCAATTTTATTACCGGTTAAATCCCCCTCCGCTCTACTCCAATCCTCAGATTGCCAGATATTCTCCCTTTCCCCCCACCTCCCAAATTCCTTATTTGTGGAAGTATTTCATGAACTACACAATTTTAGGTAAAAGCATGTTCAATTTTGGTGTGAAATGTTCATGCCCTAAAATAGTCGCATCAGATTAATAAATTGAGGGGAATAGAAACACTGAAAACAAGTTACTCGTGAACCTTGATCATGTAACCCACAAAGTAAGAAGACTGAAAGTAGGCGGAGTTGGATAACAGGTTTTTATTTTAAGTTTCTAATTTCCCCCCCCCACTATAATTAGCTCTTCCTGCATCATAAGTTGTTCCCTGATCTTAAGAATGGGCAGGTGCCCTCTCAGTCCTATGCTCATATGTGGGAGATAAGTACTAGAAGGTATACGAGAATGATGCATTATCCGATTTTCTCTTCCTCATTGTGAGGAACCACTTTATAGTTCCCCAATAGCATGACAAAGATCAGAAATCCATTCCTCCACGAGATTGATATTTTCTATATTAACCATTTTCTTAAAGGGCCTTCTGTTCACAAACATCAGATTAGCTCCTCGATGGCTTGGTGGATAAATACACAATCTGGTTCTAAATTATACAGACCAGGTTCCATGCTAATTTGCACACAGCAAGGTCCCACAATAAACAATGAGATAAATAATCTGTTTTTGGTGGTGTTGGTCGAGGGATAAATGTTGGCCAGGACACTGGGAGAACTCCCCTGCTGTACTTCACATAGTGCCATGGGATCTTTTACATCCACCCGAGGGAGCTAATGGGGCCTCGGTTTAACGTCTCATCCGAAAGATAGCACCTCGGACAACGCAGCACTCCCTCAGTACTGCATTAGTGCCAGCCTAGATTAATTCTCTGGAGTGGAGCTTGAACCCACAACCTTCTGACTTAAGAGGCAAGAATGCTACCCACTGAGTCAAGGCAGGACACCTTTGGAAAAGAGCAGAAAATGGACAAATTATAAGTGCCAGTATTTTCAAACAGTTTTTACATTTCTAAATTACAGTATTTGTCAGAATTCACTTCAACAGACAAGGGAAAATTAGTGCCGATCAGTGACTGACAGAACCAGAAATCAGGCCAATTCTATGGTCAGTGTTCCACTGTATTCGGTGGATGCAATGAACATTAAACAAATATTACCACGGTGCATTCAATAGAACTAATTATCTCCATGTTAATATTAGCCACAAATATGGTTACAGTTCCTTTCAACAAAGTAATCCACAGGAAACCAGTTAGATCCAGACCAGTCTGAGGTCATACACTTGGTAAGATTAGAGATACTAAACAAAAGATTTACCATCCTACACAACTTATGCAAACCTGTTGAGGCTTCAAGTGCAGAACACGTAATTCCTGAGTAATGTATCAGCCTGTACCACCAGATTATACATGTTCTATGATGCAGCACAATTAGTTAGAGGACATACTTATAATTTATGCATAATACATTCAAGTACAAGAATGATAAAAAGGCAACAAGATAAATTTTGTACATGCTGGTTTAGGAACATAGGAACAGGAGTAGGCCATTCAGCCCCTCGAGCCTGTTCCACCATTCAATTAGATCATGACTGATTTTTATCTCAAACCCATTTACCCGCCTTTGTTCCCTATCCCTCGATTTTAGCTAACAAGAATTAATCGAACTCAGTCTTGAAAGTTTCATTGACCTAGCATCCACAGCCTTTTGGGGAAAGAATTCTAGATTTCTACTAGCCTTTGTGTGAAGAATTGCTTCCTGACATCACCCCTAAACGGCCTGGCTCTAATTTTAAGGTTACACCCCCTTGTTCTGGATTCCCGACCAGAGGAAATAATTTCTCTCTATCTAGCCTACCCAAATCTTATCAATTTAAACACCTCGATTAGATCACACTTAAGAGAACTATGCACAGTTCTGGTCTCCATATGATCAAAAGGATATAGAGGCACTGGAGAAGATGCCAAAAAGATTTACAAGGATGGCACCAGAACTGAGAGGTTATACCAATCAGGAAAGATTGAACAGGCTGGGGATCTTTTCTATAGAAAAGAGAAGGCTGAGGGGTGACCTGATGAAGGTCTTTAAAATAATGAAAGGATTTGATAGGGTAAACGTAGAGAAGATGTTTCCACATGATCTTGTCCTGGCCAATATTTATCCCTCAACCATCATTAAAAACAGATTATCTGGTCATTATCACATTGATGTTTGTGGGAGGTTACAGTGTGCAAATTGGCTGCCACGTTTCCTAAATTTCAATAGTGACTACACTTCAAAAATACTTCATTGTAATGCGCTTTGGGACGTCCCGAGGTCATGAAAAGCGCTATATAAATGCAAGTCTTTCTTTCTCTTGTGGGGGAAACCAAAACTAGGGGCCATAAATACAAGATAGTCGCTAATAAATACAATAGGGAATTCAGGGGAAACTTCTTTACCCAGAGAGTGGTTAGAATGTGGAACTCACTACCACAGGAGTGGTTGAGGCAAATAGCATAGATGCTAATTGCCTCAATTACAGGGTAGATGCTGAGAGTCTGTTTACCCTGGCTGGAAAGTCTAGAACTAGGGGGCATAGTCTCAGGATAAGGGGCCGGCCATTTCTTCACTCAGAGGGTTGTAAATTTTGGAATTCTCTACCCGAGGGCTGTGGATCCTCAGTTCTTGAGTATATTCAAGACTGAGATCAATAGATTTTTGGACACTAAAGGACTCAAGGGATATGGGGATCGGGCGGAAAATTGGAGTTGAGGTAGAAGATCAGCCATGAACTTACTGAATGGCGGAGCAGGCTCAAGGAGCCATATGGCCTACTCCGGCTCCTATTTCTTATGTTCTTGTTCATTAAAGGGGATGCTAGATATAAACATGAGGGAGAAAGGAATAGAAGGTTAAGACCTGATGGGATTAGAAGAGGGGTGGGAGGAAGCTCATATGGAGCAATTGGGTGAACAGCACAGAAATGGGCCATACATTCTATGTAGTCCTTCCATATTCTATACTCAAGGGAATACAAGCTAAGTTTATGCAACCTGTCCTCGTAATTTAACCATTTTAGCCCCAGTGTCTTTTAGATGAATCTGCGCTGCACCCCCTCCAAGGCCAATACATCATTCCTGCACTGCAGTGCCTGGAACTGAATGCAATATTCTAGATGATGTATGATTAAGGCTCTGTATAACTGAAGCGTAACTTCCTCCCCCTTTGTATTCCAGCCCTCCTGAGATAAAGGCCGATATTCCATTAGTCTGTTTGATTGCTTTTTGTACATTTCCACTAGCTTTTAGTGATTTGTGCACATGAACACCCAAATCTCTTTGCTCCTCCACAGTGCCTACTATCTTACGATTTAAAAAATACTCTTACTTGTCTTTCTTGGATCCAAAGTGGATGACCTCATACTACTCCACATTGAACTCCATTTGCCACCTCTTTGCCCACTCACAATTATTCCATGTCCCTTTGTAACTTCCTGCTCCCCTCTGTCCACTATTATCACCTGCAAACTTGGATATACAACTCTCTATTCCTTCATTCAAGTCATTGATAAATATGGTGAAAAACTGTGGGTCCAGAATAGATCCCATGGGGAACACCACTTGTCACATCTTGCCAATCTTGAGTACATAATCTTTATCCCCACTCTCTGTCTCCCACCTCCCAACTAGTTTCCAACCCATGCTATAAGCCCTCCCCAAGTAATGTACTGAAGTGTCTGCCTATATGATGTACTCAAGTCTCAGGAGTGGTGCTTGAAAACTGACATTTTCTTACACATGGCTTGCACGGTAAATGTTAGCAGCAACTCATTTGATTACAGAAAATGTATTTGAAAACTACCACTCTGATATTACAATGGCAATGAAACTGGCTGCAAAATTAGCTGCACAAATTATAACCTGCCAGATAACTGTTGAACCCAGAGAAAATATTTCGTTGGGGGAGGATAGATGATAAGGAGAAAAAAAAATGTTTTATTTATATTCACACGTTCTCAATTTAAAGAACAATATCAAAGTACGAAAAGATAATATATTTAATAAGGTAATCGATCATTACTTTCAAAAGAGAATTGAATAAATACTTGAAGGGGAAAAATTTGCAGCGCTATGCGGAAAGAGCAGGGGAGTGGGACTAATTGGATAGCACTTTCAAAGAGCTGGCATAGCCCCGATGGGCCGTAAGGCCTCCTCTGCTGTATGATTCTATGATCATAAATGTTGCACATCTCCCTACCTGGTCCTGAGAGCTTGCCAAGCTGCGTCCACATCTGCATAGAGGTTTTTCTCGGAAGGTTTCCCGGAGCTGGCCCCATAGCCCGAGTAATCGTACGAGAAGACGTTGCAGTTAATCCTGGATCCGAGGCCGATGTAGAAACTGCTCATCTGCCCCAAATCCACGGCATTCCCGTGCGAGAAGAGCAGAGTGAATTTCGCGCTGGGTGAGCAGCGGATAAACATGCAAGAGATCCGGTTACCCCGGCTGGTCCTGGTCATGAAGGCCTCGATCGAGTCCTTCTCCCGCTGCGAGTATTGCCAATCCGCCCGCTCAGACAGGTGCAGACTCCAACGGCCCCCGGACTCGTCCGCCATCAGCGCGTAGGTGGGCTCGGGTGGCAAGAAAGCCAGCTTGGAGGCTATGCGTCCCGGGCATGGAGGGCAGCAGAAGAGGCAGCACAGCTCACTCAGAGACAGGTTATTCATGTCAAGATTAAACTAGGCCAACAGGAAGCCCACACAGTCACAATTAATTAATTAAATAAATAAATAATGAATGAACAATTCCAGTGATTGCAGAAGAGATAAATCCGTCTGGAGAGTTCAACATTAAAGTTATTCCCCCTTGTAAATATTTTGTAGATTGCAGATGTTTGCTGCTCACAAGTGATAGGTCGTCGATCCGGTACATAACATAATGAATCGTCCAGAAAGAGAGTGTCAGATACACACCGACTGATTATATATTTCAATAATAGATGCACAGTAAACTTTATCTTATAATTATTATTTTTTTGTGCAAAAATGTCCCCACTCACTCGGTGCGCGGATCGAAGCGATGGTGTCATTTAAAAATAAGGAAACTTCTATCCGAGGCTCCAAGTCATTTGAACCCAGGAGGGGGGGGAAAGAGAGAGGTCAAGACAAGAACCCCCACTGTTCGCTCTCCGGGGGGTGCGGCCTTCGGCGGGGGGAGGATCCTACACCACCGTAAGATTCCACACACACACACACAGGCCTGGCCCTGCCCGGGGTTCCTCGTTCCGTCTCTCCCGACTTCGGAGACAATGCGGCGAAATTCTTACCCAGAGGTGGACCCAAGAGACCGACGAGGGCCCCCCCCGGAGGGGTGAAGGGGGAACACAATTGTCGGCGGAACCTCCGCAGGGCCCCACAGATTCCACACGGCCGGCGGCTCGCGCTCTGAAAACCAAATGATAATTCCCTCACAGGCTTTCCTTTACTTCCCCTCCCTCCTTTTTTTTTCTCTCACATCCGTGATTATATTTTTAAACCTATCAACCGAAGCGTTTCCACACTTTTAAAAAATATATATAACGTTATTACGCCTTTAGAGGGCGTGGGGACGGGAACGGGTGGCCGTTCACAAGGTGGCGCATGCGCGATTGACACATTCCTGGGCGGGGACCAGCCTTCGCCGGGTGGCGCGTGCGCATTTGGCACACTGGGCGGGGAAGAGCGTTTGCCAGGTAGCGCATGCGCAGTTGATACACTGGGCGGGGCGAGCGTTCGTTAGGTGGCGCATGCGTGTTTGACACACTCCTTGGAGGGGACGACCGGTCGGAAGATTATGCGCATGCGCACCCCGCCGTAAGCAGTGACCGGCCCTAATTGTCAGTCACAAATTCTACTCTCTGCGCCCTCCCTCCCTCAGATGCCGCTTTTAGAAGTCGGTAATTACTGCGATTTAGTAGCAGAAGAGGCTGGCAATGAAGGGAATTGTTTTTTTTAATTTAAAACGGCCGAACTACGCTTTTTTTTAAAAAATAAAACTTTGAGGGAAGGGTCGTCGAGGAATCAATCGCTTCGGAGAACAGGCCGGAGCGAGCGCCGGAGGATGCCCCGCCCCTTCGCCATTCTGCTTCCCGAGTGGTTGGAGGCTTTTGATTGACGTGCAGATCAACCACTCACCATATCAGGTGCCTGTCAGAGCAGCCAATCGTGGTCAAGATAATTGGGGGCGGGTCGACATAAGGATTACGTCATTGTTTTAGCCCTTATAACTTCCGGGGTAGTTTCAATTCTTGGGTTGTACATGTGTTTTTAGCAAAAATTATATTTATATATTAAAAAAAACATTATGAGCTCCCAGAGAGGAAATATCGCACGGAAGAGGGCACCGAAGCATAAAAATATTATTGGATTTAAAAATGACAAATATGACAAAAGTGAAAAGCTGAAGGTAAGCATGCACTTCATTGTGGAATGAAACTCGAGTCTTTAAAGTTGTATAATCTTCCAGATAAATATTGTTATTTGCAATAAACATTTATTTCAGTATTCAAAATTATGAAAGGTATTGTATTATAAGGAGAGTAATTAAAGATAATCTGTTTCCATTGGGGGGGTCAGTAACCAGAGGGTACAGATTTAATGTAATTGACGAAAGTGCCAGCACTCTGTTCTAAATCTCTTATTTAATCTATTTTTGTCCCCTCTAGATAGCCTGTTTCTTTCTACTCTGTCCATCCCTTCATAATTTTAAACATCTCTGTTAAACTACCCCATAATCTCATCTGTTTTAATGAAAACAACCCCAATTTCTCAAGTCTTTCAACCTTCCAATAACATGGAGTGCAAAACTGCATTAATGCATTAATATAACTAGTCTTACTAGGGTTTTATATAAAATCATCATTGCATTTTAACTCTAATATTCTATACCCCTTGTCATAAAACCTAGAAAGTAAAATTGGTCATTGGCAATAGCGAATCGGCAGCTGGTTTTACACCACACCTGATTTTGCCAGAAAAGAGACCTCTTTTCCAGGCTCCTCTTAAATTGGTTTTACTAGAAAGAAAGATCTTGCATTGATATATTACCTTTCACAACCTCAGGACGTTTCAAAGTGCTTTACAGCCAGTGCCACTTTTTAAAGTGTAGTCACTGTTGTAAAGTAGAAAACACGGCAGCCAATTTGTGCACAGCAAGGTCCCACAAACAACAATGTGATAATGACTAGATCATCTGGATTTTTTTTTAGTGATATTGTTTGAGGGATAAATGTTGATCGGGACACCGGGGAGAACTCCCCTTGCTCTTCGAAATAGTGACCTTGGGATCTTTTGCGTCCACCTTAGAGGGTGAATGTCGGTTTAACATCTCAACTGACAGTGCAGCACTCCCTCAGTACTGCACTGAAGTGTCAGCCTAGATTTTTGTTCTCAAATCTCTGGAGTGAGACTTGAACCTACAACCTTCTGATACAGGTGAGAGTGATACCCACTGAGCCACGGCATAAAAACAGATAAGGTTACACCTGTAACAGAAAAAAACTTAGCTAAATGACAAGAGAATGATTTCACAGATCTTAAGCAAACTTTATCAACACACTTCCTGGAGAATAAAAGTTGGATTTGGGTTATTAAAATCCAAATCACCATCTTACATTTAATTTCTTGAAACAAACTACTGAAGTAAATCATATATAGGTTGTTTCTCTTTGAAATATGAATTAAATCAGGGACTTCAAAACAGGAGCTGTAGTTTTCAATGCTGGCTCTGTACTAGCAACCCAGAAATATCATTTGTTTGACTGCACCAGCTTGCCGGAATGCCTAGTAGATGAAAACCATGTGCACACAACTCAACTGGAAGGTAAGAGCTGGTGGTAATTAGACTGCAGAATCTGCTAATGCAGGGGTGTCAAATGCTTTTTATATGGTGGGCCTGATCGGATATCCTGGCTCCTGGTGGAAACCACGTTCAACAAAAGCTATTAATATACAAATTAGATGAAGATAAGCCATATTGCTACTCACTTACATTTAGATTTTATTTTTTAGAAACATTTCCATAATGTCTGTAGGTTTTTAAATGGCTTTCAGCAACTTAATTTTCTTCTGATGATTATTCTGAATTCAGTCCAACATAGTAATACATTCACTTTCTATGGTTGGTTGGTTGGTGGGTGTTGCAGAGACACAGCTACTTTTAATCCCTCACCCCTCCCCATCTCTGTAACCTCCTACAATCCTCTGAGATCTCTGCACTCCTCCAGGCATAATTCATACTCCATTTTAAAGTCATACGTTCTGTTATTTTTGTACAATACTTTGGTATGTCATTTACAGTTAAATATAAAAACTTAGGTAACAATTTGGGAAATAGAGTTGGTTGGAATGTAGGAGTTTCTCTGCAGTGCAGGCTAAGGAGCTGATAAACAGAACTGAGGCAATACAGTGCCACCACTGCCAGGAGAGTGTAATTACAGAGTGAAGAGTTTATTTCATTGATTTCAATAACTTCAGACCATAACCACTGCTCCTGGTTTTTGTGTGGGATTGCAGCTGCTGGTAATGGTTCTGCTGTTGCCATTTACAGCTCCTCCAGACCCATCTATTGTTTCTTTATTTGTCCCATTACCACCCCCTTTGCCTTGCACCATCATCCCTTTTGTCATTTAACCCTCTTGCCCTCCACCTTATCATAGACCTTCCCTTTTGTTCTTTCCTCCTCTTCCCCACTTTCCCCTGGCTCTGTACTTGCTTAAAAACTGTTTAACGTCTACCAGTTCTGACTAAAGATCTTCGACCTGAAACGTTAACATCCCCCCCCCCCCCCCCAAACAGATGCTGAGTATTTCCAGCATTTTCTGTTTTTATTTCAGTTTATTTATCAGTTTGCATTATAACTGTGCAGAGTGTCTATTGACACCACTGTCACCCAATGAGTTGGAGACGGGTTGGGACTTATGGCAGGTCTCACAGCAAATGGTCTATTTTACAGCAAACAAAGTCTATTTACTCAGCAAACTGAGTCTGTTTAAACAGCGCACCACAGCAAACAGTCTACAGAATCTATTTAAATCGAGTCTCGGTGAACATCTCCTGATAAAAGCAGGGTGATTTCTCCAGCAAAATGCAGTGAATGGAGGTTAGTTACATAATAGAAATTATAAAATCAATCCCAGTCACTTACAGCAGTGCGGTTTCCTAATGACTGTGGAATTACCTAATCATCTCCATTCTGGCTGGTAATAGTGGTGTCCCTATATGCAGCCAAAAATGTGGGCATAGGAATTTATAGTAGGAAAAATTTGATATAAAAGTGTGAGAGAAACCTAACAAGAAAAAATAAGATTTTTAATAGATTATAGATATACAGTAGGGTTGGTGAGAAACCAAGATGGTTGCCAAAACCAGTTTGAAAGCATTTTTACTGTGATCTGATTAATTTTTGAAGTGCTAGCTGGTTGTTTATTGATTTTTGAGTGAAAAATCAATGTTAGTCATTTTTTTTAAATCAGTGACTCAAATATTATAATCAAGATTTTCTATCTTTCAGGCACCTTGTATTTGTAATGGAGGCTTTCCCACACCTGATAAACCTGCGATTGGGGTTGCCAACTCTGGTTGGATATATTCCTTTAGGTTTTATCACATAACCTCCAGCTTCTAACCTCCCCACTCAGTCAATCCATTTTTCCTATCTCCAATATTTTTATAACTAATAAATGAAAGCATTCAAAGAAAATGAAGAAACGCACAATTTTTTTTTTAACGTCCTTTCTCCCGGCTGTTGCTCGCAGCAGTGTCCAGGAGATTAATCTTTAATCTTTAATTCCTGGAGACTCCAGGACAATCCTGGAGTGTTGGCAACCCTATCTGCAATAGCTGAATGACTGACTTTTAATTGTAGAGAGAGATTTACAAAAGAAATCCAGTTAACAGAATATGGGATTCATTTCTGAACCAGTAACTTTGAAATCAGAACCAGTGGTTTATTATGAACAAGTAAGTCAAGAAAAATTTATTTTTGTTATCTGGACTTATGTATCAAAAATTCTGATAACTGAAAGACATGTAAAGCTTGTTATTTTTGACATATAGATCTGTTGAGGGAGGGAGAGAGAGCCTGATGAGAGTGCATCAAATTGCACAGCCTTTTAATTGCTTGGGTAAATGTGGAGTTTTTCATAATTTAGTGATGTGACAATCTTAACCGTGAACATGACATATTTGTACAGATGTGATGTAGCATTAAAACAAGATCGGACCTATTTTGGTGTGATTAAATGGTCTCCTGGCCGGCCTCTCACCTTGCACACACTGTAAATTGGACTCATCCAAAACCCTGCTGCCCGTATTTCAACTCTCTCCAAATCCCATTCACCCATCACCCCTGAGCTTGCTGACAGTGGCTCCCAGTCTGGCAACACCTCCATTTTAAAATTCTCATCTGTGTTCAAATCCCTCCATGGCCTCACCCTTCCCTATCTCTGTGACCTCCTACAACCCTACAACCATCTGAGATCTCTGCATTCCTCCAATTCTGGCCTCTTGTGCATCCCTGATTGTCATCGCTCCACTGTTGGCGGCCGTGCCTTCAGCTGCCTAGGCCCTAAGCTCTGGAATTTCTTCCCTAAGCCTCTCTACCTCTCTCTCCTCTTTTTAAGATGCTTCTTAAAACCTACCTCTTTGACCAAGCTTTTGGTCACCTGTCCTAATGTCTCCTTATGTGTCTCGGTGTCAAATTTTGTTTGATAATCGCTTCTGTGAAGCGCCTTGGGACGTATTACTACATTAAAGGCGCTACATAGATGCAAGTTGTTATTACCTACATTCATAGAGTACTTTATCAGGATTGTTGTGTTTTCAAGCTTTTCTGACTGACATTCAGTTATTATTCAATATCTGACATCTGATTTATTAATTCTAAGAAATTGTTTAGTATTTAAAGGGAAAACTTCGAGCCGCTGACAACTTTTTATTAAAATCAATGCAAGAGGACTTTTCTGTGATTTTTAAAGTTTCAGGTTGAATGCTGTCCTCTTACTGAGAATGTTTTACCGCTTCAGAGAGTTTATTAACAGCTTTTGGCCACCAGATCTTGTTGCAACACTTGCTATTCCAAGATAGTGGACCTAGGGAAACCATAAAATTCTTGGGGGCCTTTTTTTAAATTGAGAGATTCATGACAACTTTAGTTATTAAACAGCTGTGGATTTTTTTTAAATTCATGTATTACTGACTACCTTTATCATTAATGAAAGAAGGAAGAATTATATAAGGGTGAATCAATATGTGGTAGCGACATAGTTTAATTAAATGCCACCTCTCCTCAATTATTTTCATGCACAAATATAAATAAATTGTGAGCGCTCCTATTTTTATAGGAAGTATTAGAGGTTCTTTCCTTCCATGCAAAGACTTTCACCATTTCAGACCTCCAGTCGCTATAAAGAGCTGTTCAGCTAAAAATCAGCTCTGGGAGACATTGGCAAACAGCTTGCTGGGAAATCCCTCGGACTGACCTTGTTCTAGTTCTGAATGTTGCTCAGGCGATGCTCAAGCTGGGAAAACCCAGCACTGGCCAATTACGCCACAGTCCTCTTCATTTAAAACTTCCTCTCATGCTCTAGCACTGTGAGGTATCGGGCAAGGAACTCTGGCACACTAAACCACGATGCTTTCAATGGAGCAAATAAGCACCTTCAGTACTGTGGTGGTACTTTTGTAAACTACCCCTGAGCAGCAGAGATGCCATGGGAACAGAAGGCTCACTGGCTAACGGTGCCCATTCCTGGTCCTTTCTCTGATCTTTTGAGTGTGTCTTTTTTAATGGCTGAAGCAAATGTTTCTGATTGCTGCAGCACTTTGGACCAATTTATCCTGGGCCTTCAATGGCTGCTGTCAGTGGGTGGGAAAATTAAGTCGTCTGAAACTTTTTTTTGTGTGTAGTTGAGGTGATTGGAATAAATCTATGGTAAATACTTGAGTATTGCAGGGATGATTTGTTGTTGAGCATTTGTAAATCCAGGTTTATAAAATTGAATATACAATGAAAGACCAAAGCAGTGGGATTCCACAGAGTAATTGGTAAGCATACATGTGGCTGCTGCCTAATGAAGGTTAACCCCTTCCTATGACACTCTGATAGACCCCCAAGTACTATCAATTTTAAATCCTTTCCTGATTTTTGATCAGAGTATTTTATCTCCAGTCTCATTTCACACAGGAAAACCTTCTACTTGCAGATAACCTTGTTAGTCTGACGTGCAGCTTTGGTCTCCCTATTTCCAAAAGGATATTCAGTTATTAGAGGGCAGAGAAGGGCTATCCAGTTGATCTCAGAACTTGAGGGAGTAACGTATGAGGAAAGATTGAGACTCTTGCAACAAGCCATGTTTGTCACTAGAAATTTACTTTCCATTTGAAGTAGTTATTGAAATTTAGTTAGTTTTAAACCGATGTGAAACAACATCTAGATTAATTGGAAGTATGCAGCATGTTTTTGAACTGCAAGTTAAATTGAAAGTATTTATTGGCTATAGGAAAAGTTAGAAAACATTTTTGATTCTTTGAAAATGTCATATATATCTAACTGGATGAATGACTAAAACCCATTGGACTGTAGGGTAAAATGTAGAACCAGATAAGAAATTGGATTTACAAACAATAGAAATAGTGTACTCGTGAGAAGTGTAGTGTCATATGGGAGGTGCTGAATGGAGTACCGTAGGGATCATGATTTTGACACTTCTTGTTTCTTATCTATATAAGTCGGCAAGAGCAACAGACAATACAGCAATAGAGGTGGAGAGTCCAGTTAGAATGTTGCAGAAGCATGTAGATCTGTTGTGCATCTAGGCATATTAATGGCGCATTAAATTTAATGCTGTCAAATGCAAAATATTGCATACTGGGAAAACTATGAGCAGAATAGACATACGATGAAGGGAATAGAATTCCCCACATAGATGCATTTATGGAGAAGCTAGATAAGTATATGAGGGAGAAAGGAATAGAAGGATTTTACAGTTTATATAATTTTAAGTGGAGGGGTGGGTGCAGGAACAGAGAGACCTGAGGGTGTTTGTACATAAATCTTTGAAGGTAGCAGGACAAGTTCAGAAGGCTGTTAAAAAGGGATACAGGATCCTTGGCTTTATAAACAGAGGCCTAGAGTACAAAAGCAAGGATGTTATGCTGAACCTTTGTAAATCACTGGTTAGGCCGCTGCTGGAGTACTGTGTCTAATTCTGGGCATCACACTTTAGGAAGGATGTCAAGGCCTTGGAGAGGGTGCAGTAGAGATTTACTGGAATGGTACCAGGGATGAGAGACTGGAGAAGCTGGAATTGTTCTCCTCCTTAGAGCAGAGAAGGTTAAGGGGAGATATAATAGAGATGTTCAAAATTATGAAGGGTTTTGATAGCATAAATAGGGAGAAACTGTTTCAACTGGCAGGAGGGTCAGTAACCAGAAGACACAGATTTAAAATAATTGTCAAAAAATCCAAGGGGGAATAGAGGAGAATTTTTTTCTACTCAGTGAGTTGCTATAATCTGGACTGCACTGCCTGAAGGGGTGGTGGAGGCAGGTTCAATAGTAACTTTCAAAACTTGAAAAAGAGAAATTTGCAGGGCTATGGGGAAAGAGCAGGGGGAGTGGGGCTAATTGGATAGCTCTTTCAAAGAGCCGACACAGGCATGATGAGCTGAATGGCCTCCTTCTGAGCTGTGTGATTCTATGATTTTATACTGTGCAATTCTGGTTGCCACACATTGGAAGGGGTGCATAGAAGAGCAACAAGAATGCTCCCAAGGAAATGAGCTGTCACAGAAGCTTAATCTCTGCAAAATAGAGAGAAAATTAAGGAGCCACTTCGATGAGGTATATAAAGTAATAAATAAGACGAGGCCGGAATACTATTTTTGAGGTCAGTCAGGCCAGCAGAACAAGAGGCCATTAAACTTAAATTTGTGAAAAGTAAATTTAGAACCGATCTCAGAAAAAATTCTTATAACATTCCAAAAGTTTATCACTGTTTATCAGATGAAATATTGGAATCGAAGATATGGGGGTTCAAGATGTGGTTAGATGCTAGACTGGGTGTTTTGAAATGTGAGCTCATTGGGCCAGATGTCTTATTCTTTTCTGGTCCTGACTTTTTTTTAAAAAATTTTTTATTTACATTTCATTAGAACACAAGTTCAGTACGAAGTACAAAAGAAACCAGGGTACTCAGTTTCATGGCTCATCTGAAGGATGTGACCTCTGACCATGCAGCTCTCCTTCATCTAGATTATGTGCACAATGCCTGGAGTAGGGCTTGAACCCATTTGAATTCTGATGGTGATGCTTGTACCGGAGAATCAATTACATAGAATTTACAGCACAGAAACAGGCCATTCAGCCCAACTGTCTATGCGTACCTCCTTCCACCCGAATGCATCTAATCCTATCTGTATAACCTTCTATTCCTTTTTCCCTCGTGTTTATCCAGCTTCCCCTTAAATCCATCTATGCTATTCGCCTCAACCACTTCTTGTGGTAGCGAGTTCCACATTCTAACCACTCTCTGGGTAAAGAAGTTTTTCCTGAATTCCTTATTGGATTTATTGGTGACTATTTTATATTTATGGCCCTTAGTTTTGGACTCTCCCACAAGTGGAAACATTTTCTTTACATTTACCCTATCAAACCCTTTCATAATTTTGAAGACTTCTATCAGGTCACCCCTCAGCCTTCTCTTTTCTAGAGAAAAGAGCACCGGCCTGTTCAGTCTTCCCTGATAATTTATAACCTCTCAGTTCTGGTATCATCCTTGTGAATCTTTTTTGCACTTCCTCCAGTAGATCATAGAATCATAGGTTACAGCATGGAAGGAGGCCATTCGGCCCATCGAGTCCGCGCCAGCTCTATGCAAGAGTAATCCAGCCAGTCCCACTCCCCCGCCCTATCCCCGTAGCCCTGCAAATTTTTTCCTTTCACGTGCTTATCCAGTACCCTTTTGAAGACCATGACTGAATCTGCCTCCACCACCCCCTCGGGCAGTGCATTCCAGATCCTAACCACTCACTGTGTAAAAAGGTTTTCCCTCATGTCACCTTTGGTTCTTTTGCATTGAAATTGTGCCCTATACACCCAAGTCCAAGTCGTTAATATAAATCAAGAAAAGCAGTGGTTCCAGCACTGACCCCTGGGGTACACCACTGTACACCTCCCTCCAGTCCGAAAAACAACCATTCACCGTTATTCTCTGCATCCTGTCACTTAGCCAATTCTGTAACCATGTTGCTACTGCCCCCTTTATTCCATGGGCCATAATCTTGATGATAAGCCTACCATGTGGTACTTTATCAAACACCTTTTGAAAGTCCATATACACCATATCAACTGCATCTACCCTCTCATCAAAAAACTCGATCAGATTAGTTAAACATGTTTTGCCTTTAACAAATCTGTGCTGGCTTTCCCTAATCAATCCACACTTATCCAAGTGACTGTTAATTCTGTCCCGGATTATCATTTCTAAAAGTTTCCTCACCACTCAGGTTAAACTGGCCTATAGTTGCTGGGTTTATCCTTGCACCCTTTTTTGAACAAGTGTGTAACATTTGCAATTCTCCAGACTTCTGGTACCACTCCTTGCCTATGGATATTTGGAAGATTATGGCCAGTACCTCCACAATTTCCACTCTTACTTCCCTCAGCAACCTAGAATGCATCCCATCCGGACCGGGTGACTTATCTACTTTAAGTACAGCTAGCCTTTCTAGTAACTCTTCTTTATCAATTTTTAGCGATTATCAATCGATGTTGAACTTTGGATTTAAGTTGCATTAATACATTAAATCTTTTTTTCTTCCCAGAAGTTAAATACTATGGTACATGCAGGTGTCTGTAAGCATTGTAAGGAAGTGTTGGAATGGAAAATAAAATACAGCAAGTACAAACCACTTACTCAGGCTAGGAAATGGTGAGTTAAAAGCTTCTTCTCATTTAGAATAAACAAAGGTAGCCATTCTGACAAACTTTTCAATGCGTTTATATCACCTGACGCATTCAATAAAAATCAGCTTTTGTCATCATTTGACTGTTATGAATTGTATATGTATTTTAATGCTTACAAAATTCTTATCATTTTTAATACCTGTTTTGAGGTATTTCTGTGATCCTTGGCGGGAAAAAGCCATGTAGTTTCCAATAACAGTGTCCTCAGTTTGTCACCCATATCACAGGAATGTTAGTGGGATTGCTTGATGTCAGCCTCGTATGATTTTCTTGGTTGCAACATAGAAAACAGATGCTACATTTTTAACTGACATTAAAGAATGAGATATTTCCGATTGTTATAGGAGACCTGTTGTTACAGTGTACATGTTGACTTCTTTAATGGTGATACGAACCAGAACTTCAAACCCGGGGTGTCACCAGAACTGTACATATAGGATATTTTTCCCATTTTCTCTTTTTTTTTTAAAGTGATTATTTTCAATTATTTTATCTGACCTAACACTGAAATCAGATTGGGTATTTGCTGCTGGGTATATGTTATATATTTGATCTCTTTGTCTTTTACACAAGGTTTTATACCATCTATTCAAGTAAGTCTCAGCAGACTAAAGATTCACATTGTGATGTGATCGGATCAGGTTTTTAATGTGTTTGAAGAAAATGAATTCAACCTCTGCTTCCACGAACCATTTTCCTTAGTATCCCCTCCGGAGAACGAATAAAAGTTTCAGCTGGCAAGTTTTAGTATTGAGCATCCATGGGAATTGAACTTGAATTATCTAGCTGTGAAGCCAGCATTGTTGATTCTTTGTAACCAAGCTGCCTCGAGTAGGTTTTTAATGTGATTCTAATTCTTTTTATGCTGAAGCAACATTCCCAATAGCCTAGCAATCTTGGTTCAGCAAGTGCCTAATTGTGCAGTGGAAACTCCATTCTAATCTCATGATAAATTAAGTTCCAATTTAACAAACTGTTACAGCACATTGGTGTTGCTCCAGAGATTAGAACACATACGTTTGAGTCCCAGCCTCATTTGACCTCTTGCACTGTGGGTTTCCTAAAGTGATATGATACAAATTCGCAACCAGCTTGTTAGGCAAAGCAGACATGAAGTGACTGCTGATTTTAAGGGGAGGGAAAATCTCCAGTGGTTCCACATAATCCAAAACTAAGGGTCATAAATATAAGAGAGCCACTAATCAATCCAATAAGGAATTCAGGAGAAACTTATTTACCCAGACAGCAGTGAGAATATGGAACTGGCTACTACAAGCGAATAGCATAGATGCATTTAAGGGGAAGCTAGATAAACACGTGGAGGAGAAAGGAATAGAATAATATGCTAATAGGGTGGGAGGAGGCTTGTGTACAGCATAAACACAGGTACACACCAGGGCTGATGGGCTGTAAAATTCAATGTAAGACTCAGTACAATATAGAAAAACAAATACATTTTGGAAGTGAGAATATAGAGAGGAATTGTACATTAAATGGTAGCATTTTAAATAGAGTATAAGAGCAAAGAGATCTTGGTGATCATATACACACGTCACTAAAGGTGGCAACTGAAGTACATTAGGCTATAAAAAAGGCAAATGGTATCTTTGATTTTGTACCTAGAGGCATAAAATACAAAAGCAAGGAGTTAATGTTGAACTTCTACAAGACTTTAGGCTACAGTTGGAGTATTGTATACCGTTTAGTGCACCCTATTTATATGAAGATATAAAAGCAATGGAAACAATGCAACATCGATTTATTGGGATGTTACCAGGGAGTGGGGGTGATGAATGGAGACTTGAGAAGTTGGGGTGTTTTTCTCCAGCTCTGAGGAGGGTAGGTGGTGACCTGATAAAGATCTTCCAAGATTATGAAGGGTTATAATAAGGTAAATAGTGATTGATTATTTCCTCTGATCAGCAAAATGTAACATGCAGTTTAAGATTTACATCCATTAATTCTTTCTAAAGGGAATTATAGTTGCATTGAAGAAGAGGACCATTAAAGGATTTGGGAAACTAGCAGGAGAATGGGATTAGACTAGCTGGCACACGTGGAGGAAAAAAATACCAGCTAGATTTGATGGACCGAATGGCCTGTTTCTGTGCTGTAACATTCTATAATTCTGAATTTAGATGCAAAATATAAGAACTTGGTTGGCCTTTCAAAATACTGTATTAGTGTTTACATAATGGAGGTATATTGTGATTTTTAAAATTTGCTGTTTGCAACTTCCATTACTTTTTTTCTTTTTTATCCTGTTTAGTGTTAAATGCTTTCAGAAGACAGTGAGGGATTCTTACCACATAATGTGTAAACCATGTGCTTTCAAATTAGAACTCTGCGCCAAATGTGGGAAGAAGGAAGAGATTGTGAATCCGTAAGTAGTTTGTGCAAAACTTTATAATTGGAAAATAGAACAGGTTAGAACGCAGTGGGATCTTGACTTCACAATAGAAAGGTAGTTTTCATGAGCAGGCAGTTTCCAAGTATCTGAAACCTGCACCTTTATTCTCCTGTCATTTTCTTTGTTCCCATAATATGTACAACGCTGGCAAGGCTGCATTTATTGCCCATCACTACAACAATGACTTTCATTTATATAGCACCTTTAATGTAGTAAAATGTCCCAAGGTGCTTCACAGGTGCGTTACCAGACAAAATTTGACACGAGCCACATAAGGAGATATTAGGACAGGTGACCAAAAGCTTAGTGAAAGAGGTAGGTTTTAAGGAGTGTCTTAAAGGAGGAGAGAGAGGCAGAGAGGCAGAGAGGTTTAGGGAGGGAATTCCAGAGCTTAGGGGCCTAGGCAGCTGAAGGCACAGCCGCCAGTGGTGGAGGGATGAAAATCGGGGATGCACAAGAGGCCAGAATTGGAGGAGTGCAGAGATCTTGGAGGGTTGTAGGGCTGGAGGAGGTTACAGAGATAGGGAGGGGCGAGGCCATGGAGGGATTTGAAAACAAGAATGTGAATTTTAAAATCGAGGTGTTGCCGGACCAGGAGCCAATGTAGGTCAGCGAGCACAGGGGCGAACAGGACTTGGTGCGAGTTAGGATAGGGGCAGCAGAGTTTTGGACGAGCTCAAGTTTACGGAGGGTGGAAGGTGGGAGGCCGGCCAGGAGAGCATTGGAATAATCAAGTCTAGAGGTAACAAAGGCATGGATGAGGGTTTCAGCAGCAGATGAGCTGAGGCAGGGGTGGAGATGGGTGATAGTTATGGACAGCCAAGCGAGCCACTGCATCGGGCAGCACGTAGTGTGACTAAAGTCCCATGTAGGTCAGACCAGGTCGCAGATTCCTTCCCGTGAAGCACGTTAATGAACAGTCCGTCAGCTGTCGTGGTCATTTATTTTACTGGTGCTAGCCCACAAATTGCCTGATTTATTGAATTCATTTTCACAACTTACCATGGTTTTCATTTATTTCATTTATTCCAATAAGGAATTCAGGAGAAACTTCTTTACCCAGAGAGTGGTGGGAATGTGGAACTCGCTACCACATGGAGTAGTTGAGGCGAATAGCATAGATGCATTTAAGGGGAAGCTAGATAAACACATGATGGAGAAAGGAATAGGAGGAAATGCTGATCAGGTTAGATGAAGAGGAGGCTCGTGTGGAGCATAAACACCGACATAGACCAGTTGATGCGAATGGCCTGTTTCTGTGACTAGTCACACTTTGTGCTGCCCGATGCAGTGGCTCGCTTGGCTGTCTGTAACAATCGCCATCTCCGACCCTGCCTCAGCTCATTTGCTGCTAAAACCTTTGTTTCATCCTTTGTTACCTCTAGACTTGACTATTTCAATACTCTCCTGACCAGCCTCCCATCTTCCACCCTCCGTGAACTTGATCTCGTTCAAAACTCTGCTGCCCCTATCCTAACTCACACCAAGCCCTGTTCACCCATCACCCCCTGTGCTCGCTGACCTACATTGGCTCCCGGCCCGGCAACACCTCGATTTTTAAAATTCACATTCTTGTTTACAAATCTCTCCATGGCCTACAAAATGCTATGGTGGGATTTGAACTCTTGGGCCCCTGGGTTGCTAGTCAAGTACCATGACGATGACAGTACCCTAATCCCAAAAGGTGGAAAATATGATTCCATCAGACTGAAACTATTAGACAAATTTACTTACAGACTAACTAATATAGCAAGGTACCAAATCAGCACAATAGTTAAAGCAATAAAATTAGAATCAGTCCATAAGGAGTTAAAATACCCTTTTTGGAACATATTGCTTAAAGTCTGATATGTGATGAGACTTTAGATGAAACACATCAATTGTGCCTCGCGCCAGAACCTCATGATGCAATGTGGAATGTGGATAAAACAAATCTTAGCTCACCCACACAGTTTGCATTTTTTGCCAGAACTGTTAAGACTTTTGGGTCAATTCCCTGGCATTTATCCTGTTGCAAGACCCTCTGAAGTTAGAGCTGTCGCTACTTCCTTATTAAATAGGCGATTTTAAAAAAAATTTTTTTTTGTTTGGTAAAGGGTGTTAATGGTTACAGAACCAAGGCAGGTAGATGGGGTTAAGAGCAGATACTCACTTATCGTCTAGTCTTCCTGTACCTGTTAATGCCTTAACTAACTTAATTAGCATGTAGAACAAAGTGCCTCCCCCTTTCCCGGAATACCCTTGGCTAATTTCAGTTCAACCATCCTGGCCTGGTCCCATCGACAGCTTGTGTCTGACCATTTTGTACTTTGGTAATAAAAGACAGCTTAGGAATAGGAGTAGCCCATTCAGCTCCTTGAGCCTGTTCTGCTATTCAGTTAGATTATTGGCTGATCTGTATCTTAACTCCATCTAACCACCTTGGTTCTGAAACCCTTAATACCCTTGCCTAACAAAAATCGATCAATCTCAGTTTTGAAATTTTCAGCTTCAACAGCTTTTTGGGGGAAAGTTTAAATTTTAACCTTAGCTGTTTTATAACTGTACGAAATAAAATACAGAAACCTGCATGTTATGTTACAAACAATGTGACCATTGGTATCTATACATGGAGCATTCCCAGGAACAGTAGATGCGTTGAGATGAGCAGGAATATCCTTTTTTACTGTATGCTATATTGTTCAATGTAGCCAGGTGGCGCTGTAAACTTCTTTATGCCTTTCCAGTAGTTAATCTTTTAAATTGCCACTTTTCTTTCTGGTTTGTCTATTTTTCTGATACTTTTTAAATAAAAAATGAATTTGTTTCAAGATCTTCACCTTATGCTATGTATTTCTATATTACAGTGCTTGCTGCTAGTTAGTCTGGTAACCTGTAGTTTTGTGTTGTTTGAACAACCATGAACAAGGAGTGCATTATTGATGATGGTCTGTAAATCAACAGGGAGAAAGGCCACATACTGTTTTGTTGGAATGGACTTTGCAATGCTTAGGAAAATTTTGATGCAAATTAGTTACAGGTGACAAACAAAATAACCTCCGCACTGGGCGGCCAAAGATCAGGAGCGTGGGACTGAATATTGGATCCGGAAGTTGAGAAGCGGCCCCCTCCAAATAGCGGAAGAGGGGCTTCAAACCTCTCTCATTGGACAAAAATATGGAACGTGGTCTGGTCCAGGCTGCAATTGTTACAGGCCTTTTCCTGTTGCTAGTTCTTATGGTACTCCCAATATCAAATATTTAAGTTCACCCCGTCAATAACAATGATTTATAATGTGCTGAATTACACTATATTCTTCCTCATACATCCAAACTTCACATGATACAGACATCATTCCACTTTTTGGAAGGACAGGGATGAAATCGCCTAGGGACCTCACTTTGCAGGTCCGCTCTATACAAGGGTGTGTGCAGGCTTGCATCTGAAGTTTCTCCCCAACCCCACTAGCATCAGATATTTGGGGGGCAATTTTAACCTAACCCGCCAGTCGGGAAACTGACTGGATCGGGTGCAACACTGGTTTTATATTGAAGTCCGTGGAGAGTAATGTCGGGCGGGTGTAAAACTGGCATTCCACCTAATCCCAAGGGTTTCCCGCCCGGCGAGTTGGGTTAAAATTGTCCCCTTGTTTCCATATCCAAGAAAGTTCATTTTGCTACCGGTTGGGGGTTTTTTTTTGTCTACTTTAGAATCCAAAGTTTTCTCCACCGTTTCTAAATCTGTGAAGTGGCTTGTGGGTCCGTTACGTTCGCAAATGTTTTACAAAGTTTTTATCACAGAAACTCGCCGACCATTTTGGCCAGGTTGCACCAGTAAAGCCTATCTTGACTGCAGGCTTCAGGCATTGTTAGCTGCTGGTTTGTTTTTTTAAATGATGTATTGAATGTCATGGTTTCCCCTCCCTCTCCTGTCCCAGTGATGGACATTTCTTTGCTATCTTCTGTCATTCCATCATCGACTTTCCTGGATGTGAAGCTTCATAGAAACCGAGCAAAAGAGCTCTGTGCACCAGCCGCGTTCAGTGGAAGGCGGTCTGGTCTAGGTGGCTAAGCTTGACACGCACGCACACACACGAGCAATGTCCACTGCCAGGCTAGATATTGAATGACAGTGCCAATGTTCCCAGGAACACCTCAAAAAGGATGGTATAGTCGTGTTCCACAGTGGTGCAAGAAGCAGGGGCAAAGGTGTCCGGGTTTATAGCCAACCACACAATCTCTTCCAGAATCCGCCTAATGGCGTTTCAGCCTTTGGGTTCAGCAACTAGGCCCTGTATAAGCTAAATACAAGTCCAGGACAAGCCACCAGGCAATTGCGTCCATTGGCGCCGTCTTTGGTCCTGGTTCTAGCACGTACCTTGAGCTTGGCATCATTCTCAATTCAAGTTGATGTTGACATTGAGATTGAGTATAAGGTGCTTTAACTGATGTCAACCCAACGACGCCAGCATTTGGAGGTTAAATAACCATAGGCTTACTTCGCCTCATTCATACAAATACAGTCCCAAAAACTGCTGCTCCACCTACCTCTCATTTTTCTTTCTGGCTGACCTTGGCATAGAGCTATTCTGCTGTTTTATATTTCATTGCTGTTACATATGAACAACGATGGACAGAGAAGGACACTCTGGTCCATCCAGCCTGTCCCCACACAAGGTCAGCCGTGGCTCAGTGGGTCGTACTCTCACCTCTGAGTCAGATGGTTATGGGTTCAAGTCCCACTCCAGAGACTCAAGCACAAAGTCCAGACTGACACTCCCAGTGTAGCATTAAGGGAGTGCTGTCTTTCAGATGAGTCGACAATCTGAGGCCCTGACTGCCCTCTCAGGTGGACGTAAAAGATCCCACAGCCACTATTTCGAAGAAGTGCAAGGGAGTTCTCCCCGGGGTCCTGGCCAATATTTATCCCTCAATCAACATCACTAAAAACTAATTATCAGGTCATTATGACGTTGCTGTTTGTGGGACCTTGCTGTTCGCAAATTGGCTGCCACATTTCCCTACATTACAACAATGACTATACTTCAAAAGTTCTTCATTGGCTGTAAAGTGCTTTGGGATGTCCTGAAGTCGTACAAGGCGCTGTATAAAAATGTAAATTCGTTCTTTTCTTTTTACGGTTGTGGAATAAAGAAGATGGTCTAATTTTTTCTCTCCACTCCCCAGGCTGGCTCCTGCAGCAGACCAAGAACAGAATGGTGACGTTCAAACAAATACTTGGACAAGAAGTAGAATAAAGAGCGGAAAGGGGGATGATGATGATGACGACGACAGCACTGATGACTCTGATTTTGATCGTGATGATGGCAGCGATGTAAACGATGAAGCTCAGTCGAGCCAATCCTCTTCAACTGATCTGTCAACCCAAGGTACTGATGCAGCATTGCAGAAGGAGAAAACACCCAAGACTGAAGGGACGGAAGCACAAGGAGTGCCTGAACTTTCCGCCTTAACTTTAGAGGCTTGTAACAACAAACAGTACGTCTGATGTGTCATGACCGTTGCAGAATGGTGTTACATTACAATGATCACAAATGAGTTTGCATAACCTTTTGAATCAGTTGAGCCACCTTTGTTTCAGCAGGCTTGTACACAAAGCACAAAATGGAACATGATGTACAATTGCCAGGACATGTAAAAGACAAAACGTGCTAGCCAATAAAATTGATGTTTCAGAATCACAACTCTTATTGTAAGAGTAAATCATGCACTGACGCAGCTATTTCATTTTGTTTTACAAGTGATTGTGTGTACTTCTGAGCTGTTGTAAAATGATACGACATGTCATTTATATTCACATCAAATATCACCTTTTTAGTTTTGAATTTCTAACCAACTGTTGGACAAGGTGCAAAAAAGATTCACAAGGGAGATACTAGAACTGAGAGGATATACTTATCAAGAAAGGCTGAACAGACTGGGGTGCTTTTCACTACAAATGAGAAGTCTGAGATGTGACCTGATCGAGGTCTCTAAGATAATGAAAGGGTTTGATAGAGTCGATGTAAAGAAAATATTTCCACTTGTGGGGGAATCTAAAACTAGAGGTCATAAATATAAAATAGTCACTAATAAATCCAATAGGGAATTCAGGAGAAACTTCTTTACCCAGAGTGGTGAGAATGTGGAACTCGCTACCACACAGGGTAGTTGAGGCGAATAACATAGATGCATTTAAGGGGAAGCTAGATAAGCATGAGGGAGAAAGGGTGAGATGAAGTAGGGTGGGAGGAGGCTCGTGTGGAGCATAAATGCTGAATGTTGGGCCGAATGGCCTGTTCCTATGCTGTAGACTTGTTGATAACCTAGCAGCAGCTAACTACGGCCACAATTGATGGTATTCTGTAATAGTGACCTTAATTTTGTCTTAATCCTGTAGGATTGTTTTATTTTGATTCACTTTTTTAGAAAAAAAAGAAAAAATATTTAGGGTCCTGGTCTGCAACTGTGAGTCATGTCAATAGAACCATATAAGAGATTGTACCGATCTCTTTTCCTATTCTATCCCATTATCTTATTTCGTGTTTTGCTTTGAATATTCCTTTTGCACTTTAAAGGACCAGGGATAACTAAACCCTAAAATCAGAAACAGGAAGTGCTGGCAAAGCTCAGCAGGACAGGCAACATCTGCGCAGAGAGAAACCGAGTTAACATTTCAGGTGGATGACTTTTCATCAGAACTGAAGAGACACAAACGGACATTCCGTCAGGAGAGAAGAGCAGAACTCCTTCAAGGCGGGAATTCCTGGAAGAGAAGAGGCAGTGAGTAAAACACTAAAACAAAAGCAAATATACTGCGGATGCTGGAAATCTGAAATAAAAAAATGGAAAATGCTGGAAAACACTCAGCAGGTCAGGCAGCATCTGCAGCGAGAGAAATGAGTCAATGTTTCAGGTCGAAGACCTTTCAACAGAACTAAACAGAAGACTCAAACCTAACCTCAATATCATGCATAATGCCCTGTTTATGATTAGTTTTTTTGTAAAATTTGAAAACAGAACCTGCCAAACCAAAATATAGTTGACGGTATTCATGTTAATGATGGTTTTCTGTCCTCCTCAAAGGCTCGGTGAGTTGTAGGTGGGAGAGTGACTATGAAGGTAGCTTTTGGAGAAGTGACGGCCGATTGAAAACCTAAATGTCACTTTGTTTTCTTTTGATAAGATTTTTAATCTTAAAAAAAAATTGTGAAGTATAAAAGTGCTTATCTCGGGCGGTATGTTTGCTACTGCAATACTCGAGGACCCCATTTGCACTTTTTTTATTTGTTCATGTGATCTGGGCGTCGCTGGCAAGGCCAGCATTTATTGCCCATCAAGTCCGTTTGTGTCCCTTCAGTTCTGATGAAAAGTCATCCACCTGAAACTCCACTGCAGAGGGAGTGACCAAGCTATGCCATCTGGGGTTGTTCTCCTTAGAGCAGAGAAGGTTAAGGGGAGATTTAATGGAGATGTTCAAAATAATGAAGGGTTTTGATAAAAGTAAATGAGAAACTGTTTCCAGTGGCAAAAGGGTCGGTAACCAGAGGGGACAGATTTACAGTAATTGTCAAAAGAACCAGAGGCGACGTGAGATTTTTTTAGGCAGCGAGTTGTTATGATCTGGAATGCGCTGCCTGAAAGGGCGGTGGAAGCAGATTCAATATGTAACTTTCAAAAGGGAATTGGATAAATGCTTGAAGGGGAAAAATTTGCTGGGCTTTGGGGAAAGAGCAGGGGAGTGGGACTAATTGGATAGTTCTTTCAAAGAGCCAGCACAGGCATGATGGGCCAAATGGCGGCTTCCTGTGCTGTATGATGCTATGATCAGTGGGGGTTCACTTGCTGACCTCTGCAATGACCTGAAACTTGTGATTCATCCAGTGCACCTCCCTCAAGCTCACTCCCTAAATTCTCCGGGGTGGTAGTATCTTTACTGGTTATTAAATGTATCAATGTACATGCAAGGTTGTGAGTAGAAGATTATTCAAGAGTGGAGGAATACTATTACTTTGGACAGTGTAGTGGAAATCCGGAATTCTCTTTTCCCCCAAAAAGTTGTTGAGGCTGGGGGTCAATTGAAAATTTTCTGATGGATTTTGGTTAGGGTATTAAGGGTAATGGAACCAAGGCGGGTAGATGGAGTCAAGATACAGATCAGCCATGATCTAATTGAATGGCGGAACAGGCTCGAGGAGCTGAATGGCCTCCTCCTGTTCCTATGTTCCAGACGTCCCAGAGGTCAAAACAATTGTTCCAGAAGGAGGCAGACTTGCTCAATTCTGCCACAACTAGCCTAGAAGGACTAGATTGTATGATGCTGGTAGCTTATCAGTAACACATTCAAATAGAATTTAATCATACTTGAACATATCAGTTATCCAAAGCTGTTAACCTGTCAGCTTTACAAGGAATCGAACCGTATAATAGTCTTACTTTATTCTGTAATAAGTAGAGTCTGGCTGATGCTGAATTATGGTGAGATACTAGAACTATGCTTGAGTCTGTAGTGGTTTATTCAGTTAACTATATCAAATAGTTCATGTACTCCTTAATGCTTCATCTTATATAATGGTATTAATCATGTTATCAGAAATGTGTTAATAAAATAATGCTGCTTCAGGGATTCTTATATCTGAGTCCATCTGTAATGACTTTGGCAAGGAGAGGTTAACTCAGTCACTCATGGTGTTCCCAAGAGGGTTGGTTTGGTTTGTGTAACTGTATATACTCTAAACTGATTAATATGATACAATTCGGAGTTGACCAAAACTTTAGGCATCTAATAACCCTAAGTTGCGGTGGTAAATCTTCAGCCAGCTCTTTTTGATGTAGAATTGAGGTAGAGGGGTTCAAGATTTGTCTGATACCCTTTTTGATTAATATTCCTTACATAGTTTAAGAATTTATCCACCTCAATTTTTATTGCCGAGCTCCATCCTTGGTTCCCTCCTATTCTTTATTCACATAATACTCATCGGGGACATTATCTGCTAGTACAAGGCAACCTTCCATATACATGCAAATGACACACAACTCTACTTCTTCACAATTGACGCTGAAGTTGTTGCTATATTTTCTGACTGCCAGTGCAACACTAAATCCTGCATAATTCTTCCCAAACAGAGGTGAAAACCCTAATGGCCTCATCCCTCCCTATCTCGGTGGAAGCCGATCTTTCCCGTTACCATCGCAACAAAGGGTTATTAGTCCTTCAGCAATAACTTGCGCGTGATTCGGTCACGAGTTGTTATTCAACAGCAAGTTTTAATACATTGTCTAACAACAGTATTGACATCACGGCAGCATTTGACCGAGTGTGACACCAAGGAGCCCTAGTAAAATTGAAGTCAATGGGAATCAGGGGGAAAACTCTCCAGTGGCTGGAGTCATACCTAGCACAAAGGAAGAGGGTAGTGGTTGTTGGAGGCCAATCCTCTCAGCCCCAGGACATTGCTGCAGGAGTTCCTCAGGGCAGTGTCCTCGGCACAACCATCTTCAGCTGCTTCATCACTGACCTTCCCTCCATCATAAGGTCAGAAATGGGGATGTTCGCTGATGATTGCACAGTGTTCAGTTCCATTCGCAACCCCTCAAATAATGAAGCAGTCCGAGCCCGCATGCAGCAAGACCTGGACGACATCCAGGCTTGGGCTCATAAGTGGCAAGTAACATTCATAGAATCATAGAAGTTACAACATGGAAACAGGCCCTTCGGCCCAACATGTCCATGTCGCCCAGTTTATACCACTAAGCTAGTCCCAATTGCCTGCACTTGGCCCATATCCCTCGATACCCATCTTCCCCATGTAACTGTCCAAATGCTTTTTAAAAGACAAAATTGTACCCGCCTCTACTACTGCCTCTGGCAGCTCGTTCCAGACACTCACCACCCTTTGAGTGAAAAAATTGCCCCTCTGGATCCTTTTGTATCTCTCCCCTCTCACCTTAAATCTGTGCCCCCTCGTTATAGACTCCCCTACCTTTGGGAAAAGATTTTGACTATCGACCTTATCTATGCCCCTCATTATTTTATAGACTTCTATAAGATCACCCCTTAACCTCCTACTCTCCAGGGAAAAAAGTCCCAGTCTGTCTAACCTCTCCCTGTAAGTCAAACCATCAAGTCCCGGTAGCATCCTAGTAAATCTTTTCTGCACTCTTTCTAGTTTAATAATATCCTTTCTATAATAGGGTGACCAGAACTGTACACAGTACTCCAAGTGTGGCCTCACCAATGCCCTGTACAACTTCAACAAGACATCCCAACTCCTGCATTCAATGTTCTGACCAATGAAACCAAGCATGCTGAATGCCTTCTTCACCACCCTATCCACCTGTGACTCCACTTTCAAGGAGCTATGAATCTGTACTCCTAGATCTCTTTGTTCTATAACTCTCCCCAACGCCCTACCATTAACGGAGTAGGTCCTGGCCCGATTCGATCTACCAAAATGCATCACCTCACATTTATCTAAATTAAACTCCATCTGCCATTCATCGGCCCACTGGCCCAATTTATCAAGATCCCGTTGCAATCCTAGATAACCTTCTTCACTGTCCACAATGCCACCAATCTTGGTGTCATCTGCAAACTTACTAACCATGCCTCCTAAATTCTCATCCAAATCATTAATATAAATAACAAATAACAGCGGACCCAGCACCGATCCCTGAGGCACACCGCTGGACACAGGCATCCAGTTTGAAAAACAACCCTCGACAACCACCCTCTGTCTTCTGTCGTCAAGCCAATTTTGTATCCAATTGGCTACCTCACCTTGGATCCCATGAGATTTAACCTTATGTAACAACCTACCATGCGGTACCTTGTCAAATGCTTTGCTGAAGTCCATGTAGACCACGTCTACTGCACAGCCCTCATCTATCTTCTTGGTTACCCCTTCAAAAAACTCAATCAAATTCGTGAGACATGATTTTCCTCTCACAAAACCATGCTGACTGTTCCTAATTAGTCCCTGCCTCTCCAAATGCCTGTAGATTCTGTCCCTCAGAATAGCCTCTAACAACTTACCTACTACAGATGTCAGGCTCACTGGTCTGTAGTTCCCAGGCTTTTCCCTGCCGCCCTTCTTAAACAAAGGCACAACATTTGCTACCCTCCAATCTTCAGGCACCTCACCTGTAGCGGTGGATGATTCAAATATCTCTGCTAGGGGACCCGCAATTTCCTCCCTAACCTCCCATAACGTCCTGGGATACATTTCATCAGGTCCCGGAGATTTATCTACCTTGATGCGCGTTAAGACTTCCAGCACCTCCCTCTCTGTAATATGTACACTCCTCAAGACATCACTATTTATTTCCCCAAGTTCCCTAACATCCATGCCTTTCTCAACCGTAAATACCGATGTGAAATATTCATTCAGGATCTCACCCATCTCTTGTGGTTCCGCACATAGATGACCTTGTTGATCCTTAAGAGGCCCTACTCTCTCCCTAGTTACCCTTTTGCCCTTTATGTATTTGTAGAAGCTCTTTGGATTCACCTTTGCCTGATCTGCCAAAGCAATCTCATATCCCCTTTTTGCCCTCCTGATTTCTCTCTTAACTCTACTCCGGCAATCTCTATACTCTTCAAGGGATCCACTTGATCCCAGCTGCCAATGCATGTCATATGCCTCCTTCTTATTTTTGACTAGTGCCTCAATCTCCCGAGTCATCCAAGGTTCCCTACTTCTACCAGCCTTGCCCTTCACTTTATAAGGAATGTGCTTACACTGAACCCTGGTTAACACACTTTTGAAAGCCTCCCACTTACCAGACGTCCCTTTGCCTGCCAACAGACTCTCCCAATCAACTTCTGAAAGTTCCTGTCTAATACCATCAAAATTGGCCTTTCCCCAATTTAGAATTTTAACTTTTGGGCCAGACCTATCCTTCTCCATAGCTATCTTAAAACTAATGGAATTATGATCACTGGTCCCAAAGTGATCCCTCACTAACACTTCTGTCACCTGCCCTTCCTTATTTCCCAAGAGGAGGTCAAGTTTTGCCCCCTCTCTAGTCGGGCCATCCACATACTGAATGAGAAATTCCTCCTGAATACACTCAACAAATTTCTCTCCATCCAAGCCCCTAATGCTATGGCTGTCCCAGTCAATGTTGGGAAAGTTAAAGTCCCCTACTATTACCACCCTATTTTTCTTGCAGCTGTCTGTAATCTCCTTACATATTTGCTCCTCAATTTCCCGTTGACTATTTGGGGGTCTGTAGTACAATCCTATCAAAGTGATCTCTCCCTTCTTATTTTTCAGTTCTACCCATATGGACTCAGTGGGCGAACCCTCGGATATATCCCCTCTCACTACTGCCGTGATGTTCTCCCTAATCAAGAACGCAACTCCCCCTCCTCTCTTACCTCCTGCTCTATCTTTCCTATAGCATCTGTACCCTGGAACATTGAGCTGCCAGTCCTGCCCCTCCCTTAGCCATGTTTCAGTAATAGCTATAACATCCCAGTCCCATGTACCCATCCATGCCCTGAGTTCATCTGCCTTGCCCATCAGACTTCTTGCATTGAAATAAATGCAGTTTAATCTAGTCTTCCCTTGGTCTTTGCCCTGCTTTCTCAGACCATCTGTCCGGTCATGTTCTGTACACTCTCCCTTACTGCCTTTTGTTTCTGTCACCACTTTATTTCCCACTGACTTCCTGCATCGGTTCCCATCCCCCTGCCACATTAGTTTAAACCCTCCCCAACAGCACTAGCAAACACTCCCCCTAGGACATTGGTTCCAGTCCTGCCCAGATGCAGACCGTCCAATTTGTACTGGTCCCACCTCCCCCAGAACCGGTTCCAATGGCCCAGGAATTTGAATCCCTCCCTCTTGCACCATCTCTCAAGCCACGTATTCATCTTAGCTATCCTGTCATTCCTACTCTGACTAGCCCGTGGCACTGGTAGCAATCCTGAGATTACTACCTTTGAGGTCCTACTCTTTAGTTTAACTCCTAACTCCCTAAATTCAGCTTGTAGGACCTCATCCTGTTTTTTACCTATATCGTTGGTGCCTATATGCACCACGACAACTGGCTGTTCACCCTCCCCCTCCAGAATGTCCTGCAGCCGCTCCGAGACATCCTTGACCCTTGCACCAGGGAGGCAACATACCATCCTGGAGTCTCGGTTGCGTCCGCAGAAACGCCTGTCTATTCCCCTTACAATCGAGTCCCCTATCACTATAGCTCTGCCACTCTTTTTCCAGATAAGTGGCAGGCAATGACCATCTCCAACAAGAGTGAGTCTAACCACCTCCCCTTGACATTCAACGGCATTTCCATCGCCGAATCCCCCACCATCAAGATCCTGGGGGTCACCATTGACCAGAAACGTAATTGGACCAGCCACATAAATACTGTGGCTACGAGAGCAGGTCAGAGGCTGGGTATTCTGCGGCGAGTGACTCACCTCCTGACTCCAAAGCCTTTCCACCATCTACAAGGCACAAGTCAGGAGTGTGATGGAATACTCTCCACTTGCTTGGATGAGTGCAGCTCCAACAACACTCAAGAAGCTCGACACCATCCAAGATAAAGCAGCCCGCTTGATTGGCACCCCATCCACCACCCTAAACATTCACTCCCTTCACCACCGGCGCACAGTGGCTGCAGTGTGCACCATCCACAGGATGCACTGCAGCAACTCGCCAAGGCTTCTTCAACAGCACCTCCCAAACCCGCGACCTCTACCACCTAGAAGGACAAGAGCAGCAGGCACATGAGAATAACACCACCTGCACGTTCCCCTCCAAGTCACACACCATCCCGACTTGGAAATATATCGCTGTTCCTTCATCGTCGCTGGGTCAAAATCCTGGAACTCCCTAACAGCACTGTGGGAGAACCGTCACCACACGGACTGCAGCGGTTCAAGAAGGTGGCTCACCACCACCTTCTCAAGGGCAATTAGGGATGGGGAATAAATGCCGGCCTCGCCAACGATGCCCACATCCCATGAATGAATAAATTTTAAAAATGCAACTGTCTTTAGCATTACATTGTATGACAAGCAAGTAAAACAACCTGATTCCCGCAGACTTCAAGATGATCGGTCTCAACCTCCATAGACTGCCTTCTTGGGCTTCCAACTGTCCCGAGAGCTCTAACTTTTGGGAGGGAGCATGTCCTATCTTTATATTATTCGGCTGCTTAGTTCTGCATGTATGCATCTCTGGCCTTAACTCCTGGTCGTAGATTATCCTGCCAGGCTGACACCACGTTAGCAACTCAAGGTGAGCTGTTTTACATGGCATAACTCAGCTCAAGCTGCTTCTCTGTTCTAACAAGCTGTCATTGTCCTCCAAAATGTACAGCCCTCTTCCGTATCTATGTCTCACGGCCTTGAGTGCCCTGTTTTGCTCCATAAATCGCACTTGTCTAAGTAGTCTTTCAATGTTATCTATTCTATGGAATGTTTGCCTCATCCTCCCTGCTTTTCTGCTTCACAAGCTGTCTTTGTTTTCACAGAGATGCTGAACTACATCCCGAACCAACATCGCCCTCTTGCTAAATGTCCTGGATGCTAAGCGAGACAAAATACTTGACCATGCTTGTTTTAAACCACCTCCTCCAACCCTCCAACCCTTCGAGATCTCTGCACTCCTCCAATTCTGGCCTCTTGCACATCCCCGATTTGTTTCGCTCCACCATTGGCGACAGAGCCTTCAGCTGCCTCGGCCCTCAGCTCTAGAATTCCCTCCCTAAACCTCTCTGTCTCTCTACCTCTCCTCCTTAAAACCTACCTCTGTGGCTCACCACCACCTTCTCAAGGGCAATTAGGGATGGGCAATAAATGCTGGCCTTGCCAGCGACGCCTACATCCCATGAACGAATTTTAAAAAAGCTTTTGGTCATCTGTCCTACTACAGCCTAATGGGGCTTGGTGTCAAATTTTGTTTGATAATTGCTCCTGTGAAGCGCCTTGGGATGTTTTACTACATTAAAGGCACTACATAAATGCAAGTTGTTGTAAAGAAAAAGGCATACATGAAGTACATAGACAATAAAGGATAGAATGACAAAAGGGAATATAAAGACGAACAGGAACATAGGAACAGGAGTAGGCCATTCAGCCCCTCGTGCCTGCTCCGCCATTTGATAAGATCATGGCTGATCTGTGATCTAACTCCACATACCTGCCTTTGGCCCATATCCCTTAATACCTTTGATTGCCAAAAAGCTATCTATCTCAGATTTAAATTTAGCAATTGAGCTAGTATCAATTGCCGTTTGCGGAAGAGAGTTCCAAACATCTACCACCCTGTGTGTGTAGAAATGTTTTCTAACCTCACTCCTGAAAGGTCTGGCTCTAATTTTTAGACTGTGCCCCCTATTTCTAGAATCCCCAACCAGCGGAAATAGTTTCTCTCTAACCACCCTATCCGTTCCCCTTAATATCTTATAAACCTCGATCAGATCACCCCTTAACCTTCGAAACTCCAGAGAATACAACCCCAATTTGTGTAATCTCTTCTCGTAACTTAACCCTTGAAGTCCGCGTGTCATTCTAGTAAACCCACGCTGCACTCCCTCCAAGGCCAATATGTCCTTCCGAAGGTGCGGTGCCCTGAACTGCTCACAGTACTCCAGGTGTGGTCTAACCAGGATTTCGTATAGCTGCAGCATAACTTCTGCCCCCTTGTACTCTAGTCCTCTAGATATAAAGGCCAGCATTCCATTAGTCTTATTGATTATTTTCTGCACCTGTTCATGACACTTCAATGATCTATGTACCTGAACCCCTAAGTCCCTTTGGACATCCACTGTTTTTAACTTTTTACCATTTAGAAAGTACCCTGTTCTATCCCTTTTTTGATCCAAAGTGGATGACCTCACATTTGTCTATGTTGAATTCCATTTGCCACAGTTTTGCCCATTCACCTAATCTATCATTATCGCTTTGTAATTTTATGTTTTCATCTACACTGCTTACAATGCCACCAATCTTTGTGTCATCGGCAAACTTAGATATGAGACTTTCTATGCCTTCATCTAAGTCGTTAATAAATATTGTGAATAATTGAGGCCCCAAGACAGATCCCTGCGGGACTCCACTAGTCACATCCTGCCAATGTGAGTACCTACCCATTATCTGTACTCTCTGTCGCCTTTCGCTCAGCCAACTTCCTAACCAAGTCCGTACTTTTCCCTCGATTCCATGGGCTTCTGTCTTAGCTAACAGTCTCTTATGTGGGACCTTATCAAGTGCCTTCTGGAAGTTCATATAAATAACATCCATTGATATTCCCCTATCCACTACTTTAGTCACCTCTTCAAAAAATTCAATCAGGTTTGTCAGGCACGACCTACCTTTCACAAATCCATGCTAGCTCTCTCTGATTAACTGAAAATTCTCGAGGTGTTCAGTCACCCTATCCTTAATTATAGACTCCAGCATTTTCCCCACAACAGTTATTAGGCTAACTGGTCTATAATTCCCTGGTTTCCCTCTCTCCCCTTTCTTAAGAAGCGGAGTGACATGTGCAATTTTCCAATTTAGAGGGACAGTTCCTGAATCTAGAGAACTTTGAAAGATTATAGTTAGGGCATCTGCAATGTGCTCACCTTCTTCCTTTAAAACCCTGGGATGGAAACCATCTGGTCCTGGGGATTTGTCACTCTTTAGTGCTATTATTTTCTTCATTACTGTTGCTTTACTTATATTAATTTTATCGAGTCCCTGTCCCCGATTCAATATTGGTTTCCTTGGGATTTCCAGCATGCTTTCCTCTTTTTCTACTGTAAATACTGACGCAAAGTAATCGTTCAACATATCCGCCATTTCCCCATTGTCAATGACAATATCCCCACTTTCAGTTTTTAAGGGGCCAACACTACTCCTGACTACCCTCTTTTTCCTAATGTAACTATAAAATTTCTTCGTATTGGTTTTGATATCCCTTGCAAGTTTCTTTTCATACTCTCTTTTTGTAGCTCTTATTATCTGTTTTGTGACCCTTTGATGATCTTTGTATCTTTCCCATTCGCCAGGATCTGTGCCATTTTTTGCCCTTTTGTATGCCCTTTCCTTATGTCTTATACTGTCCCTTACCTCTTTAGTTTCCATGGCTGTTTTTTTTGGCAAGTAGAGTTCTTGCTCCTCAGGGGTATAAACCAATTCTGCATCACATTAAATGTTTCCTTAAACATTTCCCACTGATCATCAGTCGTTTTACCCATTAACAGATTTGCCCAGTTTACTGTCTCATCCCTTTGAAGTCGGCCTTGCTCAAGTCTAGAATCTTAGCAGCTGACTCACTTTTTTCCCTTTCAAACACTACATTGAACTCGATCATGTTATGATCGCTATTGGATAGATGTTCGCCTACAGTTAAGCCGTTAACTAAATCTGGTTCATTACTCATTACAAAATCTAGTATGGCTTGCCCCCTTGTTGCCTCTAGGACATACTGCTGTAGAAAACTATCCTGAACACACTCAAGAAATTCACTACCTTTCTGACAGTTGCTAGTCTGCTTTTCCCAATCTATGTGATGGTTGAAGTCCCCCATTATGACCACTATGCCTTTCTTGCACGCTTGTCTAATCTCTGCATTTATACAATCTAGCACTTCAGAGCTGCTGCCAGGGGTCTGAAGTGCACAATTCCCACTATAGTCTTAGATCCTTTCCTATTTCTCAATTCAACCCATAAGGTCTCTGTTGGCTGCTTACCTCTCGTTATATCCTCCTTTATCATTGAAGTGATTTCATCTCTAATCATTAAGGCTACTCCTCCCCCTCTTCCATTTTCCCTGTCTCTCCTGTAGACCTTATAACCTGATATATTCAGTTCCCAATCCTGACCATCCTGCAGCCATGTCTCTGTAATAGCTATTATGTCATACCCTCCAATTTGAATTTGAACCTGTAGTTAATTTAATTTATTCCTTATACTCCATGCATTTGTATATAGAACTCTTAGTTGGGCCACACAACCTAGCCTGACCTTCAGCTTTGATGCTGGGTTAATCGCCTTACAGCTTCTAGTTTTCACTTTATCTGTAGTGTCTGAAGTACACTTTCTTTCTGCTGCTCTACGCTGTTCCCTTTCACTTGTTCTTGAACAACTGTTTGTACTATTTGTATTGTAAATTTCCCCTGGGTCTTCCCCTCTCTTTCTGCTCTCAATTTTACTCCCTTTAAAAAAAGTTAGGAAGGCAAAGAGGAATTATGAAATGAATTATCAAGGAATATAAAAAGAAATAGTAAAATATTCTATAGACACATAAATAACAAAAGAAAAATTAAGATAGGGATACTAAGAGATGCACAAGATAAACTCACAGGTAATAACAGTGAAATACAGAAATGTTGAATAGTTACTTTGCCTCAGTTTTTACTAGTGAAACTAACAATGTGAACATGACATTAGAAGAAGAGATCAAAAAGGATATCAAGACATTGAAGATAGAAAGGAGGGAGATAATTGATAAACTAGCCAAACTTAGAGAAGATAAAACCCCTGGTCCGAATGCATTGTATCCAAGCATGCAATGCATTCCCAGGAATAATATTGGAATCTTTACTCAAAGATATAATAGAAAAACATCTAGAAACTGAAAATATAATAAAGAATAGTCAGCACAGATTTCAAAAGGGAAGGTCATGCTTGACCAACCTTATTGAATTCTTTGAAGAAGTAACAGAAAGAGTAGACAAGGGTAATGCAGTGGATGTGATATACATGGATTTTCAAAAGGCCTTTGGTAGACTCATGATTAAGGTCAGAGCATGTGAAATCAGTGGACAAGTAGCAGAATGGATAGCAAGCTAGTCACAAAACAGAAATCAGAGAGTAGGGGTTAAAGGTAGTTACTCAGACTGGCAGAAAGTGGGAAGTGGTGCTCCACAGGGATCGGTGCTGGGACCGCTGTTGTTCACAATTTACATAAACGATTTGAACTCGGGAATTGGGGAAATACAATATCAATATTTGCGGATGACACCAAATTGAGAGGTATAGTTAATACTGAGGAGGATTGCGACAAAATACAGGAAGACGTTAACAAACTTGCAGAATGGGCGTGTAAATGACAAATGAATTTCAATATAGATAAGTGTGAGGTGGTGCATTTTGATAGCAAGAAGAAGGAGGCCACATGTTGCTTGGATAATAAGAGCCTAAATGGGGTAGAGGAGCAGAGGGACCTGGGGGTACAGATACACAAATCACTAAAAGAAGCGACGCAGGTTAATAAGGCCATAAAAAGAAAACCAAGCACTAGGGTTCATTTCTAGAGGGATAGAATTCAAAAGTGGATCCTTGTGTATTGAGTATTGTGCACAGTTCTGGTCTCCATATAAAAAGGATATAGAGGCATCAGAGAAGGTGCAAGAAAGATTCACAAGGATGATTCCAGAACTTATCAGGAAAGGCTGAATAGGCTGGGGCTCTTTTCCTTAGAGGAGAGGCTTTGGGGTGACCTCATAGACGGTTTGATAGACAGAGGGTGGTTGTAGAGGGTTGTTTTTCAAACTGGAGGCCTGTGACCAGCGGTGTGCCTCAGGGATCGGTGCTGGGTCCGCTGTTATTTGTTATTTATATTAATGATTTGGATGAGAATTTAGGAGGCTTGGTTAGTAAGTTTGCAGATGACACCAAGATTGGTGGCATTGTGGACAGTGAAGAAGGTTATCTGGGATTGCAACGGGATCTTGATAAATTGGGCCAGTGGGCCGATGAATGGCAGATGGAGTTTAATTTAGACAAATGTGAGGTGATGCATTTTGGTAGATCGAATCGGGCCAGGACCTACTCTGTTAATGGTAGGGCGTTGGGGAGAGTTATAGAACAAAGAGATCTAGGAGTACAGGTTCATAGCTCCTTGAAAGTGGAGTCACAGGTGGATAGGGTGGTGAAGAAGGCATTCAGCATGCTTGGTTTCATTGGTCAGAACATTGAATACAGGAGTTGGGATGTCTTGTTGAAGTTGTACAAGACATTAGTAAGGCCACACTTGGAATACTGTGTACAGTTCTGGTCACCCTATTATAGAAAGGATATTATTAAACTAGAAAGAGTGCAGAAAAGATTTACTAGGATGCTACCGGGACTTGATGGTTTGACTTATAGGGAGAGGTTGGATAAACTGAGACTTTTTTCCCTGGAGAGTAGGAGGTTAAGGGGTGATCTTATAGAAGTCTATAAAATAATGAGGGGCATAGATAAGGTAGATAGTCAAAATCTTTTCCCAAAGGTAGAGGAGTCTATAACAAGGGGGCATAGATTTAAGGTGAGAGGGGAGAGATACAAAAGGGTCCAGAGGGGCAATTTTTTTCACTCAAATGGTGGTGAGTGTCTGGAACGAGCTGCCAGAGGCAGTAGTAGAGGCGGGTACAATTTTGTCTTTTAAAAAGTATTTGGACAGTTACATGAGTAAGATGGGTATAGAGGGATATGGGCCAAGTGCAGGCAATTGGGACTAGCTTAGTGGTATAAACTGGGCGACATGGACATGTTGGGCCGAAGGGCCTGTTTCCATGTTGTAAACTTCTATGATTCTATGATAGGGTAGATGTGGAGAAAACGTTTCCACTTGTGGGGGAGTCCAAAACTAGGGGTCATAAATATAAGATAGTCACTAATAAATCCAATAGGGAATTCAGGAGAAACTTCTTTACCAGAGAGTGGTTAGAATGTGGAACTCGTTACCATATGGAGTGGTTGAGGTGACTAGCATAGATACATTTAAGGGAAGTTAGATAAACACATGAGGGAGAAAGGAATAGAAGGATATGCTGATAGGGTGAGATGAAGAGGGATGGGACGAGGCTCGTGTGGAACATAAACCCCGGCCATAGACAGTTGGGCCGAATGGCCTGTTTCTGTGCTGTAGTGGGGAGAGAGGGAGGCAGGGGAGGGGAGAGGAGGAGGGAGATTGCAGGTGAGAGGGGAAGAGGACAGGAGGAGAGCGGGAGATGGAGATAGTGGAAGGAAAGGGAGAGTGGGATAGGAAGGGAGGAGAACATTGGGGAGGAGAGAGGGAGTTGGGCATATTGGAGAGGAGGGAAGAGGAGGATAGGAAAGGAGGAGAGGATAGAGGGAGGCGCAGGGAAGGGAAGGGGATGATAGGGGAGAGAAGAGGAAGGGCGGGGACACTTCTACTGTTCAGTTGTGTACTTGACGGCTCCATCAGCATTCGCCCACAACTGGCTGTAACTGTCTTTTAAGATCAAACTTCATTGCTTTAGTGGTTCAAACATCCTTCTGTTTTCTTTACTTTCTTTCAGATTCTTTATATTCGATGTTATTCTATTTCAAAGGTGTGTTTTTTGATGTTCCATTTGATGGGCCTTGTATGAACTCTGGGGTCGGTATCTGGACAAATATATGTCAAGGAACCAGACCAATTTTTAAACCTCTCACCGTAACGCCTCACTAAGGAACTGTCTGCGGTTTTACCGCCCAGCTTAGGTTTATGGGAGAATGTTGCCTAAGTTCATCTTGTTGAATTGTCTTACATCACCCAGTTTGCATTGAATTTGAGTTCAGCTTGCCAAGCCCATCAGGATACCCACAGATTACAGAGCGAATGAATTAACCCGTTCTTGTCACATCAGTAAAGAAAAAGTTACTACATTCAAGTGTTCATTTACAGCACTTTACACAAGTGATCAATGAAACTTTAAACGAGGCCATATTTCAGATGGAGTCTTTAGGTTTTATAACATATTCTAAACGGTGACAGCCGTTGCCTCCCTTTATTTGTGCTGAGAGCTTGGAAGTAATGGTTGTTTATATCAAAAATCCGGTAGCAAGTTGTGAATGGACTGAACCAGTGTTTAGGTTGGGATGGAATTTTGCATAAAAGCTCTGAATTTAAACATTTATTTTGCAGAGATGTATACAGACAACTGTTAGTGGGTGTGATGGCATGTACATGTAACATGCAGCTACATGAGATGTGAACTGTATTGGACTGAGTGGATGTTGGAAGTGATTTTTTTTTAAAAAGAAAGACTTGAATTTATATAGCGCCTTTCACAACCTCAGGATATCCTAAAGCGTTTTACAGCCAATGAAGTACTTTTTTCAAAGTGTAGTCACTGTTGTAATGTAGGGAAACGTGGCAGCCAATTTGTGCACAGCAAAATCCCACCAACAGCAATGAGATAATGACCGGATAATCTGTTTGTAGTGAAGCTGCTTCATTATACATTCCTCGACCCCAAATATACAAAAGCACCCTCTACTACACCAATATGCCTTTTTCCATTTCACACAAGAACCATCTATGTTGTCTCTGTAAGCGAGATTGACAATATAAGGAGTAATTTCCTGACTTCATGCTCCCAGAGATGAGTCTCACCTGTTGGGAGCACACTTGGGAAATTTGTGTGCATTTACACCTGATTTTCTGAGCATTTTGCGAGTGTAAGGTTAGAAAATAACCCCTGTGGTGCTGACTGGCTTGTCAGGAAATAGAACATTCTGGAATTGCATCTACTAGGAACTGGGTTCAAGCTTCCAATTGGGCCCTTACAAGTCTTCTAGTCTCCTGATCCAATTTGACATTTATCCACAGCCTCCCCTCACCCCCCACCTCCGCAAACTCGTGCCCTCTGCTTCTCTGACTCTGATCTGCAGTGGATCCCCCTTTGCCACCCCCCCCGCCCCCATTTCAGGTTTGATGGCCGCCTTCAATGATCTCATCCCTGAACTGTGGATCTCTACTAAACCTCACCACCTTTTTACTTACCTGGAGCCAAGGAGGAGGAGGAGGAGAGGGAGCAGGAGGAGGAGGAGAAGGAGCGTTCCTCTTCCTTCCGCAATGAAACTGTGGGCTGCTGTCAGCCACATTTCCCCCCCCCCCCCCAATACTTACCATAGGCCCGGTGCCAGCCTCCCCACCCACTGACTTTCCTCCTCTTGGGCGCAACTAGCACTCCCAACAGGCCAGTCGCGTCTTGATGGCGCATGAGGACCAATTTCACCTGGTCCTCTTGCATCATCAGTTGCCACAGCTGGGTTGACACCCACATTCGGACCCAAACCAATTTCCAGGCCAAAGATACTGTTCCATTTAATCTTATTTCTAAGAACCCCTCATTCTAGACAACAACAACTTGCATTTACATAGCGCCTTTTACGTAGTAAAACGTCCCAAGGCGCTTCACAGGGGCGTAAATCAGACAAAATTTGACATCAAACCTCCTAAGGCGATATTAGGACAGGTGACCAAAAGCTTGGTCAAAGAGGTAGGTTTTAAAGAACATCTTAAAGGAGGAGAGAAGCAGAGAGGTTTAGGGAGGGAATTCCAGAGCTTAGGGCCTAGGCAGCTGAAGGCACGGCCACCAATGGTGGAGCGAAGAAAATCGGGGATGCGCAAGAGGCCAGAATTGAAGGAGTGCAGAGATCTCGGAGGGTTGTAGGGCTGGAGGAGGTTACAGAGATAGGGAGGGGTGAGGCCTGGGAGTGATTTGAAAACAAGGATGAGTTTCTATCTATTGTGTTTCATCCCATCATTATTTTAAACTCCTCTATCAAATCATCCCATAATCTCCTCATTTCTCATCAGAACTGACTCTTTACATGTCGTTTTTCACATTTGTATTTCCTCAGACCAGCAGTATACCAGTGGGTCAATGCTGTACCTTCTGTAGTACAGAGTGATTTCTTTTGGATTTCCTCGCTTCCTGATGGGATTGTGAGGCTTATTTTTGTGCTTAAAGTGAAGGATGTTACTATGAGTACTGGATCTTTTCCCGTTTTGAGCGTACTCAGGTTTTTTTTTATTCGTTCATGGGATGTGGGCATCGCTGGCGAGGCCAGCATTTATTGCCCATCCCTAATTGCCCTTGAGAGGGTGATGGTGAGTCGCCTTCTTAAACCGCTGCAGTCCGTGTGGTGAAGGTTCTCCCTCAATGCTGTTAGGAAGGGAGTTCCAGGATTTTGACCCAGCGTCGATGAAGGAATGGCGATATATTCCCAAGTCGGGATGGTGTGTGACTTGGAGGGGAACGTGTAGGTGGTGTTGTTCCCATGTGCCTGCTGCCCTTGTCCTTCTAGGTGGTACAGGTCGCGGGTTTGGGAGGTGCTGTCGAAGAAGCCTTGGCGAGTTGCTGCAGTGCATCCTGTGGATGGTACACACTGCAGCCACAGTGCTCCGGTGGTGAAGGGAGTGAATGTTTAAGGTCGTGGATGGGGTGCCAATCAAGCGGGCTGCTTTGTCCTGGATGGTGTCGAGCTTCTTGAGTGTTGTTGGAGCTGCAGTCATCCAAGCAAGTGGAGAGTATTTCATCACACTCCTGACTGTGCCATGTAAATGGTGGAAAGGCTTTGGGGAGTCCGGAGGTGAGTCACTTGCCACAGAATACCCAGCCTCTGACCTGCTCTTGTAGCCACAGTATTTATATGGCTGGTCCAGTTAAGTTTCTGGTCAATGGTGACCCCCAGGATGTTGATGGTGGGGGATTTGGCGATGGTAATGCCGCTGAATGTCAAGGGGAGGTGGTTAGACTCTCTCTTGTTGGAGATGGTCATTGCCTGGCACTTGTCTGGCACAAATGTTACTTGCCACTTATGAGCCCAAGCCTGGATGTTGTCCAGGTCTTGCTGCATGCGGGCTCGGACTGCTTCATTATTTGAGGGGTTGCGAATGGAACTGAACACTGTGCAATCATCAGCGAACATCCCCATTTCTGACCTTATGATGGAGGGAAGGTCATTGATGAAACAGTTGAAGATGGTCGAATAGAACACAGCCAGAAGCAGAGTACAACTCCCTTTACTCTTCCCCAACTGCTTGTTTTTGCAGTGTGGTATTTATTTTCATTTCCCACACCAGTCTTTGAGTGAGATTGCCAACTCACACCAAATTAAGGACCGTTTTGTGCTGGAGGCCCATGTCCGCTAGGACCTGGATTGAGACTGCCCAAACTCGTGCCACATCGGACCATTATAGCTCGCAGTTAAAGGAGACCTCCATCCCATCAGTCAGGCCTGGATTTGAACCCTGCACAGAAGGAGGCTATTTAGCCCATTGTGCCTGTGCCGGCTCTTTGAAAGAGCTATCTTATTAGTCCCATTCCCATGCTCTTTCCCCATAGCCCTGCAATTTTTTCCTTTTCAGGAATATTAATGAGTAAAAGGAATATAGGAACAGGAGTAGGTCATTCAGCCCCTCAGGACTGTTCCTCCATTCAATTTATTTTTTTGAAGTGTAGCCACTGTTGTAATGTAGGAAATATGCCAATCAATTTGCGCACAGCAAGGTCTCACAAACAGCAATGTGTTAATGACCAGATAATCTGTTTTAGTGATGTTGGTTGAGGGATAAATATTGGGCAGGTCACCAGGGAGAACTCCCCTGCTTTTCTTCGAAAAGTGCCATGGGATCTTTTACGTCCACCTGAGAGAGCAGACGGGGCCTCGGTTTAACGTTTCATCCAAAAGCCAGCACCTCCGACAGTGCAGCACTCCCTCGGTACTGCACTGGAGTGTCGGCCCGGATTATGTGCTCAAATCTCTGAAATGGGACTTGAACCCACAACCTTCTGGCTCAGACTCGCTACTAACTGAACCACGGCTGACACTACAGTTGGTAAACTACATCCTTGGTGTTGCCACCTTTTACCAAGTTCAAAAAGGAATTGGGGGCGAAGTAAAAATTGGGGTGAGATCATGGGCTCGATTTTAGTAGCGGGTTCCCTGTGCGTTATCGGCGGGGTGGGCTCGAAAATGTCAATTTCCATGTGCGGGAGCGGATCGCGCCGCGATCCCGGCCACTTCCGGGTCCCGCGCTGACGTGCGGGGCTGCATGCGCGGCCCCCGCTGGTGGGAATCCCGCAGGCAATTAAAACCAGCGGGATGCCACTTGAGTGTACTTACCTTGATTGTTGAGGTCATTAAATGAGCTGAATCAGCTGTCAAAACAGGAAGTGTGGGATTTTACCTTCCACGCAGAGTGTTTCACACACTGGGGGAAACAGTCTCCCTCCAACCAGACGTGTTGCAGCCAGCAGCCTGTGGCAGCTGCCAAGGTGCACTCCACGGGGGGGGGGAGAGCCCTCACCCACGCAGGAGGCCACCGTGTCACATAGGGCAACCCCTGCCCTCCACCACCCCCCCACCAACCCAGAGGACAGACCGACGTGAAACCGCAGCCCCAGTTCGAGGAACCACCTACCTACCCTGCACAACCCCTCAGACCAACACCTGCCAGATGGGTGGTGCGTGGACACCCTCGGAGGACGAACAGCATGACCAGCCCCAGCAGCCTCGCAGTCCACGCCGTCCGCCTCAGAGATGTGGAGCCCCCCAACACGGTGCTGTGGCACGCCCACCTGCACAGCAGGAGGGAGGGCAACCGCAGAGAGAGATACGTCGCAGGAGGCACTACCCTCCGCACAGGGTGTACAGATCGAGGCTCAGCTTCATGGCCCTCTCCGAGGAGCAGTGCATACGTCGGCTCAGAGTCAATCGCCAGGTAGTCGCCGACATCTGCAGCCTCCTGAACGATGAGCTGCTCCCGGATGGACCAAGCAGCATCTGCTTACCTGTCGCCGTCAAAGTCACCACTGCCCTCAACTTCTTCGCATCCGGATCCTTCCAGGGTGCCACCGGGGACATCACCGGGGTCTGTCAGTTGTCTGCACACAAGTGCATAAGGCAGGTCACCGATGGGTTGTTCCGCAGGGCCTCGCACTACATCAACTTTGCCATGGACGAGCGCAGCCAGATGGAGAGGGCGGTTGGATTCCATGCCATGGCTGGCTTCCCACGGGTACAGGGTGTAATCGGCTGCACCCACATCGCAATACGGGCACCTCCGCATGAGCCAGGGCTGTTCATCAACAGGAAGGGGTATCACTCCATGAACGCCCAGCTCATTTGTGACCACCGCCAGAGATTCCTACAAGTGTGCGCCAGATACCCCGGCAGCTGCCACGATGCCTTCGCCCTCAGGGAGTCCACCGTCCCGCCCATCTTCCACGCACCCAACGCGGGCAACGGCTGGCTCATCGGCAACAAGGGGCTTCCCCTACACACATGGCTCATGACGCCTCTGAGGAACCCCATCACCGGGCCGGAGCGTCGGTACAATGACAGCCACACTGCTACCAGGTCTACAATTGAGCAGACCATAGGGCTTCTCAAGATGCGCTTCAAGTGCCTTGATCGTTCTGGGGGAGCGCTCCAATACACACCATTCAGAGTGGGATGAATCATAGTTGTCTGCTGTGCCCTGCACAACATGGCCCAACAGAGAGGGGTGCCGCTGGAGGAGGCCCCTTCAAAACCCGCCACCCACATTGAGGAGGGCGATGAGGATGAGGAGGTGGAGGTGGAGGTGGAGGGGGACGTGCGCGAGGATGAGGAACGACCCATGCGCCGAACCCCGACTCACCGGGATGCTCGCCGGGCCAGGGAGGCACTCATATGTCAACGGTTCTCCTAGATTCAGACAGTGCGAGGCGTTCGCATCTCCTCACCTGCACATGCGAGGGGCCATACCAGCCCCCTCCACTGAAGAGTGTTGCCAGTACTCCTGCACCCACAGCAGTGTGCCCAATGGGCGGCAGCAGGTGTTCGCCATCATGATGGGCTGCACGGAACGCACCTATTGCACAGGCCGCGGAAGAATGGACGAGAGGTGGCAGGAGTGGTGAGAACGATAGTGTTTAATATTGACAAGGTGCAATACTATAAACAAAAAGTGTACAAATTAACAGACACCCTGGTGCATTCCCTTTGTGCTTATAATGCCTTTGGAGTTCTTTTCCGGGTACCCCTACGTGGTGCTACCCCTGTGGCTCCAGCAGAGGTAGTGGCAGGTTGCTCGTGTTGTTACCCTGACCGGGTAGATGCTTTGGGCGGACGGCCCCTGGGTTTCGGTGCCCGTGAGGGCACCTCCACAAGACTGCTCCCCCTGCACCTGTGCAGGGGCAGACTCGGCCACCTGGAGAGGAGGCACCATTGCGGGTACTGGTTGAGAGGGGGCAACGGGTGGGACGTGGGGGCACCTTGAGAAGTGTCCCCGGTCACCATCATCCCTCTCGTGGCCGCGGCCCACATCACCCCTTCCACCCTGCTGGACGGCAGTTTGGATTGCATGTGTGAGGCCTTGCAACGCCACCCCTAGTGTATCCGTCAGCCTGTTTATGGCGGCGGAATGTTGCTCACCCTGAATCCGTACAGCCGTTGTCAGGGCCTGCACGGACTCGATGTGGAGCTGTGCGTGACGCTCGAGGGAGGCTAGCCTCTCCTCCACCGCAGATGCTCCTGCACCTACCCGCGACACTGTGTCGCCGGTACCCTCCTGTGCCTGCGCCACCAATGCCCGCATGCAGGAGGTGGACTCCTCCATCGCCTGCGCTATTGTGGACAATGCGCGCGGCACCTCTCCCAGTACCTCGGCAATTAGCTGGTGCCCCTCGACGGCTCTCCTTTTGACTGGTGGCCCCCTGGGTTCAGCATCTGGGTCCGGCTGAGCAGAGCCTGGAGATGAGTGCTCCCACCGACGCGGACACTCCGCGGCTGCCCCTGCCACCAGGGTCTGCTCATGCTCACACGTGCGCGGTGAATCACCAAGTGCAACCCCAACTAGTTGGCGAGGGGGACCCACCGAGGTGCGTGTCTCTGCGCTGGTGGATGGTTGGCTCATATGTGACGATGCACCCTCAGAGACCGGCATGTCCTCTGAGGAATCGGCCTCCTCACACGAAGCGCTCGCAGACGGCCCTGCAAGGGAACAGAGGGCACTATGAGGCATGTGCACAGAGGTCGCGGTGCGCCAGATGGCAGGTGATGATAAGGTCATTCGCGATCATGAGTGTTGAGTGTCAGCTGTCCCTTACCGGCTGATGCTGTAGCGCCAGACTCGCCATCGCCCACCGACAGGCAAAGTTGTGTTCCGCTCAGTTCGAGCGCCTCCACCTCGGCATCCGTGAGCTCGATCACGTGCGGCGGGCCCCCTCCGGTGCGGTCCCTTTCCCGCGCGTTCTTGCATCTCTTCTCCTGTGAAGTCAAAACACAGATGCGTGAGTACGTGCAGATTGCATAGTGAGACGCCTGGAGCATCGGTGTGGGTGGGTTGCGCGTGGGGAGGATGGATGGGAGGATGCGTGTGCCACATGCCCGTCCCATTGCATGGGGTTGGGGCGTGTGGTAGTGTTCCAGTGGGGACAGGGAGGGTGGGTCAGTGCAGGCACGGTGAGGATGGTGAGTGAGTGGCTGTGAGGATTGCTGTGGGAGCGCTGTGGTGGCTGTGCAGAAGGGGTTGTGGGGTGTTTGGCGTGATGGTCGAGACGGGTTCTGGGGGGGGTGCGTTAGTGTGCTCACCTTGCCGGACCTAGTGAGGTCATTGAATCGCTTGCGGCACTGCTCCCAAGTCCTGCTGGTGTTAGAGCTGCTGCTCACCTCCGCCGCCACCTCTGCCCATGCCCTCCTGGTTACGGTGCCAGGGCACTTCCGTCCGTCCCTGGGGAAGAGCGTGTCCCTCCTCCTCCGCACACCTTCCAGGAGGAGCTGCAGCGCGCGGTCAGAAAAACGGGGCGCAGCCTTACCCCTGGGTTGCGCCATGGTCTGCTTCCTGATGCTAGATGCAGGGGGGGGCTCTGTGGGACTGCCCCTTTAAGTGGAGCTCCACCATCGCGCTGGTGTCAATGTGCATGCGCAGGCGGCCGGCGCACAGCTGGGGTACGGCGAACCCGGAAGCACGGCTTCATTGAATCAATTATCCCGCGATCGCGCGGGGGGCGCACTCAATTAACCGTACGCGTTTTCCACGCTCCCGGAGGACCACCCGCCGGGAACCCGCAGGCCTGCTAAAATCGGGCCCCATGATTCGAGTTATGACACTTGTGCGCTGCTGATGAAAATTCATTATAAGCCTTAACTTTTAACAACTAATGTCACCAGGGGAGTTCTCCCCGGTGTCCTGGCCAATAATTATCCCTCAACCAACATCACTAAAAAACAGATGATCTGGTCATTATCACATTGCTGTTTGTGGGAACTTGCTGTGCACAAATTGGCTGCTGCATTTCCCTATATTATTGTAAGGAATCTTACAACACCAGGTTATAGTCCAACCGTTTTATTTGAAAATCACAAGCTTTCGGAGATTATCTCCTTCGTCAGGTGAGTGACGAAGGAGATAATCTCCGAAAGCTTGTGATTTTCAAATAAAACTGTTGGACTATAACCTGGTGTTGTAAGACTCCTTACATTTGTCCACCCCAGTCCATCACCGGCATCTCCACATCATGGCTTCCCTATATTAGGACATTGACTACACTGTAAAGTACTTTGGGACATCCTGAGGTCATGGAAGGCGCTATATGTTTTAAAACCATACATTTTATTTGTGACAAATGACACTGGAGTTCAACTAGTGTCTGATAGACTTTATATTTTGGACAGTGAGTTAAGAAATGTCACAGATGTGGGGTGATTCATTTCGGATTCACTGATGTTTTGGAGTATTGCTTGTGACATTTTGGGTTTTTTCACGTCTCGAGTATTGCATCATGTAGGCTTGGTGAATATAGGAATCATCAAAGTTTTCCCAATGGATGGTAATAACAGTCATGCGTACATACGAATTAAGAGCAGGTGTAGGCCATTCGGCCCCTCGAGCCTGTTCTGCCATTTGATAAGATCTGATTGTGACCTCGACCCTACTTTCCCATCTACCACTATAACCTTTGACTCCCTTGTTAATCAGGAATCTATCTAACTCAACCTTAAAAATATTCAATGACCCTGCCTCCACCGCTCTCTGGGGAAGGAAGTTCCATAGACTCACGACCCTCTGAGAGAAAAAATTTCTCCTCATCTCCGTCTTACATGGGAAACCCCTTATTTTTAAACTGTGGCCCCTAGTTCTAGTCTCTCCCACAGGGGGAAACATCCTCACAGCATCTACTCCTTCAAGTCCCCTCAGGATCTTATATGTTTCAATAAGATCACCCCTCATTCTTCTGAACTCCAGTGTATACAGGCCCAACTTGTCCAACCATTCCTCATAAGATAACCCCCTCATCCCAGGAATCAGTCGACTGAACCTTCTCTGAACCGCCTCTAAAGCAATTATGTCCTTTCTTAAATAAGGAAACCAAAACTGCACACAGTATTCTAGATGTGGTCTCACCAATGCCTTGTACAACTAGCAAAACATCTCTACTTTTATATTCCATTCCCCTTGCAATAAATGACAAAATTCCATTTGCCTTCCTAATCACTTGTTGTATCTGCATACTAACTTTTTGTGATTCATGAACTAGGACACCCAGAGCCCTCTGTACCTCAGAGTTCTGCAATCTCTCTCCATTTAAATAATATACTGCTTTTCTATTCCTCCTGCCAAAGTGGACAAATTCACATTTTCCCACATTATACTCCATCTGCCAAATTTTTGCCCACTCACTTAACCTATCTTTATCCCTTTGCAGACTCCTTATGTCCTCTTCACAACTTACTTTCCTCCCTACCTTTGTGTCATCAGCAAATTTAGCATCCATACATTTGGTCCCTTCATGCAAGTCATTGATACAGATTGTAAATAGTTGAGGCCCAAGCACTGATCCCTGTAGCACTCCACTCGTTACATCTTGCCAACCTGAAAATGACCCATTTATGCCTACTCTCTGTTTCCTGTTAGCTAACCAATCCTTTATCCATGCTAATATGTTACCCCCAACACCATGAGCTCTTATTTTGTGTAGTAGCCTTTGATGTGGCACCTTGTCAAAAGCCTTCTGGAAATCCAAGTACACCACATCCACTGGATCCCCTTTATCCACGTTGCTTATTACTTCCTCAAAGAACTCTAATAAATTAGTCAAAACAACATTTCCCTTTCGCAAAGCCATATTGACTCTGCCTGATTGCATTGATATTTTCTAAGTACCCTGCTATAACCTCCTTAATATTAGATTCTAGCATTTTCCCTATGACAGATGTTAAGCTAACTGGCCTGTAGTTTCCTGCTTTCTGTCTCCCACCTTTCTTGAATAGAGGAGTCACTTTCGCTATTTTCCAATCTGATGGGACCCTTCCAGAATCTAGGGAATTTTGGAAAACTAATACCAAAGTCTTTCTTTATAATGATGGTAATTCATTTGTGCTGGTTATGATAACTTGCAATTATACAGCAACTTATTTCTGCACTAATTTACTAACTTGTTGACTAACTTTGAGAAGGAATAAAAGCATTGGAAGGAAAAATTGGATAAATGCAACTCATAACCGTGGGAACTTGAATGTGGAACTGGCTACCACAAGGTGTAGCTGCGGCCAATAGCATAGATGCATTTAAGGGGAAGCTAGATAAACACATGTCGGAGAAAGGAACGGAAGGAAATGCAGATAGGGTGAGAGGAAGTAGGGCGGTTGGAGGCTCGTGTGGAGCATAAACACCGGCATAGACCAGTTGAGTCGAATGGCCTGTTTCTGTGCTGTAAATTCTATGTAATATAAATGCAAGTCTTTCTTTCAAAAAATGAAAACAAACAATGTAAGTTCACTGAGTTCAAAACTGCAGAACTTGAAACCCTCCTGCTGCTTCTAATATAAATATTGTTCGAGCCTACGAGCCTCACTACAGCAAAGGAATTTAACACTATAAACACCAGGAGCAAGCTGAAAGACTCCCAGAACCTGAATGAAAAGATGATATAATAGCAGCGTATGTGCATCCGATTTATTAGTGCTGATGGAGTTTTGAAATACCCAGGCGAGAATTAAAAGATAGCACGGCCGCCAATGGTGGAGCGATGGAAATCGGGGATATGCAAGAGGCCAGAATTGGAGGAGCACAGAGATCTTGGAGAGTTGAAGGGCTGGAGGAGGTTACAGAGATAGGGAGGGGGCGAAGCCATGGAGGGAATTGCAAACAAGAATGAGAAGGAGCAGCTGAATGGGAGGAGGTGGTGATTAGTGAGAATGCCACCTCTGCCACATGGTGCATCTAGAAGCAGTGCAGAAGAAGTTTAATGACTTGACCAGATCAGTCAAGGTGGGAAAAATCCAGCATTATCTTCCATTAATGTAATGTAATAAGCATGTATTGCACTTACCATTATAAGTGCTTTCAAACTTTACCATGAACGCACATTATGCAGCAAGGTACACTTTTAATCTCCAGGCTATGGAACTGCTCCTTAAGTGTGAGCCATGGCTCAGTGGGTAGCACTGTTGCCTCTGAGTCAGAAGGTTGTGGGTTCAAGTCCCACTCCACAGACTTGACCATGTAATCTAGGCCGACATTCCAGTGCAGTACTGAGGGAGTGCTGCACTATTGGAGGTGCTGTCTTTTGGATTAGATGTTAAACCGAGGCACCATCTGCCCTCTCAGGTGGATGTAAAAGATCCCATGGCCACTATTTTGAGATAGAGCATGGGTGTCCTGGCCAATATTCATCCCTCAACCAACATCACTAAAAAACAGATTATCTGGTCGTTATCACATTGCTGTTTGTGGGCCCGTGCTGCTGGATTACATGAAATTTGTTGAAGGGTGGAGGCAGGAAGGATGCCTCGCAGATTTTTGGAGAAATCAATTCTTGAGGTAAATAAGGGGTGGATTACAACAACAATAACTTGCATTTACACAGCGCCTTTAACGTGGTAAAACATCCCAAGGCGCTTCACAGGAGCGTCATCAAACGAAATTTGACATCGAGCCACATAAGGAGATCTTAGGACAGGTGACTAAAAGCTTTATCAAAGAGGTAAATTTTAAGGAGCATCTTAAAGGAGGCGAGAGAGGTGGAGGGGTTTAGGGAGGGAATTCCAGAGCTTAGGGCCTAGGCAGCTGAAGGCACGGCCGCCAATGGTGGAGAGATTAAAATCGAGGATGCGCAAGGGGCCAGAATTGGAGGAGCGCAGAGACCTCGGAGGGTTGTGGGGCTGGAGAAGGTTGCTGTGTTTCCTACATTACATCAGTGACTGCACTTCATCAGTTCTTAATTGGCTGTAAAGCGCTTTGGGGTGTCCTGAAGTTGTAAAAGGCGCAAGTCTTTTTTAGTGGTAGGAAAGGTTTTTGAACTAAGTGAATTTTTTCAACTTACCAAGGTTACTACGTTACGGAACAAAGCCGGCCAGAAACTCGCTGTGCGTATATAATTAGGGCTGAACCCAACACCTTCAGTGGACCCGGCATTCCTGTTTTAAGCGAGCTGCGAGTTCAGAGCAGACCAATCGTAAAATCTGAGCACCAGGACCAGATAATCTATCCCGCTGTAAATAACATTACTGTGGGAAGTTTCCATTCCGCTCTTCGTCATTTTATTGGGTTTTTTTAAAATTGTGATTTCATTTAAAATGCAGAAGGAAAAAAAGTGCTCAATTGATCAAATTCGATAGTAGATGGGCCTTGTAACTAATAACAAGGGAACAGTGGAAGGTACTCGATACATTGAAAGACTGCCGCGCAACTTGTTTTGGTACATAATGTTACAGAAGGACTGAACACACGTACCTTTTTTGTGAAGTTGTGCTGGTTTTGCTGTTCCCAGAGGCACCAGTTCTTCAGAAATGCAGTCAATGCCCCCACTAATTGTGTCTTTTGTACCTAATAAAATAATTGATCTGGAAAAGGAAACAGTCTCTCTTACTGACACACAACTAGATAAGAACAGGAGGAGGCCATTCAGCCCCTCGAGCCTGTTCCGACATTCAATTAGATCATGTCTGATCTGTATCTTAACTCCATCTACTTGCCTTGGTTCCGTAACCCTTAATACCCTTGCTTGTCAGTAATCTATCAATCTGAGTTTTGAAATTTTCAATTGTCCCCCAGCCTCAGCAGCTTTTTGGGGGAGTGAGTTCCAGATTTCCACTACCCTTTGTGTGATGAAATGTTTCCTGATCTACTCGGCTGGTATCAATGAGATTAAAACCTACATCTTATTTGCCTGACTAGAAACAGGGCCTAAAAGCAGGAGTCATGAAGATTAGAGAGAATAAAGTTATGGAGCCATAGGAATAACAGAAACTGTACTCATGATTGTAACCATAGCTATGGGAAATTATATTCTTTTTAGCTGCTTTCTCCTTTGTTTGTGCTGATATACAAAGGGGTGGAATTTATGCTACAGTTATATAAAGCTCTGGTTAGACCCCATCTGGAATACTGCGTTCAGTTCTGGTCACCGCACCTCAGAAAGGATATATTGGCCTTGGAGGGGGTGCAGCGCAGATTCACCAGAATGAAACTGGGGCTAAAAGAGTTAAATTATGAGGACAGGTTGCGTAGACTAGGCTTGTATTCCCTTTGCGTATAGAAGATTAAGGGGTGATCTAATTGAGGTGGTTAAGATGATCAAAGGATTCGATAGGGCAGATAAAGAGAAACTATTTCCTCTGGTGGGGGAGTCCAGAACAAGGGGGAATAACCTTAAAATTAGAGCTAGGCTGTTCAGGGGTGATGTCAGGAAGCACTTGGGAGGGCAGACAGAGGCCTCAGTTTAACATCTCACGCGAAAGACAGCACCGCCAACAGTGCAGTACTCCCTCAGTACTGCACTGAATTGCCAATCTAGATTATGTGCTTAAGTATCTGGAGTGGGACTTAAACGTACAACCTTCTGACTAAGAGGCGAGAGTGCTATCAACCAAGTCATGGCTGACACTTTAAAGCACCACTGGGCTATTGGCCAGGACTAACCATGCAGGAATTGTCAGTTTCAGAATGAAGTAATAAGAGGCTAATCATCCTTTTTAATTGGTACGAATGATACAGAGGCAAAGGCAGACTTATAATTAAAGGTTTCACTTGGTAGAATAGCAATTATATGGAACAATTATACTGATACGGTAACAAAGTAAAGGAGTTATTCTTGTTAGCTCAATGGAAAAAGAGCTCATTAAGTAAGGAAAACTAAAGTTATCGATAGGGGATCCATCAATTAAATTCTTCTGATATGATGCAGAATTGTGTGGAATGTCATGTAGAGGGTGATAAGAGAAATGTATAAAAAATGGCTGTTTGTATTGAATATTTGGATTCGTAAAGTCCTAAGATACTGAGCTCAGAACTGTAACACATTTGAATTCCAAACCAACCATCATTAACAGTGGCTATAAGTATTACATTTAAAGTAAGAACATAAGAACATAAGAAATAGGAGCAGGAGGAGGCCATGTGGCCCCTCGAGCCTGCTCTGCCATTCAATAAGATCATGGCTGATCTTCAACCTCAACTCCACTTTCCTGTCCGATCCCCATATCCCTTGAATCCCCTAGAGTCCAAAAATCTATCTATCTCAGCCTCGAACATATTCAATGACTCAGCTTCCACAGCCCTCTGGGATAGAGAATTCCAAAGATTCACAACCCTCTGTGTGAAGAAATTCCTCCTCATCTCAGTCTTAAATGACCAACCCCTTATCCTGAGACCAACTCCTTATCCTGAGACTATGCCCCCTAGTTCTAGACTCTCCAGCCAGGGGAAACAACCTCTCAGCATCTACCCTGTCAAGCCCCCTCATACTCTTATATGTTTCAATGAGATCACCTCTCATTCTTCTAAACTCCAGAGAGTATAGGCCCATTCTACTCAATCTCTCCTCATAGGACAACCTCTCATCCCAGGAATCAATCTAGGGAACCTTCATTGCACAGCCTCTAAGGTAAGTATATCCTTCCTTAAATAAGGAGACCAAAACTGTACACAGTACTCCAGGTGAGGTCTCACCAAAGCCCTGTACAATTGTAGTAAGACTTCCTTACTCTTGTCCTCCAATCCCCTTGCAGTAAAGGCTAACATGCCATTTGCCTTCCTTATTGCTTGCTGTACCTGCATACGAACGTTTTGTACGAGGACACACAAATCCCTCTGAACATCAACATTTAATAGTTTCTCACCATTTAAAAAATATTCCCCTGTGTATGTTTAAGTACAATTATATGTGCTGTCTGCTTATTAGATCTATGACACCTGATTATTCAATATTTAAGAACCTTATTGATTTGCGGATGTAAGTGATCAGTAAGAACCTTTCCGCTAACAATATGGCAACCCAGCCGTGGGCAAAGTGCAAGGTCAGCTTACTATAATCATAGCTCCCAGAAGTTCGGGTCAATGGACGGAATATCGCAGCTGCTTGTTCTGTTAAACCTGATAAGCACATTGCGAATAAGTTTTACTGATTGCAACTGGCCATGATACTAAGGAGGGTGAGAAACAAGACAGCTCCTTTTGAGGATATGGCTTTGGAGGTTGTGTTCCATTAGATCACTGAAAGAAGGTTTCAAAAGCCAAACAGGTCGCAACCCTGCTTGTATTCTTCAATTTATTGTCACCTTCATCGCTGTAATGTTTGACTGTGCCAATAAAGTTACATTTTAAGTTTCTGCAGCGTGGATCAGCAGGCAGTCCAAGAAGTCGGGGGGGCACAAAATAGAAATAGAAAGGTTGTAGTCATAGGAAATTCCATGATTAGGGAAAGAAAGAAAGAAAGACTTGCATTTATACAGTGCCTCACATGACTTCAGGATGTCCGAAAGTGCTTTACAACTAATTAAGTATTTTTGAAGTGTAGTCGCTGTTGTAAGATACGAGAGAAGGTATCCTCTACAGTTGCAACCAAGAGTCCAGATGGGTGTGGAGCCAGGGTAAAGGATACTTCGAAGCAACTGAAGAGGAACTTGGAAAGGGAGGGGGAAGATCCAATTGTCATGGTCCATGTCGGGACCAATGACATAGGAAAGAACAGGGAGGAGGTCCTGCTGAGGGAGTGTCAGGAGCAAGGAACTAAATTAAAAAGCAGGACCCCACAGGTGATAATCTCGGGATTACTACCCAAGCCATGTGCTAATTGGTGTAGGGATAGACAGATCAGGAAGGTGAATAGGTGGCTGAAAGGCTGGTGTGGGAAGGAGGGGTTCCATTTCATGGGACACTGGCACCAGTACTGGGATGGGCTCCACCTGATCCGGAATGGGACCAGAATCCTAACAGAAAGGATAAATAGGGCTGTAGATAAAACTTTAAACCAGTAAGGTGGGGGAGGGATCTGGTAGAAATAACAATAGCCTGAAGATAAAAGAAATAAGAGATGAGAGTAAAGGTCAGACCAAGGAAAGGAATCTGGGTAACATAAACGGTCAGGGAACAAATACAGTTATAGAACATAAGTATAAAATAAGTGTTAAAAATAAAGCGAGAGGAATGAATAATAAAAACAAATTAAATTAACAGCAATGTGTATAGCATCCAAAACAAAACGGGGGAACTGGAGGCAATAATTCATAGCGTAGTCAGATGTAGTAGGGATAACTGAAACCTGTCTGCATAAAGAACAGGATTGGCATTTAAATATTGCAGGATATAACGTATTTAGAAAGGATAGGGAAAGAAGAAAGGGGGAGTGGGGTAACTGTACTAATTAGAGACAGCAATGGCAATAGAAAAACAGGACATAGCTAACATTAAGATAGAAACAAAATCCATATGGATTGAGATAAACGATAAGAAGGGATCGATCATGTTAATAGGAGTATGCTACAGACCACCAAATAGTGGAAGGGAAGTGGTGTAGTCAATTTGACTCTCTGTTCAATTATCCAATTAAATTATGCCAATTATTTTAAATAAACACAAAGGTTTATGCCAATTATTTTAAATAAATGCAAAAATTACTTGAAAGTGATGTTGATGTATGTTGATGTTCTTAGCATACATCAACGTCGCTTTCATGTAATTTTTTTAAAAATCTTTTGTGTCGGGAGTTGGCATTTCCCTTCATTCATCTCAGTTTGTTTTTTAAAAAGAGTACTTGTGCCAGGCCTTTTTATCCACATATGTTTCAGATTAAATTCCAGTTGTTTGTTAAAGCAGTTGGCATTGATTTAGGATAATTCTTATTCAAGCAGTCGTTGGACCAAGCTCTCTCCCCTCTGATGTCTGCCAGACGTATGCGTCCATCAGACAATCTCTTTTCCGAGTTCTGTGGGGATGATCGTTCGGTTCTGATAATGTACCAATTTATCAGCGTCTAGGGTAATGTCCTCCTCGTTTTTTGGATACCCCTGAGGCCATGGGCCCATGCCCTCCTGCTGCTGGATCCAAGGATCCTTGTTTTGCAAATCCGGGGCCCACCATTTGCCACTCAGGCATGCCTTTCCAAAAATTGTGAAGATACTGGAACTAGCTGCTTTCACAACTAAAATCAGATCAAAACAGGAAAACACATACCAAGCATTACAAGGGGCCCTACTCTGCTACAGCGAAAGAAAAGCACTCACAATCAGGACAGTCTTTTTAAAGAGACAGTACACTGAAAACAAAAGAACACATTCTGTAGCTTGTGATCCTCTCCCTGTCTCCCACTTGAACCAAATTTCAATTTCTGATGTTTGTGACATAATCCCATTCTGTACCAACTCAAAGTCTAAAGCTCACAGTCTGTGGCCTCACCCAAGCCTGGGGTGGTGAAGGTCCCGCCATACTTTTGTTCTTCTTTCTTCCTCATCTTTCAACCTACCCTTCCGAATTTCAACTTCCCCTCTCAACCTCCCTAACTCTTGTAGCTGAAACAAGACTCCCGCTTTCCAATCCTCCTTAATTTTCTTCTCCTGTACCAGTTTCTTCATCTTAGTCTCCACCTCACACAAAGTCTGACAAGTTCCTATTTTAACTCCTCGTCCTCCTGCACAATCTTACCCTCAGTTACTTGACTTTGAATCCATTTTGTTGCTTTTTGACACGAGTCCCCTTCAGGACTGGTCAAAAACGACACTAAATCTTTACACATAATTTCTTTAACTTCTTATCTCGGGTTCTCTCAACATCGGTTAAGCTAGTCATTCTGTTGTGTTAATGAACTGTCACTATACCACTGGTAGGTCGCAATGTTCAAAGGTTCCCTTCCTTAACTGACTAGGCGATATCGGTCCATGTCAGTCCTAGGATCTCACTTACACCAAATATCCCAACGGCTATTGTGTCCGTCTCCTGGCTAGTGCTTGTCAATTTGTACTCTGTTCAATTGTTCGAGACTGACACCATAATGGTTAATAGCCATATGACTTTATTTAGCACAAACAAGAATCAGTACATTACATTATTTAAACAGTAGTTTACAAAACACAATTGAGAATTATATTGCCCCGTTGTCCTTTGGGTAGAAGCCGCAACCTTGTTCCCCGTTTCTTCATTCTCGTTCTCGTTTACCCGCGTGGTACTTTCTTTTCTGTCCTCTACTCTTAACAAAGGCTCAGACTCCCCAGTTATACCCCCAAAAAAACAGAACTGTGGCAAAATAAATCCAATCAGGTATTTTCCAAAATGCTCCCCTTAATTTACCCAATCATATAGACAACATGTACTTTTCCAGAAGAGGCAGTGCCTTGTGGCAACCCTTATCTCTCCTTATTCTCAATAACAAGATTATTAGCACAATGTTTCCCTGTCCCTGCAGTTGATGTATCCCCCAATAGGCCTTGAAGGTAGTGGGAGTACTGGCTAGCTTCAGTATTCCAGTATGTCTGAAGGAGTGGGGGTACCGTTATGTTCCTCCTCTAGTTTTCAATAACAAGATTCCCATGGCTGTTAGTACCTGCAGCTGCAGTGAGTTAATTTAAAAGCAGTCTATGTTATGATACAGTAGTAGTACAGTATCATAACATAGCTAAAACCTTGACTATTTAACCCTTTCGAGCCTGGTTCTCCTAAATACCTTCTAAGCTTATATTTCCTTACAGTGCAGGTAGAAATATATAGGCAAATCTATGAAATGAGTAAAAGATATCGAATAATAATCATGGGAGATTTCAACTACCCCCAAATAAACTGGCATGAAGAGCTAGTGAAAGGGGAAAAGGGAATGGAGTTTTTACTGTGTGCAGGGCTCCTTTCATACCGAGTACATAAGAACCCCAACAAGAGATGAATCACTGCTGGATCTAGTAGATAAGAGCAGATAAGAGAAACATAGGGAAGCATCTAGGCAATAGTGATCACAATATAATAAGGTTTAAGATAATGAGAGAGACATAAGTAAGAAAAAAGGCCAAAGTAATAGATTGGAAAAAAGCTAATTTTGAGGGAATGAGAATGAAACTAGCGAAGATAAACTAGGGAAAAAAACACTGACAAAGAGATAGAACAGCAGTGGAAATATTTTAGAAAAGTGATCAATAGAGTCCAGGAGAAATATAGTCCACTTAAAAATAAAAACAAATTAGCCAACAATGAGACACCATGGATGAATAAAGAGATAAGGGTAACGCTGAATCTAAAGAAAAAGGCATACACTAAGTACATAGGCAATAAAGGAGAAAATGATCAATAGGAACTATGAAGAGGTTAGGAAAGAAGTTAAAAAAACCAATTAGGAAGGCAAAGAGGAATTATGAAATGAATTATCAAAGAATATAAAAAGAAATAGTAAAATATTCTATAAACATATAAATAGCAAAAGGAAAATTAAGATAGGGATAGGGCCACTAAGGGAAGCACAAGATAAACTCACAGGTAATAACAGTGCAATACAGAAATATTGACGAGTTATTTTGCTTCAATTTTTACCAGTGAGGTTCATTTCTAGAGTAACAGAATTCAAAAGCAGAGAAGTGTAGGGTTTTATTCCTCAGGAACATAGAAATAGGAGTAGGCCATTCAGCCCCTCGAGCCTGTTCAATTAGATCATGGCTGATCTGTATCTTAACTCCATCCACCTACTTTGGATCCATAACCCTTAATACCTTTGCTTAACAAAAATCTATCAATCTCAGTTTTTAAATTTTCAATTGACTCCCAGCCTCAACAGCCTCCTCAGGTTTATCTTAGTTCGACCGGACGGATTGCAATAAGTCACAGAGAATAAAGAGTCAATCAGGTTGTTCCTTTATTGGTATTAAAGTGACAGTTTACCACACAAGGCAATTATACAACCTTGCCTGGGGAGCGATAGTCAAGTCCTTGGCAGTTCAGTTGTGTTGATGTCTTCTTGTTGCTTCCTCAGTCTTCACTTCTCTCTAACGAACCTCCAAACTGCACTGTAAATATATATTTTAGTCTTTCGTGTGTATTTTACAGTGGGTGTTAGCTCTTTCAATTTGCTGAGAGTTTATTGGCCGGCTGCCCATCCAATCCTATTTTAGGTCACGTATGCCGTGGTGTGTCTGACTCATAGTCCAGATGTTAATGTCATCAGGGACCCAAAGTACACATCTGTGTTTGTGGCTTACCGACATACGTATTATTGTACTTCCTTTATTGGATTGTAAAGGTCAATCTTTCAACTGTTCCCTTCTTTTGTAGCAAACAAGTCCCATCATGCATTTTGGCTACACACAGTGAACCATCGTGTCTCTTATGCACGCTAGCCATTCTTCAGAAGTTATATTAAGCTTGTATAGAGCCTTGGTTAGACCACAATTAAAGTACTGTGCGCAGTTTTGGTCATCATGTTACAAAAAGGATATAGAAGCACTGGAGAAAGTGCAAAAAAGATTTACAAGGATGATAACAGAACTGAGAGGGTACAACTATCAGGTAAGACTGAACAGGCTGGGGCTCTTTTCTCTAGAAAAGAGAAGACTGAGAGGGGAGCCAACAGAGGTCTTTAAAATGATGAAGGGGTTTGATAGCGTAGATGTAGAGAAGATGTTTCCACTTGTGGGAAGTCAAAAGTAGGGGCTATAAATTTAAGGTAGTCACTAATAAATCCAATCAGGAATTCAAGGCAGACTTCTTTACTCAGAGAGTGGTGAGAATGTGGAACTTGCTATCACATGGAGTGTTTGAGGCATATTTAGGGTGTATTAGAAGCATTTAAGGGAAAGCTAGATAAGTGAGAGAGAAAGGAATAGAAGGATATGTTGACAGGTTGAGATGAAGTAATTAGAGTGGGAGGATAAAGATGGGCATTGACTGGTTGGACTGAGTGCCCTGTTTCTGTGCTGTAAATTCTATGTAATTCTATGATTCCAAAACCTTTTATCAAAGAGCAGACAAAGCTTAAAAATTATCTTAGGAGAAAGTACAAATTATGTTGATGAGATACTATTCAGAGTTGCAACTGAGTGGGATGAAAATATGTCCTTTTTGGACTGTCAACAGGCAAGCAAGCAGTAGTTAATGTAAGATATTCCACCAACACCCATGGTGCAAAAAAAAACAAGCTAGATAAATACGTCTCAGCCGGGTGCGGGGAGCAAGTCGGAGCAACTCCTCGTGGATCTGCTCCTGGGCCTGGCCAAGGTAGCCAGGTAGCCATCTATAGGTCCAGGTTGAACATGGCCATTGAGGGGGGTGGGGTCGCTCCGCCTGCCTCTCTTCTGCGGATCTTGTCCACGGCTGGGAGGCCCTGGCGAAGGAGCGTCCGGTGTCTGCCAGTACGCTTAAGGCCTTCCGCGGCCAGTGGGTGCCACAGAGACTGTTGTGTGTACTGGATATCAGCAATAACATTGGACCTGATTTTGCTGGAGTGGAGCATCTCGCGGCGTGCCCCATTAGTTAGATATGCTCGTGCACGTCTAGGTTTTTACATTTTTGCCCATAAAGTTGCTGGAAGTGCGAGCTGATAACGGCATGGCAAGGGAAACGGGGCATCTGGGACCTTGGTGAAAGACGGGACCAACAGTCCATCTCCTTAAACAATGAGATTTAAGGATCGAGAAATAAACAGAGGAAGAACTGAGAAGGAAGGTGAATTAAAGGGTGTTAATTCAATGTCAAATCAGGTACAGAAAGATAAACAGAGGGAAAGAAAGATTGGATTAAGAGAGAAAAAAGAGACAGAAAGGAAAAGTAACAAAAAAATGTAAAAATTTATAATTTGACATTTCTAAAATCTCCTGAAACAATTCACAACCTGAAAGAATGAGACTCCACACTTATAATTGTTTACTTTCTGAGCAGGAGAGGTTGATTGGCAGTCATTAACAATTATCATGTCATTAAAAGGGTATTTGTGGGGAGGCTGAGGGCGAGATGCTGTTTTCGCGAGGCTATCGGTGGAGCGATGCAAATCAGCCAGCAATTTGTGGCGATCCGCAATTCAAGGGGTATCTCCTCCTCGTCACAAGTCACTGGCCGATCTGCACATTAATAACAGTGTGCATCATTCATATGTCGTTATATTTTCAGCAAAATCCGGCTCATTATTATTTAAGTTTATAAGTCTCCTTTCTTTTTTTGATGTGGTTTAGTTTTTTTTAATTAATTGTGCCCCTCTAAAAAGGGAGGCACCTTTTGTTTGTTTTTTTGATGACACTGGGGCAGCCCTTATTGGTTTGCTTAGAAAAGGAAAACGCCTCCGCTAGATGAATACACCCCAATTTGCGCCAACTTGTCCAGGGTGTGCGAGCGAGAGATGGATGGATGGATGGATGGATGGATATAGATATAGATAGATAGATAGATAGATAAATAAATAATAGCTAGCTAGGTGTGGTTCTGTACCCTGACGCTCCCTTTCTTGGACTCTTGCACCAAATTCTCCGCTCAGTGCTCAGGAAGACGCTTCTCAGTTCGGGCTATGGCCACCAAGGCTCCTTCTTCGCAAGACGGCCGTCTCCAGGTTTTCAGAGGGACTTTTATTCATTCCACTGACGCGACCCCCTTGGAAGTTCTGGACGCTCGTGTGCTGGGGGTAAACGAGACGGGGAAGGTGAGCACTTGTGTTTCAAATTTCTATTTAAGGTATTTTTTTAAAGGGAGGCAATCGGTTGTTAAATGGAATTTATTTGGGGAGGGGGTTGTCGAATTAAATAAGAACTAATAAGAAATAATTTCATAAGAACTATGCGGGATATTTTGTGCAAGTAGGAAAGTTACGGTCACAGGTCAAAATGCCACGTTAGCATTTATCGTTTGAAGTCATTTCTAATTATAGTAAAACCTAGACTCGGTCTGGATTTACAAGAAGTGTTATTATGCTGCCGTCAACTTTTTTTTATTGCGAAACCAAGGTCTATAGTACAGGACATAAACAACTTCAGATCCCCGATGGACTGTGGAAACCCTACCATGCCCTTGTCTACCTTTAATGCGCTACATAAATGCAGGTTGTTATTATATTTTGGACCTAGACCTCCAAAAGGCATTTTGACAGTGTTTCAAATGAATGGCTAATAGTTAAACTCTAAAGATTTGAAAAGTCGGGCTAATATGGATAGGAGGTGAGAAGAGTAGGGATGGAGAGCAGATGGGATGGCAGGAGAGGGGGAAAGGGAGAGATGGTGGGAGTAGAGGAGGGAGTGAGGAGAGGAGGAGGAGGGGTAGAGAAGGTGAGAGGAGAGGAGAGGATTGAAGAGAGGAGGGAAAGCAGAGGAGTGATGAAGATAGGAAAGAAGCAGGAGATGAGACATGAGTAGGAAAGAACGGAGAGAAGTGGAAGGGAGAGATGAGGGGAGGGGAAGATTGCTGAGGTGAGGAGTGGAGTGGGGAAGGAAGACGAGAGGAGGGGGAGAAGAGATGTTGCGAGGGAGGCAGTAGAGAAGGGAGGAGAGATGAGAGGAGGCGGAGGAATACAGGGGATAGGAAGACTATTGGGGAGGGGGTTAGTCAGGGAGGCGAAGATTGCGGAGGAGCGGGGGAGATGGAGGGGGATAGGAAGGGGGAGGAAGGGATTGGGGAGATGGAAGTGAGGGATAGGGAGGGATTGGGAAGATGGATGCATTGAAGAAGAGGCTAGGAAGAGAGGAGAGGGGCAGAGGAAGGGGACGATAGGGGAGAGGACTCTTCTACAGTTCAGTTGTGTACTTGACGGCTCCATCAGCATTCGCCCACAACTGGCTGTAATTGTCTTTTAAGATCAGACTTTATTTGCTTTAGTGGTTCAAACTGATGCTCAGTTTGGGTTCTGCCAGGACCACTCAGCTCCAGACCTCATTACAACCTTGGTCCAAACATGGACAAAAGAGCTGAATTCCAGAGGTGAGGTGAGAGTGACTGCCCTTGACATCAAGGCGGCATTTGACCGAGTGTGGCACCAAGGAGCCCTAGTAAAATTGAAGTCAATGGGAATCAGGGGGAAAACTCTCCAGTGGCTGGAGTCATACCTGGCACAAAGGAAGATGGTAGTGGTTGTTGGAGGCCAATCATCTCAGCCCCAGGGCATTGCTGCAGGAGTTCCTCAGAGCAGTGTCCTTGGCCCAACCATCTTCAGCTGCTTCATCAATGACCTTCCCTCCATCATAAGGTCAGAACTGGGAATGTTCGCTGATGACTGCACAGTGTTCAGTTCCATTCGCAACCCCTCAGATAATGAAGCAGTCCGAGCCCGCATGCAGCAAGACCTGGACAACATCCAGGCTTGGGCTGATAAGTGGCAACTAACATTCGCGCCAGATAAGTGGCAGGCAATGACCATCTCCAACAAGAGAGAGTCTAACCACCTCCCCTTGACATTCAACGGCATTACCATCGCCGAATCCCCCACCATCAACATCCTGGGGGTCACCATTGACCAGAAACTTAACTGGACCAGCCATATAAATACTGTGGCTACGAGAGCAGGTCAGAGGCTGGGTATTCTGCGGCGAGTGACTCACCTCCTGACTCCCCAAAGCCTTTCCACCATCTACAAGGCACAAGTCAGGAATGTGATGGAATACTCTCCACTTGCCTGGATGAGTGCAGCTCCAACAACACTCAAGAAGCTCGACACCATCCAAGATAAAGCAGCCCGTTTGATTGGCACCCCATCCACCACCCTAAACATTCACTCCCTTCACCACCGGCGCACTGTGGCTGCAGTGTGCACCATCCACAGGATGCACTGCAGCAACTCGCCAAGGCTTCTTCGACAGCACCTCCCAAACCGCGACCTCTACCACCTAGAAGGACAAGGACAAGGGCAGCAGGCACATGGGAACAACACCACCTGCACGTTCCCCTCCAAGTCACACACCATCCCGACTTGGAAATATATCGCCGTTCCTTCATTGTCGCTGGGTCAAAATCCTGGAACTCCCTTCCTAACAGCACTGTGGGAGAACCTTCACCACACGGACTGCAGCGGTTCAAGAAGGCGGCTCACCACCACCTTCTCTAGGGCAATTAGGGATGGGCAATAAATGCTGGCCTCACCAGCGACGCCCACATCCCGTGAACGAATAAAAAAAAACATCCTTCTGTTTTCTTTACTTTCTTTCAGATTCTTTATATTCCGATGTTGTTCTATTTCAAAGGTGTGTTTTTTGATGTTCCATTTGGTGGCCCTTGTATGAACTCTGGGGTTGGTATCTGGACAAATATATGTCAAGGAACCAGACCAATTTTTAAACCTCTCACCGTAACGCCTCACTAAAGAACTGTCTGCGGTTTTACCGCCCAGCTTAGGTTTATGGGAGAATGATGCCTAAGTTCATCTTGTCAAATTGTCTTGCATCACCCAGTTTGCATTGAATTTGAGTTCAGCTTGCCAAGCCCATCAGGATACCCACAGATTACAGAGCGAATGAATTAACCCGTTCTTGCCACATCAGTAAAGAAAAAGTTACTACATTCAAGTGTTCATTTACAGCACTTTACACAAGTGATCAATGAAACTTTAAACGAGGCCATATTTCAGATGGAGTCTTTAGGTTTTATAACATATTCTAAACGGTGACAGCCGTTTATGTGCTGAGAGCTTGGAAGTAATGGTTGTTTATATCAAAATCCAGTAGCAAGTTGTGAATGGACTGAAACAGTGTTTAGGTTGGGATGGAATTTTGCATAAAAGCTCTGAATTTAAAATGTTTGCAGAGATATATGATCAAAGGAGATGGCTATATATTACTTAGCCTTTAGTATAAAGAGCCACACCCTGGACAGCATAAAGCTTTCTACCCCTACAAGTTTCAATTGTCAAGATGATATATAGTAATATCCAAACGCCAGCATGCAAACGTTAGTGGGTGTGATGGTTTGTACATGTAACATGAGATGGGAGGATTATTTTGGGCTGAGTGGATGTTGGATGTGATTTTAAAAAAAGAAAGACTTGCATTTATGTAGCCCCTTTCAGGACGCCCCAAAGCACTTTACGGACAATGAAGTACTTTTTTGAAGTGCAGTCACTGTTGTAATGTAGGAAACACAGCAGCCAATTTGCGTACAGCAAGATCCCACAAACAGCAATAAGATAATGACCAGGTAATGTGTTTCTAGGTGTTGCTTGAAGAATAAATATTGACCAGGATACAGGGGAGAACTCCCCTGCTTTCTTTCAAAGTAGTGTCATGGGATATTTTATGTTCATCTGAAAGACGGCACCTCAGAGAGTGCAGCACTCCCTCAGTACTGCATGCAGTGTCGGCCTGGATTATGTGATCAAGTTATGGGAGTGGGACTATGAACCCACAACCTTCTGATTTAAAGGTGAGAGTGCTACCCGCTGAGCCACAGCTGACACATAAGGAGCAGTTTTGGGTGTAGCCTGGTAATTCAAAGTGCACCTTGCTGCATAATGTGCGTTCATGGTAAGGTCTGAAAGCACCTAAATTGTAAGTGCAATACATGCTTATTATATTAGATTAATGGAAGGTAATGCTGGATTTTTCCACCATGGCTGATCTGGTCAAGCCAGTAAACCACTTCTGTACTGCTTCTAGATGCCCCGTATGGCAGAAGTGGCCTTCTTTCCAGTCGTTACCTCCTCCCATTCAGCTGCTTCTTCTCATCCTTGTTTTCAAATCCCCCCCATGGCCTCGCTCCCTCCCTATCTCTGTAATCTCCTCCAGCCCTACAACCCTCTGAGATCTCCGCGCTCCTCCAATTCTGGACTCTTGCACATCCCCGATTTCCATCGCTCCACCATTGGCGGCCGTGCCTTCAGCTGCCTTGACCCTAAACTCTGGAATTCCCTCCCTAATCCTCTCCGCTTCTCTACCTCACTCTCCTTTTAAGAAACTCTTTAAAATCTACCTCTTTGACCTGTCCTAATATCTCCTTATGTGGCTTGGTTACAAATTTTGTTTGATATTTGCTCCTGTGAAACGCCTTGGGATGCCTTGAGTAAAATGGGCCTATGAGGTAAAAATCAGATCAGCCACGATCTCATTGAATGGTGGAGCAGGCTTGAGGGGCCGAATGGCCTACTCCTTTTATGGTCTTATATTCTCGAGTTCAGAAGAATGAGAGGTCATCCCATTGAAACGTATAAAATTCTTACAGGGCTTGACAGGGTAGACGCTGAGAGGCTGTTTCCACTGGCTGAAGAGTCTAGAACGAGGGGGCGTAGTCTCAGGATAAGGGGTCAGCCATTTAAGACTGAGATGAGGAGGAATTTCTTCACGCAGAGGGTTGTGAACCTTTGGAATTCTCTACCCCAGAGGGCTGTGGATGCTGAGTCACTGAGTATATTCAAGGCTGAGATCGATAGATTTTTGGACTCTAGGGGAATCATGGGATATGGGGAGCGGGCGGGAAAGTGGAGTTGAGGTTGAAGATCAGCAATGATCTGATTGAATGGCGGAGCAGGCTCGAGGGGCCATATGGCCACTCCTGTTCCTGTATCTTATGATTACTATGTTAAAGGCGCTATATAAATGCGAGTTGTTGTTGTTGCTCTTCTTGCGATCTGGCAGTACTCAATATGAAAGCAGACTCCCTGTCCCCTCTTCCTCCAGGGGAATTTCAGTGACCCCCCCCCCCCACCCCTGCCATTGGGGTCTTTGAAATGGGGACCATCTTCTGGCTTTCTGCACTCCATGTAAATTAGGGCCAATTCCATATTCCTGCAGTTCCAGCGGTGAGGGCCACTGAATTTTAACAGAGGGTAAAATGGCAGGTCGCACAGCTTTCCAGCCATGTGCTCTCCGGGAGTGCCGCTCCCTGCCGGAAGCACTGGAGCACAGGAGGTGTCAGCCACGGTTCAGTGGGTAGCACTCTCGCCTCTAAGCCAGAAGGTCGTGGGTTCAAGTCTCCACTCGAGACTTGGGACTCGATGTTACCAGGGCTGCGGGTTTGCGGCGGAGAGGCTATTGGGCGCGTGAGTAGCGCGCCTGGTGAAATCAGTCTTGCCCCCCCCCCCCCCAGCGCGATCGCAGCCTAATTGGATCCACTTACCTGTTCTTCCGGGTTCCACACTGCTGATCTGCGCGTCGGGCGGACTGCGCATGCGCAGAAAGGTCTGTCAGCTGGAGGAGCTCTATTTAAAGGGGTAGTCCTCCACTGACAGATGCTGCAACAAATAGCAAAAATTACAGCATGGAGCAGCCCATTATCTCCTTCATCAGGTGAGTGAGTAGGCAGCGGAAGGCAAACGTGTTGTGAGCATGAAGGGGATGCACAAGGGTGTTTGAGGTTCGTCATGGTTTTTACATATATTGAATTTCTGACCAACTCACATTACATATTGTATTGGCACCACTACTGCCACGTCTTTGCGAATCTTGTCTGGTTTGTGCAATAATGCCCTTTCCTGAGGATCACAATGAAGACCCACAACTGATGCCACCCATTGTGTCACTGCAGAGTGGGTGTAGGTGTATTTGCAGGGCTCTTTTGTGCAGACGACTGAGGGACGTCGGCGATGTCCCCGGTGGCACCCTGGAAGGATGCGGAGGAGAAGTTGTTGAGGGCAGTGGTGATTTTGACAGCGACAGGTAAGAAGATGGTGCTCGGGCCAGCTGGGAGCAGCTTGGCATGAAGGAGGCTGCAGATGTCCACGACTACATGTCGAGTGACTCTGAGCCTCTGTGTGCACTGCTGCTCAGAGAGGTCCAGGAAGCTGAGCCTCGGTCTGTGGACCATGTGGCGAGGGTAGTGCTCTCTGCGACGCATCTCTCTCTGCGGTTGCCCTCCCTCCTGCTGTGCAGGTGGATGTGTCACAGCACTGTGTTGTGGAGCTCCACGTGTCAGAGGTAGACGGCGTGGCCAGCGAGGCTGGTGATGCTGTTCGCCCTCCGAGGAGGTCATGACTGCAGCTACGGTGGCCCCCATCCGGAAGATGTACATCTGAGGGGGTTTGCAAGGTAGGTACATGTGTCTGGACCCCGGGGTAAGTGTGCAAGTTGGTGAATTTTGTTGTCCGGAGGAGGGTGGTGGATTCCAAACTTTGTCCCAAGTGACAGAGTGGCCTCCTACAATGAGTGAGGGTCTTCCCCACCCCCCCCCCCCCCCACCTGTCAAATGGACCTTTGCAGCTGCCACAGGCTGATGGCTGCAACACGTCCATTTGAACTGGGAGTGTTTCCCCCAGTACGGGAAACAGTCCCAGTTGTCTATAAAATCCCACCCCTCCTCACAAATTCCCTTAATCAGGCCAGTTAATGACCTGAAATAGCACAATAAATACTTTCAAGTGGCACCCCGCTGGCTTTAATTGCCTGCGGGAGTCCCACGTGCGGGGGCTGCGCGCGCACGTCGGCGTGTCTGTGGGGAACTCGGAAATGGGCGGGTTGGAGCCGGGCTCCCAAACCGCTCCGGGATTCCCCGATTTTCGGAGCCCCCCCCCCCCCCCCCCCCCCCCCCCGGCCAGGAACGCACTCGATAGCGGGTGCTAAAATGAAGCCCTTGAGCACTTAATCTAGGCCGACATTCCCAGTGCCAGTACTATTGGAGGTGCCGTCTTTCGGATGAAACGTTAAACCAAGACCCCGTCTGCCCTCTCTGGTGGATGTAAATGATCCCATGACACAATTTCTAAGAAGAACATAAGAAAAAGGAGCAGAAGTAGGCCATATAGCCCTTCAAGCCTGCTCTGCCCTTCAATAATATCATGGCTGATCTTTGACCTCAACTCCACTTTCCCACCCGATCCCTTGATTCCCCTAGAGACCAAAAATCTATCAATCTCAGTCTTGTATATACTCAATGATTGAGGATCCACAACCCTTTGGGGTAGAGAATTCCAAATATTCACAACCCTCTGAGTGAAGAAATTCCTCCTCATCTCAGTCCTAAATGGCCGACCCCTCATCCTGAGAATATGCCCCCTAGTTCTAGACTCTTCAGCCAGGCAAAACATCCTGTCAAGCCCTCTTCGAATCTTTTATATTTCAATGAGATCACCTCCCAGTCTTCTAAACTCCAGAGAGTATAGGCCCATTCTACTCAACCTCTCCTCATAGGATAATCCTCTCGAGGAGGGGAGTTCTTCCCCGTAACCTGGCCAGTACTTTTTCCTTAACCAACATCAGTAAAAAACAGATGATCTGGTTCTTACCACGTTGCTGTTTGTGGGACCTTGCTGTGTGTAAATTGGCTGCTGTGTTTCCAACGTTACAGCAGTGACTACACTTCAAAAGTACTTCATTGGCTGTAAAGCGCTTTGGGACGTCCTGAGGTTGTGAAAAGCGAATACAAATGAAAGTTCTTTCTATTATTTTTCAAAAGAAGTTTGTTGCCCCTCAACAGGCGAGCTGCCATCACAGGTGTTTTTCATGCTGGGAGCTACTCCACATGATGTTAATGAGGTAGACCCTGGAAATACATGCATGGTCAGTGCACTAAAAGTTGAGTGGGTGGCCCATCCTGCACGGCCCAGCTTCTGGTCATACAGATATCCAATCAGAAAATATAGGCATTTGTCTCATGTCACAGTTCTTGGTTCTCAAGCAGGTGGGAACTCGGTATTCCCGGAGAAAAAAAGATCTATTGACCCAACTAATCCAGAGACCAGAATTAAACCATGTTTCTTATTTTCTTGTAGATTGTTTTCATTGAGACTGCTGATAAAGAAGAGGAGTTGTCCCAAAAATGGCATTTCAAGAAAGAGAACATCAGAGTGCTTCGGCAGAGGTTAGTGAGCGTTGAATATTATAGGACACCATCCTCACCCATCGGCCACATATATCAGGGCATCATGGGGAGAGGGGAGTGAGAACCTTGGGCACCACACTTGCCGTTTCCCAATATATGTAACCGGTGGTGGTGTACGCATTTGTAACATCAGTCCCGATATACCACAGGATGTTCCTATTTTATTCGAGAGCGTTTCTGGTTTGCAGCTCCAGCTTCCTATTATCGCACTGTTTTCTTATTCACTGCTGAACCTGTGCCCATCTACTCTGCATAGTTTACTTGTTTTGCTTTTGAATTCAGTATACTTCCCTCAAACATGACTGAGTACGGTGAGCAGGTAGAAAAGGCGCCAATGTTGGGAGGAGGTATCTGAGAGGCGTTATGTCCTACTCAAGTGTCCAAACCAACAGCCACTTTGTATGACTTTGTGAAGTAATTGTGATGAAACAGAATGCTTTCCAAGGGTATTGTAGGGGAAGGCTTCCTGGGTATGAGCAAGACATGTTTTTGCAATAATCCCACGATACGGCATTTGATCCCTCCTTGTCCTTGCCCCTCCCTATCTCTGTAACCTCCTGCAACCCACTGAGATCTCTGCGCGCCTCCAATTCTGGCCTCTTGCGCATCCCCGATTTTAATCGCTCCACCATTGGCAGCCGTGCCTTCAGCTGCCTAGGCCTCTCTACCTCTTTCTCCTCCTTTTAAGATGCTCCTTAATACCTACCTCTTTGACCAAGCTTTTTGTCACCTGTCCTAATATCTCCTTATGTGGCTCGCTGTCAAATTTAGTTTGATAATCGCATCTGTGAAGCGTCTTACAACATTAAAGGCGCTATATAAATGTAAGTTGTTGTTGATGATGGACAGATCGTGGCAAACGTCACCTTTTAAACAGTGACGCACATCATTGAGGGCAGATAGGAAGGAGGAAGTCACAGGATTTAGGATGGGTGACATCATCACATCCCAACTCTGTTAGTTTCATGTGGCTGGCACTGGGAGGGTATGTACTTCATCAGCACATCCTGAAATGGAATATTATCTATACCAGGGCACTTCTCCACTTCTCCTAGCCCAAAACTAGGGGTCATAAGTATAAGATAGTCACTAATAAATCCAATAAGGAATTCAGGAGAAATTTCTTTACTCAGAGAATGATGAAAATGTGGAACTCGCTACCACAAGAAGTAGTTGAGGCGAATAGTATTGATGCATTTAAGGGGAGGCTAGATAACTACATGAGGGAGAAAGGAATAGAAAGATATGTTGTTAGGGTAAGGTGAAGAGGGGTGGGAGGAGGCTAGTGAGGAGCATAAACACAGACATAGACCAGTTGGGCCAAATGGCCTGTTTCTGTGTTGGAAATTCTGTGTAATTCTATGTAACCATCAACCCCATCAGAAATGCATGGCCCCGCAGAGGTGTAATTGTTGACTTTTGTCCTGTCCCAACCCAAGAATTTTGGGGTCTGTGATTCATTCTTTATATAATGGCCTCTTATTTCACTGTTGTACTGTTGAGTGCTTATTCATTATTGGTAAAATCATTTCTGTTGTATGCAAATCTAACTGGGCACCTTTTTTCTCTCACCGTCATTCTGTTGAATTATGTTTAATTGAATTTTATGATAACGATTGAACCATATCATTAACTATCTGTATTTTTTTCTATTCAGGGAGGAATTCTTTATTCCAGGACTGGTTGACACACATATACATGCATCCCAATATCCCAACATGGGGTCTTGCCTGGATCACCCACTTCTTGAGTGGTTAATCAAATATACATTCCCTGTTGAAGCCAAATTCAAAGACCTGAAGTTTGCAGAGGATACCTACACCAAAGTAGTGGTATGCACAATAGTGAAACCCGTGATAACGTTCCCCAGTTACAGCTTTACCCTACTTCTTGCACAGATATGGTAGGAAGCGCCTCACAGGCAGCATGGCGCACAGCGCTTTGGAGGGGCTAGTGTTCTGTCATGGCCAAGGGTTCACATCAGTACTGCGAGTTCTTGATCTTAATTGCGCAGTTGTGGGGGGATCAAATGCTTCCTTCCCCCTCCCCAAGGATGGTGGGAAGAAAGAAAGAAAAATTTGCATTTATATACGCCTTTCATGACCTCAGGATATCCCAAAGCGCTTTACAGCCAATGAAGTACTTATGAAGTGTAGTCACTGTTGTAATGTAGGAAACGAGGCAGCCAATTTGCGCACAGCAAGATCCCACAAACAGCAATGTGATAACGACCAGATAATCTGTTTTTGTAATATTGGTTGAGGGATAAATATTTGTAATATTGGTTGAGGGATAGCACATCAATTATTGAGCAAACACAACTTAAAATTGTATAAGTACTTTAACCTTTGATTTTCCAGCAATTATTCAATTCACTCAGTTATGCTTGGTTGGTTTATAAACTATTTACAAGGCATCAATGAAATTAAAAGATTCATCTGATCTTAATACTGCCACCAAATATCATCTCCTGGATGAGCCCCAATAAATGTAAGAACACTGGGATCGGAATCCCAACAAATATTTATCAAGGAACCAGATGAATCTTTAACCCCTTCACCTTAACTCCCGATCAAGGAACTTTCAAGGGTTTACTGACAGCCTACACCTGGGTATAAATGATGACCATATTTGCCTCAACAAGCTGTCTCACATCAGCCAGCTTGGATCAAATTTCAGTTACCGCACCAACCTTCTGTTAGTACACCCACGAGCTGCTGAATTAATAATTTTAAAATGTATAATTTTTTTTGATGGAATGGATAAACATTTGAAGCTGAGGAAGGTGCAAGGCTGAGAGGAGAGAGCAGAACAGTGGGATTAGTTTTGGGCTGCTTTAGCAAAGATTCAGCAGAGACACTATAGGGCAAATGACCTCCTTCTGTGCTGTACACTTATATGGTTCTATGGATGTATAAGTGTTGAGAGGTGGAGATGTTTAAAGAGGGAATTCCAGAGCTTAGGGCCCAGGTAGTTGAAGGCACGGCCGCCAATGAGGAGGACATCTCTGCGATCCTCCAGTTCTGGCCTTTAGCACGTCCCCGATTGTTATCACTCCACCATTGGCAGCCGTGCCTTCAGCTGCCTAGGTCCTAAGCTGTGGAATTCCCTCCCTAATCATTTCTGCCTCGCTACCTCTCTATCTGCCTTTTAAGATGCTCCTTAAAACCTACCTTTTTGACCAAGCTGTTGGTCACCTGTCCTAATATCTCCTTATGTGGCTCGGTGAGAAATTTTGTCTGACAATCGCTCCTGTGAAGCGCCTTGGGAGGTTTTACTACATTAAAGGTGCTGTATAAATGCAAGTTGTTGTATGAAAACAGAAACGGCATAACAAAGAACTCCATGTAATATTCTGTATTTCTGTCGCAGAGAAATAGTGAGTACGTAGAAACATAGAGTATAAAACAGGATGGTTTGCCTGCAGCACATAGTGTCACTGTGTGATAAGATATAGGCTCATGCCCATAACCCCCACACACTGAGTCCTTATCTCAGCCATGGCACTGAAGGGCAAGGGGCTCTCGACAGATGTGACACCTCAGCCACGCTTGTGTGCCCCCTAGTGGCTAGTTTTTAAAGTAGCATCGATGAGAACAAGTTAATCCGCCTTTCAATGGCGCTGTGTGGCACGGAGCAGGGAAACCTTAAAAAAGAGAAAAAGGAGTAAATACTTTATATTAAAAGAAAGAAAGAGAGATTCTCACTAATGACTGCTTCATTCTTTGACAGAAAAGAACACTGAGAAATGGCACCACTACAGCGTGTTACTTTACAACCATTCACACAGAATCATCTTTAAAGCTTTGTGACATTATAGGTAAGAGATTTAGCCCAAATGTATTAGTTACTTACAGAGGAAGAAGCAAACTCAACACAGTTGATCTCTGAGCATGTCGGGGTGGGCGGGAGGGGGGGGGATTTCCATTTGCACTGGCAGGCAAACAAAAACTTGCTTTAAATACACAAGTTCCACCCATTGGCTGCCCGAGATCCAGGCCCCATTCAATTTTCCAGTAGGCCTCAAATAGATGGCCAGTGCTGCTGACTGAAACAGGCAGGAGCCTCAATTCAATATGTCAATCGGGGTCTTACACCTATTGTAGGAACCGACACGATTTTCGTGGACCGGTGGCTGAGGGACCAGTGCAGGCCCGTTCCAAAAGCCGGCCAAAAAAAATTTATTTCTGAGGAACAGGAGCGATCCTCCTGGCCCCACAAAAATACTTGAACCCACTGCAGGCCCCTGTGCTCGCCCTCTTCCGCACCCCCCCGACCCCCAAGACTGGACTGTTGGCTGGCCTGGCGTAGGAGCCAGCCGATTTTCCACCCCTCCCTGTCCGGCAAGCTGCCTCCGACTTCGTAGCTTGCCAAGGCCCAACCACCAAGATGTTTTCGGGGCCTCTCACTGTGGCGATCAGGCAGGGCAGCACAATAGCAATGCGTATCACCCCCTCCTGATTAGCGAACCAGGCAAACAGTTGCCCCTTGGGCGCACCTCCTGTTTGGCAAAAACCAGTGCAGTCTCCAGCGCACTCTGGACGCTTTTCACCGATTGCTTTCCAAGCGGAAACTCCAGGCCTTTGATGTTATCAAAAAACTGTAAACAGGTATTTTCATGAAGACCAGTTGATCTCTCCGTGGTATTATTCGTGAACAAGAATTAAAATAAAACTTGTACCTTTCTTTTCCTGTAAGTAACTCACTATTTGTCTCTCACTCCCCTATTTCTGTCTCTCTCTCTTTGTCTTCTATTATAGAATCATAGAATCATAGAAGTTTACAACATGGAAACAGGCCCTTCGGCCCAACATGTCCATGTCGCCCAGTTTATACCACTAAGCTAGTCCCAATTGCCTGCACTTGGCCCATATCCCTCTATACCCATCTTACCCATGTAACTGTCCAAATGCTTTTTAAAAGACAAAATTGTACCCGCCTCTACTACTGCCTCTGGCAGCTCTTTCCAGACACTCACCACCCTTTGAGTGAAAAAATTGCCCCTCTGGTCCCTTTTGTATCTCTCCCCTCTCACCTTAAATCTATGCCCCCTCGTTATAGACTCCCCTACCTTTGGGAAAAGATGTTGACTATCTACCTTATCTATGCCCCTCATTATTTTATAGACTTCTATAAGATCACCCCTTAACCTCCTACTCTCCAGGGAAAAAAGTCTCAGTCTATCCAACCTCTCCCTATAAGTCAAACCATCAAGTCCCGGTAGCATCCTAGTAAATCTTTTCTGCACTCTCTCTAGTTTAATAATATCCTTTCTATAATAGGGTGACCAGAACTGTGCACAGTATTCCAAGTGTGGCCTTACTAATGTCTTGTACAACTTCAACAAGACATCCCAACTCCTGTATTCAATGTTCTGACCAATGAAACCAAGCATGCTGAATGCCTTCTTCACCACCCTATCCACCTGTGACTCCACTTTCAAGGAGCTATGAACCTGTACTCCTAGATCTTTGTTCTATAACTCTCCCCAATGCCCTACCATTCACGGAGTAGGTCCTGGCCCGATTCGATCTACCAAAATGCATCACCTCACATTTATCTAAATTAAACTCCATCTGCCATTCATCGGCCCACTGGCCCAATTTATCAAGATCCCGTTGCAATCCTAGATAACCTTCTTCACTGTCCACAATGCCACCTATCTTGGTGTCATCTGCAAACTTACTAACCATGCCTCCTAAATTCTCATCCAAATCATTAATATAAATAACAAATAACAGCGGACCCAGCACCGATCCCTGAGGCACACCGCTGGTCACAGGCCTCCAGTTTGAAAAACAACCCTCTACAACCACCCTCTGTCTTCTGTCGTCAATCCAATTTTGTATCCTTTAATTGTTCCACATGTCCGCCATTTCCCCATTGTCAATGACAATATCCCCACTTTCAGTTTTTAAGGGGCCAACACTGCTCCTGACCACCCTCATTTTCCTAATATAACTATAATAGTTCATCATATTGGTTTTGATATCCCTTGCAAGTTTCTTTTCATACTCTTTTGTAGCTCTTACTATCTGTTTTGTGACCCTTTGTTGATCTTTGTATAGAATCTTTTATCTCTTTCTGTCTGGCTCCTAAACACTTTCGTCGTCATGTTTGCAACTCTGTCTCCAACTTTTTCTCACACTTTTCCTTTCCCTCTTTCTGTAAGTCCCTCCTTCCCTCTTTCTCCTTTGTCCTCTGTGTATATCTCTCGCAGTTTCTCTTTCTATTTGGATCACTGTATGCATTTTCTCCCACTCTGTATGCCTCTCCAATTTTTTCTGTACATATTCTTTTTTCGCTGCTTTTCCCCTTCTTTTCTTTCACTCCCAACAGATATCTGGAGGCAGACTTGAGCTTCTGATAGCTGCAGAAACAATCTCATTTCTTTTCCTCGAAGTGAGTATTGACACCTCCTTGTCAGTCAATGAGTTGGAGGCGGGGCAGGACTTATGGCAGAACTCACAGCAAACAGATTATATTACAGCAATCAGAGTCTATTTAAACAGCACACTACAGCAAACAGACTACAGAGTCTATTTAAATAGAATCTCTACAAACCACAGCAAACAGAACTTATGACCGAAACTACAGCAAAGTCTCCCGATAAAAGCAGGACTATTTCTCCAGCAAAATGCAGTAAGTGCAGTAAAGGCAAATCATTTTTAACTAACTCGATAGAGTTTTTTGATGAGGTAACAGAGAGGGTAGATGGGGCAACGCGGTAGATGTATATATGGACTTTCAAAAGGCGTTTGATAAAGCGCCGCATAATAGACTTGTCATCAAGATTGAAGCCCTGTGCTGAGACCGCTGCTTTCCTTGATATATATTAATGACTTGGACTTGGGTGAACAGGGCACAATTTCAAAATTTGCAGATGATAGTGATAGACTTCAAGAGGACATAGACAGGCTGGTGGAATGGGCGGACACGTGGCAGATGAAATGTAACGCAGAAAAATGCGAAGTGATACATTTCGGTAGGAAGAACGAGGAGAGGCAATATAAACTAGAGGGTATAATTCTTAAAGGGGTACAGGAACAGAGAGACCTAGGGGTATATGATGCACAAATCATTGAAAGTGGCAGGGCAGGTTGAGAAAGTGGTTAAAAAAGCATATGGGACCCTGGGCATTATTAATAGAGGCATAGAGTACAAAAGCAAGGAATTCATGATGAACCTTTATAAAACACTGGTTTGGCCACAACTGGAGTATTGTGTCCAGTTCTGGGCACTGCACTTTAGGAAGGATGTGAAGGCCTTAAAGAGGGTGCAGAAAAGATTTACTAGAATGAGTCCAGAGATGAGGGACTTTAGTTACGTGGATAGACTGGAGAAGCTGGGGTTGATTTCCTTGGAGCAGAGAAGGTTGCGAGGAGATTTGATAGAGGTATTTAAAATCATGAAGGGGCTAAACAGAATAGATGGAGAGAAACTGTTCCCATTGGCAGAAGGGTCAAGAACCAGAGGACATAGATTTAAAGTGATTGGCAAAAGAACCAAAGGTGACATGAGGGAAAACTTTTTTACGCAGCGAGTGGTTAGGATCTGGAACGCACTGCCTGAGGGGGCAGATTCAATTGTCGCTTTCAAAAGGGAACTGGATAAGTACTTGAAAGGAAAAAATTTGCAGGACTACAGGGATAGGGCAGGGGAGTGAGATCAGCTGGATTGCTCTCGCATAGAGCCGGTGTGGTCTTGATGGGCCGAATGGCCTCCTTCCATGCTGTAACCTTTCTATGATTCTGTGAAGCGGAGGATAGTTACATAATACAAATTATGTGCGTAAAATCAATCCCAGTCATTTACAGCAACGTAGTCTCCAGGTGTGATTTGACAGGGGAATTACCCAATCATCTCCATTCTGGCCAGGACTGTGGTGTCACCATCTGCAGCCTTTTCCCTGGATATAAAGCCTCTCTTTTCTGACACAAGCGCAATCCTTGAAACTCTCTTCCGAAGAGTCCGACGAACACAGAAACAATTCAGTTAAATGATGAATTATGAGAATGCTTCCTTCGCTGCCCCAGTGACATCTCTCCCTCCCACCTCTCGTATAAAATGAGAGAGATATTGGATGTGGGAAAGCACATCCTTCAGAGGGTATGGTGAAGATACTGAGCGTTCTCTGAATGCTCAATTCCTTCCTGAAGCTTTAACTAGTTCAACTCTAACAACCACTCCTCATAACTGAAAGTTTTTCTATCATAGATTCATCCATGTTACCTTTACCTGAACTCCAATCCCTCAGTGTTCACTTGAAGGCGGTGCCCAAAATTGCAGGCAATGGGCTAGAACTCCCAAGGATCCTATCAAGCGGGCAGGAGTGTGGTGGATTGGGACTCCCACTTCGCCCTGCAGATGACTCCGTCCCAAATCCTAGGGATGGAATAGTTTAAATATTCGCGGCGGGCACCTTATGCCCATAGAGGCTCATCAGAAACACCTGCCACATTCTGCAGCTGGAAGCAGAGAGCAGTACCCTAATATGATAGAATTCTTCACTAAGTTTGAAAGTGATATGCTTCAATCGCAAACTAGGGTCTTAAATCTAAACAAAGGAAACTACAAAGGTATGAGGCGCAAGTTGGCTGTGGTTGATTGGAGAACTACATTAAAAGGTATGACGGTAGACAGGCAATGGATAGCATTTAAAGAATTAATAAATAATTTGCAACAAATATATATTCCTTTAAAGCACAAAAGCCCAACAGGAAAAGTGGTCCAACTGTGGCTAACGAGAAATTAAAGATAGTATTAAATCAAAGGAAAAGACATATAAAGTTGCCAGAAAAAGCAGTAAGCCTGAGGATTGGGAGCATTTTAGAATTCAGCAAAGGAGGACCAAGAAATTGATAAAGGGAAAATAGAATATGAGAGTAAACTAGTGAGAAACATAAAAACGGACTGTAAAAGCTTCTATAGGTATGTAAAAAGGAAAAGACTGGCGAAGGCAAATGTGGGTCCCTTAGAGACAGAGATGGGAGAATTTATAATAGGGAATAAGGAAATGGCAGAGAAATTAAACAAATACTTTGTGTCTGTCTTCACGGGAAGAAGACACAAAAAATCTCCCAGAAATACTAGACAACCAAGGGTCTAGTGAGAATGAGGAACTGAGAGAAATTAGTAAAAAAAAAGTACTAGGGAAATTAATGGGACTGAAAGTCGATAAATCCCAAGGACCTGATGATCTACATCGCAGGGTTTTGAAAGAGGTGGCTATAGAGGTAGTGGATGCATTGGTTGTCATCTTCCAAAATTCTATAGATTCTAGAACGGTTCCTGCAGATTGGAGGGTAGTAAATGTAACCCCACTATTTAAGAAAGGAGGGAGAGAGAAAACAGGGAACTACAGACTTGTTAGCCTGGCATCAGTGGTAGGTAAAATGCTGGAATCTATTATAAAGGATGTGATAACAGGACACTTAGAAAATAATAATAGGATTTGGCAGAGTCAACATGGATTTATGAAAGGGAAATCATGTTTGACAAACCTATTGAAATTCTTTGAGGATGTAACTAATAGAATAAATGAGGGGGAACCAGTGGATGTGATGTATTTGGATTTTCAGAAGGCTTTCGATAAGGCCCCACACAGGAGGTTGGTGAACAAAATTAGAGCACATGGAATTGGGGATAATATACTGGCATGGATTGAGAATTGGTTAACAGACAGAAAACAGCGTAGGAATAAACAGGTCTTTTTCAGGTTGGCAGACTGTGACTAGTGGGGTTCCACAGGGATCAGTGCTTGGGCCCCAGCTATTCACAATCTATATCAATGATTTGGACAAAGGGAAATATTATATTTGGTCCAAGTTTGCTGATGACACAAAACTAGGTGGGAATGTGAGTTGTGAAGAGGATGCAAAAAGGCTTCAAGGGGATATAGACAGGCTAAGTGAGTGGGCAAGAACATGGCAGAAGGAGTATAGTGTGGAAGAATGTGAAGTTACCCACTTTGGTAGGAAAAGCAGAAATGCAGAATATTTTTTAAATGGTGAGAGATTGGGAAATGTTGTTCAAAGGAACCTGGGTGTCCTTGTACATGAGTCACTGAAAGCTAACATGCAGGTGCAGCAAACAGTTAGAAGGTAAATGGTATTTTGGCCTTTATTACAAGAGGATTTGAGTACAGGAGTAAAGATGTCTTACTGCAATTGCATAGAGCCTTGGTGAGACTGCACCTGGAGTATTGTGTACAATTTTGGTCTCCTTACCTAAGAAAGGACATACTTGCCATAGAGGGAATGCAACAAAGGTTCACCAGACTGATTCCTGGGATGGTGGGATTGTCGTATGAGGAGAGATTGAGTAGACTCGGCCTGTATTCTCTAGAGTTTAGAAGAATGAGAGGTGATCACATTGAAACATACAAAATTCTTACAGGGTTAGATGCAGGGAGGCTGTTTCCCCTGGCTGAGGAGTCTAGAACCAGGGGTCACGGCCTCAGAATAAGGGGTAGGCCATTTAGGACTGAGATGAGGAGAAATTTCTTCACTCAGAGGGTGGTGAATCTTTGGAATGCTCTACCCCAGATGGCTGTGGAGGCTCAGTCATTGAGTATATTCAAAACAGAGATCAATAGATTTCTAGATGTTAAAGGCATCAGGGATATGGGGTTAATGCAGGAAAATGGGGTTGAGGTAGAGGATCAGCCATGATCTTGTTGAATGGCGGAGCAGGCTCGAGGGGCCGGATGGCCTACTCCTGCTGCTATCACGATGTAGGAGGAAATGTGGAGGAAGTTGTCCCCTCCTTCTCGAGGGCAATTAGGGATGGGCAATAAATGCTGGCCTTGCCAGCGACGCCCACATCCCATGAACGAATTTTAAAAAAAAACTTCTTATGTTTAGTACCCAACTGGAACCGAGGGTCAGTCTTCTGAAGGTAATCAATTCTTTGTTGGGATCGATTATCTTTGGTCCTTCACTCCTTTTCTGGGCCTTCAGGAGTACCCGGTATAGCCTGGGAAAGCTACCAGACATGCTCCCATGCTGCTATCAGGATGCAGGAGGAAATGTGGAGGAAGTTGTCCCTTCCCCCTCGCTAGATCAGGATTCTCATCGTAGTGTAAATAAAGCAAATTGCAATCCCCCGGTTACCACTCCTAGAATTCCTTCCGCCTTAGGGGCTTGAATTTCTACTCTAATATTTAAGCTGTGCCTTTACCAATAATCTCAACAAATATACATATATTTGATGTTGCCAATATCAGAAGAGGTCATAGTAAAGACATTTATTGTTAACTAATAATTTAGCTGATAATTAATATATATAAATGAGCAGTTTAGCTGATAACCTAATTTATATATAATCAATTAATATAAATGATGACTAGAATCATTCTGTTAACAAATTAAGCACCTTTCCCAGCTTTCATGCACAAAACCTCATGGTGTTCTATTCAATAGAATCCCCTTTACTGTTAACCACAGTATAACAGAAATAACTGCATTATGTTGCAGTAAAATTAGAGACATTTCTGTCTGTGAATAAATAGTGCTTTTAATTTTTCTTTTGTACAGATAAACTTGGCCAGCGAGCTTTTGTGGGGAAAGTTTGTATGGACTTGAATGACCTGTTTCCTGCGTATAAGGAAACATCTCGTGAAGCTGTGTCTGAGACAAAAAGGTAAAGCTCTTCCTAGGTATCTTTCTGCATTGTCGAGTACTGTAACTTTCAAACAAGCAATCATTGTTTTTGCTTCCTTTGACTAAATTGCATACCATGGTAACCGTTCTTGAGATTGTTCTAAACCGTATTTGCTTGGCTTCATCGCAATGGCCCAAATCTTCTGGAGTGGGGCATCTCACAACATGCCCCGTTAGTTAGACGTTTTTCCTGCACCCTTCACTTCGAAACTTTTTTGCGCCGTAACTTGCTGGAAGTGCGAGTTGATAACTGGCACAGCGAAGGCAACAGGGCATCTGGAATAAAAAAAGACAGGCAGCATCTGTGGAGAAAGACAGAGTTAACGTTTCAGGTCGGAGACCTTTCGTCAGAACTGGAAGATGTTAAAAGAGTTAAAGTTTTTAAGCAAGTAGAGAGCCTGGGAAAGGGGAGGGGAGGAGTGGAGGAAAGAACAAAAGGGAAGGTCTGTGATAGGGTGGAGGGCCAAGGGATTAACTGACAAAAGGGATGATGGTGCAAGGCAAGGAAGGTGGGTATAGGACAAGTTAAGAAACAAAAGATCAGTCTAGAAGAGCTGTAAGTGGCAACAGCAGAACCATTACCAGTAGCTGTAGTCCAACAAAAAAAAATGGGAGCAGTGGTTATGATCTGAAGTTATTGAAAATCATTGATGAGCCTGGAAGGTTGTAAAGTGCCTAATCGAAAGATGAGGTGCTGTTCCTCGAGCTTATGTTGAGCTTCATTGGAACAGTGTAAGAGGCCGAGATCAGAGTGGGAGTGGGAGTGGAACGGGGAATTAAAATGGCAAGTTATCGGCAGGTCAGGGTCACGCTTGCGGACTGAGTGGAGGTGTTCAGCAAAGCGATCACCCAATCTGCGTTTGGTCTCCCCAGTGTAGAGGAGACCACATTGTTTGCAGCGAATACAGTATACTAAATTGAAAGAAGTACAAGTACTGTTTCACCTGGAAGAAGTTTGGGGCCCTGGACAGGGGGGCAGGTGTTGCATCTCCTGCAGTCACATGGGAAGGTGCCGTGGGGAGGAGAGTGGGTGTTGGGGGTGATTGAAGACTGGACTAGGGTGTCGCGGAGGGAATGGCCCCTTCGGAATGCTGAAAGGAGAGGGGAGCAGAAGATGTGTTTGGTGGTGGGATCGTGTTGGAGGTGGCGGAAATGGCGAAGGATGATAAGCTGAATGTGGAGGCTGATGGGGTGGAAGATGAGGACAAGGGGGACCCTATCATGGTTCTGGGAGGGAGGAAAAGGGGTGAGGGCAGAAGTACGGGAAATGGGACAGATACAGACGAGGGCCCTGACAACTACGTTGGAGGGGAATCCTCGGTTGAGGAAAAAGGAAGACATATCGGAAGCTCTGGTGTGGAAGGTGGTATCGTCGGAACAGATGTGACGGAGACTGAGAAACTGGGAGAAGGGAATAGAGTCCTTGCAAGAAGCAGGGTGGGAGGAAGTATAATCAAGGTAGCTATGGGAGTCGGTGAGCTTATAATAGATATTGGTTGACAGCCTATCCCCAGAAATGGAAATAGAGAAGTCGAGGAAGGGAAGGGAAGGGAAGAGTCGGAGATGGACCATGTGAAGGCGAGGGAAGGGTGGAAGTTGGAAGCAAATTGATGAAATTTTCCAGTTCGGGGCGAGAGCAGGAATCTGCACCAATACAGTCATCAGTGTACTGGAAAAAGAGGTGAGGGAGGGGACCTGAGTAGGACTGGAACAAAGAATGTTCCACATATCTCACAAAAAGGCAGGCAAAGCTGGGACCCATTTGGGTTCCCATAGTGATACCTTTTATTTGAAGGAAGTGAGTGGAGTCAAAGGAGAAATTGTTCAACATGAGAACAACTTCAGCCAGGCTGAGGAGAGTGGTGGTGGATGGGGACTGGTTGGGCCTCTGCTCAAGGAAGAAGCGGACGGCCTACAGGCTGTCCTGGTGGGGAATGGAGGTGTAGAGGGACTGGACGTCCATGGTGAAAAGGAGACTGTTGGGGCCGGCGAACTGGAAACCGTTAGTGGCGGAGGGCATCGGAAGTGTCGCAGATGTAGGTCAGAAGAGACTGGACAAGGATAGAAAAAATAGTCAAGATAGGAGGAATTAAGTTCCGTGCGTCTCCTGGGGCAGTCCTTTTTTAATCTGGATCTTGGGAAGGAGGTAGAATCCGGCTGTGTGGGGTTGGAGGCCGTGGGGGAAAGATTTCCAGAGGAGATGAAGCCACTGATGGTCTGGGAAACTATGGCTTGATGATCAGCGGTGGGGTCATGGTCCAGGGGGAGGTAGGAGGAAGTTTGGGGATTTGGCGTTCAGCCTCCGCAATGTAGAGATCTGTTCACCACACAACAACAGCGCCGCCCTTGTCAGCAGGTTTAATGACGGCATCTGGGACCTTGGTGAACGATGGGACCAACAGTCTATCTCCTTAACTAATGAGATTTAAGGATTGAGAAAGAAACAGGAACGACGGAGAAAGAAATAGGGTGAATTAGAGTCAAATCAGGTACAGAAAGAGAAATAAAGAGAGGGAAAGAAAGATTAGATTAAGAGACAGAAAGGAAAAGTAAGAAAAAAAATTTAAATTTTAAAAAATCTCAAACAACAATTTACTACCTGCAGGAATAAGATTGAACAGTTTAAATGGTTCCTTTTCTGGGCCATTGAGGTTGATTGTCATTGCATTGACAATTATCATGTCGTTTAAAAGGTACTTGCGCTCTTAATTACCAGACTTAACTTTCTGCGGCAAGTTTAATGGGCAATTAATGTGCAAATCCAGCAAGTTCTTAAAAAAATAACTGGGAGGTTGAGGGCGAGATGCCGTTTGTGTGAAGCAAACAGTCGGAGTGACGTAAATCGACCAGCAAATTCTAAAGATTCGCAACTTACGGTGCATCTCTTACTCTCCTGAACTTGCTGGCCGATTTGCGCATCAGTAACGTGTGTGTTGTTAACATGCCGTTATCTTTCCAGGAATTCCGGTTCAATGTTGTAGTCATTACTTGATGAAATGTAAAAAGAAGCCCAGCCAGGTCCACTTCAAGAGTTTGCCTCAGTTGTGACTGTCAACACTTCATTAACTTTTCAAGTTACTAACTGAGAAGAAAGCAAGGGGCCAATTTTTCTCTGAGTCAAGACTGAGTGAATGAACCATTTCCCCAGTGCAAAGGTCAACAAAGAAGGAGCGGAGGTGCAATGATGCCAGGTCTCCACTCCCTTTACGTTGCCCCAGGATTTCCAGTGCTCCTCCACAGGATTAAAACTAAGTTTGCACCTGCAATAGGAACATGGGAACATAGGAACTGGGGTAGGCCGTTCAGCCCCTCGAGCCTGTTCCGCCATTCAATTGGATCATGGTTGATGATGGCTGTCACCACGGAAAGAAAGTGGGGAGGGGGTGTTCCCGGCCCTCCCCACCCCACTTTCCTCTGGTTTTGTCCAAAAAGTGCCCATTTTCATGAGTGTCTGAAGAAGCTGTCAGTGGGTCTTGCACCTGGGACACTTGGGGATCACAAAATGTGCAGGGGTCAGGCAGCGAGCCAAGGGAGGCCGCAAAGGTCAGCGGCACGTAAAACAGATGATCTGGCCATTTATCTCATTGCTGTTTGTGAGACTTTGCTGTGTGCAAAGTGGCTGCCACGTTTCCCTACATTACAACAGTGACTACACTTCAAAAGTACTTCATTGGCTGTAAAGTACTTTGGGACGTCCTGACGTCGTGAAAGGCGCTATAGAAATACAAGTTCTTTTTTTTTTTGGGATTGGGGCCTCTCACCAAATGCACTCAAGGCATCGAGTGGCCACTCCCTGGAAAGGCAGAGGCCCGAGGCCAGTAATGTGCCTGAGGGGTTTGGTTCACACCGATGTGGTGGCAAACACAAAGGGGCGGGAATCGGTGCACTAGGCTCATTAGGCCTCAGATATATTTAAATAAGGCCCTGCTGTCGGCCAATAATGCGGCATGTCATGAGAGATGCACCCAGGGCGCTGACAAATTATGTAAATGCTCTCACCTAGCATTATCCAATGAAGTCAACCTAATTCTGTCCCGGCATATGTACTCCTCCAGTTCTGGTCTCTTGCGCATCCCTGATTTTCATCGCTCCACCGTTGGTGGCAATATATTCAACTGTCTAGGCCCTAAGCTCTGGAATTCTCTCCCTAAACCTCTCCACCTCCTTTTTTAAGACGCTCCTTAAAACCTACCCCTTTGACCAAGCTTTTGGTCACCTATCCTAATATCTCCTTATATGGGTCGGTGTCAAATTTTGTCTGATAACGCTCCTGTGAAGCCCCTCGGAGCGTTTTACTGAGCTAAAGGCACTATATAAATGCAAGTTATTGTTGCTGTATCACCTCCGCCCTTGGGCTGCATTATTGGCCTTATCATTGAAGATAAATAGAAAGTTGGCAAGGTTGTCATATGGACTTTTTCTGCATTTTGCCAATTTTCTCCCCTTCCCCACCTGTCCTGATGGCACTGACTTCTTCCTGGGATATAGGTACAGGTTGTGCTCACAAGAGTGTGCTTGTGACACATTCACTTGAGCATAAACATGAAGCTCATGGGAAAGCTATTAAATACTTATGTTACCCCATTCACAACACACTCTCACTTGAAGTACTGTGCACCTTTGTGGTCTCCATATTACAAAAAGAATATAGAGGCACTGGAGAAGGTGCAAAAAAGATTTACAAGGATACTACCAGAACTGAGAGGTTATACCTATCAGAAATGACTGAACAGGCTGGGGGCTCTTTTCTCTAGAAAAGAGAAGGCTGAGGGGTGACCTGATAGAGGTCTTTAAGATAATGAAAGGGTTTGATAGGGTAGACGTAGAGAAGATGTTTCCACTTGTGAGAAAGACCAAAACTAGGAGTCATAAACATCAGGTAGTCACCAAAAAATCCAATATAGAATTCAGAAGAAACTTCTTTATCCAGAGAGTGGTGAAAATGTGGAACTTGCTACCACAAGGAGTAGTTGAGGTGAATAGCATAGATGCATTTAAGGGGAAGCTAGATAAATACATGAAGGATATCCTGATAGGGTTAGATGAAGAGGGGTGGAAGGAGGCTCGTGTGGAACATAACACCAGTATGAACCAGTTGGGCCGAATGGCCTAATTCTGTGCTGTAAATTCTATGTAATGGAGAGTGGTCTGAATTTATTGCTGATCATTACTTGTGTGATAAATTCAATATTTAATGGCCCCCTATCACATATCTTCTGAGTCTTGAGAAATGTTTCATTTGTTGTAATTGATGCAGGATGTCCAAAGTATAGCTTAGATAAGAAACAGCAACATAAAAAGCTGACATTGAATTATTATTGTTGTTCACAGATTTGTTGCTGAACTCACCAAGCTGAAGGTAAGACAGGCACACTTAGACTAAACTATTTAAAATGTCTGGGTCATAAGAAATCTTAGTGTACCTTTTTAATTTAATGTATGCCTAAGAGTAAAAGCAAAATACTACAGATGCTGAAGATCTGAAATAAAAACAGAAAATGCTGGAAAACATTCAGCAGGTCAGGCAGCATCTGTGGAGAGAGAAACAGAGTTAATGTTTCAGGTCGATGACCTTTCATCAGAACTGGATGAAGTTAGAGATTTAACAGTTTTTAAGCAAGTACAGAGCCAGGGAAAGGGGGGAGGAAAGAACAAAAGGGAAGGTCTGTGATAGGGTGGAGGGCAGGAGTGATTAAATGACAAAAGGGATGATGGTGCGAGGCAAGGAGGGTGGGAATGGGACAGGTAAAGAAACAAAAGATGGGTCCAGAGGAGCTATAAATGGCAACAGCAGAACCATAATCAGCGGCTGTAGTCTGAAAAATTGGGAGCAGTGGTTATGATCTGAAGTTGTTGAAATCAATGAGTACCTGAGAGAACTGCACTAGGGACATTAATAAATACTAATACAAATAATAGAAAAATGTATTTTAAATATAGGGGATGAATTTCCTCACCATTTCAGTATGTTAGTAGTGTATAAATTGTTAAATTTGCTGACTTGTCTTAAGCATTATGTTTTTCCTTTCCAGTTCTCTCTGGTAAAACCCATAGTGACTCCTCGTTTTGCAATTTCCTGCTCCTCTGAATTATTGCAGCAATTGGGATCTTTTGCAAACTGTAACAACTTGCACATCCAGGTACTGTATGCGCTAATTTCAGGGAGAATTTAATGTCCTCTGAAATGTTGCTGGTGTGATGTTCTAATTTTGCAGTAAGCATGAATAGTTTTGACAATCAATTCCAGTATTACTGCACTATCTGCGGGATTAAAATAAGTGATCCTGATTTTCAGTAATCTGCTTCTCTGTAGCCCTTTCAAATGTCAAGTGTTAAAAACCATTCAGAGTTTATAGCAATGACACTATACAGTCCCCACCACTTAAAACGTCCACATTTAAAACAGTCAGTCACTTATATCGACCATTATGACAATAACCATTAGGCATTTGCATTAGCATTAATTTCAAAATTGCCGGTTATAGCGTCTTACGTCCTCTGTTTATTTCGGGCAGAAACAGTGAGTTCCAGGAATTTTGTTCTATTGCTCTGCAGGCTGGATAGTTGTGTTCAACGTCTTTCCTATAGGAGCAACAAATACCGTTTAAGGGCAGGTATTTCCAGGGCACAGGTAGAGAATTTACTGAAACCTTTTTAAGAAAAACTGACAGAGTATGCACCTGGCACTAGGCATGGCGATGAACACTAAGATCCTCTGGTTAACAGCACCTCTCACTCAGCTGACAGAGTGCAGCATACCCGAACGTTTTCTGGTCCCCAGATGTCATATCATAGTATGTTACAGCACAGAAGGAGGCCATTCGGCCCATCATGCCTGTGCCGGCTCTTTGAAAGAGCTATCCAATTAGACTCATTCCCCTGCTCTTTCCCCATAGTGCTATGAATTTTTCCTTTTAAGTATTTATCCAATTCCCTTTTGAAAGTTATTATTGAATCTGCTTCCACTGCCCTTTCAGGCAGCGCACTCCAGATCATCGTTACTCTCTGCGTAAAAAAATGTTTCCTCATGTCGCCTCTGGTTCTTTTGCCAATCACCTTAAATCTGTGTCCTCTGGTCACTGACCCTTCTGCCACTGGAAACAGTTTCTCCTTATTTACTGTATCAAAACCATTCATGATTTTGAACAGCCATATCAAATGTCCCCTTAAACCTTCTCTGCTATAAGGGGAACAACCCCAGCCTTCTCCAGACTCTCCACACAACTGATCATCTCTGGTACCAGTCTAGTAAATCTCTTCTGCACCCTCGCTGAGGCCTTGACATCCTTCCTAAAGTGTGGTGCCCAGAATGGGACACAATACTCCAGTCGAGTCCGAACCAGTGTTTTATAAAGGTTTAGCATAACTTCTTTGCTTTTGTACTTTATGCCTCTATTAATAAAACCCAGGATCCCATATACTTTTTTAACAGCCTTCTCAACCTGTCCTGCCACCTTCAAAGATTTGTGTACATACACCCCCAGGTCTCTCTGTTCCTGTACCCCCTTTAAAATTGTACCATTTAGTTTATATTGCCTCTCCTCATTCTTCCTACCAAAATGTATCACTTCACGCTTCTCAGCATTAAATTTCATCTGCCATGTGTCTGCCCATTTCACCAGTCTGTCTATGTCCTCCTGAAGTCTGTTCCTATCCTCCACATTGTTTACTACGTTTCCAAGTTTCGTGTCATCTGCAAGCTTTGAAATTATACCCAAGTCATTAATATATATCCCTGGGGAACACCACTGTTCATTTCCCTCCAGTCTGAAAAACGACTGTTTACCACTACTCTCTGCTTTCTTTTCCTTAGTCAATTTTGTATCTATGCTACCACTGTCCCTTTAATCCCATGGGCTTTAATTTTGCTTACAAGTATATTATGTGCTACTTCATCAAATGCCGTTTGAAAGTCCATATACACATCAACCACACTACTCTCATCAACCCTCTCTGTTACTTCATCAAAGAACTCAATCAAGTTAGTCAAACACGATTTTCCTTTAACATATCCATGCTGACTTTCATTTATTTGTCCATACTTTTCCAGGTGCCAATTTTGTTCCAGATTATTGTGTCTCAAAGTTTCCCCACCACCGACGTTAGGCTGTCTGGCCTGTAATTGCCGGGTTTATCCCCCTCCCCTTTTTTGGACAGAGTACAGCATACCCTAACGTTTTCTGGCCCCCAGATGTCATATGTTATGCCGGCCATCGCGTATAACAAATCACCTTCGCACAAACACGCCCGTTCTAAGCGGTGGGGACTGCTGTACTGACAAAACCTCAGACGTTAATGTGAAGTTACAAGTACCTTCATCAAAAAAAGTTTGGCAGAAGTGTATGATTTTAATCAGGATCACAAGATAACTATGGCCCATTCAGCCCATCTTAGAAAGATCCTTAAAGACTCCACAATACAGCAATCAATTGTTTCCTTTAAATGACTCCTCGGTCCAGAAGTCCATTCCACGTATTGATCACTAATTACATAAAGAACTTACTGATATTGGTCCTCAATTTGCCTTTTACTTCTCATCTTGTGACAGTGATCAGTTCCGACATGATTCACATCACTGCATCATTAGTAAACAAATGCAAAAAAAAAAGTTTGCTAAAAAATCTTTTCGCAAAGATTGTACCAGTGAGGCTTTAAATTACACAGAACTTTGCAACAGAAACTTGTCCCGCTTCGGAAACTGAAACATTGCGTTACAGGGCAAACAGATCTTGTCAAGACACAAATAGGCTTTTCTTTTTCTTATAAACAGAGTCACGTAAGTGAGTCTCTCCCTGAGATAGACACTGTGAAAAAACTGTTCCCGGAATGTAAGGATTATTCTGACGTTTACAACACACACGGCCTTCTGACTGACAAGGTTAGTGCTCGATTACTTTCTTTTGGGAAAGAAAAAAGCAACCCCAAAAATCCGTGGTCTTTCCTGCGTGCTCTCAGCCCACACGTCTGACGGGTGTCGGAAACCAGGCCTGTGAATTCGGCCAGAAGCCAGACCTGGCGGTTCCCAGCCACCGCTGCTAATTAGGTGTCAGCCGTGGCTCAGTCGAGTAGCACTGTCGCCTCGGAGTCAGTCGGTTGTGGGTTCATGTCCTACTCCAGAGACTTGAGAAAAAAATCTAGGCCGATACGCCCAGTGCCAGAACTGAGGGAGTGCTGCACTGTTGGTGGTGCCGTCTTTCAGATGAGATGTTAACCCGAGGCCCCATCTCAGGTGGATGTAACAGATTCTATGGCACTATTTTGCGGAAGAGCAGGGGAGTTCTCCCCGGTGTCCTGGCCTGAGTCATTTCATGGATTAGTTTCGATCGCCTAGTGGGGTCACAATTATGTGGGACAGGCTGGATGGACCAGAGGGTCTTTTCTTGCCCATCATTTTTCATATGTTCCAGCGTTCTATAAAGCTTATTTCGCTCTCTATCCTTCTTACACACTTTCTCTCTCCCTTGTCTCTCCAATTGTCTCAATCCTTTTTGTCATTCTCTGTTAGTCTGTTCCTTTACTTACTCTTTCTTCTGCATGTCTTCCAACACCTCTGAACGTATTTTAAATGGTCCTTTAGTCATTAACTGGTTGTCGCGTACAATGTTTTTATATAGACAATCATGGCACATGGAGTGTACCTCTCTGACGAAGAACTGAAACTCCTCCGCAGCAAAGGAACAGCCATTTCTCACTGTCCAAACTCAAACATCTCGTAAGTATGTGATGACTGAAATAAATACATCAATGGCAAAAATCTGCATTCCTGCTGCAAGCCTTAGCCCAGTGGGTAGCCTTGGAGTCAGAAGGTTGTGGATTCAAGTCCCACTCCAGAGAGTTGAGTGCATAATCCAGGCTGACACTCAACAGTGCCAGTACCGAGGGAGTGCTGCACCGTCAGAGGTGCCATCTTTCGGATGAGACATTAAACCGAGGCCACGTCTGCCCTCTCAGGTGGATGTAAAAGATCCCGTGGCACTATTTGAAGAAGAGCAGGGGAGTTCTCCCTGGTGTCCTGGGCCAATATTTATCTCTCAACCAAGTGACTGAAAACAGATTATCTGGTCATTGTCACATTGCTGATTGTGGGACCCTGCTGTGTGCAAATTGGCTGCTGCGTTTCCTACATTACAACAGCAACTACGCTTCAAAAGTACGTTTTGGGACATCCTGAAGTTGTGAAAGGGGCTATATAAATGCAAGTCTTCTAGTCATGGACAAGCGGGAAATTAGGCCGGGACTTGGATATGCTGGGTCCCAGCTTTCCGCCCTTGTTTGAAGGGGAACCTCTACATGGTCTCTGGTGTTGAGGATGCTTGTCTAGTACAGGATACTCTCAGACAAGGAACTCTCTTCGCCCCCATTATGGGAATCCACCATCGGCAGTTATAGCCGCCTGCCACCCCGATGGACATGGGGCCCAACTGGGAGTCCATGCCTGAATCATGGCCTGGATCCTCGAAGATTTTAAAACTGTTTGGCTCCCTTATAAGAGGATACTTCCTGGATCTTTTCACATAGCACAGAAACAGGCCATTCAGCCCAACAGATCTGTGCTGGTGTTTATGCTCCACATGAGCTCTTCCCACCCTACTTACGGTAGCATAGTGGTTATGTTACTGGGCTAGTAATCCAGAGGCCTGGACTAAAAATCCAGCGTCATGAGTTCAAATCCCGCCACGGCAGCTGGCGAATTTAAATTCAATTAATTAAATAAAATCTGGAATTAAAATACTAGTATCCGTAATGGTCGCCATGAAACTACCGGATTGTCGTAAAAACCCATCTGGTTCACTAATGTCCTTTTAAGGAAGGAAACCTGCCGTCCTTACCTGGCCTGGCCGATATGTGACTCCAGACCCACAGCGATGTGGTTGATTCTCAATTGCCCTCTGAAATGGCCTAGCAAGCCACTCAGTTGTACAATCTCGCTACGAAAAGTCAAAATAAGAATAAAACCGGACGGACGACCCGGCATCGGACCACGAGGCACCAGACACGACAACGGCAAACCAAGCCCAGTCGACCCTGCAAGGTCCTCCTCACTAACATCTGGGGACTTGTGCCAAAATTGGGAGAGCTGTCCCACAGACTAGTCAAGCAATAGCCTGACATAGCCATACTTACAGAATCATACCTTACAGCCAATGTCCCGGACTCTTCCATCACCATCCCTGGGTATGTCCTGTCCCACCGGCAGGACAGACCCACCAGAGGTGGCGGTACAGTGATATACAGTCAGGAGGGAGTGGCCCTGGGAGTCCTCAACATTGACGCTGGACCCCATGAAATCTCATGGCATCAGGTCAAACATGGGCAAGGAAACCTCCTGCTGATTACCACCTACTGTCCTCCCTCAGCTGATGAATCAGTCCTCCTCCATGTTGAGCACCACTTGGAGGAAGCACTGAGGGTAGCAAGAGCACAAAATGTACTCTGGGTGGGGGACTTCAATGTCCATCACCAAGAGTGGCTCGGTAGTACCATTACTGACCGAGCTGGCCGAGTCCTGAAGGACATAGCTGCCAGACTGGGCCTGCGACAGGTGGTGAGCGAACCAACATGAGGGAAAAACTTACTTGACCTCGTCCTCACCAATCTACCTGTCGCAAATGCACCTGTCCATGACAGTATTGGTAGGAGTGACCACTGCACAGTCTTCGTGGAGACGAAGTCCCGTCTTCGCACTGAGGACACCATCCAATGTGTTGTGTGGCACTACCACCGTGCTAAATGGGATAGATTCAGAACAGATCTAGCAGCTCAAAACTGGGCATCCATGAGGCACTGTGGGCCATCAGCAGCAGCAGAATTGTATTCCAGCACAATCTGTAACCTCATGGCCTGGCATATTCCTCACTCTACCATTACCAACAAGCCAGGGGATCAACCCTGGTTCGAGGAGTGTAGAAGAGCATGCCAGGAGCAGCACCAGGCGTACCTAAAAATGAGGTGCCAACCTGGTGAAGCAACAACTCAGGACTACATGCATGCTAAACAGCAGAAGCAACATGCTATAGACAGAGCTAAGCGATTCCACAACCAACGGATCAGATCAAAGCTCTGCAGTCCTGCCACATCCAGTCGTGAATGGTGGTGGACAATTAAACAACTAACGGGAGGAGGAGGCTCTGTAAACATCCCCATCCTCAATGATGACGGAGTCCAGCAAGTGAGTGCAAAAGAGAAGGCTGAAGCGTTTGCAACCATCTTCAGCCAGAAGTGCCGAGTGGATGATCCATCTCGGCCTCCTCCCGAAATCCCCACCATCACAGAAGCCTGTCTTCAGCCAATTCGATTCACTCCACGTGATATCAAGAAATGGCCGAGTGCACTGGATACAACAAAGGCTATGGGCCCCGACAACATCCCAGCTGTAATGCTGAAGACTTGTGCTCCAGAACTAGCTGCGCCTCTAGCCAAGCTGTTCCAGTACAGCTACAACACTGGCATCCACCCGACAATGTGGAAAATTGCCCAGGTATGTCCTGTCCACAAAAAGCAGGACAAATCCAATCCGGCCAATTACCGCCTTATCAGTCTACTCAATCATCAGCAAAGTGATGGAAGGTGTCATCGACAGTGCTATCAAGCGGCACTTACTCACCAATTACCTGCTCACCGATGCTCAGTTTGGGTTCCGCCAGGACCACTCGGCTCCAGACCTCATTACAGCCTTGGTCCAAACATGGACAAAAGAGCTGAATTCCAGAGGTGAGGTGAGAGTGACTGCCCTTGATATCAAGGCAGCATTTGACCGAGTGTGGCACCAAGGAGCCCTAGTAAAATTGAAGTCAATGGGAATCAGGGGGAAAACTCTCCAGTGGCTGGAGTCATACGTAGCACAAAGGAAGATGGTAGTGGTTGTTGGAGGCCAATCATCTCAGCCCCTGGGCATTGCTGCAGGAGTTCCTCAGGGCAGTGTCCTCGGCCCAACCATCTTCAGCTGCTTCATCCATGACCTTGCCTCCATCATAAGGTCAGAAATGGGGATGTTCGCTGATGATTGCACAGTTTTCAGTTCCATTCGCAACCCCTCAAATAATGAAGCAGTCCGAGCCCGCATGCAGCAAGACCTGGATAACATCCAGGCTTGGGCTCAGAAGTGGCAAGTAACATTCGCGCCAGATAAGTGCCAGGCAATGACTATCTCCAACAAGAGAGAGTCTAAGAACCTCCCCTTGACATTCAACGGCATTACCATCGCCGAATCCCCCACCATCAACATCCTGGGGGTCACCATTGACCAGAAACGTAATTGGACCAGCCATATAAATACTGTGGCTATGAGAGCAGGTCAGAGGCTGGGTATTCTGTGGCGAGTGACTCACCTCCTGACTCCCCAAAGCCTTTCCACCATCTACAAGGCACAAATCAGGAGTGTGATGGAATACTCTCCACTTGCTTGGATGAGTGCAGCTCCAACAACACTCAAGAAGCTCGACACCATCCAAGATAAAGCAGCCCGCTTGATTGGCACCCCATCCACCACCCTAAACATTCACTCCCTTCACCACCGGTGCACAGGGGCTGCAGTGTGTACCATCCACAGGATGCACTGCAGCAACTCGCCAAGGCTTCTTCGACAGCACCTCCCAAACCCGCGACCTCTACCACCTAGAAGGACAAGAGCAGCAGACACATGGGAACAACACCACCTGCACGTTCCCCTCCAAGTCACACACCATCCCGACTTGGAAATATATCGCCGTTCCTTCATCGTCACTGGGTCAAAATCCTGGAACTCCCTTCCTAAAGGCACAGTGGGAGAACCGTCACTACACGGACTGCAGCGGTTCAAGAAGGCAGCTCACCACCACCTTCTCAAGGGCAATTAGGGATGGGCAATAAATGCCGGCCTCGCCAGCGACGCCCACATCCCATGAATGAATTTTTAAAAACTTCATCTAACCCTATCAATATATCCTTCTATTCCTTTATCCAGCTTCCCCTTAAATGCATCTATACTATTCGCCTCAACCACTCCATGTGGTAGCGAGTTCCACATTCTCACTACTCTCTTGGTGAAGAAGTTCCTCCTGAATTCCCTGTTAGATTTATTAGTGACTATCTTATATTTATGGCCGCTAGTTTTGGACTCCCCCACAAGTGGAAATATCTCTACGTCTATCCTATCAAATCCCTTCATCATTTTGAAGACCTCTATCTTTCTGGGGTAGCCATGCCCTCCCCCCTCCACCCTTAATTTGAAACTTCAGTGCAATACACTTATTTTTCAAAATCACAGTACACATGCATACTAATTGCCTTCAAACAATTATTTTCCTTTCAATTTGCTGATATTAAACTGTGGAACACCTAACCTCCCTCAGTTTTCACTTTCTCCTACAATCTCTAGTGTTCAACCCTCCGAGCTTGACATCACAGATTCACTGATTCTTGACTTATCTCATCTTCCCTCCTACTTTTCTCAATCTTGGTGACCTCCTGCACTGTTGGTCTCGGCCCTTCGCCTAGAAAGTGCGCATATAGTCAGCAATAAATGAATTAAGGACAAATTAGGAATAAACTTACCTTAACTGTAGGACATACCATATTGATGCCCGTTTGCACAGGTGCAATCTTGGATCCATGGTAACGTGAGTTATTCGGGAGAGCTGCTGAACAGAGGCATTTGCTCAAACTGAGCATCGAAAGAAGACTTGGTAGAGACCTGGGAAAAATGGGGGAACGGTGTGACATGCAGATGTGAAGGTCATGAGAAAATGTACGCACCCTAAAATTGTGGCTCCAACTTTTGTGCTGTCTAGCGGAAGCCCGCTGGTGCTGATGTGAAGCTAGCTTCCAAGTTCATATGTCCTATAAACCAGCATGAAAGAAGGACTTCTTCATCAGGGACATTAAGACATCATTTCTCTTTTTTTATCGCAACATCTTTTAGGCTTTGCAGTGGCTTATTTGATGTCCGAAATGTTCTGAACCATAAAGTTAAAGTGGGGCTTGGAACTGGTAAGTAAAAACTCTTGTGTTTTTGTGCAGAATGTTGCTTTGTAATAAAGTGGGCTGAGATGTTCCACTTTTTCATTTTCAGCCTTCTATTTGTCTTGCCTGCTCCTGCCAATATCGGCCGTAGGGTTCCACTCAGCTACCACACACGGGGCCCTGAATTTACTCACCTCCGCTCCCGTAACATTATCGTAAGTGCCCCTGCAAACGAGCTCCCAGTGTCTGAAAGCCAGAATGAGGAAAATGATGAGAAAAAGAACCCAATTTGTTGTGGGACACTGTGCATTATCCTCATCCCCACAATCGTGATCATGTGGATGACTGTCTCTGCGGCTGGTGCTTAGGATAGAGAAGACTGGTGATGACGGGGATGAAATTGAGAAGGGAGGGTACATGGGGCATGAGTGGTCACAATCATTGTTGAGGGCAGTGTGGTGGAGACAAGCATCTGAAGGATATCTCCCAAGTGTTAGCAAACGACTGATGTAACGGAGCAGAGCTTAGGGCCTAGGTAGCTGAAGGCACGGCCGCCAATGGTGGAGCGATAGAAATCGGGGATGCGCAAGAGGCCAAAATTGGGGGAGCGCAGAGATCTCAGCGGGTTGTAGGGCTGGAGGAGGTTACAGAGATAGGGAGGGGTGAGGCCATGGAGGGATTTGAAAACAAGGATGAGAATTTTAAAACTGAGGCGTTGCCGGACCGGAAGCCAATGTAGGTCAGTGATGGGTGAACGGGACTTGGTGCGAGTTAGGATTCGGGCAGCAGAGTTTACACGGGGTGAAAATGCTAGAAAGGCCCAGTAACTCGAGAGGGTGGGGTTGTAAGAGGCCACATGCAAGAAGTACTTGCAAGGAGAGTTTCAAACGCTGGTTCCAGTTGGAAGAGTTAGAGAGTCATTGTGCTACGGTGCATTATGAATTAAGACTTGTCATTCCATTGAAGAAGCGAGGACGATCTGCAGAGGGGGTTGCATGGTACCAAAGTGAAAAGGAAAAGGTTGCTTTTCTTACCATGCCTGCTCTCACCAGATCATTAAACTTCTTCCACTGCTGGTCTGCTGTCCAGGGGGTGAGAGAGGTGTTGCTCACAGCCACTGTTACATCTGTCCACGTGGCTCTGGTCACTGCCTTCTGCTGCTTCCTTCCCTGTGAGCTCAGAAGCTGTCTCTCCTCTGGCGAATCTCCAGAAGGTCCTACATGCCCACAACACGAAAATTCTGGTCTCGCCTTCTTGTTCTGCCAACGACAACAGCTTGCATTTATATAGCGCCTTTAACGTAGTAAAACATCCCAAGGCGCTTCCCAGGAGCGATTTATCAATCAAAATTTGACACTGAGCAACAAAGAGATATTAGGATAGATGACCAAAATTTTGGTCAGAGAGGTAGGTTTTAAGGAGCGTCTTGAATGAGGCGAGAGAGTTAGAGAGGTGGAAAGGTTTCGAGAGGGAATTCCAGAGCTTAAGACCTAGGCAGCTGAAGGCACGGATTTGAATGGAGGAGTGATGAAAATCGGGGCTGCGCAAGAAGACAGAATTGAAGGTGCGCAGAGCTCTCGGAAGGTTGTAGGGCTGGAGAAGAATCTTTTGGCAAGAAATCGCTGAAGTTGGACATTCTTGCCGACATAAAACACACCACAAACTTGCTGTGCCTGCAGGAATCTGCCGCCATGTTAAAAGCTACTGCAGCCCTTTAAAGCTGCACTTCAGGCCCACCAATCAGCATGGTAATGAGCTGACCCCCATGAACTCCAGCGGGGGCCAGTGGTGGAATCACTTACATCACCACAGTGTAAATAGTCCTGTCGATTTTTGGCCCCGTTATCTTTTTATCTTTTAATATTCAGCGACAGACAGAAAAGGAAACTTGTCAAATCCAACTGCAAAAAAACGCATGGGTGCCTGTTCCTTTAATAGTCTATTGTTGCAGTTACATTATATGTATTACATTGGGAACAGAAAGAAGAGTTTACTTTATTAGTCAGGCCTCGATAGTGTGCAACAAGTTTCCTGAAGACATGCACATGTATAAAACATGAGTGAATTTAAAACATTCTGCTGAAAAATTTTCCCTTCTAATAAAATTAAAAGGAGAACGTTTCCCTTCTGTTTTTGTTTATGGATTTCTTATGTGCAAAATCATTGATTTCTTTATTAAATTATAGACAACAATATTTTCCTATTTGTTTATTTTCTGTTTATAATGTATTTGGAAAGACAACAATTGTACAGAAATATATCCCTTGTAAGTTTCAGTACTTTATAATCAAAGTAACGGACTGTTCAAAACCATAAATCACATCAGGGTAGGATAATGAGATAATGACCCAGATAATGTTTTAGTGATATTGGTTGAGAGATTAAATATTAGTTAGGACATCAGGGAGAACTCCCCTGCTCTTCTTCGAATAGTGGCCGTGGGATCTTTTACATTCACCTAAGGGTGGATAGGGCCCCAGTTTAACGTTTCATCTGAAAGACAGCACCTCTGACAGTGCAACACTCCCTCAATATTGCACTGGGAGCATCAGCCTTGATTATGTGTCCAAGTTTTTGGAGTGGGGCTTGAACCCACAATCTTCTCAGACTCAGAGGCAAGAGTGCTACCCACTGAGCCATGGCAGCAGTGTCTGGGAACCACCAAGTCTGGCGTCTGGCTCATTGGTGGAGCCACAGCTGAAGCCAGCTGTTCCCATATCTCCAGCAGTCAGAAGGACCCGGTGTTTCATCGGCATTGGGTACAGCTGGTGAGGTCAAGGATACCTGGCCACCAAAGGGCACCTGGGGCCCAGGCTGAGATCATGGCCTGGTTCCCCTGAAAATGGAGAAAAGGTTTTGGGCCCCACTTCAACCGCATCTTGTGGCCTAAGGAGAAAGTCCGAGATGTGCCTCCCACTCCCCAAAATGTTAAGCCCCTCCGGTGCAGTACTGAGGGAGTGCTTCATTGTCGAAGGTGCCGTCTGCCCTCTCGTGAATGTAAACGATCCCATGGCCACTACTTGGAAGAGCAGGGGAGTTCTCCCCGATGTCCTGACCAATATTTATCCCTCAACCAACATTATTAAAACAGATGACCTGGTCATTATCACATTGCTGAATGTGGAATCTTGCCGTGCACAAAATTGGCTGCTGCATTTCCCTACATTACAACAGCGACTCCACTTCAAAAGTACTTCATTGGTTGTGAGGCACTTTGGGACGTCCCGAGGTTGTGGAAGGCGCTATATAAATGCAAGTTCTTTGATAAAATGAAAAATAATTGTCGCAGAATTCTGCTCCCGAATTCCCAATACACGCTCCCGGCAGACGAAGTTCCACACCAGGAGCGCAAGCTCGTAAAATTACCCGTCGTGGACAACGTACACCGCAATACTGCGTCTCCCGGAGATAGGTTGACGGATAGAATCTGAGCCCAGGGCAGACTCACCTGGAAAACTTCAACACCTGTCTTTCCCTGGAGACCTGCTTCGCCACGGGAAGCTCAGCAGGGCGCGACCTCCAACTGTCCGTCACGTGTACCCTTGACCAACGCTCATTTTCCAGGGTCAGGGTCATTAACCTATTTGGAAGCCATTGACGGCACCACTGAGGCACCAACCAAGATACGGAGGGAGGGTTTTACCACCGCCGATGGTGTCAGCAGAAGGGTTTTTAAAAGGTTGTGAACTTTTGAAATGGTCACTTTGTCTATAACCAGCCATTTAAATTTTTAACCCCCTTCCTCCCCTCCCCTCTCACTCCCCTGTCCCCTCCCAAAACCTATAGCAAGGCTGTAATTACACAGGCTTCTCTTAAACTATATGAAATCACCCCATATTTGACCAGATGGATTCTATGCAAGGCGTCATTTTTTAAAGGTTGAGAACTTTTGAAATTGTCACTCTGTCCAACCAGCCATTTAAACCCTATGGTTAAAAATGGCCGTTGGTAAAGCCTATTGGCCTAGAAGTTAGGTTGCATGGCGCCCATTTTTACAGGGTCTACGCAGTGCCTCCTAAAGCCCCGAAATGGCAGTCAGGAGGGGCGCGCACACTTTCGACCGGAACTGCGCCACCCGCCATATTGAGTAAGGACAAACAAGAGGCGTCTTTTACCCATGCCTGAAACAGGCATCGGGTCCTTTGCTTATTTAAATGCCTAAAGTGGAGCCTGGAGGAGGGTGTGGGGTGGTGGGCACAGGGAAGTAGTGTTGCCAACCCTCCAGGATTGCCCTAGAGTCTCCGGGAATTAAAGACTGATCTCCAGGGCACTGCTGCGAGCAAACACCCGGGAGAAAAATCATAGGGCAATAAAAAAAACTATGCACTTTAAAAAAAAAATCTTTTAACAGTTTTGTTTACTGGTTATAAAAATATTGGACATGGGGGAAAAAAAAGATGTTTGCCTGACAGTCAAGAATCATCCAATCGGATAACGAAGAGTCTGTTCGCTTTCCAATTGGCCGTGGGAAGGCGCTGCAAGGATGGACGTGTCGGGTGACCAATGGCGGGAGCGGGGCAGTTGGAGGCAGGAAGCATGTCATAACACCTCCAGGAATATGGCCAACCAGAGTTGGTAACCCTAAGGGGTGGCCGGGAGCTGGCGGAACAGCTCATGGACGCCATTTTCTTCTCTCACCCACCCAGGTTCATGCCAGTTTGATCTGTGTTGCTTTTAATCAAAATATTAAGGGTATTGCTACTGCTGATCAGATATTCTTACCAAATAACCCAATGTTAACATCTGTTTTAGATGTATCTGGTGGCTACTCGCCTTCTGTGCTTGATGCTGTTCGAGGAGCAATTGGCACATCCAATATTCTGAGTTTAAAATCTTCTGATTATGAAAAGCTTTCATACAAGGAGGCATTTAGACTTGCAACCCTTGGGGGCAGTCAAGGTAGGAAACTGTTAATAAACTTCATGAAGCTCTTTCTATAATTTAACAATGTACAAAATCCAGAAATTATAATAGAATTTCATAGAATGTACAGCACAGAAACAGGCCACTCAGCGAAACTGGTCCATACCGGTGTTTTTGCTCCACATGAGCCTCTTCCCTCCCTACTTCATCTCACCCTATCAACATATCCTTCCTCCCTCATGTGTTTATCGAGCTTCCCCTTAAATGCATCTATACTATTTGCCTCAACTACTCCATGTGGTAGCGAGTTCCACATTCTAACCACTCTCTGGGTAAAGAAGTTTCTCCTGAATTCCCTATTGGATTTATTAATGACTATCTTATATTTATGGCCCCCTAGTTTTGGTCTCCCCTGCAAGTGGAAACATCTCCTCTTCGTCTGCCCTATCAAACCCCTTCTTAATTTTGAAGAGCTATATTAGGTCACCCCTCAGTCGTCTTCTCTTCTCTAGAGAAAAGAGAAAACATTTGTGTTCTTTGGTTTACACACGAGAGGTAATAAATGATAAAACATTGTGTGCATAGTTTGATCTCAGAGTCTGTCACTGAGTTGCTTTTACTACCAATGAGCTTATTCCTGAGCTTCGACCTCCAGGAATGAGCTCCCTCCAGTGGCGCAGGGTATGGGCAGCGAGCGCTCATCGAACAAAACAAACATTGCGATTAACCGCAACCGTACAGCTCACACTCCCCGAGCTCCTACAACACGATCGCACCTTTCCTGTGCTCTGCTCATTTTTGCTGCATTCTCCCGTTATGTATTTGCTCTTTTCCCTTACGATAAGAGCAAAGCACTGACGTCCACCCACTCCACCATCAACACAACCCCATGCGCTTCCTCTCATCCTCCTCGTGTCATAACGCCCCCCCCCCCCCACCCTCTGATAACATTGGCGCACTTCCCAGTTTGGGAACCTCTGGTCTTGTCTCAAATCAAAACTGAATATTCACCTTCCATGCTTAATGCCGTTTGAGGAACAGCCGCTGTATCCAATATCCTGAGCATAAAATATTCTGATTTTATGAATACTTTATTAAGAATTATTTTGCCTTCTGCAGCTTTGGGCCATGATAAACTTACCGGAAACTTTGAGGTGGGAAAAGACTTTGATGCTGTGCTGGTCAACACCAGTGTCCCAAGTAGTCCTTTTGATGTGTTCACCGAGGACACTCAGCTGGTAATTATTCCACGCACTGATTTCAAGAGCAAAGTTTAGAAAGTATGCTTTCAGTACCTTCATCGGTTCTACGAGTCACTGAAATCCTCTCTTCTAATTTTGCAGGACATTTTTCAGAAGTTCCTGTTCTTAGGTGAGTTTTGAACTTTATTGTAACTCTCACAAAATCTTTTACAACCTTAAAATATTCCGAGCACTGGTCACGATATTGGAGAATGTTGGTGCCCTATTATGCTATACAATGAAGCAGTACCTTTGAAGCCCTATCTTGGAGAGTTCCTGATCTTGGTTGTTTGGTCAGCGGTGACCTTCTAAGATAGGGCTTGTCTGATTGGGAAGGACCAAAATGATACTGCTTGACTCCATGGATTGGATACATGTGTGTGACATGTTGGTCATTTTATTTTCCAATTATTAACGAGAAGATGATTTCACTGGAACTGTTAAGGATAACTTTAGTGATATAACTGCCAGTCCACGATTTTGGATATGGGTTTAGCACAGCAGTAAATGCAGAACGCTGGTGGATTAAAAATACCAGAAGCCTCCAACACTAACTTAACCAGTTATTAGGAAGCAAGTCTCATTTTCTGATAATTCGAAAGCCGTTATGTGACCACTACCATAAGTCACAGTCAAACTAGTTTTAATGACGGTCACTAGATGAACATAATAGGGATAATTTGTCTGTGGGCCCTGTGCCTGGATTTGTGGTTTCAGGCCATTTTAAATTGTCCAGAGGCCCCATGGATGAGCCTAGCGTCAAGAAACAGGGATGAAAGTCTGTCGGGCCTGTAGACAGTTGGCTGGTATCCAAAAAACAGCAGCCAAAAGACCTCCAGAGCTGATCCCTGGCCTAATGCCTCTGAGCTAGGGTTTGATGACCCTCCATGATTGTCCTGGTGTCTCCAGGAATTGAAGATTGATCTCCAGGTCACTGATGAGAGCAATCTTGGGGGAAAAAAAATCATAGTGATATTAAAAACATTGCCTGTGTGTTATTTTTTCATTTTATTTGAACATTTTCGCTTATTAGTTATATAAAAACAACATTGGAGATAGGGGAAGAAAGGGCTGTTTGATTGAAGTTGAGAATCAACCAATCGGGTAATGAAGAGGCCGTTCGCTTCTCAATTGGCCGTGGGAAGGTGGTGACTATGTGGTGGGGGGGCGGGGCAATTGGAGACAGGAAGTCATGTGATGAAGCCTCCAGGAATATGTTCAACCAAAGTTGGCAACCCGACCCTGAGCAGAAGAAGGGAACGTATCTTTAGGCCTTTGTGGTGGCTGTCTGTCCCTCTCCGATCCTCAAGGGAAGACATGAGCAACACAGCCACTCCAAACAAAGAAATGATTTCACTATAAATGAGATGGAAGTCCTAGGCAGGCTAAATAAATCCTCAGGAGTAGATGGTATTTATCTCAGGGGCTTCAAGAAACTAGAAAAGAGATTTCTGAAGCTCTGACAATCATTATGAGGGCATCAACAGCAACAACAACAACTTGCATTTATATAGCGCCTTTAGTGTAGTAAAACATCCCAAGGCGTTTCACAGGAGCGATTATCAAACAAAATTTGACACCAAGCCCCATAAGGAGATATTAGAACAGGCTTGGTCAAAGAGGTAAGTTTTAAGGAGCGTCTTAAAGGAGGAGAGAGAGGTAGAGAGACGGAGAGGTTTAGGGAGGGAATTCCAGAGCTAAGGGCCCAGGCAGCTGAAGGCACGGACGCCAGTGGTGGAACGATTAAAATCAGGGATGCGCAAGAGGCCAGAATTAGTGGAGCGCAGAGATCTCGGAGGGTTGTAGGGCTGGAGGAGGTTAGAGAGATAGAGATCAGTGGAAACTGCAGAGGTACCAGTAGATTGGATATCCAGCAAATGGCTGACGCCTGTTCCTACTTCCCAAGTTTAGTAAAGAAAGGCCATTTTTTTTTTGAAGTTTAGTATTTCAGAATGCAAGTTTATTTAATTAATTTAACATTTATTTTCTTTAGGAGATGACCGGAACATGACAGAGGTATATGTGGCTGGCAAGCAAGTGGTTCCTTTTCCCAACATCTCAGTATGATATGTGCACCTAACCTGGCGCACAAAGACACAGTTAATACATAAGATTATCAATCATAGGAAACATCTGTTATAAAAGGTGTCGCATTCTGCCTGCTGCCTCTGTTATAGCAGTTCTACTTTTCCTTCTTCATCTGATTTTATCTGAGTAAGGGTAAGGCTTAAGCAAGGAAGTCATGATGAACCTTTATAAAACACTGGTTCGACCACAACTGGAGTATTGTGTCCAGTTCTGAATGTTCTTGCATAGATCCAGCATGGGCTCGATGGGCCGAATGGCCTCCTTCTGTGCTGTAACCTTTTTATGATTCTATATGGTAAATCCAATGACCTAATGCTCTCAGCGCAGAATTTCTTGCAATGGTAGAACACATCCGGAATTTGGACCTGGAAGTCAGCAAGCCCGCACATTGTGTTGTCCGTTAAATCGTAACATTGACCCTCACATTTCTCCCAAGTTATTTTTTTCTCTTTCTGCTCCTATTGGGATTCCCTGACCGTGCAGTATCTATAGGGAAACAATCACTTCCGTCCCAATCCTGCTCCCAACCTACGCACACTCCAGTGAGGGTTGCCTGATGATGATCGGGAGCAGGAGTCTGGCCCTCCCTAATCCAGAGCCAGTTGTAGTGCCTGTACCACTGCCCTGGGTAAGAACAGCTGACTCAGAACAGACGGGGGGGGGGTGGCTCAGCCATTCACTAGAATCAACTTGCTGAACCATTGGCGGGTCGGGGCTACCAATTCATGTTTTAATGCAGATGCTTTTTTTTCTTCAAATTTTCTCCTGCAGGTATTAATTCTTGCTAGGGTGTCATTCCATGGGCACCTGTGACCTTCGTGTACATCACGATAATACATTCTTTATCTGTGACCATAGAAAGTGAGTGTTGGGTCATTGTTACTCAGTGCAGAGATAATCTGATCCTTCATTTAATAGCCACACACATGCATATTGCAGTGGGAGTCACTCGGTAGCAATCTGGAGCAAGAACCATGGCTGAGTTTTGTCTTCCCTGGCTCAGGTGTGCTCAGGCCAATTGTAGCACCACAACCGTTGCCCAGGCTGAAAGAGCTAACTGGGACCTCCTAGTTTGTGTGGTTTAGGACCTCACCTTATGGTGCATATACCCACTAAGCCATCAAAGAAGCTTCATGTTCACATTTCACCTCAATTTTCAGTGTTACCCATGGCTCGGTGGGTAGCCTATGAGTCAGAAGGTTCTGGGTTCCAGGCTCCTCTCAAGAGACTTGATCACAAAATCCAGGCTGACACTCCCAGTGCAGTACTGAGGGAGTGCTGCACTGTCGGAGGTGCCGTCTTTCGGACGAGACATTAAACCGAGGCCCCGTCTGGCCTCTCAGGTGGACGTAAAAGATCCTATGGCCACTATTTGAAGAAGAACAGGGGAGTTCTCCCCGTTGTCCTGGCCAATATTTATCTCTCAACCAACAGCACTAAAACAGATTACCTGATCATTAGCACCTTGCTGTTTGTGGGATCTTGCTGTGCGCAAATTGGCTGCCGCGTTTCCTACATTACAACAGTGACTACACTTCAAAAATATTTCATTGGCTGTAAAGCGCTTTGGGATGTCCTGAGGACATGAAAGGTGCTTTATAAATGCATGTCTTTCTTTTTAATTTGACTGCAACACAAGCCATATATGGTACACACACTTCTACAGTTTATGTCTCTGTCAGTTTATCAGAAAACTACAGGTCGATGCAAATGTAGAGGGTTCCCCAATGGCTTACAACAACAACTTGCATTTATACAGCACCTTTAACTTAGCAAAACGTCCCAAGGCGCTTCACGGGAGCGATTATCAGACAAAATTTGACACTGAGCCACATAAGGAGATATTAGGACAGGTGACCAAAAGCTTGGTCAAAGAGGTAAGTTTTAAGGAGCATCTTAAAGGAGGAGAGAGAGGTGAAGGAGGGAATACTAGAGCACGGGGACACTATAGGAAAGTACTACCTGTATAACTGCCTTGTTTTTTTTTATATATATATATATATCAAGTAATAATCACAGAGACAGCTAAGAATTAAGCACAAATTTTAAATTTAAAGGGAAAAACTGCTAATGTGAATGGCTGCAAGAACAGTGATATAATTGTAAATTTCAAAACAAAAGTCAACATGAAAACTTTTTTGTGCAACTTCTTAGTGTCAAGGTACGGACCGGTGGTTTATATAGACACGTGCGTCTGCTGAATACTTTGGATTGTGCCAAATCTGAAATGTTTAAATGAAATTGTTCTATTTTAGTATAATACTGCCCTTGAGATACTTTGTATGCTGTCCTGTGTCAAATAAAGGTCTCAGTATTTTATTCACAACTTATTGGTTTAAATTATCTTTGAAATAAATATCATTGTACTTTGCTCCTAAAGGTATCTGATTGTAAAATAGATTGCAAAATAGTTAACCCATTCAGCGGTGACTCGCCTTAAGAACAGACCCAATTTCAGTCAGATAAGCTTTTAGTAATGATGGCTTTCTGTACATGAGTAAGCATCGAGAAGTGTACTTCACCAGAACTCATTCTACATTATTTGATTAAGTGACCTGATAGAGGTCTTTAAAATTATGACGGGGTTCGATAGGCTAGGCGTAGAGAAGGTATTTCCACTTGTGGGGGGAGTTCAAAACTAGGGGCCATAAATATAAGATAGTCACTAATAAATCCAACAGGGAATTCAGGAGAAACTTCTTTACCCAGAGAGTGGTGAGAATGTGGAACTCGCTCCCACAAGGAGTAATTGAGGCGAATGAGGCTGCATCTAAAGGGAAGCTAGATAAGTAGAGGAGGGGGAACGAAATAGAAGGATTTGTTGATAGGGTGAGATAAAGCAAATAGAGTGGGAGGAGGCTCGAGCGGAGTATAATTACTGGCAATGGCCGATATTAGCGCAAGTGTCTGCCTGAATCACTTAAATTGATTTTCCCAAATACTCTGGCGGCTCCCACGGATGTTTGGGCCTAAAAGATGTTTTTCCCAATGCCAACCAATGGCACTGACACACATTTTGCTCTTGGTTTTTGACTCCACGATTAACAGGCGTTTGCAGCCAGGATCAGCAAACAAAGATCAATGCCCTTTAATATACAAGCACGACAGAATTTGATCGTTGTGGTCAAAAGATTTCTAAATCCTATTATGTTTGGAGTACAAGTTTTAACACATGGAGTTAGTTCTACATTTTCAAAATAGAAAATAGCTGAACAAGATAAATCTCCAACAAGAAATCACAGTGTTTCTCCAATCAGAGATTTTTCGAATGATTTTAATGAGATCTTTAAACTCCTTTTAGAACTCTTGTGTAATGAAGTCTTATCCTAAGGTACATGCACCGTAACATTCTGCAATGCAGAACAATCTGTGCTATTTTCGTTTTGGACACTGATAACCTTGCATGTGAAAGTATAGTGATTACGCTGGTTATAAAATATCTTTTGGCAGTAAACTATGACTGTCAGTAACTGAGCTTTTCTTTATCATAGGCAACAATGGGCGAATTTGTGCACCTCACGGTGCATATATTCAGTTAAATATCCTTGCACAAACTTTCTGATGTACAAGTTTGATACTCTTAAATATGATTTTATTTTCTCCTCCATTCTTCCCTCCGTTCAACAAATGTATTCCCATTCAATGATGTCCTAAAGCTCTATACTTAATCACAATAACTATTTAGAATCATAGAAAGTTACGGCACAGAAGGAGGCCATTCGGCCCATCGTGTCCATGCCTGCCGAAAAAGAGCTATCCACCTTAATCCCATTTTCCAGCTCTTGGTCCGTAGCCATGTGGGTTACGGCACTTCAAGTGCACATCCAAGTACTTTTTAAATGAGTTGAGGGTTTCTACCTCTACCACCCTTTCAGGCAGTGAGTTCCAGACCCCCACCACCCTCTGGGTGAAAAAATTTCTCCTCAGCTCCCCTGTAATCCTTCTACCAATTACTTTAAATCTATGCCCCCTGGTCACTGACCATTCTGCTAAGGGAAATAGGTCCTCCACTGTATCTAGACCCCTCATAATTTTATATACCTCAATTAAATCTCTCCTCGGCCTCCTTGGCTAATGGAATGTTGGCCTTTATCTCAAGAAGGCTGGATTACAAGGGTGTGGAAGTTATGTTCCAGCTGTACAGAGCTCTGGTTTGGCCCCATCTGGAGTACTGTGTTCAGTTCTGGGCACTACACCTTAGGAAGGATATATTGGCCTTGGAGGGAATGCAGCGCATATTCATCAGAATGATACCGGGGCTAAAAGGGTTAAATTATGAGGACCAGTTGCGTAGACTAGGCTTGTGTTCCCTTAGTATAGAAGATTAAGAGGTGATCTAATTGAGGTGTTTAGGATGATTAAAGGATTTGATAGGGTAGATAGGGAGAAACTATTTCCTCTGGTGGGAGAGTCCAGAACAAGGAGGCATAACCTTAAAATTAGAGCTAGGCCGTTCAGGGGTGATGTCAGGAAGCACTTCTTCACACAAAGGGTAGTGGAAATCTGGAACTCTCTCCTCCAAAAAGCTGTTGAGGCTGGGGGTCAATTGAAAATTTCAAAATTGAGATTGATAGATTTTCTTGCCCCTCAACCCTCCACTGCCTAGTAATATGAATGTGGCAACTCCAAAGTAAGACATAGCAAACAATTTGAACGTTAAACCTAAATTACAGCCCTAGGACTTCTAATAAAAGTGATATTAGTGTTGGTTAAGGGAGGACACTGGTAGAACTAACTCCCTACTCTTCTTCAAATAGTAACATATCATAGAATCATACAGCACAGGGGCCATTCGGCCCAACCGTGCCTGGGCTGGCCCTTTAAAAGAGCTATGCAATTAGTCCCACTCCCCCCTGCTCTTGCCCCGTAGCCCTACAAATTTTTCCTTTTCAAATATATATCCAATTCCCTTTTGAATCTGCTTCCACCGCCCTTTCAGGCAGCGCATTCCACATCATACCAACTCGCTGTGTAAAAAAAAATTCTCCTCATCTTCCCTCTGGTTCTTTTGCCAATTATCTTAAATTGTTCATATAACTGCTCTATTTACAAACATGGAAACTTGTACATCGACTTGAACCAGCAGATGCAGCCTCGATTTAACATTTGTTTCGAAAGATGGCACCTCCGACAATGCATCATTTCCCTCAGTACTGCAGTGACGTGTCGAGCTACTTGTGCTGAAGCCCAGAGTGGGCTTCTGACTCCGAGTCAAGAGTGCTACCAAACTGGACAAAAAACTAACTCTTCCATCCAGAGCACAACTATAGAAAGTGTCTATCACACATTAAGGGATCACATATATAAAGTGCCCATAGCCCAAAAATACCTGTTTTGCCCAATTATCATCATAACAAAGCAAAAAAACTTTACTCAATGATGCTAAGTGTCTTGAATATGACTAAATAGTTAGGAAAACAAATAATGAACCAACAAGCAGAAAAATTGTTTTGTAAGCACACAACGCTACCAATGAACAACCAGCAACCATCACAAAACCAAGCAATCAAATCTTTCAACAACAATTTGCATTAATATAGCACATTCCAACTTCACTTCACAGAGGTGTAATCAGCTAAAAATGGATGACAAGCAAAAGAAGGAGATATTAGGAGGGGTGACCAAAAGCTTGGTCAAAGACGTGGGCTTTAAGGAGGGTCTTAAAGGAGGAGAGAGAGGTGGCGAGGTTTAGGGAGGGACCGTAGGTGCCGGACGGCTGAAGGCACGGCTGCCAAAAATGAGGTGAAGGGAAGGGAGTGCAAGACTATTGGGAAAAGGGACAAATTGACGCCTTTTTCTTAATGCTATAATCAGCATTCTCTGCAAGTTGTGATGCTTGGTTCACTGAGTAAGCAGCCTATTTTGCTGAATTGTACGATACTGTCCTTTGAATAAAGACTGAACTTTATCACCCCATGGTGAGGCAGGCAGCTACGTGGATAAAAGAGAAACAATGACCCAAAAAGCGGAAGGACGATCTAAAGCTAGCAAAAAGGACAGGACAATGATGAGACAGCTATATTTAGTGAAGTCCAACAAATTGGCGACCTTGAAAAAAACAACCTTGCAAAGGGTCTTGTGATTAGATGACTAATGTTAAAACAAGCTGACCATCTTGATTTCTTTGAAAAACAACCTTGTTAATCTATAAGGGTCTCTTCATATATAGTGTTGGGGGGGCTTTAAAAACCCAACGTCTTTTGAGCTCGGGGCAGAGGATCCAGAGAAGAACACAGTTGTCAGAAAACTCGAAACCACCACGCCGCCAACTTAATTACGAACACTCCCCAGAGATCAAATGGGGTAATATTGTTTTAATCTATTATTACTGTCTTTTAATATTACATGTTTGATTTGACTATTAATAAATGAGACGTCGATTACCATTTGGCAGGAACGCAGAGTTCTGTGGGGTGGGGGGGTTGTAGCTGGTTAGATCTTTATCACTGGCCTATATTTAAACAATATATAACGATATAGACTTGGGTCAAGGGGCATTGTTGTAAAGTGATTTTGAATTAAGTTGGAGCACATGACAATCCATTTTCACTTCCTTAATGAGGCCAAAGTCTGCCATAAAATTATTTATTACTTTTTTTTGTCATGATATGTGACAGAACATTTTAAGACAGATCACAGACAAAAAAACTCCTCCTCAAAACAAAGGTCCTTCCTCATTTTTTCAGTCCCCACCCACAACAGGACATCATCTATGAGGGAGAATTTTAAAAATTGCATCGCAGTGGAATAGATGCACAATAGCATATTATCAGCCTCGTACTTTGTGAATGAAATACATCATTTTGTGGAGGACTAACTAGGAGGCTCTTTCAAAGAGAGGGCACAGGCACGGTGGGCCGAATGGCCTCTTTCTGTGCTGTATGATTCTAGGACATTGACACTAGTTTCTGTACTTCATTTGTCTACCAATATACTTTACATATGAATCAATTCACACACCAATCCTGTTATTTACAAGTAAACTTACGCTCTCAAAATGCAATCTAACCAGATTCCAAAGAAATAATCTGAACAAAAAAATATTATGTAGACCGATTCTGTGTTCAACTGTTGGCCCACCTGCAAACCACTACAGTACTGGAGGCCTGAGTGACAAAAACTCCCACTTACATGCACAGAATTTACAGCACAGAAAGAGGCCATTTGGTTTCATCAGTCTACAGTGCCACCTGCTGGATTGACAGGAGATTGATGGGGAGCCCATACCCTAAAAGAAACCTGCTTGAGCCGAATTGTGTTCAAACCATTGGAGGTCAACTCCTTCATTATTTCTTTTATTGCGAATGGCCAAGACCCATAGTGCTGCAAACCAACAAGGAGAGAAGACTAGCTAAATAACATATTAGTGATTAGGCAATGGCAAGCTTAGGTTTTTTTTAAAAAACTTGTAAATTGCAGGAGGAAGGGGAAGACAGAAGGAGTTAAAGAGGTTCCCTCATTCTCAGGCCCTGGGAAAGAATGGAGGTAGAGACACTTTTATATTTGCGCATAACTTACACTATTATAGAGAGAGCAACACTTGTGCCCTGGCCTTCCACATTTAGACTAGTGAACTGCATTCCAATTTTATAACGAGGCCAAAGACAACAAACATGGAGGAGCAATTTCCCTTGTTTACACTAATAAACCAGCTCCCTTATCCTGCTGAATCTTAGCCAAACATTTTGCCATCAGGATAAGGAAGCTGGGTCTGTTTACCCATGAAGGGGATCTCGGCACTCCCTCAGCTGACTGCATCTTGCATAGCGTAAAAGCACCATAGGAGAATAACGTGATGGATCACAGCTTCAACGCAAGGAGAGGAAAGAGCACTGGGGCTGACCTATTTGGAGCTCAGGAGAAATAGACAAGGAAGGTTCAGAGGGATAATGGCCAGGACTTCAACCCCACTCGCCCAGCGAGATTGGTGCATGGGGGGGTGGGGTCAAAATTTGAAAAATCTATCTCTCATCTTCAACCCGCCGGTGTAATTTTAATGAAGGTGCCTCATAGCATCGACGAAGCTCCCACTAAAGGCAGGCAGGGGCCTACTTAACACTCAAAAGTGCACAGGGTGTCCGTGGGACATTGCTGTGCGCAAATTGGCTGTCGCAGTTCCTACTTCACGACAGCGACTACACTTCAAAAAATACTTCATTGGCTCCAAAGCACTTTGGGACGTCCTGAGGTCGTGAAAGGCGCTATATAAATACAAGTCCTTCTTCGTACCAAAATATAGCACAATAATGAGAATGTATGTTCTTCTGGATCATTCATGGCAGTAAAGGCACCCTTGTGTTGCTTTGACGCCTCACGATGGTAAAATTGGCTATGGACTAGTAATCCAGAGGCCTGAACTAACAATCCAGATAACGCAAATTCAAATCCAACCATAGCATTTTGAGAATTTGAATTGTTTTTTTAAAAAGTCTGGAAATAAAAAGCTTGTATCAGTAAAAGTGACCATGAAGCTGCCAGATGGTTCATTAATGTCCTTTAGGGAAGGAAACCTGCCATCCTTACCTGGTCTGGGCCTGTACACGACTCCAGTCCCACAACATGATTGATTCTTAATTGCCCTCTGAAGTGGTTTGGAAATCCACTCAGTTGTATCAAAACCATTACTAATGGTTCAAGAAGGCGGCTCATCACCACCTTCTCAGGGCAACTAGGGATGGGCAAGAAATGCAGGCCTTGCCAGCGACGCCCATATCCCAAGAATGAATTTTTAAAAATATAATCAGCAAAGATTAGTTTATTGCCTTGTACATCAAATTACATTGAAACTACAGCAACAGAAACTGGCCAGTTGGCCCAACTGGTGTTTATGTTCCACACGAGCCTCCTCCCTCCCTGCTTCATCTCACCCTATCAGGATACCCTTCTATTCCTTTCTCCCTCATGTGTTTATCTAGCTTCCCCTTAAATGCATCTATTCTATTCACCTCAGCTACTCCTTGTGGTAGCGAGTTCCACATTCTCACCACTCTCTGGGTAAAGAAGTTTCTCTTGAATTCCATATTGGATTTATTAGTGACTATTGTGTATTTATGACCTCTAGTTTTGAACACCCCCTCAATGGAAACATTTCCTCTATGTCTACCCTATCAAACCCTTTCATTATCTTAAAGACCTCTATCAGGTCACCCCTCAGCCTTCTCTTTTCTAGAGAAGCGTCCCAGCCTGTTCAGCCTTTCCTGATAAGTATATCCTCTCAGTTCTGGTATCATCCTTGTGAATCTTTTTTGTACTCTCTCCAATGCCTCTGTATCCTTTCGATAATATGGAGACCAGAACTGCTCACAGTACTCCAAGTGTGGTCTAACCAAGATGCTATACAAGTTTAACATATCTTCTTTGCTTTTCAATTCTAACATCTAGAAATGAACCCCAGTGCTTGGTTTGCCTTTGTTTTAAAAAATGGCCTTATAAACGTGTGTCACTACTTTTAGTGATTTGTGTATCTGTACCCCTAGATCCCTTTGCTCCTCATCCCATTTAGACTCTTATTATCCAAGCAGTATGTGGCCTCCTTATTCTTCCTACCAAATTGCACCGTATCACACTTATCTATATTGAAATTCATTTACACACCCATTCTACAAGTTTATTAATGTCTTCTTGCATTTTGACGCATTCTTCCTTTGTACGAACTATACTCCCTAATTTGGTGTCGTCCACAAACTTTGAAATTGTACTTCCAATTCCCGAATCCAAATCGTTAATGTAAATTGTGAACAACAATGATCCCAGCATGGATCCCTGTGGAACACCACTTCCCACCTTTTGCCAGTCTGAGTAGCTACCAGATAAATGAAAAGTACTGCTTAGTGGGCCACCTGAAGCAGTATTTGGCCAACCTTTTGTCGTTTACCAAATACACAACATAAAAACTGAACTTTGAAACATCTCGTCACGCTTGCAGGTGATGTCACGAGGGCAAAAGAACAGTTCTTCCTTTGCAATAAAGACAGTCACTTTTAAACTACTCATGGGACACAAGACGTAACTACTGACATCCAAAAGAATGGCGGCAATGATCGTTTCCTTAGGCCTACAAATCTGGCACGATTCAATCCTTGGATGCGGTTTCTGAATGAACAAACTGACAGAGAAATGTGGAGTTGAACCAAACATCTAAACTGTAGCAAGGCTGTGCTGGAGAGAGAGGATGTCCTGGAAGGGTCAAGGACAGAATCTATTTGCTTAGAGTTAAGAAACAATAGAGGTGTTATTACACTACTGGGTATATTCTATAGGCCACCAACTAGTGGGAAGGATATAGGGGAGCAAATTTGCAGGGAAATTACAGAGAGGTGCAAGAGCCATAGAGTAGTGATAACTGGGGACTTCAACTATCCTAATACAGACGGGGACAGTAATAGTGTAAAGGGCAGGGAGGGGGAAGAATCTCTGAAGTATATTCAGGAGAACTTTCTTGATCAGTACGTTTCTGGCCCAACGAGGAAGGAGGCATTGCTGGATCTAGTTCTGGGGAATGAGATGGGTCAAGTGGAGCAAGTTTCAGTGGGGAAACATTTAGGGAACATTGATCATAGTATTATAAGGTTTAAATTGGCTATGGAAAAGGACAAGGAGCAATCTAGAGTAAAAATACTTAATTGGAGGAGAACCAACTTCAGTGAGTTGAGAACTTGCCCGGGTAAATTGGAATCAAAGACTGGCAGGCAAAACTGTAATCGAACAATCGGCGGCCTTTAAACAGGAGATGGTTCGGGTACAGTCTGGACCATTCCCATGAGGGGGAAAGGTAAGGCAACTAAAGCCAGAACTCCCTGGATGACGAGATAGAAAGATGAAGCAGAAAAAGGGGCCTATGACAGATGTCAGGTTGATAATACAAGTGAGAACCAGAAAGTTCAGAGGGGAAGTGAAAAAGGAAATAAGAGGGGCAAAGAGAGAGTATGAGAATAGACTGGCAACTAACATAAAAGGGAATCCAAAAGTCTTCTATAGGTATATAAATAGTAACGGGCAGTAAGGGGAGAGTTGGGCTGAGTAGGGACCATAATGGAGACCCACTCATGGAGGCAGAGGGGTGAGGTACTAAATGAGTACTTTGCATCTGTCTTTACCAAGGAAGAAGATGCTGCCAAAATCACAGTAAAAGAGATAGTTGAGATACTGGATGGGCTAAAAATTGATAAAGAGGTATTAGAAAGGCTAGCTGTACTTAAAGTAGTTAAGTCACTAGGTCCAGATGGGATGCATCCTAGGTTGCTGAGGGAAGTACGGGTGGAAATTGCAGAGGTACTGGCCATAATCTTCTAATCATCCTCAAATACGGGGGTGGTGCCAGAGGACTGGAGAATTACAAATGTTACACCCTTGTTCAAAAAAGGGTTTAAGGATAAACCCAGCAACTATAGGCCAGTCAATTTAACCTTGGTGGTGGGGAAACTTTTAGAAACAATAATCCGAGACAAAATTAACAATCAATCATTTGGATGAGGGTGGATTGATTGGGGAAAGACAGCACGGATTTGTTAAAGGTAAATTGTGCTTAACTAACCTGATAAGAGTTTTTTGATGAGGTAACGGAGAGGGTAGATGAGGCCAATGCAGTTGATGTGGTGGATATGGACATTCAAAAGGCGTTTGATGATAAGCCTACCATGCGGCACTTTATCAAAATTGAACCCTATGGAATAAAAGGGGCAGTGGCAGCATGGATACAAAATTGGCTAAGTGACAGGAAACAGAGTAGTGGTGAACGATTGTTTTTCGGACTGGAGGGAGGTGTACAGTGGTGTTCCCCAGGGGTTGGTGCTGGGATCACTGCTTTTCTTGATATATATTAATGACTTGGACTTTGGTGTACAGGGCACAATTTCAAAATTTGCAGATGACACAAAACTTGGAAGGGTAATAAACAGTGAGGAGGATAGTGACAGACTTCAAGAGGACATAGACAGGCTGGTGGAATGGGCGGACACGTGGCAAATGAAATTTAACGCAAAGAAGTGCAAAGTGATACATTTTGGTAGGAAGAACGAGGAGAGGCAATATAAACTAAAGGGTACAATTTTAAAGGGGTGCAGGAACAGAGAGACCTGGGTGTATATGTGCACAAATCGCCGAAGGAGGCAAGGCAGGTTGAGAAAGTGGTTAAAAAAGCATATGGGATCCTGGGCTTTATAAATAGAGGCATAGAGTACAAAAGTAAGAAAGTTATGATGAACCTGTATAAACCACTGGTTCAGCCACAACTGGAGTATTATGTCCAGTTCTGGGCACCACACTTTAGGAAGGATGTGAAGGCCTTAGAGAGGGTGCAGAAAAGATTTACTAGAATGGTTCCAGGGATGAGGGACTTCAGTTACGTGGATAGACTGGAGAAACTGGGATTTGTTCTCTTTCGAGCAGAGGGGGTTGCGAGGAGATTTAAGAGGTATTCAAAATCACGAGGGGTCTAGGCAGAGTGGATAGAGAGAAACTGTTCCCATTAGTAGAGGGGATGAGAACCAGAGGACATAGATTTAAGGTGATTGGCAAAAGAACCAAAGGCGACATGAGGAAACCTTTTTTTTTACAGTGCGTGGTTAGGATCTGGAATCCGCTGCCTGAAAGGGTGGTGGAGGCAGATTAAATCACAGTTTTCAAAAGGGAACTGGATAAGTACTTGAAGGAAAAAATTTTGCAGGGCTACGGAGAAAGGGTGGTGGAGTGGGACTAGCTGGATTGCTTTTGGAGAGAGCCGGCACGGGCTTGACGGGCCAAATGGCCTCCTTCTGTGCTGTAACCATTCTATGATTCTAAGGTGAACTAAGTTAAGCCAAAGCGGTTAGCGTAGATATTAAATCAGGTACACAGCCATGAACAACACAGGTTGAGCGATTACATCCGTATGTATATAACATCAGCCATTATGGGATGTTTGGGGGAGCAGAGAGTGATCCAGCGGTGTTGTTAAAGGCAATCAGAGTTAATTTGAAATATGGCCTACAACTTTCCTCACGTCCATTCAAAGGAACAGAGGCTAAAACACAACCCGTTGGGTTTCACAATTAACTCCATGTATTATTTCCAAGCACACAGAAACACCTAAAGTCTGTTTATGGTTCTTTTAATGAAGCTTAGCCCTCATAATATGCAGAATTGCTCTGTGTTTTATCAGTATAGGAGATTAGTATAGCAACAAGTACAGGCGATTAATTGCATGTGCTGCATTTTTGTTTTACATTCTGATGATTGACAAATGATTTTCTTCACAGAAAATTGGAACTACAAAGACAAAATTAAACAAATTCATTGTTTAGGCACAGTATTAATGAGGCATTTAGGAACACTTTGTGTTTTAAAGATTGCTGCACAAGTTCTTTTTAAAGCATATTCGAAACACAGTATCTCAAAAGCCTAAATTTATACATCATTGTCTTAAAATAGTATTCAAGTGCTATTAACACATTTGTTTCTTTGTTGAAGCAGTTTTTTTAAAAAAAGGCTCCTTAGAAGAGGTAAAAGGAAAGGAAACACAAAAAAACCGTAATTAACAGTCATCAGGTTCTGAACTGAAGAACACAGCTGCATTTGCGGTGAGGCCCAAACAGTATTATTCCTGATACGAACTCCAAAACTGGCAGAAAGCAAAGAAATGTCATTGGGAGGAAAGAGACATTTTTATTAACACAGTCATTGCAATTTCTCACGGAATACCAAAACTTAGGAAAGTTTTAACAGAATATACATTAGTAATATATAATTACAATGTACACAGGCTTGACATTAAATAATAAGTGCAACGAACCCAATGACATTGGATTACTGTAATTGAAGAGCTAGTACAGGCACAGGCATGATGGGCTAAATGGTCTCCTGTGCTGAATTTTTTTAATGATTAACCTAGCCAATTTCAGATTATACCAGCACAGCACTAAGGATCCAAGTAATTGACCGACAGTTAACCAGTCAAGTTCTGTCATGTCTGCCAATACTTCACCCTCAATTCTGACCAACTTTTAAAAGCACTCTCGTTACACGCAGTGGTCATTGTGAATAAGCAGCATATCTGCATTTGACATTGCAAAATTAGCCAAGTAAAATATATTTATATTAACTGAGTGAGAATAATAGACCACTCAATACATTTGTTATTGGTCAGAGGCTGGAGGTTGGATATAACTTCATGGAGGTGAAATTGTTGCAGGTCATTAGGGTTGCCATTCTGGAGTTACCAACCTACCTGTCACCAGAAACAGTTTCTCCCTATCTACTCTATCAAAACCTCTCATAATTTTGAACGCCTCTATTAAATCTCCCCTTGACTTCTCTGCTCTAAGGAGAACAATCCCAGCTTCAGTAGACTCTCCACTTCCCAATGAATTAAGGGCTAATTCAAAGTTAATTTCAAAGTAAACGTCTAAAAGCTTTGCTTTAACAAGTGAAATTATAAATCTGAAATGTGCTCAATAAACCCTAGTGCACGGTGATGTTTCTTTCTGGAATGATTAAGCCAAGTGCTAATTTTAGTTCTGTTCACCGAGGCGCACCAATAACAGTAAAGATCTCATTTTAACTTCAAACTCAATCTTTGTTACGTTTTAATCGCAACTTGGAAATGACAGAGAACTTAGTCACATAGCGTGAGAATGCAGTTCAAAACTTATACTGCCAGAGATCACCACCAAAGGCACAATTTATGCCCAAACGTGTCTGTGAAATTGTGTTTTAAAGTATCGGAGAAAAGTATGAATAACCCACATCAGTTTACAGAAATCAAAATGATGTGAATAGCAACGGCATTAATTACGTGAAAGGGACACCAAAAAAACCTTTGTTTTTCATAAGATGGGTTTGATGGAAATACCAACAGAAAATGACTCTGCTGGTACTGGTTATTTTTAATTTGAGCAAGAACCATGGTATCTCAGAAGAGAGTTAATTCATTTATACTGTCACAAGGGAAAATATTTTATTATAGAATCATACAGCACAGAAGGAGGCCATTTGACCTATCGTGTCTGGGCTGGCTCTTTAGAAGAGCTATCCAATTAGTTGCACTTCCCCTGCTCTTTCCCATTAGCCCTGCAATATTTTTCCTTTTAAGTACTTATCCAATTCCCTTTTGAAAGTTACTATTGAATCTGCTTCCACCGCCCTTTCAGGCAGCGCATTCCAGATCATAACAACTCGCTGCGTTAAAAACAAATTCTCATCTCCTTCCTGGTTCTTTTGCCAATTACCTTAAATCTGTGTCCTCTGGTTACCGACCCTCCTGCCAGTGGAAACAGATTCTCCTTATTTACCCTTCATGATTTTGAACACCGCTATTAAATCTCCCCTTAACCCTCTCTGCTTTAACGATATTAGATGGCAACTTTTGCTCCAATTCATTAGCAATTTATCGATAATAAATGTAATATTTCTAACATTATTACCTTATTTCCTCTTTATACAATATTCAGTTGTATTCATTTATATTGCTACATTTCACTTGTTATAAATGAAGTGACAGAGACAATCAGTATATACAGATGAAACGTCTAAACAACGCTAGATTAATTACAGTGAATTTAAATGGTACTGCACTGCATATTTTATCAGGAAATGTATTGTTTTATTAAAAACCTAAATAGATTACAGAATACAGAATGTGTTAGTTCCAACTGTTACACATGGTCTTTCCTTTTTATACAGTACGTTTCAAAAACTAGGAAACTGTTTCGGGAGAGAATACTGAAAGAATTCCAGTGGAATGCCCTTGCTCTTTCCCTGTGCTGCAGAGATATCCATTGGCTGTGTTACTTCTGATCGTTCATCATGCCCTGTTCCAATTAGAAAGGCAGGAAACTACGGAGTAGGTTGTCAATGGCGAGATAGGTGGAATTTACGGTGTACCTACATCCCCAAAAATCTGGGCCAATACCCTAAATCAATATTGGTGATGGTAACGGGCTTCCTTATTACAACCGAAAGGTGGACAAACCAGCTCGCTGCTTTTAAAGGGGCACTGACTGCACGAATAAGTGTTTGTAAGATTATTTTTTTTCCCTTGTTTGTGGAGGCAAGGCTTGGAAGAGCCACGTGTCATTTGTGTAGCAAGACAACAACAACTTGTATCTTTACAGCGCCTTTAACGTGGTAAAACGTCCCAAGGCGCTTCACAGGAGCGATTATCAGACAAAATTTGGCACCGAGCTACATAAGGAGATATTAAGAAAGATGACCAAAAGCTTGGTCAAAGACATACAAACATATGAATTAAGATCAGGAGTAGGCCATTCAGCCCCTCGAGCCTGCTCTGCCATTTGATAAGATCATGGCTGATCTGATTGTAACCTCAACCCTACTTTCTCGTCTACCTACTATAACCTTTGACTCCCTTGTTAATCAGGAATCTATCTAACTCAGTCTTAAAAATATTCAATGACCCTGCCTCCACCGCTCTCTGGGGAAGGGAGTTCCACAAACTCACGATCCTCAGAGAAAAAAATTTCTCCTCATCTCCGTCTTAAATGGGAGACCCCTTATTTTTAAACTGTGGCCCCCCCCGCCCTAGTTCTAGTCTCTCCCACAAGGGGAAACATCCTCTCAGCATCTACCCCCTTCTAGTCTCCTCATAGGTTAAGGTAGGTATAGTTAAAAACTACTTGCTAAACATAGGAATTAAGCAGCTTCTTAAAAGAGAGAGAGAGGTAAAGAGGCGGAGAGGTTTGGTGGGGGGAGGATTTCCAGAGCTTGGGGCCTAGGTAGCTGAAGGCACGGCCGCCAATGGTGGAGCAATGAAAATCGGGGATGCGCAAGAGGCCAGAATTGGAGGAGCGCAGAGATGTCGGAGGACTGTAGGGCTGGAGGAGGCATAATGATGCATTTCAATGCGATCTCTGCCATCCGATCACACCATGGGGTAATTTTCCGACTCAGTACGCCTGGAAAAGCAAAGGTCAAATATTGACCCCTCGTGTTTGTCAAACAAAGAAGTTGGGCAAACATTTTTTCATGAAGTCGTTGTCCCTTTAAAGTTACTTTGAACTGGTTAATCCCAATTAGAACAAAAAAAAGTTGATGAAAATCGATTGAGATAATTGACATTGAGCGCGGAAACTTTTGACATGGTCTGATAATATGAAAAGACGACCATTTTTATAGCAGTTGATAGTCATGTACCATATTCTCTCTGAATTGACTTTGAACACAAAACATTTGCAAAAATGCTTTTTATAAAGCAGTTCCATTCATCGAGGTCCTGCCTTTCGGCAAAGGGATAATATTAAGGCCATTAAACATGAAGATGCTTTGAATCAACTGATGCTAAGTAGAAAGATTTGCCAACTAGTTTTGTTGATTTTGATGTTTAATTCATGAAATGATATGACGGCAGTGCGCAGTTTAATCGATTTACATCAAAGTAGAAAACTGGTTGACAAATTCTCTGATCCGTTAGTCATTAAAATGTGCTGTTGAAAAAAATGAGTTCAGTGGAAGTCAACAAATCTTAAAAACTACTTGCTAAACTAAAATGGACAAACTTGGTTTGTAGTAATAGTTTCTTTTTATCTTCTGTGCATGTATCAAATTCTGAAAAATTCGAAAACTTACATCGAGACAAAAAGCGGTCAGAAAACAAGAGATAATTTTTAACAATTTGTTCTAACAGCAAGATCAACCTTGTCCAGAAATAGATTCACATCAGTTTCATGTAAAGAACTTCACAGTAAAAGAACAAGAAAACTATGATCAAATTATATTAAAAGAACATCATCCAGGAACAGACCATCCGACAGGGCTATAAAATCCAAAGGAGCAAATGGGACCATTTTAAAAGCATCCAGGCATTTTTGAAAGAAACAGATTTTTTAAAAAATGATTGCAATCAATGAAAACATTACGAAGGTAATTCTGAATTGACCATAAAGAGCGGTGACAAAACTGTTGGCCGATTAAGGAAACGGGTGAAAATGGGACCAGGACACTGCAGAGGTAACAGCCAAAACACCATCGGAGAGCGTTGTTCTGTAATACGCATTCAACAAGGATGGAATATGCTGACTCTCTCTTTCTTGCAATCAAGTGGCAGCTGCAGCATTTTATATGCTGTTCTCTTATTGTGAGAAAGAGAAACTGCTTATCTAATTTAAAATGGTTTACTGACAGCCAGCAGCTGAAACATTTCACAGAGCAGACAGAAAACCTGATGTGCACGTGTGCCATGTATTACAAGTATTAGAAAATGTTTAGATTTTTGTTTAAAATTTCAAAAATAAAAAGTTGCATGTCTCGAGTATTTTATAAACCTCAAGCCCGATGGTATCCCTTTTCACCAGTGCTCTCAGGCTGCATTACAAACTCACTGTAAAACCCCACAACTGTTTCCAGTTCGATATGCCAACAGTTAATGAAATCTTTCTCCAAAAGCCTTTCAAGACGGTGAAAAGGGTGTTTAAAACGTTTTATTTTTTTTAAAAAAGGTTGCTTTATTGATATTCTCTTTAATTAAAACAAAGTAATCTTGAACATGATAAGAAGGCTGAGGTATGTTCACAATATTCATTTTCAGCACGTTCATTTTAAATAAACCTTACGCCTTTCAAGAGGGTGCGCGCATTTAGCAACCATCTACAATCCATCCACAGTGGTAGAGGAGAGGCTCTAGATAACCTCCGCCACAGAACTCTTGTGATGCCAGCAAAACAAAAAGTAGCAAAATTTGTTAAAATTATTGATGAATTTTGTCACCAGGGCACAGACATAGAGCACAATATTTCAGACTAAAAGCTGTGTGAAGTTAATCTTCCAGGTTAAAATGATTCTCGATATTTTTTTTTTAAAAACTTAAAATAATATAGCAAATCAATTCATCTTCTTTTCTAAAAAAAAAAAGAGCTGACTGATTTCCGTGGAAATGATTTGTTTGCTTAATCCAACTCAATCCTTTGACCCACCCAGGCTGCTCACATCAGGGCCCCCGACAGATGTGAGACGCAGCAACTGGCTGACGTCCATAAAAACGGTTAAAAGGGCATTTATATTTTTCACATCAAAGCTACAGTAACCACCGGAGTAGAGACAGACACCATGAGATTGTAAAGCTCTGAACTGTAGGTTATATAAAGCCAGTGTACGGTAAAAAAAATTAGTGTATGTACACTGTCATATAAAGAGATAAATAAAAAACAAAAAAAGTGTGCACACTGTACAATAGGTACAGTTTTACAAATTAAACTTTTTTTTCTCATCAATAAAAAATATAATTATATTCAAGTAGCTATCAGTCCTCGGGTAGCCCCGCTTTATCAGCGAGTTGTGTTGCCATTGTTTTGTTTTTTTTCCCCCCCTACGTTTCCTCTTCAGTAACCAACGGGACTGTTACGCACATTTTTTATCTCCAGTTCCAGCTGTTTGACTCTGATTTCCCTCTGTGCCACCAGCTCCCGCAGCCTCCGGATCTCTTCTTGTTGCCGGTAAAACATCTGTAGCAGCTGGTTGAAGTTAAAACAAAAACAAACCAAAAAAAATGAAAAATATGAAAAATTTTATTTTTTTGGATTAAATATTTGAAATTTTAACCAAAGTTTGAATTCATCGCACCAACAGATAACAATTATTAGCAAAATTGAAGCCCAGGGGATTAAAGGGACAGTGATGGTGTGGATACGAAATTGGCTAAGGGGCAGAAAGCAGAGAGTAGTGGTGAATGGTTGTTTTTCAGACTGAAGGGAAGCATACAGTGGTGTTCCCCAGGGGTCAGTATTAGGACCACTGCTCTTTTTGATATATATTAATGACCTGCACTTGGGTGTAGAGGGTATCAGTTCAAAGTTTGCAGATGACACAAAACTTTAAAATGTAGTAAACAGTGAGAAGTTGCAGACACATGGCAGATGAAATTTAATGCAGAAAAGTGTGAGTGACACATTTTGGAAGGAAGAATGAGGAGAGGCAATATAAACTAAATGGTCCAATTTTAAAAGGGGTGCAGGAACACAGAGACCTGGGGGTGTACGTACACAAGTCTTTGAAGGTGGCAGGATAACTTGAAGCTGTTAAAAAAAAAAGCATATGGGATCCTGGGCTTTATAAATAGAGGCATTGAGTACAAAAGCAAGGAAGTTATGCTAAACTTTTATTAATCACTGGTTAGGCCTCTGCTGGAGTATTGTGTTCAATTCTGGGCACCACACTTTAGGAAGGATGTCAAGGCCTTAGAGAGGGTGCAGAAGAGATTTGCTAGAATGGTACCAGGGATGAGGGGCTTCAGTTATGTGGAGAGACTGGAGAACCTTAGAGCAAAGAAGGTTAAGGGAAGATTTAATAGAGTTGTTCAAAATTATGAAGGGTTTTGATAGAGTAAATAAAGAGAAACTGTTTCCAGTGGCAGGAGGGTCAGTAACCAGAGGACACAGATTCAAGGTAATTGGCAAAAGAACCAGAGGGGAGATGAGGAGAAGATTTTTTACACGTCGAGTTATGATCCGGAATGCGCTGCCTGAAAGGGCGGTGGAAGCAGATTCAATAATAACTTTCAAAAGGGAATTGGATAAATACTTGAAAAGGAAAAAATTTGCAGGACTTTGGGGAAAGAGCAGGGGAAAAAGGGGACTAACTGGATAACTCTTTCAAAGAGCCAGCATAGACGCGATGGGCTGAATGGCTTCCTTCTGTGCTGCATGATTCTATGAGAAAGGCCTGATTTACAGCCTCCGCAGCAGGCCAAGTCAGGTGACTTTGGGGATGGTGGGCAGAGGGAAGAGAAGAGCATTGTCTAGTGCAGTCAATGGGGCTGAGGAGGTCAGTCTAACACGATCAGGAAGAGGCAGAGCTGAGGGCAGTCTAGCAAAAACTCAGGATGTAATGTGAATGTCTGAAGGCACAGCCTAGCATTGTGGAAGAGGAATGAAGCCACAGAGGTGAGCAGACACAGTCTAATAGGCTTGGGGTGGGATGGAATATGGATGAGTACGCACAGTCTGGTATGATTGAGAAAAATGAATGTTTTATATCGGCTGATTAAAGAGACAGTGTAGCACGGATGGTATTTAATATCCTACCTCATTCTCTGTTTTGGGAACTGGGCACTCTGACAGGTCATACCCATTTGATATTAGATTCTTTCTCTGCTCTTGTACTTTTTCTGTGTTCCTTTGTTCCTTGTTCTCCTGAAATGTGTTCACCGCCACTTGTTCGTTTTTAACGTGATCAGAGGGGCCCAGCAGCTCGTTCCCCTTTTTCAGAGGGGAGAGCTGCGGTCTGTTACAACCGGGCTTTAAGGACATTAATATAGGATCTGAAATGTAAAAGTGGAAAAATGTGACTAAAACCAAAAAAAAATTTCATTGCCAAGTAAGGATGACGAGTTATGAACTGAACTGTTGAGATGAGGAATCGTGTGTTGTGTCAGCCGTGGCGCAGTGGGCAGCACTCTCGCCTCTGAGTCATGAAGGTTGTGGGTTCAAGTCCCACTCCAGAGACTCGAACACAAAATCTAGGTTGACACTCCCAGAGCAGCACTGAGGGAGTTCTGAACTGTCGTCTTTCGGATGAGACGTTAAACCAAGGTCCCCGCTGCCCTCTCAGGTGGACATAAAAGATCCCATGACAGTGTCTTGAAGAAGAGCAGGGGAGTCCTCCCCGGTGTCCTGGGCCAATATTTATCCCTCAACCAACATCACTAAAAAACAGATGACCTGATCATTATCACATTGCTGTTTGTGGGATCTTGCTGTGCGCAAATTGGCTGCCGCGTCTCCTACATTAGAACAGTGACTATCAAAAGTACTTCATTGGTTGTAAAACGCTTTGGGACATTAAGATTTTGAAAGGTGCTATATAAATGCAAGTCTTTCATTGTTTTAAGACTGCAGGCAATAAGTGCAAAGTTTGTAAAGTAAAAGTAAAACATTACAAGACTGAAATATAAATCTTTTTGCCAAATGGCAGAAAGGACAAAACGAAAGTTTTAAAAATACACAGACCAGTTTCCAAACACATTTCTGAAACCATAGACCTGGGAATTAAAGAACAAGAGCCTGTGGTCCTTACACACCTCCAGAACTAATCAATCACACCCCTCCCCACAGAAAGTACCAGTTCACAGAGGCAAAAAAAACCCTCTCCACTCCCAACAGCCAACGTAGACCTGCGGTCACCCTTCAGCACTCTCTCAGCGGCCCAGTCTTCATCAATGACCTTCCCTTAATTATGAGGTCAGAAATGGGGATGTTCACTGATGATTGCACAGTGTTCAGTTCCATTCGCAACCCCTCAGGTAATGAAGCAGTCCATGCCCGCATGCAGCAAGACCTGGACAACATCCAGGCTTGGGCTCATAAGTGACAAGTAACATTCGCGCCAGACAAGTGCCAGGCAATGACCATCTCCGACAAGAGAGAATCTAACCACCTCCCCTTGACATTCAATGGCATTACCATCGCCGAATGCCACACCATCAACATCCTGGGGATCACCATTGACTAGAAACTTAACTGGACCAGCCACATAAATACTGTGGCTACAAGAGCAGGTCAGAGGCTGGGTATTCTGCAGCGAGTGACTCACCTCCTGACTCCCCAAAGCCTTTCCACCATCTACAAGGCACAGGTCAGGAGTGTGATGGAATACTCTCCACTTGCTTGGATGAGTGCAGCTCCAACAACACTCAAGAAGCTCGACACCATCCAGGACAAAGCAGCCTACTTGATTGGCACCCCATCCATCACCCTAAACATTCACTCCCTTTACCACCGGTGCTCTGTGGCTGCAGTGTGTACCATCCACAGGATGCACTGCAGCAACTTGCCAAGGCTTCTTCGACAGCACCTCCCAAACCCGCGACCTCTACCAACTAGAAGGACAAGGGCAGCAGGCACATGGGAACAACACCACCTGCATGTTCCCCTCCAAGTCACACACCATCCCGACTTGGAAATATATCACCGTTCCTTCATCGTCGCTGGGTCAAAATCCTGGAACTCCCTTCCTAACAGCACTGTGGGAGAACCTTCACCACACAGACTGCAGCGGTTCAAGAAGACAGCTCACCACCACCTTCTCAAGGGCAATTAGAGATGGGCAATAAATGCTGGCCTTGTCAGTGATGCCCACATCCGATGAACGAATAAATAAAAATTGTGACTCAGACTCCCATACTAGAAACAGATTGTGTGTTGTGCTAGAAGAATGTTCACTATGGTTTACACACGGTCACCCACTCAACCCTACCTTTCTTCTTGTGTACTGCTGTGACCATCATCACTACTGTGTCAGACTGCACATCACACAAGTCACACATAAACTGCCAATTACCCTCCCTTACTCATAGGGTCGCCAACCCTCCAGGATTGCCCTGGAGTCTCCAGGAATGAAAGATTAATGTCCAGGACACTGATGCGAGCAACACCCGGGAGAAAAATCATCAGGGCATTAAAAAAAGCGTTTTTTGTTTATTAGTTATAAAAATATCGGACATGGGGAATAAAGGTTGTTTGACTGACTGTGAAGAATCATCCAATTGGGTAACGAAGAGTCCATTCAATTTCTGATTGGCTTAGGAAGGCAGGGCACCACGAGGATGGACATGTTGGGCGACCAATGGCGGGTGTGCCAGGGCGGGGCGGTTGGAGCCAGGAGGTCATGTGATGAAATCTCCAGGAATATGTCCAACCAGAGTTGGCAACGCTACTTACCCATCTGCGCAAAACCCTTCTCCGAGGGCATGCACTGGTACTATCTCCATTGTCTAAGCTATACAGACAAAGACAGAGAAGATTTCTCAATGCTGCAGATATTCAGCCACAGTATGCACTGTTTTAAATGGAGAACAAAATGCTTACTGTGGCTGGATATTTGCAGCCAAACCATTCTTCCCTCCGTTTCACAGGTAACCAAACCAAGATATGAAACTGGTCTTTAGGAGAAATCTTGTATATGAATGTCAGTCATGACTGAGATACAAACTAAAATCTCCTAATTGACAGCTGGATTATTTATGCAATCTTGGCCTAATCCAGAAAAGGGGGTCTTTAACACTACCCAATGTCCTGTAAAGGAACGAGGACATATAGAAAAGGGCTTCCAGTAGAGATTACACAAGTGCAACGTGTCTAAGACTGACCTTTATTGGTTCCATTTAGCCATTCTTGTGCAGTCAGTGCTGGCTGTGCTCCCGCTGTCATGGGATAGATATCTTCCTGGTACGATTCAGACTGCAAGATATATGGGATACAGAGTGACCCTGTTGGCTGCATGGTGCATCACCATCTTTTACTCGCATAATAATTTCATAAACTTTTAGGCTTCTTTAGTATACCATATTTTTCAAGTCAAATTTTATCTATTACGGCCTCCCACCGTCCATAAACTTGAGCTCATCCAAACTCTGCTGTCCATATCCTAACTTGCACCAAGTCCCGTTCACCCATCACTCGCTGTGCTCACTGACCTGCAACTGGCTCCCGGTCCGGCAACGCCTCGATTTTAAAATTTTCATCCTTACGCTCGAATCTCTCCGTGGCCTCGCCCCTCCCTATCTCTGTAACCTCCTCCAGCTCTACATCCCTCCGTGATCTCTGCGCTTCTCCAATTTTAATCGCTCCACCATTGGGGGCCGTGCCTTCAGCTGCCTAGGCCCTAAGCTCTGGAATTCCCTCCCCCACCTCTCTACCTCTCTCTCCTCCTTTAAGACGCTCCTTAAAACCTACCTCTTTGATCAAGCTTTTCGTCACGTGTCCTAATATCTCTCAGCGTTAAATTTAATAGGATAAAGCTCCTGTGAAGAACTTTGGGACATTTTTCTACATTAAAGGCGCTATATAAATGTGAGTTGTTGCTGTATTTTAACAGAATAATTTTCTATGGCTGGCATTTTATTTGCTATCTTCAGATTTAAAGACCGTACCTGGTACCTGTAGGTTCTTCCCGAAACTAATTAAGTTAAACTCTCTGAAGATTTCAGTGGGGTTTTATTTTGAGACAATCCAGTTGGTAGACTGTGCCAATGGTCAGTGGTTAAATAGGAAGATGGTTAAACCAGGAAGATCCCACAGGCCTTTGTCTGATCTCAAGATTAGCTCGACGTATCTCCAAGAATGTCTACCAGCCAAATAGACAGATGCTCCACAGATGGGATTCTGAAAACTGCTACCAAAATGTTTCCAATATTTATAATGATGATGATCAGAACTGAAAATAAGCTCACCAGTATTCTGTTAAACAGCTGTCATTAACTTTGACCGCTGATATTTGATATTTTAAGTTTTTGATTATCTGCACTGAGAAGTTTACCATTTAAGATACATTTCCATTCTTTATTCTCGCTCTCAAAATGTATTAACTCATATTTTTCTGTATAAAACTGCATCTGCCAGATAGCTGCCCATGCTCCAAGACTGTTCCTAGCCTCCTGTGGTCTCCTGAATTCTTCCTGGCAGTTTGGTATTCCCCCCAGTTTAGGAGAAAGAGAGTCATCAAGGAGGGGGTGGGGCCACTCAAGAACGAGCAGGGTGAGATCACTGTGGCAGAGTTGCTAGGATGAATACTAAGGAGAGTGAAGGGGATCTTCGAAGGCTGGAGGATGAGGAATTCTAAGGGCATTGAATGCATGGCTGCCAATGGTTTGATAATTCAGAGAACAGTTTCACACACACACGATAGTTTAGTTTGTTTTTTAAAAAAAATAAACGTATGGCTCTTTTTCATTCTCTTACCCGTCGAGGTACAATCATCGAGACAGGCTCAATAAGGCTCTTGATTGTCACTAATTTGTAGAACCTGAAGACTTCGCAGGTTGAGACATCCAGGCCCCTCTTTGGCATTACACCTGCAAATTGAAAAAAACAACAAATTTATACCAGTGTATTTTTGCCTTTCCTGCTCAGCACCAAGGTCTTCTGCTACTTTTCCCCCTTTGGCCAAGATGGTCTGGGGGGCTTTAGACTCTTCCTAGGCCAGTTAGGAATTGGCCATCTGGTTATGCACTTCCATACATTGTTGTCACTAGGTATCACTCCGTAATATCGCCCATCTCTGCCCCTGCCTCAGCCCAGCTGCTGCTAAAACCCTCTTCCGTAACTTTGTTACCTCCTGACCAACTATTCCAATGCTCTCCTGGCTGAACTCCCACCTTCTACTCTCCGTAAACTTGAACTCATTCAAAACCCTGCTGCCCGTATCCTAACTCGCACCAAGTCCCTTTCACCCATCGCCCCCTGTGCTCACTGACCTACATTGGCTCTAGGTCCAGCAACACTTCAAATTTGAAATTCTCATCCTTGTTTTCAAATCCCTCCATGGCCTCGCCCCTCCCTATCTCTGTAACCTCCTCCAGCCCTACAACCCTCCGAAAACACTGCGTTCCTCCAATTCTGGCACCTTGTGCATCCCCAATTTTCATCGCTCCACCATTGGCAGCCGTGCCTTCAGATCTCCAGGCCCGAAGCTCTGGAATTCCCTCCCTTAATCTTTCTGCCTCTCTCTCCTCCTTAAAACCTACTTCTTTGACCAAGCGTTTTGTCACCTGTCCCAATATCTCCTTATGTGGCTCGGTGTCAAAATTTTGTCTGATAATCACTCATGAGAAGCTCTTTGTGACGTTTTACTATGTTAAAGGCACTGTATAAATGCAAGTTGTTGTTGTAAGTGTAGTTAGGGTGTTGGTACAAAAATACTACAAGAAAAAAAAATCACTCTTAAGCCATATGCTTCGAGAGATGTGGTTAATTTATCACCAAGTTGCGGGCAGACTTGTAACTACCAGTACCGCATCCTAGTATTTAACAGGGACAGTTCACACCTTTGGGAGAAGGGCGATGAAAAGCGGGGGGAGGGAGGAATTGCAATCACCGAGGTGTGGCATCAGTTTCACATGGCAAACAAGCAAGTTGTTCCCAAAACCCCAACTGGCTCAGGTCAGTAATACTGTTTGTTTCGGTCGTGTCACGCAGACGTTTGATACAATTTAAAAAGAAATTAAGCTTTCATGTGCAAATGCAACCATTCAAGGTTGTTGCATAAGGACGTCCAGCCTGATCAAACGCCATTCAGCCATCAGGTGCAGTCCATCCAGAGCCCATGTTTGAGTATTCTATCATAACATAACATATTTTAGGAAAGGTGTCAGAGCCTTAGAGAGAGTGCAGAGGAGATTTACCAGAATGGTGCCAGGGATGAGGGAATTCAGTTATGTGGAGTGACTGGAGAAGCTGGGGTTGGTCTCCTTAGAGCAGAGAAGGTTAAGGAGAGATTTAATTGAGATGTTCAAAATTATAAAGGGTTTTGATAGATTAGAGAGGGAGAAACTGTTCCCACTGGCAGGAGGGTTAGTCACCAGAGGACACAGATTTAATTGGCAAAAAAACAGTGGTGAGATGAGGAGAATTTGCTTTACGCAGTGAGTTGTTATGATCTGGAATGCACTGTCTGAAAGGGCGGTGGAAGCAGTTTCAATAGTAACTTTCAAAAGGGAATTGGATATACACTTAAAAGGGAAAAAACTTGCAGGGTTACAGGGAAAAAGCAGGGGAGTGGGACTAATTGGATAATTCAAAGAGCCGGCACAGGCACGATGGACCGAATGGCCTCCTTCTGTGCTGTATGATTCGATGACCCTCCCACCACCTGCTGATGCCCTACTTTAAGGAACACTAAATTCCTTCTCCTATTTCCACTGAATAAAAAATTAGGAAGTGTTGTTAATATCTCTATCATCGGCACTGCCTCTGCACTAAACATTGATAAATAATTTCATCTCAGGCAATAAATGCTGCATATTTTGTTTCAGGCTTTTAAAAACCATATAATAGGTTATTTTAACAATGAAAAAAGACGTCAGATCTCTATGGCCAAGTAAACATACCCATTCCTTTCTGAGGTAATGTAGAGCGGAAATCCATCAAGAAGTGCAGATAAGGCTTCTCAGAGCTTATTTCATAGTATCTGATGTTCCCTTCACCCTATGAATATACAAGAATGAAAGTAGGTAACAGGGTGCAATCACTGCAGCTAACTGTAATCTCAGACAGACAATAATAGTGCTACCACAATCATTCCTTTCAAGAAGGACGTACACATGCAAGTGATCAAGGCATTATCCTTAGATCAGTGATACCACTCTTGCATCCGAGTCGGAAGGTTGTGGGTTCAAGCCAAATTGCAACACTCAAGCACATAATTAAGGCTGACTTCATCTGAGGTGCCCTCTTTCAGATAGCACATTACACCAAGGGCCCCATCTGCCCTCTCAGGTGGACCTAAAAGATCCCATGGCACTATTTTGAAGAAGAACAGACGAGTTCTTCCTGCTGTCCTGGTCAATATTTATCTCTCAACTGACACCGCCAAAAAAAAATTATCTGGTCATTTATCTCATTGTATGTGGGAGCTTGCTGTGCGCAATTTGGTTGCCGTGTTTTCCTACATAACAACACTGACTGCACTTCAAAATCTGGTGGAGTAGGTCACCCACCTGTAGCAGAATCCCCTCTTCTCCCCCACCCCCTCGAGCCTATTCCGCCATTCAATTAGATCATGGCTGATCTGTATCTTAACTCCATTTACCCGCCTTGGTTCCATAACTCCCTAACTCCTTTACTTAACAAAAGTTTACCAATCTCAGGTTTGAGATTGTACATCTCCCAATTTCTCACTTCCATTGACTACAACGTTACCCCCATCATTTGTTTGATGAGCTCGTGTGACTAGGCCCAATGAATAGAAATTTGACCAAAACGGAAGGAATTAGCACTTTCAATGGATGGCAAATTATCTGCTGTCAATCTGAATGGAATTGATTTTAATAATCAACACACAAAGACCACGGGGGTCATTTTCACCTTCATCACCTCGGCAAATATCTGGTGGAACGGGTCACCCGTCTGTTGTAGAACCCCCTCTCTCGATGCCTCCCCCTCTCTCCTTCTCCTTCCCCCACCCCCCCACCGCACTCCCCTCCCGATTTCAATGGGATAACAATCCAGCAGGTCCTACAACAGGTGGGCAAACCGTTCTGCCACATTTTAAAAGGGGGCCCAGGCAGTAGAAGTTAATGAACCTCCCCCGTGTCTGTTTAACACTGAGCTTACCTCAAATTATCTTCAATAAATGAGACCACAGGACTTACCTTTCCTGCCAAGTACAGCATGTGAGTATCAGGGTCATAGAATGGAAAAAGCACACCCAAGGACCCATCCAAATCCTCCTCCCGTAAAGGCACAGATAGGTCTTCCTAAATTTTTTTTTATTTAAAAAAAAAGGATGTTCATTAATGCAACGGAACAAAAGTTAAACAACAGGTTTCTTGCAAAGTACAGGACATTGCCATATATTTTCATTTACTGCACAGATACCAGAGTAATGATGGTAATGCATCTGGAGGCTGGCAAATATGACACCCCCCCCTTCAAAAAAGACAAGAGATAGACCAGGAAATTATAGACCAGGTCATGTTTCTGGTAAATCACTAGAGTCTATAATATATGCACGAGTTAATCAGGACCATTTTGAAATGATGTGTTTGACCAACCGTACAGAATTCTTTGAAGCAGTAAGAGATAGGAAACAATAAAGGAAATGCAACATATGTGGATCTTCTAAAAGCAGTTGATAAGTTACCACGTACGAGTTAAGGGAAATTCTTTGCCACAGACTGTTGCTGAAGCAGAATAACTTTTTTTTTAAAAAACAGGAAATTAGATAGTTGCTTGAAAAAGAGGAAGTAAGGAAATGTGGCCAATTAGATATCGGTGGTTGGAGGGCAAGAAACAAAGGATATGGGTTAGAGGAAGTTTGTTGGACTGGAAACGGGATAAGTGGTGTTCCGTAAGGATGAGAGTCTGAACTTGGGAACTGAAGGAACATCATCAAAATTTGCTGATGACACTAAATGGAGGCGGTATGGTAAATTGTGATGACATAGATACACAGACAGGTGTGAAATGTAAGTGAAAGGAAGAATAGGGAAAGAAAATGCACCTTAAATGGTAAGGTTTTAAATGGGGTAGAGATGCAGATGAAACTTGATTTGCAGATACACAAGTCTTTAAAGGTGACAGCGCAAGTAGATAAGGACATAAAAATGCAAATGGTTTTGTATCGAGAGGCATTAGCATACAAAAGTAAGGAGGTAATGTTCAATTTGTAGAAGACTTTAGCTAGACCGCAGTTAGAGTTTATAACAATATATTTGTTCTTGGGATATAGGCGATTCTGTCAAAGCTGCATTTTTAGTGCCCATCCCTCGTTGTCTTGAAGGTAGTGGTCGGCCTTCTACTCGAACCACTGAACTCTTGGTGCTGATGGGGCTCCCACAATGGCTAGATAGGGACTGCCAGAATTTTGCAAATATACACTGCCATTCCTGCATTAAGTCAAGGTGGTGTGAGACGTGGAGGTGATGGTGTTCCCATGATCTTGCTGCTCTTGTCCTTCTTGTGTCAGCCGTGGCTCAGTGGGTAGCACTCTCACCTCTGAGTCAGAAGATTGTGGGTTCAAGTCCCATTTCAGCGACTTGAGCACAAAATCTAGGCTGACGCTCCCAGGGCAGCACCGAGAGAGTGCTGCACTGTAGAGGTGCCGTCTTTTGGATGAGATGTTAAACCGAGGCCCCTTCTACCCTCTCAGGTGGACGTAAAAGATCCCACGGCAATATTTCAAAGAAGAGCAGGGGAGTTCTGTTCAGTGTCCTGGCCAATATTTATCCCTCAACCAACATCACTAAAAAAAAAAATGATCTGGTCATTATCACATTGCTGTTTGTGGGATCTTGCTGTGCGCAAATTGGCTGCCGTATTTCCTACATTACAACAGTGACGGCACTTCAAAAGTACTTAATTGGCTGTAAAGTGCTTTAGGATGTCACAAGGTCATGAATGGCGTTATGTAAATATAGGTAGAGGTTGCAGGGCTGGGAGGTGCTGTTGCACTAAGCTTATATGAGATGCTGTAGTGTATCATGTAAACAGTATATACTGCAGCCACATCATACCGATGGTGGAGGGGGGTGGTAAGAGTACAGATTAAGCTACCTGCTCCATCCTGGATGGTATTGAGTGCTGTTGCTGTTGCACCCATCCAGGCAGGTGTTAAGTATTCCATCGCACTCCTGACTTGAGCTTTGTAGATGGTGGAGAGGTTTTGAGGGGTCGGGAGGTGAATCACTTGTCACAGATCACCGAGCCTCCACCCTGCTCTTGTAGCCACGCTGATATTGCCGGTCCTGTTAAGCTTCTGGTCAATGGTGATCTCCAAGATGTTGATGGTGGGGAGGCTCAGCGATGGTGGTGCCATTGAATCTCGGAGGTGGGGGGGGGGGGGGGGGGGGGGTGACGGTTGGACATTTTCTTATTGGAGATGGTTATTACCTGGCACCTGTGTGGCATGATGGTTGGCTGCCATTTGTCATGTCAAGCCAAGATGTTGCCCAGGTCCTCCTGTAGGCTGGTATAGGCTGCTTCACAATGGGAGGTGTTGTGGATAGGGCTGAGCATTGTGGAATTGTCAGCAAATAGCCCACCATTTTGCGGGAGGCAGGAGAAGAGATCATTGATGAAGTAACTGAAGATGGATGGGCCAAGGATACTTCCCTGAGGAACTCCTGCAGCAACGTCCTGGGGCTGCGATGATTGGCCTCCAACGATCGCAACTATCTTCCTTTGTGTCAAGTATGATTCCAGCCAAATTGTGGGCATTTCTTTCTAAGAAAGTTATAAATGAATGGAAGAGGTGTGGGGCAGATTCACTTGAGCTGTTACCAGGGATGAAAAGTTTTTCTGTTATAAAGATAGACTCGAGGAGTTACGGCTTTTTTCACTAGAACGGAGAATGTTAAGGCGTGTCCTGACTGAGATTATGAAGCTTTATGATAAGGTAAACAGGGCTAGATTGTTTCTGCTGGACAAAGAGAGGACATAAATTTAAGGTGATCACGAAAAGAAAATTAAAGGGAGGTTAGAAAAAGTAGGATACGGAATTCTCTGCCACAGACTGTTTCTGAAGCAGTTGCTTGAAAAAAAAGGAATAATAAAGGGCAAAAAGAGCAGGTGATCTAGTTTCATACTGTGGCCTCTAGGTGTCACTATAGCTCCACTGAATCCTCTGATACGCCATCAGCCAGCAACACTATGGGAGATTGGACAGCATAGCGTATCACTAAAACATACATTTTAAACATCTAAACTTCATATGGAAAAGCCTGCTGCCTACAACTTGCTTCCGTAATGTTGTAAGTGCAAGTAGAAAATCATTTTTTTTCCTTTTAGGAGTACGTTAAACCGAGGCTCCGTCTGCCCTCTCAAGGATCCCATGGCACTATTTCGAAGAAGAGCAGGCAAGTTCTGGGCCATATTTATCCCTCAGTCAACAGCACTAAAAAAAGACAGATTATCCGGTCATTATCACATTGCTGTTTGTGGGATCTTGCTCTGCGCAGATTGGCTGCCGTGTTTCCTACATCACAACGGTGACTACACTTCAAAAGTACTTCATTGGCTGTAAAGCACTTTGGGACGTCCGGAAGGGTGCTATATAAATGTAAGTTTTTCTTTCTTGAAGTGCACTGAGAGACCAACTTCCAGAAATTTGAGGAACCAGCGTTACAGCTCCCCCACTTTTAAATTTATTTAAATCAGATCTTTAACGCAGAAAAATGCAAAGTAATACATTTCGGTAGGAAGAACGAGGAGAGGCAATATAAACTAGAGGGCACATTCTAAAAGAGGTAAAGGAACAGAGAGATTTGGGGTATATGTGCAGAAATCATTGTAAATGGCAGGGCAGGTAGAGAAAGCAGTTTAAAAAGCATATGGGATCCTGGGCTTTATAAATAGAGGCATAGAGTACAAAAGCAAGGAATTCATGATGAACCTTCATAAAACACTGGTTCGGCCACAACTGGAGTATTGTGTCCAGTTCTGGGCACTTCAGGAAAGATGTGACAGCCTTAGAGAGGGTGCAGAAAAGATTTACTAGAATGATTCCAGGGGTGAGGGACTTTAGTTACATGGATAGACTGGAGAAGCTGGGATTATTCTCCTTGGAACAGAGAAGGTTGAGAGGAGATTTAATGGAGGTATTTAAAATCATGAAGGGTTTAGACAAAATAGATAGAGAGAAACTGTTCTCACTGGTGGAAGGGTCAAGAACCAGAGCACAGAGATTTAAGGTGATTGGCAAAAGAAGCAAAGGTGACATGAGGAAAAACATTTTTACACAGCGAGTGGTTATGATCCAGAATGCACTGCCCGAGGGGGTGGTGGAGGCAGATTCAATCGTGGCTTTCAAAAGGGAACTGGATAAGTACTTGAAAGGAAAAAATTTGCAGAGCTACAGGGAAAGGGCAGAAGAGTGGGACTAGCTGGATTGCTCGTGGATAGTGCCGGCACGGGCTTGATGGGCTGAATGGCCTCCTTCATTGCTGTAACCTTTCTATGATTCTATTCTAAATGCTTTCTACACCAGGACAACAGTTTAGGTCCCAGAAGTCCCTAAAACAGCACAGAACTTCAAGGCTATGATTCTCAGAAACAACAGCTAAAATTTTGCACCCAAAGTCAATGTCTCCTTTCACTTTTACCAATGGGAGATCAATTGAACCATTTAAATAACTGATGAATTACAACGCTCAGTCATATTCGTCTGTGTCATAAGGCTCCGTATCTGCCAAGTTGAAGATAGGACATTATGTTATTTGGGTTTGCCCACATCCTGACCTTTCACAGTCTCTCAGGAATAAGTGCAGCAACTTGCCAAGGCTTCTTTGACAGCACCTCCCAAACCCGTGACCTCTACCACCTAGAAGGACAAGAGCAGCAGGCTATTGGGAACACCACCACCTCCAAGTTTCCCTCCGCGTCACACACCATCCCGACTTGGAAATATATCACCGTTCCTTCATCGTCGCTGGGTCAAAATCCTGAAACTCCCGACCTAATAGCACTGTGGGAGAACGGACTGCAGCAGTTCAAGAAGGCGGCTCACCACCACCTTCTCAAGGGCAATTAGGGATGGGCAATAAATGCCGGCCTTGCCAGTGATGCCCACATTCCCAGAGTGAATTTTTTAAAAATCATACGAGGCAGAATGAGGTGCTGAACACAGCCTGACCCAAAGAAAGCAGGAAATCATTTTACAAATTCCTCTCACTCAAGATCGGTTATTTCTGCATTGTTGGAGGTGCCGTCTTCCAGATGAGGCGTTCCTTAAATCGTGGCATCATCTGGCAGCTCAGGTGGACAAAAAAGATCGCATGGCACTTGTGCAAAGAGCAAGAATTCTCCCGACTGCAACATTTCTCCCTCAAACAAATGTTACCAAAAAATAGATTAACTGATGATTTATCACATTTGCTGTTTGTGGGATCTTGCTATGCACAAATTGGCGGCCTTGTTTGCCTATATAACAACAGTGATTACACTTCAAAAGTAACTCGGATGTGAAACGCTTAAAGATGTTTTAATGACCTGATAGGCTGTTACATGAGTGCAAGTTAATTCTTTCTTTATATCATTGTTTAAGAATCATGTGCTTTAAACGTTTAATTAAGGTAATGTGAGAGACTGAATTTAGGACAATTCTGATATAGACAATAATTAATTAGCTGAGTGGCCTTTGATCATATTTGATGATTACCTTAATTGTTGGTTTAGATCAACTATAAATCCAAAATGAGCTACAGAAGTTTATTTAGGACCAATTCTGATCATCTGCATATGTCTTTCTTGTTAAGTGGGATTATTTGCCCTTGTGTGCGTCCAGGAAATTATATTGGAAGCATCACATCAAGTTACATATATTAATGAAGAAAGAGATTGGAAGGAGGAAAGAGATTGTGAGAGATAAAGTACAAGTATCCAAATAGAAATTTTGCAAGTCTGAACAGGGACTGGTTTCTAGTTTGTCTTGTTGCACATATTTTCCATTTTAATATTTATTTTTCCAATACTTTAGCTGCCTGCCTCCATAAACACAATCCTATCCTATGTAGAGAAGCTGGGATTGTTCTCCTTGCAGCGGAGAAGGTTAAGTGGAGATTTAATAGAGGTGTTCAAAATTATGAAGGGTTTTGATAGAGTAAATAAGGAGAAACTTTTTCCAGTGGCAGAAGGGTCGGTAACCAGAGGACACAGATTTAAGGTAATTGGCGAAAGAACCAGAGGCGACATGAGGAAAAAAATTTTTACGCAATGAGTTGTTATGATCTGGAATGTACTGCCGGATCTACCAAAGAGCCGGCATAGGCACGATGGACCAAATGGCCTCCTTCTGTGCTGTACAATTCTATGATTCTACCATTTTTTTTAATTGATTCTTTCCCATCTATTCCAGCTTTAGTCTTGCACCAGATGCACCTACAGGGAGAGAGTGTGCACTCCGTATCACACAGAGATTCTCCCTGTGGGGGTTTAGGTAAGTGGGATGTGTCTAATGGGATAGATTTTTCAAAGAGCCAGCACAGACATGATGGGCCGAAAGGCTTCCTTCTGTGCTGTATGACTCTCTGTGACTCTCACCTGGGATTCTACAAAACCAACTATCTCCATTTACCTGATCCCAGAGTGCAATTTGCCGATTGTTCCACTTGGAGTAGCCTGCAGACACCAACATTTTTAAGTTGCCCAGGTACAAAACTTTATTCGTCTTGTGGGACTTAGTGCTGGATTCCTGCAAACCATAAAAACACACTTAGTGAAGGGAGCAGTAGCCAGACATGAGCTCAACAGATGAAAGGTGCAGCAGGACAGTAATAAACCATCAGCACGTATATAACATTGTGCTGGTTTAAGTCTTTCACCTTACACTTTAATTACTACATAAAATCTGAAAAATAAAATGAGTCTTGTATACACACATACCATTTTTGTGGGGGACAGTTGTTTCCTACATTACAACAGTGACTACACTTCAAAAGTACTTCATTGGCTGTAAAGCGCTTTGGGACGTCCTGAGGTTGTGAAAGGCGCTATAGACAGGCTCTATTTCCAATTGATATGCTAGGAAAATCATACAATTATCAACCTTTCTTTATCCGTGGCACCAACAGTTTCTTGCTACAGAGCAATCCGGTTCCTTGTTCTCACCTGTAAAACCCCTCCTGTGTGACAGTCAATGATACGCATCTTCTTATCTTTGCAAGAAGTCGCTAAACGGCTGCCATCTGTGTTGAAGGACATGGAGAGGATTACATCTTTGTGACAGTCCAGGATCTTGACCGGATTCCGAATCAGCTGCTCTCCTGAATTCAGGTTCCAGATCATAATCTACAACAACAGAGAAAAGAAAAGTATGAACAGCTGGATTGCTTCCTTTGAGGGTTTATGGGTAGGTTCAGTTCTCAGAACACTCTGGAATAGCCAGCCCAGAAAACTCTGCTATCACTTCTCTCATTACACAAACATTCCCTCTATGGTTCAATCCAGAAAACACAGGCAAAATACAATAAACATTAGCTGGAACAAAAAATTATTAAATTAATACAGTCAGAGACAGGACAGATAGATAGACACGCTGGACAGATACAGGACAGACACAGATGCCAGACGGACAGGCACAGACGTACTTTTTTTTAAAGTAAGGACAGACAAATCTGAACTTAAAAAGTCCAAATAATTCATCCCCCCTCGACAAAAAAAAATTAAAAATAGAAACAGGTCCAAACACAGGTTGGTAATTCAATTTAGCTTTGATCTCTACTGCATGTCCATCTAATGGAGACTTGTAACTGGCAGAATACTTCTCTTTTGAGTGAAATCTCATGGAATGTATGAACTTCCAGAAATGACGGACATGGAAAGACCAGCTGGTCCATATAACTTGTCCCATTTAATCATGCTGCAACTAAGCAGCATCACCCTTAATGCTTCCCACCCACCACCAGCCATGTTTTAGACCGTTCCTAAAATAAACTCCCACTAAATCTGAAGCTGCCCCGCATGGCACTATAGAATCATACACAGCACAGAAAGAGGCCATTCAGCCCATCATGCCTGTGCCAGCTCTTTGAAACAGAGGCACCAGGAACATGAAATGTTTAAGGAAACTATATCCTTGGGTATATTGCAATCGTTGCTCAATCAGCAGAGCTAGTTTGGAGAGACTTTCTGCCTAAAGTAGGGCACTTCCAGCGGTAAGGTAGGTGTGAAGGGCTGTAGCAACATGGTGCAGGGTTCATGAGGGTTTAGATCTGGTTTAACTCACAAAATCAATGAAACACAAGTAACAAGGCATAAAATAATCATCATTTCCCATTGTACCGAAGCAAAATTATTACTGTGTAATTGTTAAGATAACTAAAATTATACACAAAGAAACAAAACCCATTAACATTTTTTTTTAAAAAAGAGATTTGTTTTACATTTCTAGGTTTTGAAATACAGCCTAGATTAGATAACAAGAACTATCTTTCTGAATGTTTTGGGAAATTGTGTCCTTACCCGATAATCATATCCAGCACTGAACAAAATATCTTTGGCAGTAGGGTGCCATTCTACAATTCCCACTCGTCGGGAGTGAGACTGAAGGTCCAGCTTTGAATTGGTTATGTTTTTTGAGATTCCATATTTAGGAATTTCCCATATTTTAACCTGAAAAAAAAATTAGAAAATTGCATTAAAATTAAATCATAAATCAGCTCGAGAGTTTGGCAATTTCCTTAGAGGCACGTCATAAGAAGTTACAAAGGTTTTCCTGATGGCCCAGTTATTATGTGCATATAGACTATTACTGACTCGTACAGACGAAGCCTCAGAATGGACCCTTGGTCTGTGCCGAGTTAGCTGATCTCGGCCATGGCAGCACTGGCTGCTCTGACTGGATTCAATCGTCTTAGTCATGCTGTCCAGTAACAATTTTGTAAAGGAGACAATTATGCTCTTTCCTTACTCTGCGGCAATTGTACCTAGCAGATAGATAGGCATTTCTAAATAAAATAAGATACTCATTGATTTCTATCTTCCAAAATACACATTACATAGAATATACAGCACAGAAACAGGCCATTTGGCCCAACTGGTCTACGCAGGTGTTTATGCTCCACATGAGCCTCCTCCCACCCTACTTCATCTCACCCTATCAACACAGCCTTCTATCCCTTTATCCCTCATGTACTTAATTGGGAAAGAGCAGGGGAGTGGGATTAATTGGGAGTGAGACTAATTCAGAGAGCCAACGCAGGCACGATGGGCTGAATGGCCTCCTTCCGTGCTGGATCATTCTATGATTCTATCTAAAATCCTTAAAACATAACATAATAGAGATTATCAGCATCCAGAAGAAGATCATCAAGCCTTGGTAATGCATTCATCCCTGATGGTTTTTACTCTTCCATTCAGGGACTGGGGGAGTATTTGGGCTGATTTAATAAACATATTGAACTGATTTAAAGAGTAGTTTGCTCCATACAAGCTTCTAGGATGGGGGTTAGTGTTGAATACATCTAAACATATAATATCTTGATCGGTCTATTTAAAAAGGAAAAATGAGGCCCAAGACCATTTTGAGTTGGACAATGAAACCATAGTTACGTGGCTTAGGTGCTGTCCACAGTGATATCATGGAGTGTTAATCAAATAACTGACAGCACCATTAATATTAGCAGCAAGGAGATTGCTGGATTGGTAATATTTTGAAAGCCCAATGTAACAACGTGCACATGAGAGAAGATATAGTGTATGTAATATACACTTGAATATAAATTACAAAATGAGCTTAGCTCCCCAGTGGCAACACAACAGTTCGAAGAACATGATTTGCACAGTATGGCTGCTGTACTTGCTTAGGCAAGTCACTACACTCCGAAAGTAATTCTGCGTGTTAAGCACTTTAAGATTTTTTAAATGGCATGATAAATGCAAGTACTTTTTTCTTTAAAAGGTTTGGTAAGGTATTATCTTAACGTGCAACACTGGGCTCAGTGCTAAAGATCCTGAAAAGCAAATAGGAATATATTTTTCTAAATCCTCAATTAATGACACCTATCAAAGAACATTATTGAAAATATATTTTTCTTTATTCATATCTATTATCTATATTGGCTAAATACTTATATATTTTTAAGTTATTCACAACAACAGCTTGTATTTATATAGCGTCTTTAACAGCAGAGTTTTGGATGAGCTCAAGTTTACAGAGGGTGGAAGGTGGGAGCCCAGCCAGGAGAGTATTGGAATAGTCGAGTCTAGAGGTAACAAGGACATAGATGAGGGTTTCAGCGGCAAATGAGCTGAGGCAGGGGAGGAGACGGGCGACGTAACAAGACGTTATAGCTAAAATTACACTTAATCCAATGCACTTTAATATTGTGTTATGTGTTTCTTGTGTGATGCTAATTCATTGCCTCAATTTGCTCCTAAAGCTAGTTGTACACTTATATAATCACCAGCACTTCATCCAGGTGTTATATAACACTAAATGCTCTTTCCAGACACACTCAAAGTTATAATTGTATTGCTAAGTGTTCTCCGCTGTACACTGTTCAAGTGTACATAATAGTAAAGATTAGTGCTACATTTCTGATTTTTTTTCCTGAGATCCCAGTGAAAGTAACTCTGGCTAAATGAAAATTTACATGCCCTCTGTTACACTTCACTAAAATCCTAGAGATAGCATTGAAACAACATGCTCTTTATATACAGTGTTGATAATTGTTTAATTTCACGTTTTGTGCTATCTATAAAATTTTAATTGTAGAAGTGTTTGACATTATAGCCATCAGTAAGTAACATAAACCCTATAATATGCAATTTCGCTTTTCGGAACTTAAGAAAATTAAATGGTCAAAGGCAACAAAAGACCACTCAGCCCATCAAGCCTATCCCTCTAATATTTTAGCTCACCCAACCTAGCATACAACTGCATCTTGAACTCCCCAATATCTTTGATTCCATCAACTTACCTGGTCGATCAGTGTATAAACATTTATCGACCTTTGAGTAAAGACATTTTGTTTTCAAATGTATTTCAAATTTATTTTTCACTTAACATTTTTAATGTTTTCTTGTTCTACTGGCCTGATTTAAGCTTAAAATAATATTCTGGGTTCACCTCATCTGTGCCATGTAACACTGTATATACCTCAATGAAGTTTCCCCTTAACCTTCTTAATAGACCGTAAGGCTTAAGCTGCTCTAATCTTTCCTCATAGCTCATCCTCTTTATACTTGGCATCATTCTTGTTACTCTTCTCTACACCTTTGCCACTACATGTAATGTCCCACATTCTAACCTGGATCCCTGTGGATTTCACTTTAGTGAGGCTTTCATGTAGAACTTTGTTAAGGGCCTTCTGGAAGTCCAAATAAACTAAATCAAAACGGCTTCCACTATCAATTTTACTGATTATCTTTCCCTGCCACGCAGAAATGGATGGATATAAGAGGAACCAAAGACTTACAGTGCTATCTTCAGAGCTGGAAGCAATGATGTAGTCGTCAAAGGGATTCCATTTGATGTCCAGCACATTTCCTTTGTGACCACAGACCTTTGGCTGAAGTGGGTCAATTTTTCCCGTCTATTAACAGAACAATATTCATGTTACAATCTTTGCCAGTCAAATCCCTGCAAAGTACAGAGGGAAAATAAACTGTCAAGTCAAACCACCTTAACAAGGCCACGTTGCGTCATCACCCAGGAACATGGACAAAGCAGCAGAAAATAATCGGTCATGAAACATTACGTGAAACTTGAAAACATTCAGCAGTAGTGTTTGGTATGGTGACTTGACCACAAACCCTACAAATCTCATCCTAAAATGCTTTTATTAAAACAAACACAATCCAATACAGGATCGATAATGACTCTCTCTAATACAAATTTATAGGGCTGAGTTCTATTCCTGTTGACGCTAAAATATATAATAATTTGGCGATTTCCTTCCATTTTTGGCGTTCACATCTGGGCAACGAGCTCCATTGGGACATATAAAAAAAGAACTTGCATTTATATAGTGCCTTTCACAACCTCAGGATGTCCCAAAATGCTTTACTGCCAATGAAGTACTTTTGAAGTGTTATCACTGTTGTAATGTAGCCAATTTGTGCACAGCAAGATCCCACAAACAGCAATGTGATTAAAAAAAACAGGTGATCTGGTCATTAAGTGGTGTTGGTTGAGGGATAAATATTAACCAGAACACCAGGGAGAACTCCCCCTGCTCTTCTTCCAAATAGTGTCATGGGATCTTTTACATCTACCCGAGGGGGCACTTGGGGCCTCGGTTTAACATCTCATCCAGACAATACCTCCGACAATGCACATTTCCCTCAGTATCGCACTGAAATGTCAGTCTAGATTTTGTGCTCATGTCACTGGAGTGGGACTTGAACCCACAGCCTTCCGACTCTGAGGCGAGAGTGCTACCACTGAGCCACGATTGACACCACTGGGGACATAATACCCTCACGCAATACCATTGCCAAATCCCCCAACATCAACATCCTGGGGGTCACCATTGACCAGAAACTAAACTGGACCAGCCACATAAATACTGTGGCTACACAGATCAGAAGCTGGGTATTCTGCGGCAAGTGACTCACCTCCTGACTCCACAAAGCCTTTCCACCATCTACAAGGCACAAGTCAGGAGTGTGATGGAATACTCTCCACTTGCCTGGATGAGTGCAGCTCCAACAACACTCAAGAAGCTTGACACCATTCAGGACAAAGCAGCCTGCTTGACTGGCACCCCATCCACCACCCTAAACATTCACTCCCTTCACCACTGGCGCACTGTGGCTGCAGTGTGTACCATCCACAGGATGCACTGCAGCAACTCGCCAAGGCTTCTTCGACAGCACCTCCCAAACCCGCGATCTGTACCACCTAGAAGGACAAGGGCAGCAGGCACATGGAACAACACCACCTGCATGTTCCCCTCCAAGTCACACACCATCCCGACTTGGAAATATATCATCGTTCCTTCATCGTCGCTGGGTCAAAATCCTGGAACTCCCTTCCTAACAGCACTGTGGGAGAACCGTCACCACACGGACTGCAGCGGTTCAAGAATGCGGCTCACCACCACCTTCTCAAGGGCAATTAGGGATGCCCACATCCCATGAACAAATAATTTTTAAAAATTCAGAAACCATTTTCTCTACGTTGCACAAAGCAGAGGAGCTAAATCACAAGACAGTTAAAAGAAAATTCACAAATTGCCCCCATTAAACCGGCCATGTGAGCTCATAGCAGTCAAGGTGCTCAGAGCCTTATTTTATTGTTAAAATTGCACCATACATCATTGTTAATTTGGATATCCCTTCTGCTATGTGTCCATAGTATTCGTCAATTCTGGTGCTGAAACATTTAGCAACCCCAACAAAAAAAAAATTACAGTGGTCAAATCCACCCTGGGACCAAAACATTAGCAACACCAGAGAGTGCAGCTAGTTTGTGGTGATGGTAAACTCAACTACCCTCACCCCTTCTCTGGTTTTCAGCTCTTGTTGATTGTATTGGAAGCCTCACATCATTGACGCTAACCTCCAGCGGTTTACACTTCCTTCTCCGTCCTTGCGCTGTTCATTTCACGATCCTTCAATCTGATTGCTTCAGGAGATACCCAGTTGCTTGCCCTGTTCACTCAGGTCCCAGATGCTCTGTATTGGGTGCTGCACCATTTCCCTCTCCCACTTCCAGCGCAAACTATCATAGAGATTAAACGGGCAATGACAAGTCTAACTAACGGCAGGCACCGTTCGTTGCCCTGCTACAGCAAATTCTGGGCCAATGACGACAGAGCTATTAGTACTTGGGACATTTTACTATGTTAAAGATGCTTTATAAATGGAAGAACCAGAGGGGGAGATGAGAATTTTTTTTTACGCAGCGAGTTGTTATGATCTGGAATGCGCTGCCTGAAAGGGCAGTGGAAGCAGATTCAATAGTAACTTTCAAAAGGGAACTGGATAAATACTTGAAGGGGGGAAAAAATTTGCAGGGCTGTGGGGAAAGAGCAGGGGGAAGTGGAACTAATTGGATAGCTCTTTCAAAGAGCCAGCACAGGCACGATGGGCCAAATGGCCTCCTGTGCTGTATGAGTCGAAGAAATGCAAGTTGTTGTAGTATAAAAAGGGCATGATCTATAAAAGTCATGGGGGGGGGGGGGTTGAAACTGGTCTGCGCCAGCATTGTGAAACTGATTGGTAGTGAATTAACTGTCTGTTGTGCACAGTGACCGATTTCTCCTTCCCCAGTGGTAAAGATTTGGTGTAAAACGGGCTGCCGACTCGCTATGAACCCACTTCACACTACTGCCGCAGACCAATTTCACCCTCCTCACATGTCGCAAGACATAAGGCGGCCTATCAAAGATTTAGACTGATCCACTTAACTGCAGACTGCAAGAAATATCCAGATTGGCATACACCTGCAGTAGTGGCAATCATACGGATGATTCATTTAGTTATGCCCACAAATCTACTCATCCAAAGGATTAGAGAAAATAAGTTTTATAAAGGCAAGATGGTATTGCCTTTTTTTTGTACTTAGGGTTGTCAACTCTGGACGTATTCCAGGAGGTACCATCACATGACCTCCTGACTCCAGCCGCCCCGCCCCCACACTCCCATCATTGGTCACCCGACATGTCCATACTCATGACGCACCACCTTCCCCCGGCCAATTGGAAAGCAAACAGACTCTTCGTTACCCAATTGGATGATTCTTGGCTGTCAGTCAAACAGCCTTTTTTCCCCATCTCCAACATTTTTTATTAGTAAATAAACAAAAGTGCATTTTATTTGATGCCCCTGTGATTTTTCTCCTGGATTGTTTGCAAGAGTGTCCTGGAGATTAGTCTTTAATTCCTGCAGGCTCCAGGACAATCCTGGATGATTAGGATCCCTATTTGTACATCATGGCCTATTGATCAAATTTCCATTTTGCGAATAGAAAGTTCATCTAAGGTAGGAAAGGTGATCACTGGGGCAAAATAGCAGAGGGTCAACACGGCAGTGAACAAAACAGCAATGTTTACTGGAAGCTCGAGTGTCAAGAGATCAGTCATTAATCAACTGTAAACATATATTTCATTTTCGAGCCAAAAGGTTAAAGTTTATACCTGACCGATGGGTATGACATAGAAAGCTCCACCTCCCGCACATTCAGTCACAACAGCAATGAACTTTGGATTCACAGAACAGAAATAGTTGTCTTGAACGCTCCTGGTGATGGGAACCCCATCGTAGCAATACTCCTTATTAGCGGGTTTGCCATAGACGTGACGGAATTTTGAGCTGCGATAAAGAGGCCGCCATGACATCTGGAAGAACAAAAATAAACTCATGTCACAAAACAAAATAACAATTTGCATTTATATAGCGTCTTTAATGTAGTAAGATGTCCCAAGGCACTTCATAGGACCATCATCAGGCAAAATTTGACACTGAGCCACATAAGGAGATATTAGGGCAGGTGACCACAAGCTTGGTCAAAGAGATAGGAAAGCAAGCAAGACAGAAAGAAAGCAAGAAAGCAAGAAAGAAAGAAAGCAAGAAAGCAAGAAAAGAAAGAAAGACTTTCCGTTATATCACACCTTTCACAGCCGCAGGATGTTCCAAAGCACTTTACAGCCAATGAAGTACTTTTTTGAAGCATGGTCAATCTTGTAATATAGGAAACGCAGCAGCCAATTTGCGCACAGCAAGCTCCCACAAACAGCAGTGTGATAATGACCAGATAATCCGTTTTAGTAGTGTCGGTTGAGGGATAAATGTTGGCCAGGACATGGGGGAGAGCTCCTCCGCTCTTCTTCGAAATAGTGCTATGGGACATTTTACGTCCACCTGAGAGGGTGTTGTTGGTTTTAACATCTCATCTGAAAGATGGCACCTCCAACAGTGCGGTGCTCTCTCAGTATTGCACTGGAATATCAGCCTGGATTTTGTGCTCAAGTCTCTGGAGTGGGACTTGCACCCACGACCTTCTGACTCAGAAGCGAGAGTGCTACCCACTCAGCCACAGCTGACACCTGCTTTTAAGTAGGTTTTAAGGAGCATCTTAAAAGGGGAGAGAGGTAGAGAAGTGGTAAGGTTTAGGGAAGGAATTTCAGTGCTTAGGGCCTAGATGGCTGAAGGCATGGTCGCCCCCATGGTGGAGCAAAGAAAATCAGGGACGCGCAAGATAGTTTTTCTTTGTGTATTTCGCTAAGTCCTCCAGATCACCTCCAGTCAGAAAGTTCTAACCCAGGAGGGTCAGTTAAGATAACCTGCCTCCATGTTTATGGTCAATGACACTCTCCCAGTGGCAGTATGGGTGCTCTAACAATTGGGATACAAAAGGAAAATAAAAGTCAGTCAGTCAGGATTCCTACTTTTTTATCCAATGACCCGACTGAAAAGCGTTTACATTTGCATATACAGTCAGCCCTCTTCAATCTGAAATTCTTTCACCCAGAACCCTTCTTTATTTGATCAGTGGTTGCAAAACAGTTTGTGTTAAAAAGTCGGATAGCCAGGTGAAGGGTAGAATACTAAAGCCAAGGGGGTGATTTTAAAACCCAAGAACGGGTGGGTTGGGGGCGGGTGGGAGTTGAAAATAGTTGTTCCTTTGGGTCACGACTGCAACCCGGCTTTATTTCCGGGTTTAACTTGGGTGAGTAAAAGCACAGGCTTCCCACTAGGAATGCAAAGTCCGAAAATGTTGCGGTTGCGACCCAAAAAAACAACTATTTTCAACTCCGACCTGCCCCCAACCCACCCGTTCTTGGGGGTTAAAATCAACCCCCCAGTCTTCAGTTGCTTCCAAGCCTTTATTCTCAGATTCCATTCCACACCGTCCAGCCCCTAGATAAGCTCCCTCCTATAAATGGCTACAAGCGAGTCCCCAATTGATACTCACCACCTGAATACAATTAACACTCATTGATGGATACAATTAACATGAGGCAATGCATTTTGCACTCGACAAACAAAAGGCTTTGTACTTCCAACTGATGCGAAGAAGAAAAATGGGTTTTAGCACATACTTTTGTGAAAAACAACACAGTAAATTCAAGTGAAAGATAACTCTGACAGCTGAACAAAAGTGTTTTGATGTAAATAAATTGGTCCAGTTTGAAATTATAACATTTCTACACTACATCTTTTCATTTAAATTGTACCGAGGCCAGGACATTGGGATTTTTATACAGGAAATTAGATTGGCATTATTTTAATGTCGGCACTGATGCATTAAATAAACAGTCTACTGCTGGGGTTATATCAGAAAATCCAGGCTTTAATGTTTCAAAAGAAGGATAGCCTGATCCGATGTAGAATTCCAATGGCTTGAGCCCGGTGTAATAAACAACTCCTCAGGAAAATTGTTCCCCACTTCCTATTACCCAAGATGATCGAAATGGTTCATATTAGTCACCTGTTGGGAACGAGTTTGGGTTTTCTTCAAAAGAAACTTCCCTGCGGTGACAGGGTTACTTTTCTTCTTGAGGCATCAAAAGCCAAGTATAACACGGAAACATAGGAACAGGAGAAGGCCAATCAGCCCCTCGAGCCTGTTCCACCATTCAATTAGATTGTGGCCTCAACTCCCTTGGTTCCATATCCCTTGACATGCTTACCTAACAAAAATCTATCAATATTGGCCTTGAAAATTTCAGTTCAGCCTGCACCCACCATCTTTTGGAGGAGGGCGTTCTAGGTTTTCACTACCCTTTGTGTGGGTAAAGTGCTTCCCGATTTCACTACTGAATGGCCTGGCTCTAAGTTTAAGGTTATGCCCCCTTGTTCTGGATTCCCCCACCAGAGGAAATAGTTTCTCTCTTATCTATCCTATTAATTTTAAAATACCTTGACTAGATCACCCCTCAATCTCAAGGGAAATACAAGCCTAGTTTGTGCAACCTATCCTCATAATTTAACCCTTTAAGCCCTGGTATCATTCTGGTGAATCTGTGTATCCCCTTTAAAGGACAGTATATATATCTTTCCTGAGGTATGGTGTCCAAATGGGGTCTGACCAAGGCTCTGTACAGGCATCACTTCCTCACTTTTGAATTCCAATCACTTTGCGATAAAAGCCAACACTCCATTAGCCTTTTAGATTAATTTTTGTACCTTTGCACTAGCTTTTAGTGATTTGTGTAGACGGACACCTAAATCCCTTTGCTTCTCAACAGTTCCCAGTCTCTCACCGTTAAGAAAATATTCCAATTTGTCTTGCTTAGATCCAAAGTGGATGACCTCACACTTCCCTACATCGAACTCCATCTACCATAGTTTTACCCACTTCCTTGGTCTGCCCATGTCCCTTTGTAGCTTCCTCCGCGCATCCACACAATTTACTGTGCCTCCTAACTTAGTGTCATCTGCAAACTTGGGATAGACAACAAACATTCCTTCATCCAAGTCATTAATATATCTGGTGAAAAGCTGAGGCCCCAGTAGAGATCCCTGGGGAACGCCACTTGTCACATCCTGCCAACTAGAAAACATTCCCTTCATCCCGACTCTCTGTCTCCTACTGCCTTGTTTGCATACCATTCAATAATGCTGTTCAGCTCAAACATTTCCATGAAGGGATGATTATATGCTATCAAATTATCAAAAATTTCATTTTCTTTATCCTGGTTGAATTGGTGCACAACATGACAGTCAACTGATCTTTGAGGTTTTTTCCTTCCGTGCACTGGCTCATCCTAGTGTCGTTTACAACCTCAGGACATCCCAAAGTACTTCACAGGCAATGAAGTACTTCTACAGTGCATTCAATGTTGTAATGTAGGGAAACACGACAGCCAATTTATGCACAACAAGGTCCCACAAACAGCAATGTGATAATGACCAGATAATCATTTTAATGATGTTGGTTGAAGGATAAATATTGGCCAAGACACCAGGGATAACCCCCCGCTCTTCTTCGAAATAGATGGGATCTTTTACATCCCTCTGAGAGGACAGACGGGGCCCTTGGTTTAACGTCTCATCCGAAAGATGACACCTCCAACAGTGCAGCACTCCCCTCAGTACTGCACTGGGAGTGTCAGCCTAGATTTTGTGCTCAAATCCCTGGAGTGGGGCTCGAGTCCACGACCTTCTGACTGAGAGTGCTACCCACTGAGCCACGGCTGACACAGCAGAAAACAAAAGTACCTCCCAAACATGCCAGTTTGAATATTGCTGCAGCCAACAAAATATCCAAGATAGTGCTTGAAATGTTCCAAAGGCATCACTCTTCCACAAAGAAAAAATCTTGATACATTGTAGTATGACACTCCACCTGTTGGTAATTTCACTTGTACTCATGCCAACTTTTGATATTATCTAAAGGAGGAATTTCACCCCCTTATCACTAAACAGATAAAGATTTTTTTTTAAATCCAAAAAAACGAGTTCTGAGCTGATACTGATCTCACTTTATCAAATTCTTGTGTCTATTTTTAATGCAATATACTGTATACAAACAAAAAAAATTGCAGCACTTAAAGAAGTAAGTCTGTCTTATTTTTAAATAAAGGCACATTGCACCCTTATACTGCCACAGGGTATTTAAAATGATTTTTAAAGGAGGTGGAAGGGCAAAAGCATCTATTTTCAGTACACCAACCCACCCCCCCCATCTGATACTATTAAAAATAAATAAGTAATATATCCCCTATTCGGTATTATAGAAAGAACTTGCATTTATATAGCTCATTTTACATCTTCAGGACGTCCCAAAGCACTTTACAGCCTATTAAGTACTTTTGAAGTGTAGTCACAGTTGTATTGTAAGGAAACGCAGCAGTCAATTTGTGCACAGCAAGGTCCCACAAACAGCACTGTGATAATGACCAGATCATCTGATTTTTGGCCAAGGACACTGGGGAGAACTCCACTGCTCTTCTTCAAAATAGTGCCATGGGATCTTTTACGTCCACCCGAGAGGGCAGACGGGACCTCGGTTTAACTTCGGGTCCGAAAGACGGCAGCTCCGACAGTGCAGCACTCCCTCAGTACTGCACTGGGAGTGTCAGCCTGGATTATGTGCTCAAAGGACTAATTTTAACTATTGTCAGGGGCACAAAATGGGTGGTAGTAGATTGGACGCCCATTAGACAAACCGCCTAATTTTCTTTCAAAGGAAAATCAGCGGGGCATCTACCAGACAGCCAATCCACTATTGCCCATTTTCGTGCCACCACCAAAACAAAAACAAGTTGCATTTATATAGCGCCTTTAATGTAGTAAAACGTTCCCAAAGCGCTTCACAGGAGCGATTATCAGACAAAATTTGACACCGAGCCACATAAAGAGATGTTAGGGCAGGTGACCAAAAGCCTGGTCAAAGAGATAACATTTAAGTTAACATCAAGTCTCTGGAGTGGAGCTTGAACTCACGACCTTCTGACTCAGAGGCAAGAGCGCTACCCACTGAGCCAAGGCTGACACTCTTGAACTCTCTGCTTTAATTACTCGTTATTCCTTCCACGGGGCGCTGCCATGTTGAGTCCCCACTCGGTGCCAGCTTTCTCTAGCTTGGGGGCACTTCAAATCAAGCTCCAACAAATGAAGGGTGCTGCCCTGGGATGTATTGCAGCAGCCCCTGTAACATCTTCAGAGCGGAAAACACCAAAGGATGGATCTCCATGGGGAAGTGAATAATTAATGCGGATATCATCTTACCAGGTAGGAAATATATATTTTTAAATAGTACAGCAGAGGTGTTGCAAGCACATAGTGCCATAGAGTGGGAGGATGTAGATTCAATTCCCCTGCTGATCGATACTCAGTGGCGGAAATTCTGCAGAGAAAGAATCATTATATGATGCAATGAATAATGGGAACAAAGACTGAGTAGTTTACAACTGTCATCTGAATCCTGGAGGTACAATTACTGCCTGGAAACCACTCCCAGGGTGGAAGAATGCACTAGTTGTAAATTCATTTTGAATAATATAAACTATGGACAATATTCATTTGATGTAATTATGGAGTCATAGAATCATACAGCACAGGAGGAGGCTATTTGTCCCATCATGTCTGTGCCGGCTCTTTGAAAGAGCTATCCAATTAGTCCCACTCCCCCACTCTATCCCCATAGCCCTGCAAAGTTTTCCTTTTCAAGTATACAATCCAATTCTCTTTTGAAAATTACCATTGAATCTGCTTCCACCACCCTTTCAGGCAGTGCGTTACAGAGTCACAGTGAATAACTGATTTTCACTTCTACTATTTAAAAAAAAACTTCCAAATGATTCCACATTTGGTGATTTTTTAAAAACTGAATTCAAATATAGCCTCAATGTACAAGCCAGCTTGGCTCGGTTAGTAGCACTCTGGCTCGAGTCAGAACGTCGGGAAATGAATTCCTGCTACGGATTTGAGTGCATAATCCATGCCTGCAGGTCAATGCAGTGCTGAGAGACTGGTGTACCGTCAGAGGTGCCATCTGTCATATGAGACATTAACCCAAAGTCAATTTGCTTGGGTGAATGTAAAAGATCCCATGGCAGGCAGTTCTCCTGGTGTCCTCCTAGCCAACACTGCTCCCTCAACCAACATCACCAAAACAGATCATCTGGGCGTTCATTCAGTTGTTGTTTTTGGGACCTTGCTGTGCGCAAATTGGCTGCCGCATTTGCCTATATAACGATGACTGCACTTGAAGGAAATAATACATTGATTGTGAAGCACTTTGGGGCATCCTCAAAACATGATAAGGTGCTAGATCAATATTACTTTTTTCTTTAGTCCCTATAACACTGCCAACATCAATTAAATACGAGACTACAAATTGTCTCACTTGATTAACCAACAATGAAGCTATAATTTATAATATTATAAAGTTGAAACAACTTGCATTTATATAGCAGCTTTAACATAGTAAAACATTCCAAGGCACTTCACAGGATTATCAGACAAAATTGAATACCGAGCCACAGAGAGATAATAGGACAGGTGACCAGATGGTTGGTCAAAGAGGTAGGTTTTAAGGAGCATCATAAAGGAGGAGAGAGAGATTAAGGGAGAGAATTCCAGAGTTTAGGGCCTAGGCAGCTGAAAGCACAGCCACCAATGGTGTGATGATGAAAATCGGGGATGCGCAAGAGGCAAGAATTGGAGGTGCGCAGAGATCTCGGAGGGTTGTAGGGCTGGAGGAGGTCACAGAGCTAGGGAGGGGGCGAGGCCACGGAGGGATTTGAATACAAGGATGAGAATTTTAAAATCAAGTTGCCGCCGGACCGGGAGCCAATGTAGGTCAGCGAGCACAGGGGTGATGGGAGAACAGGACTTAAATACAAGACTACAAATTGTCTCACTTGAATAACCAATAATGAAGCTATACTTTATAATAATATAAAGTTAAAACCACAATGTAATTTTATAAATATAAAATAGAAGCTTAGAAAATCTACACGACATATCAGGTACTTGCTACAGTTGCTTTGCGGACAAGCATAGTAACTGTGGCTGTCATGATCATTTTGAGTGGGATCAGAATTTGTTATAGTGAAATTTGATTGCTGAAAACAAGCAACTAATTCATGTTCCATCGTTCTAATGACATGCCTTTTATATCTTTTTTCACTCTTGAGTGTGCTCTGATTTGGAACTCTGTGACTGGACACAGGGTCATTGTTGAAACCCTAAATAACTTGCCAATGGCAGCAACCTTCTGATCACAAACAAGCTATTGTTTACATGCATTTGCACTAAGCTTTTGGGAGAAGCTGCAAATGGTAAAAGAAGACTTGCATTTCTACAGCGCCATTCACGACCTCAGGACGTCCCAAAGCACTTTACAGCCAATTTGCGCACAGTAAGGTCCCATAAACAGCAATGTGATAATGATCAGATCATCTGTTTCACTGATGTTGGTTGAGGGATAAAAATTGGCCAGGACACCGAGGAGAACTCTCCTGCTTTTGTTCGAAATAGTGCCGTGGGATATTTTACATCCCCGAGAGGGCGGACTGGGCCTCAGTTTAACGTCTCATCCGAAAGACGGCACCTCTGATAGTGCAGCACTCCCTCAGTACTGCACTGGAGAGTCAGCCTACGCTTTTGGGGAAAGATAGTCTTCAGTGTGTTCATAACAACTCTGAGGGATATCAACAGTAATCCTAATCTCTATACGTTGCTGTTATATACAGTACTCACTGTACCACACGGACTGCAGCGGTTCAAGAAGGCAGCTCACCACCACCTTCTCGAGGGCAATTAGAGATGGGCAATAAATGCTAGCCTCGCCAGCGATGCCCACATCCCATGAATGAATAAATTTTAAAAACTAATTCTAGATGAATTATCACAATATGCACCCAGTTATATTCAGTCTGTGTCAGAGCTGCCACTATGAACTTAAAAGAATCACAGAGCAATTTTTTCCTGTTTGTATATTAGACACCATGATTAATACCTGATTGGGTGCTGGCTGTGGCTCAATGGGTAGCACTCTCGCCTCTGAGCCAGGAGGTTGTGGGTTCAAACCCCACTCCAGAAACTTGAGCACAAAACCTAGGCTGACACTCCCAGTGCTGTACTGAGGGAGTACTGCATTGTCGGAGGTGCCGTCTTTCAGATGAGACGTTAAACCGAGGCCCCATCTGCTCCCTCAGGTGGACATAAAAGATCCCATGGCACTATTGTAGAAGAGCAGGGGAGTTCTCCCCGGCCAAATTTATCTCTCAACCAACATCACAGATTATTTGGTGCTGTTTGTGGGATTTTACTGTGAGCAAATTGACTGCCATGTTTCTTACATAACAACAGTGACTATACTTCAAAAAGGACTTCTTTGGCTGTAAAGCGCTTTGGGTCGTCATGAGGTTGTGAAAGACGCTATATAAATGCAAGTCTTTCTTTCTTTTCTTTCCCTAGACACAGGACTGACCAGCTGGAGTTCTTCAGCTTTGCCACAAGCAGTCTGAGAATCTCCCTCTCGAAGTGGGTTTCACCCTCCCTCCCCCACCAACAACACATCATTGGCGGCCGTGCCTTCAGCTGCCTAGGCCCTAAGCTCTGGAATTCCCTCCCATAACCTCTCCGCCTCTCTCCCCTCCTTTAAGACGCTCCTTAAAACCTACCTCTTTGACCTTTTGGTCGCCTGAACTAATATCTCCTTATGTGGCTCAGTGTCAAATTTTGCCTGATGATCGCTCCTGTGAAGCGCCTTGGGATGTTTTACAACATCAAATTCGCTATATAAATGCAAGTTTTTGTTGTTAGTATATGCTGCAGATCCATTAGCAAGACAAAAAAGCTTTTTTTCCCCCCCGCTAAGGAATGCGTTTGACCTAAATCACACGTCATTCACTGACCATGGACTATTTGCTGTCTGTTTTGAAATGATGCAATAGAATTGAGCAGAAAAAAATACATACATTCTTTATTAAAAGGGCTTGGCCTCATGAAAATTTTTTTTGGCAAACCTCTTATTGTCCGGGAAAGGAGAACAGTCAAGAGCCTTGTGCTAGTCTTATCATAATCATGTCACACACGACGACACAATGATGCATTTTGATGAGACTGGCATCACTCCATTGTTTGTGAGTGAAAGTGTTTGCCAAAATAGTGCCTTTTTAAGAGTTAAAAAAATACGTTTCATCTAGAAGCCAGACAAAAGGCATGTTGTGTTAAGGTCGGGGGGGGGGGGTGGCGGAGAGAGAGAGAAAGAGTTGAGAGAGAGAGAAAGAAAAAGATAAAGGGAAAGAGAGAGAAAGAGAAAGAGAAAGAGAAAGAGGGAGAGAGAAAGAAAAAGATAGAGGGAAAGAGAGAGAGGGAGAGAGAAAGAAAAAGATAGAGGGAAAGAGAGAGAAGGAGAAAGAGAAAGAGGGAGAGATAAAGAAATAGAGGGAAAGAGAGAGAAAGAGAAAGAGAAAGAGGGAGAGAGAAAGAAAAAAAGTCCATTAGCCACTGAACCATTTTATTTTACTGATTTGTTTTAACGCTGCAGAACAAAATAACTGGTGTCCTCTTGTACATCCAACCCATTCTTTCGCCCCACCATTGGCGGCAATGCTTTCAGTCACCAGGGCCCCATGTTAGAATCATAGAAAGGTTACAGCACGGAAGGAAGCCATTCGGCCCATCAAATCCGCGCCGGCCCTATGCAAAAGCAATCTAGCTGGTCCCACTCACCCGCCCTATCCCTGCAATTTTTTTTCCTTTTAAGTACTTATCCAGTTCCCTTTTGTTGAAGGCCATGATTGAATCTGCCTCCACCACCACCTCGGGCAGTGCATTCCAGCAATGCCTCCTTCCTCGTTGGGCTGGAAACGTACTGGTTAAGTTATCCTGAACGCATTTCATAAATTCCTCCCCCTCTTTGTCCCTTATATTATTATTACTATCCCAGTCTGTATTAGGATAGTTGAAGTCCCCAGTTATCAATACTCTATAGCTTTTGCACCTCTCTGTAATTTCCCTGCAAGTTTGCTCACCTATATCCTTCCCACTAGTTGGTGGCCTATAGAATACACCCAGTAGTGTAATGGCACCTCTTTTATTTCTTAACTCTAACCAAATAGATTCTTGTCCTTGACCCCTCCAGGACATCCTCTCTGTCCAGGACTGCAATATCCTCCTTAATCTCCTGACATTGTCTTTGGCAGAAATGCTGGCTAGTGTTCTAGCTACTTGTAAATTAGATAAACAAGTTTGAAACTAGTAAAAGTTTAATTAAGGCACGCAGCTCTTTTACATTTTGGCTAACATACGGCTCGCGTGGAGCATCCACACTCTCATAGACCAGTTGGGCCGAATGGCCTGTTTCTGTGCTGTAGACTCTGTGTAAAATCATGATGGTGGGGGTCGCATGTCAAATATACCGCTGGTGTGAGATAAATAAATGTAGCCATAGGATCTGAGGGGGGCTGTCGGGAGAAGACTTGAGCCCCAAGGCACAGCTAGGATTTTGCCATGGTCTAGCTTTGCAAGTGGATTCATGGAACATGCTTTGTTCCAGTCCTACTCTGGTCCCCTCCCTGATACCTCTTGTGGGACCATGCTGTAACAATTAATAAAGTGGTGGGGTGGGGAGAGAAGGTTAGTCCAATTTCTTATAAATATTAACTCAATGCAATGATAAATAATAAACCCTACAAAACACCATATGTTGGCACATATAATACTATTTGAACCCGATTAATATAAACTCGTATTCCTCTCAAAGTCAGTTCACTTTATTAGATTGCTTTGCTGTATTTGAATGACTAACCCCTTCACCATCCTGCTTCTGCGCATTTTCATAAAAGCTCATGTTACAGTATTATGCTCTTACAAAAAAAAAATTAATTAGTTTATTACTTGACTTAACCTTCTTTACTTTTATTAAATTTGCTTTTGACTTGCACCTGTTCTATACACGTTTCATTGGCTGGCTGACAAAGAGAGGAAATTTTGCAGCTTTCTGTAAGTCTATAACGATTTACGTTGGTGGTAGGGGATAGAGACCGATCCATGTGTGTCAACCATGGTTCAGTGGTTGCACTCTCACCCGAGTCAGAAGGTTGTGCACTATCGGACGTGGCATCTCTCAGTTGAGACGTTAAACCGAGAGGACGTTTGCCCTCTCAGGTGGACGTGAAAGATCCCATGGCCACTATTTCGAAGAAGAGTAGGAGTGTTCTCCCCGGTGTCCTGGCCAATATTCATCCCTCAACCATCATTGAAAACAGATTATCTGGTCATTATCACATTGTTGTTTGTGGGACCATGCTGTGCGCAATTTGGCTATACTTTCAAGGGGAAAGGAACTAAATGGATTACTCTTTCCAAGAGCCGGCACAGGCACAAAGGGCCGAATGGCCTCCTCCCGTGTTGTACCTACTATGATACTTCAAATGTACTTCATTGGCTGTAAAGCATTTTGGGACATCCTGAGGTTGTGAAAGGTGCTATATAAATGCAAGTCTTTTTTTTTACTTGCAGGACCAGTTCTGGTAACATAATTTGGTAGCCAATTAAAGCAGCACAAGACATCGGCAGCATTCCTAGCTGAAGAAGTGATGTTCCCTTTTATGTCAGAGAACCATTTCTGAGAAGAAATAGTTCTGCCATATCAGGAACTGGTCTTCACCTGCCTACTGCACTTGAGATTACTCTGGCCAAAAACTTTTGTCATTGAAACCCAAAATGTGTTATTCCTTTGATCACCTCTCCTAACTGTACTACCAATGCTTGCCATCTGTTACCACCAACCCCCACCCCCTTTGTTAAGCAACTTGGACATTCACTATGTTAAAGGCGCTATACAAATGCAAGTTGTTACGGGTAGAAGCAGATGGCAGTGGAAATGGGTGGTCTTGGCGATGGAAAGGAAATGGGGTTTGAAGCTCAGCTTGGGATAAATAGGAGCCTGCGATTGTGCACTGTCTGGCACAGCAAGCTCCCACAAACAGCAACGTGATGACTGACCAGATAAAAGGTGTTTTTACGATGCCAGTTTCCTAGTGCTCCTGTCTAAAAGGGAGCAAAGTCCATGCAAGGCTTTAGGTCACACTAGGCTATGTTGATCAGTGCATGGACCTAACTGCTATACACAGTGGAAACATGAGGGACAAACCCTATATTGGCATCACTGCGACAGGCTCCATTAACCTGACAACACATTTGTACATCCACGTTTTTGTGGGTTTACGAAGCTCCTAAGTGGCCAATCACCAGGGCAGTTATACTATGCACTGAAGGGAGAATAGTACATCTGCACGCCTACAATCAAGAAGCACCATAAAGGATTAGCCTCAGATTTTGAAAGTCGCAACCTTTAGCATTTTTGCAACAAAATAGCATTAGCTCTGGCAGTCAGACGATTATTTGTCATTTAAATTTGTAATTGGATCGGTTTAATTTTTTTTAAAACTCACTCAGCCAGAAGGAGACTATGTAAAATGAAGAACGTGACATCTGTCACAAAATTGCACTAAATACATAAAGGAAGATGGCTTTTCTGACGACCAAAATAAATGATCAAATTAATCTTGCTCCTTTTAACCCTGAGAGGCAATTTGCACATCAAACACATTTACTTTAATTATCACATATCAAATATAATCAGTTCTCACTTTTGGTTTCTAACATTTAAGTACTACCTGTCAGCTTTACAGTGCATCTGATTTAATCAAAATGAACCAACTATTATTAAGGAAATAGATGGACTAAAATCTGACAAAAAATATTTTAATGGCATGAATTTATTTTTGAAAACTCTGAAGGACTTGGTGTCGTTTCGCTCTTAATCCTCTGGAATTCTGGTGCAAGTTGCAATATGACACAAGTCCTTTAGAATTAGTGCAGGAATATTTCCCGGAATATGTGCGTGGAAATTCTCTAATGGTATTGCACTGGAGAAAAAAAATAGCATGCGGCTGACACTGCGGCTCCCCCAACAAAGCAAATTCCTGATCGTAGCCAGGACATCATAAGAGGAAAATTCCAAGTGCAGAAGAGATACTTGAGCACAGAGGGAGAGGGAAGTGAAACATAGCAAATCAAATTTTACATCAATCTTTTGCACATATCCCAGCAGGCACTATTGGTCAACCATGGCTCAATTGGTAGCACTCTTGCTTCTGAGTCAGAAGGTCGTGGGTTCAAGTCCCACTCCAGAGATTTGAGCACAAAATCTAGGTTGACACTTCCAGTGCCAGTACTGAGGGAGTGCTGCACTGGCGGAGGTGCCGTCTTTTGGATGACACGTTGAACTGAGGCCCCGTCTGCCATCTCAGGCGGATGTAAAAGATCCCACTGCCACTATTTCGAAGAAGAGCAGGGGAGTTTGACCGGTGTCCTGACCAATATTTATCCCTCAACCAACATCACTAAAAACAGATGATCTGGTCATTATCATATTGCTGTTTGTGGGATCTTGTTGTGCACTGTTGTAATGTAGTGTTTCCTACATTACAACAGTGCCTACACGTCAAAAAAGTACTTCATTGGCTGCAAAGCGCTTTGGGACGTCCTGAGGTCGTGCAAGGCGCTATACAAATGCAAGTCTTTCTTTCGTTTTACAGTTAAGAAAGCAACTCACCTGCGCTCCCTCTCGTCAAGAGAATGCTGACAGGAAGGAGTTAGACTCAAGGGGAAGTTATTAGGGGAGAACTAAAACTGGGAGAAAGAATTTTTTTAAATTAAAAACAGCAATCTGGATCAGTGTTCAAGAATTAAAAAGTGACACACTGAAATTTTTAATATACATCCAATACATAAATTTACAAATTGTTTAAGTAACCAAACATTGTATATCTAAACAGAACCAGCACCAGGAGGGGCAAAAGTGACGTCAGATTTGCAAACTATGCAGATGTTAAACACCGGAATGCTGAACACAAGTAGATTAACTCTGGTATAATCCCAGGAAAGCCATTATGTGGTAGAGTTTCTGCTGGTTTTGCACCCAGATTCCAGCACAAATCGTCCAAACCAGCTCAAAAGGTTGGGGAATTTTGAAACTTAAGTGGGTTACGCCCAAAACCACTTACTTTAGGGTTTGCCACAATCTTTTTCAATGGTTTAAGATTCAACTTGCCCAAATCAGACCCCACCCACAAAACTGGCCCCGCCCCAGGTCGACATTGCGAGATTCCGTCCATTATACTGGTTGGGGAAGGCTCTTCAAATTGGGCTCATTTTCTCAGGCACTTGGGCACTAGTAGGCATGTTTTCAACGCTTTTTCATGCCAAAAAATATTTAATTGACTAAGAAACTGACTAGTGTACACCAATGAAACTATTAAATTGTTCAGGATAGTTTTTAAAATTCATTTTCAGTGATTTTAAATCAGGTGGAGGACGAGACACATTTATTAAAATTGTTTATTTTGTCATAAACCCATTTTCAGCTGTATTAATAAACCTGCAGCAGGTTATCGCTCTTAAATAGATCAAGGAATCATTTTTAATGCAAAGAACAATAAAGAAACGATTATGTTCTATTACACTGCCCGATTGAGCTGGTTCGCGGAAGATTTTACATTTGTGATTTTACAAATGAATTTTAATGGAAACTTGAACTGTAACCTAATCAGCGCAATTTCCAGCGCAGTTTGGGTGCAATTTCCCGAATGCGCTCAAAGCGGAAACTCTACCCTTTAATGTTTAACAAAAATCAAGAAACAAAAGTAGAGACAAGCCAAAAATCCTAACCATGAAGACACAAAGAGATCTATTGCACAACATGGTACGAGAGGCACTGTGCACACTTACCCTGTCTACTTTACTGACCAGGAGTTAAAAGGAGTAGAAAAATCAGATTAAATATTCATCAAGATGCAGCTCCTTTTTCACCGTGCTTCCATCACACAGCAGGGAGTCAATGCTGGCGTCTCTTTTACGACACAATCCATTCAACAAACAGAGGGAAGCTCACACACGCCAGGCAGATTAGTTCACACAACACGAGTGTGAAACCCTGTCTATGGTTCAATCGGGTGGAGCATCGATTGCTTATCATTCAGGTGAACGACGTCATTGTAAGGTTTAGGCTTGGACTCGTTTGCCTGAAGGGGATATCTGCTCCGTGAATCTCTCCTTAACCACTCCCCCCACCCCCACCCCGTCCCTCCCTTCTGAGTTATCAGTTCTCTAACAGGTTGTCAAGCCTGACATCTGGTACCAAGGATTCCCAGGCACTGGTGCTCATAGCAGCATACGCCAGCTTCCACAGTAAATGAGAACGCATTACCAAAAACACATTTTATAGCTATCATCACGCAGTCAGATTTACTGCAGTGATCAAGGTTTCTAATTTCTTATTGGTTTGAGACTGTATTATTCACACGAAAAGTACAAATACGTGCCAAAGCCAACAAGCACAAGATTTCAACAGCAATGCATCATGTCCAAACATGCCACAAAAAAATGGATGCAAAGGAAGAAAAAAATCATAAGCTAAATGGTCTAAAATTTATTTGACAATGAGCTGCAGGCCGTGTAAATAGATACAGCTCCAGCGGTGTTTTGTCATCATTGCTCTCTCAGCAATGTGACAGAAGCAAAATTCACTTGTACCAGAGGCTTGAGCACAAAATCCAGGCTGACACTCCCAGTGCAGTAACTGAAGGGGTGCTGCCGTTCAGATGAGTCGTTAAACCGAGGCCCCGTCTGCCCTCTCAGGTGGACGTGAAAGGTCCCATGTTATATTTATGACCTCTAGTTTTGGACTTCCCCACAAGTGGAAACACCTTCCTTACGTCTACCCTATCAAACCCCTTCATAATCTTAAAGACCTCTATCAGGTCATCCCTCAGCCTTCTCTTTTCTAGAGAAAAGAACCCCAGCTTGTTCAGCCTTTCCAAGTAGGTACATCCTCTCAGTTCTGGTATCATCCTTGTAAATCTTACTTGTTCCTTCTCAGTCTGCGTGTTGTTCAGCGACAGAAAGCAAGGAAACTTTATTAAGAGGCAAGGCTATCCCAAAATCCATCGAGTCAACGAAGGGGCTCTATTAAAAGTATACAAACTGGAGCTTCGTGGAATTACTGTGGATAAATGCTCCAGCTCCACTTGGCAATTGCCCAGAGGATATACTTGAATCCAAAGCTCACTGTGTGGGAAATCATGGGCACTGACCCATACTTCCATCACTTTGTGCTGTAACATGTTGAAGCATTCCTGGAAATAGCCCTCAAGCACCACATAAGCTCAGGAACAAAGTCTCCCAAAAAAAAAGTTAGTAACCCTACAGCAGTGAGATTTACTAAGTTTGCATTTGTTAGAAAATGTTTACGTACAAAAAGAAAATGTTTGAGGAAGAAAGTGAGACCTGAATAGCACCCATAGAATGAGGTGCAGTAAGAGAGGATTAATATCGAGCACCTTAAAAGGCTCAGAACCCCTTCCTGGCAACCAATATTAAGAGGGCACCCTCCATAAGGAAATGCTCAGCTACTTTCCTTTTTGCTTAGAGAGGAAAGAAGAGCCCAGTACATTTTCATTACAACGATGTTGTACTCCAAGTAATTCGACAATGGATTTTCATGCAATATTTGGCTACTGCGTTATGTGACTGTGCAACAACAACAACTTGCATTTATATAACGCCTTTAACATAGTAAAACGTCCCAAGGGGCTTCACAGGAGCGATTATCAAACAAAATTCGACACCGAGCCACATAAGGAGATATTAGGACTGGTGACCAAAAGCTTGGTCAAAGAGGTAGGTTTTAAGGAGCGTCTTAAAAGGAGCAGAGAGAGGTAGAGAGGCGGAGAGGTTCAGGGAGGGAATTCCAGAGCTTAGGGCCTAGGCAGCTGAAGGCACGGCTGCCAATGGTGGAGCGATTAAAATCGGAGATGCGCAAGAGGCCAGAATTGGAGGACTGCAGACAAATTTGAAAATGATTTGCTGAACACCTTTTCAAACTCCGATATCGGAGGGTGACTAGAGCTAAGAAACACATCTATGGCATAATTCTATGTAAGTATTAATGCTTCATAAGTCAAAAGAATATTTAGAAAAGGCTCTACCAACTTACATTCAGCAGCTTTAAGTTGCTTCTGTAACCATGACAGGCAAATACCTTTAAAACAGTTAATAATTGGGGAAACAAAAGCAGTAAATCAAGCTGTCAAATCAATACACTGTACGGAAAAGTCTCATCAGCTAACGATCAGTACTAAAGAAAGAAAGTGATTGATCTGTCTAAATAAGAATACATTCTGAAGTTGAATATAAATAAAAAATAATCTAGCTTGGGCAAGTAAAAACAAGTGTGCAAGTCAATTCTACCCTGTAGGCACTGCATAGAATTATCAGGGCCAGAGTGATCTCCTGGACTAGTTTCGATCGCCAACGGGGATCGGAGAGGAATTTCCCAGATTTCTTTTCTCCCAAATTGGTCTGGATTTTTAACCTGTTTTTTCGCCTCTCCCAGGAGATCACATGGTTTCGAGTGGGGTGGAGCGTGTCTATATCGTGATACACAAGGTATCGCAATTGTGTGGGACAGGTTGGATGGACCAGAGGGTCTTTTCCTGTCCGTCATTGTTCATTTAAAACTCTTTAGCAGTCTGTATTGTAGACGTTAGCTTCTACTTTTACGTTACTATATAATTCAGTGGGAAACACCACCTCAGTTCTGAAGCAGGGACCTGGGATGAAAGTATTTATTGCTGTGCCATTGTTCCGTTAGTAAAGAAATTGTGATAAATGGTCAGAGAGTGAGGGGTTGGGGGGTGGGTGGGAGAATACAGGAAATATTCCATAGAGGTAATGACAGAGTACAATATGCCAAACAGTTACATGTTGTACTGCCTTTACAAGTGCCTAACAAATTGTGATTTCAAGTTTGTTCCTGTTGAGACCAGTTTTCAACGCAAGATTCTGAATAAAACTCAACCCCACTTTTTCTTGAACATACTTACACAAGGCTACATGAAAGAGGATGTCATGTTGTCTGGCGCAAAAATAAAACAGGAAAAGTGGCTCAATTGTGGCTTACAAAAGGAATTAGGGATAGTATTAGATCCAAAGAGGAGACATATGAAATTGCCAAAAAAGCGGCAAGCCTGAGAATTGGGAGCAGTTCAGAATTCAGCAAAGGAGGACAAAGAGATTGATTAAGAGGGGAAAAATAGAGTATGAGAGTAAACTAGCAGGGAACATAAAAACTGACTGTAAAAACTTCTATAAATATGTCAAGAGAAAAAGATTAGTGAAGACAAATGTAGGTCCCTTACAGTCAGAAATGGGGGAAATTATAATGGGGAACAAAGAAATGGCAGAACAATTAAAAGCATAAGAACATAAGAAATAGGAGCAGGAGTAGGCCAATCGGCCCCTCGAGCCTGCTCCGCCATTCAATAAGATCATGGCTGATCTGATCCTAACCTCAAATTTAAATTCATGTCCAATTTCCTGCCCGCTCCCCGTAACCCCTAATTCCCTTTGCTTCCAGGAAACTGTCTATTTCTGTTTTAAATTTATTTCATGATGTAGCTTCCACAGCTTCCTGGGGCAGCAAATTCCACAGACCCACTACCCTCTGAGTGAAGAAGTTTCTCCTCATCTCAGTTTTGAAAGAGCAGCCCCTTATTCTAAGATTATGCCCCCTAGTTCTAGTTTCACCCATCCTTGGGAACATCCTTACCGCATCCACCCGATCAAGCCCCTTCACAATCTTATATGTTTCAATAAGATCGCCTCTCATTCTTCTGAACTCCAATGAGTAGAGTCCCAATCTACTCAACCTCTCCTCGTATGTCCGCCCCCTCATCCCCGGGATTAACCGAGTGAACCTTCTTTGTACTCCCTCGAGAGCAAGTATGTCTTTTCTTAAGTATGGACACCAAACCTGTATGCAGTATTCCAGGTGCAGTCTCACCAATACCTTATATAACTGCAGCAATACCTCCCTGTTTTAATATTCTATCCCCCGAGCAATAAAAGCCAACATTCCATTGGCCTTCTTGATCACCTGCTGCACCTGCATACTAACTTTTTGATTTTCTCGCACTAGGACCCCCAGATCCCTTTGTATTGCAGTACTTTCCAGTTTCTTGACATTAAGATAATAACTTGCTCTCTGATTTTTCCTGCCAAAGTGCATAACCTCACATTTTCCAATATTGTATTGCATCTGCCAAATCTCCGCCCACTCACCCAGCCTGTCTATATCCCCTTGTAGGTTTTTTATGTCCTCCTCACTCTCTACTTTCCCTCCCATCTTTGTATCATCTGCAAACTTTGATATGTTACACTCGGTCCCCTCTTCCAAATCGTTAATATAGATTGTAAAGAGTTGGGGACCCAGCACCGATCCCTGCGGAACACCACTGGCTACTGGGTGCCAGTCCGAGAATGAACCATTTATCCCAACTCTCTGCTTCCTGTTAGATAACCAATCCTCCACCCATGCCAGAATATTACCCCCAATCCAGTGATTCTTTATCTTGAGCAATAATCTTTTATGTGGCACCTTGTCGAATGCCTTCTGGAAGTCTAAATACACTACGTCCACTGGTTCCCCCTTATCCACCCTGTACGTTATGTCCTCAAAGAACTCAAGCAAATTTGTCAGACATGACTTCCCCTTCGTAAAGCCATGCTGACTTTGTCCTATTAAATTATGTTTATCCAAATGTTCCGTTACTGTCTCCTTAATAATAGACTCCAAAATTTTACCCACCACAGATGTTAGGCTAACTGGTCTATAATTTCCAGCCTTCTGCCTACTACCCTTTTTAAATAAGGTTGTTACATTAGCAGTTTTCCAATCTGCCGGGACCTTTGCCGAGTCCAGAGAATTTTGGAAAATTATTACCAAAGCATCCACAATCCCTACTGCCACTTCCCTCAAGACCCTAGGATGTAAGCCATCAGGTCCAGGGGATTTATCCGCCTCGAGTCCCATTAATTTACTGAGTACCAATTCCTTAGTGATTTTAATCGTATTTAGCTCCTCCCCCCCCCCCCAGAGCTCCCTGTTTGTCCAGTGTTGGGATATTCTTAGTGTCCTCTACTGTAAAGACTGAAACAAAATATTTGTTCAGCATTTTTGCCATCTCCATGTTTCCCACCATTAATTTCCCGGTCTCATCCTCTAAGGGACCTACGTTTGCCTTAGCCACCCTTTTTCTTTTTATATAACTGTAGAAACTCTTGCTATCTGTTTTTATATTTTTTGCTAATTTATTTTCATAATCTATCTTCCCTTTCTTAATCAATCCTTTAGTTACTTTTTGCTGTCTTTTGAAGACTTCCCAATCTTCTATCCTCCCACTAAGTTTGGCTACCTTATATGTCCTTGATTTTAGTCGGATACTATCCTTAATTTCTTTACTTAGCCACGGATGGCTGTCATTTCTTTTACACCCTTTTTTCCTCAGTGGAATATATTTTTTTGAAAGTTGTAAAATAACTCCTTAAATGAACACCACTGCTCATGTACCGTCTTACCCTTTAATCTATTTTCCCAGTCCACTTTAATCAATTCCGCTCTCATACCATCATAGTCTCCTTTATTCAAGCTCAGTACGCTTGCTTGAGAACAAACCTTCTCATCCTCTAATTGCATACTTTGGTTCTGTCTTCACAAAGGAGGGCACAAATAACCTGCCAGAAATGTTAGGGAACCAAGGGTCTAGTGAGAGGGAGGAACTGAAGGAAATCAGTATTAGTAAAAAAAGAGTGCTAGGGAAATTAATGGGGCTAAAGGCAGACAAATCCCCAGGGCCCAATAATCTACATCCCAGAGTACTAAAAGAAGTGGCCCTGGAAATAGTGGATGCATTGGGGATCATCTTCCAAAATTCTATAGACTCTAGAACAGTTTCTGCAGATTGGAGGGTGGCAAATGTATCCCCACTATTTAAAAAAGGAGGGAGAGAAAAAACAGGGAATTACAGACCAGTTAGCCTAACATCAGTAGTGGGGAAAATGCTAGAGTCCATATAAAAGATGTGATAACAGAACACTTGGAAGGCATTAACGGGATTGGACAAAGTCACCATGGGTTTATGAAAGGGAAATCATGCTTAACAAATCTACTGGAGATTTTTGAGGATGTAACTAGTAGAATAGATAGGGGAGAACCTGTGGATGTGGTATATTTGGATTTTCAGAAGGCTTTTGATAAGGTCCCACACAACAGGTTAGTGTGCAAAATTAAAGCACAGGGGATTGGGGGGAATATACTGGCATGGATTGAGAATTGGTTGTCAGAAAGGAAACAGAGAGTAGGAATAAACGGGTCTTTTTCCGGGTGGTAGGCAGTGACTAGTGGGGTACCGCAGGGATCAGTGCTTGGGCCCCAGCTATTCACAATATATATCAATGATTTGGATGAGGGAACGGAATGTAACATTTCCAAGTTTTCAGATGATACAAAGCTGGGGTGGAATGTGAGCTGTGAGGAGGATGCAAAGAGGCTCCAATGTGATTTAGACAAATTGGGTGAGTGGGCAAGAACATTGCAGATGCAATATAACGTGGATAAATGTGAGGTTATCCACTTTGGTTGTAAAAACAGAAAGGCAGATTGTTATCTGAATGGTGATAGATTGGGAAAAGGGGAGGTGCAATGAGACCTGGGTGTCCTTGTACACCAGTCGCTAAAAGCGAGCATTTAGGTGCAGCATGCAGTTAGGAAGGCGAATGGTATGTTGGCCTTCATTGCAAGAGGATTTGAATACAGGAGCAGGGATGTCTTCCTGCAGTTATACAGGGCCTTGGTGAGACCACATCTGGAGTATTGTGTGCAGTTTTGGTCTCCTTATCTGAGGAAGGATGTCCTTGCCATGGAGGGAGTACAACGAAGGTTTACCAGACTGATTCCTGGGATGGCAGGACTGATGTATGAGAGATTGCGTCGACTTGGCTTATATTCACTAGAGTTTAGAAGAATGAGAGGTGATCTCATCGAAACATATAAAATTCTAACAGGACTAGACAGACTAGATGCAGGGAGGATGTTCCCGATGGCTGGGGAGTCCAGAACCAGGGGTCACAGTCTCAGGATACGTGTTATGTCATTTAGAACCGAGATGAGGAGAAATTTCTTCACTCAGAGGGTGGTGAACCTGTGGAATTCTCTACCACAGAAGGCAGTGGAGGCCAAGTCATTAGATGTATTCAAGAAGGAGATAGATATATTTCTTAATGCTAAAGGGATCAAGGGATATGGGGAAAAAGCGGGAACAGGGTACTGAGTTAGACGATCAGCCATGATCATTTTGAATTGCGGAGCAGGCCCGAAGGGCTGAATGGCCTACTCTTGCTCCTATTTTCTATGTTTCTATGTACTCCAGTAAAAACAACATGTATCCATTTTCACCCAAGATTAATTTGTCATTTTTTAATTATAAAAACACAGACTTGGCCAAGTCTTTAACATTGTTTATTCTGGATTTGTAAGGCAGTCTCAAAGAAATGTGTTGAATGCTGGAAATTTGAAATCAAACCATTAAATGCTGGCAGTGAACAGCAGACAAGTCAATATTTGAAAGAGCAAACCAGGTTAACACTGCAGGTGTGGCCCTTCATCAGTTCTAACCAGCTGTGTGTTTTCAGGATTACCAGTGCAAACCTAGAGGACCTCACACTTTTTAAATGTTTAATTGTGGATAGATAGATATTAAAACATATAGCCACGTATGGCAAGAGGGCCGATAACCAGAGGACACAAATTGAAGATAAATGGAAAAAGCAGGGGGAAGATGAGGAGAATGTATTTTACACAGCAAGTTGTTATGATCCGGAATGCACCGCCTGAAAGGGTGATAGAAGCAGATTCAATAGTAACTTTCAAAAGGGAATTGGATATATAGTTGAAAAAATTTGCAGGGCTATGGGAAAGAGCAGGGGATAGTGAGACTAATTGGATAGCTCTTTCAAAGAGACGGCACAGGCATGATGGGCCAAATGGCCACCTTCTGTGCTAGAATTCTATATACCTCATGATTATAGTGCACTCAATTGCCAATTCTGAATTATGCCATCACTTTTGCTTTGATATGCATCAGAATCACTTTACGTCAAAGTCGCAGTATAATGACACTCTAAATTACCACGCATAGTTGAGCCTTTCATCTGAATTGGGTACGGCTATTTGCAATAGTTTCAGATTCAGATTGTGAGGCGACCACATAGTCTTTACACGTTGATGATTATACAAGATCGGTCTTGTCCTCTGTGCACAGATCAGGTTTACGATTTGACCCCCATGTTGGTGGCAGTTGAATGTTTTGAGGACAAACACATTTTGCATTTGGAGATAGCAGACAATCAGGTGTTTGATTGTCAGTGTAGTATTTACAAAAGGAACTGTGTACGTTTAAAACAAAAAAGTGTATTCAGCACTGATCTCGGCTTTCAAAACAGCTCTTGAACATTGAAACTAAGCAGGTGCAAACTTCAAGTTGAGTAGGCCGCATAATAGTTAAGTGCTTTTCAACTGACATCATTAAACTTCAATCTGGGTGTAAGCTGCCCATCAGAAGCAATCATTTGATGCTGGTGGTCAACTATTTTTTCCTTTCCAAATATAATAAATGCATTTTAATTGACTCAAGGGAGACACTCGTTTGATCCAAGCAGAATGGAAATGCCTTTCCACCTTCTTTAAAATAAAAGCATCAGTCACTCCGAGGTCTGGTATAACACAGGCCAGATGGCGAAGTGAAACTCCCTCTGATCTGCCTCAATAATAATAGTGAACCCCAACCTCAGCAGGACACCCCCTAACTGCATAGGGTTGCCAACCCTCCAGGATTGCCCCGGAGTCTCCAAGAATTAAAGTTTAATCTTCAGGATTCTGCTGCGAGCAAAAACCCAGAAGAAAAACCAAGGGCATTAAAAAAATTGTGTTTTCTTTTTCATTTTCTTTGCGCACTTTCGTCTATTAGTTATAAAAATATAGCAGTTGTGGGGGGGGGCAGGGAGAGGAGAAAGGCTGTTTGACAGTCAAGAATCATCCATTTGAGGCATGAAGATTTTGTTTGTTTTGTAAATGGTGTGGGAAAGTGGTAAACCATGAGGATGGACGTGTTGGGTAGACCGTTGGCGGGAGTCGGGACATCATGTGGTGAAACCTCCAGGAATACATCCAACCAGAGTTGGCAACCCTACTCCTGCACCAGAGACACACACAGGCTTCTCAAAGCTCGGTGTAAAATTCAAGGCTTCATTGTTATTAGACCAGGGCAAACCCGTTTCTGTTTACACTTATCGGTCCATGCAGCTCAATGCCTTTTTCCACATTGCTCTTTCCTTCTCAAACAACTCAATGAGAGACCCTACGGTATTAACAGAGTGCTTTCGTTTACACTTTATTAGCTTCAAAAACTTATTCCCTTGCTTTCTCTCACTGGAGGAAAAAGGGAAAAGTACTGCTTGATCCTCAGTATTGGCCACATCCCACAGTCAGACGGGGAACAAGAGCAGAGAGAGGGAGAGAAATAGAAAACAAGAGAGAGAGAGAAAAAAGAGAATAAGTGCACAAAGAGAACAGAATTCATCCCTCAACAACTGTGATTCCATCACACACATGCACGCACGATTTCACATTTATGGTTAATGAACTGGCAATCCTACTTGTCAAAATTTCTCTACTGGCAAGCACTGAAATAATGTATTAGTAAAGCAATGGTTTTGCTGTAGGAATATGGATATTGTTATATTTAATTTATCAGTGTTGTTGCTATATGAGATGCATAAAAAGTAAATCAGTGATAAAACAAAACAAATTACCACCTCATAATCACGTTCTATTGTCCACGCTGCAGTTAGAGAGTCACAAATGACTGAGTGAAAAGTTAAACCTTTGTTCCTTTTTCTCCCTCTCGTTTTCTTTTTCTCCCCTCTCTGTGGGATGTGGTAAGTGCTGAGATTCAAGCAGTGCTTTCTCCCTTTTCCTTCTCTTGCTCTCCAGCAAGAGAATGCTTTTTCGAAGGCAACAGTAGCTGCACCTCTAAAGTGTAAATAAAAGAGGCCCATTAAAACTATAGGATCTCTCATTGAATTGTATTGAGGACAGAGCAGTGATGACAATCTGTCCAACCAGTTGTCACAGCTTCAATTACCCACTTCGGTGCCCCTTTGCAACGCAGGTAACTTGACTTTAAACAATCGTGCCAAGTTAGACAGTCAGCTCCAACCACTCTGGACTCAAACGGTTCTGCTCCTTGCGTGCGTACTTCAAAAGACAATGCACAGCTCCTCTCACTGGTGTTGGAACCCTGGTGAAATCTATCGGCAACATATTGAAAGCCTTGCATGTAGCACGCACTTCCTGTAAGTGTCACACTTACTTCCTGTCACTTTTTCCGTCACATTTTGTTGAAGACATGTTATAATACTGTGTATCCCCTGACTCACCATGAGCAGCGCCACGAGAGGTCTGCTAGCCTTATTAAAAACCTTTAATTGGGTCCTCGTGCATGTCCGATTGTCCTATTACAGGTTGGGTCACCTTATAGTGATCAGATGTGACTGTTGCTACCATCAGCAAGTATGGACCAATCCTCACCTTCCCACTCTGGAAAAGCCTTCCTGCACTCAATCCTGTCTCTCCATTTTCTGTTAGCAGTTACCATTTCAAACGTTTTATGGAGAAATGCTATTTGGAAGCATCTAATCAATTGTCTCAAAAGTTCTGGTGGAACCGAAATTAATCTCATCACCTCCTAACCCATCTGAATGGAGTATCTCTGTATGAGTTTCAATCATCCTTTTAAAACTTGAATGTATGAACTGTGATGATTTATAAATCAACTCAAATTGTTCAGTGAATCCAGCCATTTAAATTATGTATTTGCATAAATTTGTACTAATCAATCTGCAATATTAAGTGCAACTAATTTGATGACTGACGCAAGTAATTTTTTATATTCTAATCTGCATGTTATTGCATATTAAATATACAGTAATAATTTTAATTGATCAATGGAATTTAAACCACTGAGTATATTTTGTAAAAAATAGCTCACACACATTAATAAATAGCGAGCTACACACATTTATTCAATGCACAAGAGTCATTAGTTGGCAGACTTGAGTGAATCCTAAATTCACTATAATGCCAGATACAAACATATGAAATTGATGGGCAGGAAAAGACCAGCTGGTCCATCATGCCTGCCCCACACCTCATGATGGCTGGAGCATCATGACTAGACACTTACTTCCTCCTTCCCTCCCCTCCCCCTCAGCCATGTAATCTCCTGCCATGCTTGCGTTTGTGAAATGGAAGGCATTAAAATGCAGTTCTAGCAGTGATTATAGGATAGAGGGGCCAGCCCTTGCATTTCCACCACTGCCCACGGTTAGGTCCCTAGTTGCTGCTGCCGCCACTGACCCACTAGTCATAACAGCTTAGGCATAACTCACCCCTTAGATGTCTCCATTTTTATCCAGCCCAATTCCTAGGAGCTGGGAGTTAGTGAGCCCATGACTTTCCCTTAAGGCGTTTAAGATGATTAAAGGATTTGGTGAGGTAGATAGAGAGAAACTATTTCCTCTGGTGGGGGAGTCCCCAACAAGGGGACATAACTTTAAAATTAGAGCTAGGCCATTCAGGTGTGATGTCAGGAAGCACTTCATCACACAAGGGGGAGTGGAAATCTGGAACTCTCTTCCCCAAAAAGCTGTTTGAGGCTGGGGGTCAATTGAAAATTTCAAAACTGAGATTGATAGATTTTTGTTAGACAAGGGTACTAAGGGTTACGGAACCAAGGTGGGTAGATGGAGTTAAGATACAAATCAGTCATGATCTAATTGAATGGCAGAACAGGCTCAAGGGGCTGAATGGCCTTCTCCTGTTCCTATGTTCCTAAGATATGCCCAGCAAGGGGAGGCAAACCAGCCAGCAGATGGGTGGATGTGGGTCCCAAATTAAAGTAAGTAACTTTAAAGAAAAAAATGGGTGGATCTTCCCCCCACCCCGTACAAAGGGGAACGAGGTTGGGGTTGATTGGAGGGGGTGTCCCCCCTCTGCAATGGTGGGTAGACGCTGGATTTTCTGGCTGCATGGGGCCGGCAGACTCTGGAGATGAGCCCATTGTGGCACTTGCCCCCACCCACCCACCACCTTCTTCATGCCAACCCCCCAAGCAGGCGCAATCCCAGCGTAACTGCCAAGAACACATTCCGAGGAATTTCAGCCGGTGTTAATGCAGTGATGCTGCATGTTGCCACGCCTTGGAGAGGGGAAAGAAATTACATGAATGTCACATCGCGTTGTTAGCGTAAATGCTGCTGTATTTTCAACAGAAAAGAAGATGGACCATCTTTTATAAAACATGGACATGTTAGCTCTGCCATTAGAATAAGATAGGGTGGGAGGAGGCTCATGTGGAGCATAAACACCAGCGTAGGCCAGTTGGGCCAAATGGCCTGTTTCTGTGCTGGAAATACTATATAATCTTATGTAAAATGTGAATTTTACCTAAATCTGCATACACAAATTAATGTAAATGGAAAATATTTTCCTCTACATTTTCTTTCCTCCTTTACTGACTTCTTTTCCCTCAGGTTCTAACTCAGGCTGGTGTACACCATCCGCAGCTAACGAGAGCCCACCAGTACTTGGCCTAAGTGGCCATTCTTCCGTGTGCGAGCAGATTATTTGGCTATGTAGGGCATCACAACAGACTCCAATCCCATTGTTAACCATTGCTCACACTTGACACTATTTTTGAGCACGAGATCACCGGCTGATTTTTCACGTCCTTAACACATGGACACTGAGGTCAACTATTGTGCTCATAGGCCAAGATCATTCAACTCAGCACAAACCAGGGAATGAACCAGGGACCTTTGTAGTCTGCATATCAAGTGGCACATGATTACATAGAATTTACAGCACAGAACCAGGCCATTCAGCCCGACTGGTCAATGCTCCACATGAGCCTCCTCCTACCCCTCTTCATCTAACCCTATTAGAATATCCTTATATTCCTTTCTCCCTCATGTACTTATCTAGTTCCCCTTAAATGCATCTATGCTATTCGCCTCAACCACTCCATGTGGTAGTGAGTTCCACATTCTCACCACATCATGTACAACATGCACCCAGTGAGACACCTTAAATAGCTGTAACACAATCAGACAGCCACACGATCACAAAGTTTCACTTGTTTAGTGAGTCATATAGTGCACTCTTTAAAATAGTCCTCAAACGATAGCAACCAGTAACAAAATCTTATTTGTGCTAGAGGAACATCCAGGAATGGTCTGTATTCACATCTGCCGTCTAATTATTTTAGTCCACAATGAAAAGTCTTTATAGTTTGTGCAGTGCACCAGTATTAGATAAATAATGGTAATTTATCTTGCTGTCCAGCACTATCTTTATAAATGATGGTTCAATCATGAAATTGAAGGTTTAGCCAATAGCGGACTTCCAAGAGTGACCTCTAGTATAAGGTAATTATTAACACAATCAGCAGCAAACAAACGTTCACAGGAAAGCCTGCCCACTGTTCATACCTGCCAATTGATAGCAGTCCTGGTTCAATGTCCGTGAAATTATTGAAAACTGTTTACTGAATGCATAATCTCTAAATCACTTTTTTTTCCCCATCTGACAAGACTCAAATTGGTGCTCAGTATATTATGCAACTACCAATTGAACTAATTCCAACTCATTTTCTCTCAGGGCTGTGTCATTTTACAGTTGCTAAGAAAACAATAAACTCTACAACACTGCCAAACATTCACCAGATACCAACTTGCGTAGCACAAGAATTTATGGTCATTAAATTGTAACTCAATAAGAATAGCAGTACCAAGATAATCTAATCCAACACAGAGAAGGGGGGTTCCTTCAAAGACTATGCATTCAATGCAAGACTACTTCACGGGAATTATGGAAGTCTTTGATCTTACAGGTGGGGAGTTTACAACTTAAGCTTTCAAACTGGACTCTGGGCAGTCATTAGATTCCTCTCCATCAGTCATCAGAATTTGTATTTGTTGACACACTAGAACAATACTTCTGTGGCTGTTTACCAGTGAAAAATTCTCTCCTGCAATGATAGTGTTTCATCTTCAGTCAATATTCATTACTTACACCTCTTTCACTCATTGTAAACAATTTTACAACACCAAGTTATAGTCCAACGATTTTATTTTTAATCCCACAAGCTTTCGGGGGCTTTCCCCTTCCTCAGGCGGTGTGGAAGTGACTCTTTCACTCAGTTAGGCAGATAAGACGGTGTCAGCCGTTGCTCAGTGGGTAGCATTCTCACCTCTGAAGGTTGTGGGTTCAAGTCCCACTCCAGAGACTGGAGCACAAAATCTAGGCTGACACTCCCAGTACAGTACCGAGGGAGTGCTGCACTGTCGGAGGTACCATCTTTTGGATGAGATGTTAAACGGAGGCAGACGTAAAAGATCCAATGGCATTTCTCGAAAGAGAGCAGGGGAGTTCTCCCTGGTGACTTGGCCAATAGTTATCCCTCAACCAACATCACTAAAGAAAAACACAGGTAATCTGATCATTATCACATTGCTGTTTGTGGGATCTTGCTGTGTACAAATTGGCTGCTGCGTTTCCTACATTACAACAGTGACTACACTTCAAAAGTATTTCATTGGCTGTAAAACATTTTAGGACATCCTGAGGTCGTGACAGGCTCTATACAAATGCAAGTCTTCCCTTCTTCCTATTGACATAATATTTAACAAAAGAAATTCTGAGCCAACAACTGCTACGATCTGGATGTCACCAATATTTTATGGTTGCGAGGGGTTTATTTTCTTAAAATATATAATAATAATGGATGGGTAAATTCTTCAGAGGAGAAACTGGTAGAGGGAGGAATGATCTCCCCAAGCCACTGGCCAACAACAACCAAGATGGTGAATCGGCAAACAAGCTGTTCCAGACCATTAGCAATTCCGCCATTAACTAGCCCCTAGATAAATGGCTTCTAACTATGTTAAGATCGATTGTACTCATTGTACCAAAGCCAAATCGTTCACTAAGCAAATCCACCATCTGCTGCTATGCTTAATGGACAGTAATCTGAGCTAAAACTTGGGGATTGATATTACATGATGTTCACAATGTAACTGGATTATGTTTACAGCAATTTATTGCAAGTGATCTTTCATTTGCTTTCTCTCGTTAAGTCTACAGAAGACTAAATGTAATTCATGCAACAGTCACCAATCAGAAATACAGTGTCTCAGTCCCAGACACAATGAGATAAATGACTAGATGATCTGTGTTGTTTTTTTAAAAAAGTGATGTTGGTTGAGGAATAAATATTGGCCAGGACACTGGGAGAGAACTCCCCTGGTCTTTGAATTGTGCCATGGGATCCTTTACATTCACCTGAGAAGACAGACAGGGGTTTGGTTTAAAGTCGATCGGAAAGACGGGACCACTGACAATGCAGCACTCCCGTAGTAATGTACTGAAGCTGCATCCTGGATGTTGTGCTCAAGTCTCCGAAGTGGAGCTTGAACCCACAATCTTCTGAATCGGAGGAGAGAGTGCTACTCACTGAGCCACGGCTGATACTCGGCAGTGAAAGAACTGGGCAGAATTACTGGCTGCACTGACTTACTGAAGTGGCGCCAGGAGTAAAGGAAAGACGAAGCTTGTTGCTTATTTTATCAAACTTTGTCTGATGACGCTCATGTGAAGTGCCTAGGGATGTTTTTATTGCGTTAAAGGCAATATATTAATGCAAGTTGTTGTTGCTGACCTACACTGGCTCCCGGTCTGGCAAAGTCTCAATTTCAAAATTCTCATCCTAGTTTTCAAATGCCTCCCACGGCCTCACCCCTCCCTATCTCTGGAACCCCCTCCAGCCCTACAACCCTCTGAGATCTCTGCACTCCTCCAATTCTGGCCTCTTGCACATCCCAGATTTCAATCGCTCCACCATTGGCGGCCGTGCCTTCAGCTGCCTGGGCCCGAGCTCTGGAATTCCTCCCTTAAACCTCTCCACCTCTCTCTCCTCATTTAAGGCACTCCTTAAAACCTACTTCTTTGACCAAGCTTTTCGTCACCTGTCCTAATATCTCCTTATGTGGCTCGGTGACTGATAACTTTCCTGTGAAGCGCCTTGGGACGTTTTTACTATGTTAAAGGTGCTATATAAAGGCAAGTTGTTTGTTGTTGCTAAAGGAAAACACAACTGCTTATCTCTAAATCTATTATTTAGGATTCTCATTATTATGAATGCTGGGAGAACCCCACCTCCATTTATCTTGCTTCCTCTCACTTTCCAGTTATATGAATGCCATAATTTACTGGGACAATGTAAACACAGAAGAGATTGTGCGCATCAGGTGAGAGGGTAGGAAATTGTGATTCCTCACTTGAGACTCTCTGCCAACCATGACAGCATAGCACAATAGATACACCGTCATGCCCATGTACTGTAGTACCATGGCATAGTTTGTTGGCACAGTAGCTTGCTGTTCTGCCTGCCTATCTGCCCAAAGGATATTCCTTACCCAGTCTCAAGTTTCAAGAGAGTTATGCTTGTACAGTTGAGTCACAAACATCACTCCCTTTCACACTACAACAGTAAATCCTGACTGTGACACTAGGAACATAGGAACAGGAGGTAGGCCATTCAGGCCCTCGAGCCTGTTCCACCATGCAATTCAACCATGGCTGATCTGTATCCTAACTCTATCGACCTGCCTTAGCTCCATAACCTTTAATACCCTGACCTAACAAAAATCTATCAATCTCAGATTTTGAGCTACCATCTACTGCTTTTTGTGGGAGAGAGTTCCACACTTTTACCACTCTTTGTGTGAAGTAGTGTTTCCTAACTTCTCTCCTGAATGGCCTGGCTCTGATTTTTTTTTTATTCGTTCATGGGATGTGGATGTCACTGGCAAGGCCAGCATTTATTGCCCATCCCTAATTGCCCTCAAGAAGGTGGTGGTGAGCCACCTACTTGAACCGCTGCAGTCTGTGTGGTGAAGGTTCTCCCACAGTGCTGTTAGGAAGGGAGGTCCAGGATTTTGACCCAGCGACGATGAAGGAACGGCGATATATTTCAAAGTCGGGATGGTGTGTGACTTGGAGGGGAATGTGCAGGTGGTGTTGTTCCCATGTGCCTGCTGCTCTTGTCCTTCTAGGTGGTAGAGGTCACAGGTTTGGGAGGTGCTGTCGAAGAAGCCTTGGCAAGTTGCTGTAGTGCATCCTGTGGATGGTACACACTGCAGCCACTGTGCGCCGGTGGTGAAGGGAGTGAATGTTTAGGGTGGTGGATGGGGTGCCAATCAAGTGGGCTGCTTTGTCCTGGATGGTGTCGAGCTTCTTGAGTGTTGTTGGAGCTGCACTCATCCAGGCAAGTGGAGAGTATTCCATCACACTCCTGACTTGTGCCTTGTAGATGGTGGAAAGGCTTTGGGGAGTCAGGAGGTGAGTCACTTGCCGCAGAATACCCAGCCTCTGACCTGCTCTTGTAGCCACAGTATTTATATGGCTGGTCCAATTAAGTTTCTCGTCAACGGTGACCCCCAGGATGTTGATGGTGGGGGATTCGGCGATGGTAATGCCATTGAATGTCAAGGGGAGGTGGTTAGATTCTCTCTTGTTGGAGATGGTCATTGTCTGGCACTTGTCTGGCGCGAATGTTACTTGCCACTTATCAGCCCAAGCCTGGATGTTGTCCAGGTCTTGCTGCATGCGGGCTCGGACTGCTTCATTATTTGAGGGGTTGCGAATGGAAATGAACACTGTACAATCATCAGCGAACATCCCCATTTCTGACCTTATGATGGAGGGAAGGTCATTGATGAAGCAGCTGAAAATGGTTGGGCCTTGGACACTGCCCTGAGGAACTCCTGCAGCAATGTGCTGGGGCTGAGATGAATGGCCTCCAACAACCACTACCATCTTCCTTTGTGCTAGGTATGACTCCAGCCACGAGAGAGTTTTCCCCCTGATTCCCATTGACTTCAATTTTACCAGGGCTCCTTGGTGCCACACTCGGTCAAATGCTGCCTTGATGTCAAGGGCAGTCACTCTCACCTCACCTCTGGAATTCAGCTCTTTTGTCCATGTTTGGACCAAGGTTGTAATGAGGTCTGGAGCCGAGTGGTCCTGGCGGAACCCAAACTGAGCATCGGTGAGCAGGTTATTGGTGAGCAATTGCCGCTTGATAGCACTGTCGACGACACCTTCCATCACTTTGCTGATGATTGAGAGTAGACTGATGGGGCAGTAATTAGCCGGATTGGATTTATCCTGCTTTTTGTGGACAGGATATACCTGGGCAATTTTCCACATTGTCGGGTAGATGCCAGTGTTGTAGCTGTACTGGAACAGCTTGGCTAGAGGCGCAGCTAGTTCTGGAGCACAAGACTTCAGCACTACAGCCGGGATGTTGGCGGGGCCCATAGCCTTTGCTGTATACAGTGCACTCAGCCGTTTCTTGATATCACGTGGAGTGAATCAAATTGGCTGAAGACTAGCTCCTGTGATGGTGGGGATATCGGGAGGAGGCAGAGATGGAGTTTAAGGTTATGTCCTCTTGTCCTAGACTCCTCCACCAGCCGAAGAAAGTTTCTCTCTATCTTTGCTATCAATTCCTTTCAAAATCCGAAAAAACCTCAATCAAATTATCCCTTAACCTTCTATATTCCAGGGAATACAAACCTAGTTTATGTAATCGCTCCTCATAATTTAACCCTTGGAGCTCTGGTATCAGGGACCAGCAGGGACTGTATGTGTTCCCAAGCACAATAGCATTTGAGGGGAAGCTTGATAGGTACATGAGGGAGAAAGGAATAGAAGGATACAGTGATAGGGTGAAATGAAGTAAGGAAGGAGGAGGCTCATGTGGAGCAGAAACACCGACATAGATCAGTTGGGCCGAATGGCCTCTTTCTGTGCAGTAAATTCCACGTAATTGACTCAATCTCTAAACAAAAGGGCATCATTGAGGAGGTCAAGTTAATGCTTGGAGAAAGAATTAGCAACTACACCTTCTGTTGCCAGTGTTCAGGGATGTGTGACTTCGATGAAGCATCAAAGGACTGAGTAGTATACGGTGCCAAAGTACAAATACAATGAATGATTCAGTGAGAGCCAGGCTATGGAAAAAAAAACCTGCAAACAGCTTGGCATTTTAGAAGCAGATTTTACTTCTTCGGTCAATCTTTTGGGCAAGTTGTACAAATCAAAGAGGCCTGGTTCAAAACAGCAGCCTGTCGTAGAAGGAGGCTGATCTTCAAAACAATACACTTACAACCTTCGCCCAATTGAGAATGACCTAAGTTGGCAGATGCCAGCTTCCATTGTTATCAGGATCAAACGACATTCATGTAATCAGATTCCGAGAGACCCATATGCCTCGATGATGCCACAGAAAGGGCGGTCAAGCCACAATTACATGCTTGTTCACACTGCTACTGTAATTCTTATTTGCATCTATTGTGGCTTGGAGAACTTTGAGATGTGAGAACGATCACAATTTCAGAAATGCAGAAGTAGAGGCCTTCAACTGCCACCAGACCCTATAAAGTATAAAGGGCCGACTTATACTCCAGTGCCATTTTGTTTTGGCGTAATGTTTATAATCTGAGTGAGAACAGAATTTGGATAATATGCCAGTGAATGCTCATCGAACCTTAACCTCTGGCACAAGTAAGCTACCCCCCCAGGAAAGGGGAACAGAAAACTGGAGGATATGGGGGCTGGAAGAAAATAAACAACAGGGCTGTGACGTGTAAAGAAAGAAAGACAGACTTTCATTTATAAGGTGCCTTTCATGACCTCGGGACGCCCCAAAGAGTTTTACAGCCAATCAAGTACTTTAAAAGTGTGGTCACTGTTGTAGGAAAAGCGGCAGCCAACTTGCACACAGCAAGATCCCATAAACAGCAATGAGATAATGACCAGATAATCTGTTTTTACTGTTGTTGGTTGAGGGATAAATATTGGCCAGGACGCCGGGGAGAACTCCCGTGCTCTTCTTCGATAAAGTGCCATTATATTTTTTACGTACACCTGAGGGGGCAGATGGGGCCTCGGTTTAATGTCTCATCCAAAAGACGGCACCTCCTACAGTGCAGCACTCCCTTGGCCTATATTTTGTGCTCAACTCTCTGGAGTGGGACTGGAACCCGTGACCTTCTGACTCAGAGGCGAGAGCGCTCTGGAAACGGAGATTTGTTCCACATTTGATCGAAACATTTAATGATGCAGCCCTTCTGTGAGCCAGAGGAATTTTAATCAATAGCATCCCTGCACAAATTAGGACTAGAGATGAAGCTTTACGTCATTTTACACATGGCACGTGTACAAAATACAGGTGCTGCTTTTTGAACACCTCCACCTTCAAAACTATCAAACCAAATAAATCAAAACAAGAAGATGATTCAATCAGAATTGCACAACACGCTGCCGCATTCTACACACAACAGACCAACATAATAAATAAACAAGTAGACAAGCCTCTGCACGTTGGGGTCTATTTTAGTTTTAACTTATTAAGTTTGCTATATTCCAGGGTTCCGTGTTTCAGCATGATACCACAGGAAATGCAGACTCACCATGACCACTAAACCAAGTGGAAATTGTTCTACCAGTTTTACCACACCCAGGGGATGAATGAGATGGAGAGGAGAGAGTAACTGTCCAGACACCCACAAGGCTCGGGAGCCAGATACACACGAGGGAGAAAAAGAATAAAAGGATATGCTGGAAGGGTTAGATGAAGGAGGGTGGGAGGAGGCTCGTGTGGAGTATAAACTCCAGCGTGGACCTGTTGGGCTGAATAGCCTGTTTCTGTGCTGTACATTCTATGTAAGGCGTGTGTACACTTCCAACTGCTGTCTTTTGTCAGTTTACCAACAATATACTGTACTAAGCAGCGACTCTTTTTCTTACTTCCCTATTACTTTAAACATGGAGGTCGCTGGGAGTCCAGGGCTGTTGGGAGTACTCTGCCCCACTGCCTCCACATCAGTAGCCTTGTTTGGGGTGGGGTGGAGGCCACAAAGTGACCTCAAAGCTAAAAAAAAGAACAATCAAGGCTTCAGTCAGAGAACAGCTGTTTATTGGAGGCCAGTGTGACACAAAAAAAAGAAAAAAAAAAGAGATATACCAGTCTCTTCACGGCGGTTGTGGGCCCACGCCAAGGATCCGGTCTGGACCCTTGAAAAAGGACCAGTTATCATTTGTTACTTGCAGCCCCCGTAGGCACATTTCAGGGTGAGAATCCCAGAATCCTGGGCACCAAGGCTGCATTTCTGGCAGGCAGGTGCCCCAAGATCTGCCCCTTGTGCCACAGTCTCCCATATCGATCATCTTTGTAAAGGTGGGGTGGGGGGAGGGGGGGAAATGAGAAAAAGAGGGTTGGAGAGGGATTTCCCAGAGCTTTTTTCTCTAATTTAGCCTACGGCTTTTATTGAATGTGTTGTTTGTTTGCCTCTCCCAGGGTGGGGAGGAATGCGGGTCGTGGTGCTTGGAACATACACCATGACTGTGTTGGACAGGCTCATTGGACCAGCTAGTCTTTTTCCTTCTGTCATTTTTTTCGTACGTTCATAAATTGGATGACCTCCCCCTGACCCCGTGTACATCGGTGAGGTCAGAAGGGTGTTGGTCCATGCGGTCTCAGGCCCAATGTATTCAAATTCAGTCACAGTGTTTCAAAACAGAAATTACAGGAAAATAGAAGCTAAACACTGATTTTTGTTTGGCCCAACCAGATATTAGTGACTAAAGGCCAATATTTTGCAAAAACAGTCGCAATGCCCGTGTTTATGAGGGACTGAATATCCACTTGCTTGTATGGGTTAAGAACATAAGAAATATAAGAACATAGGAAATAGGAGAAGGAGCAGGAGTAGGCCATAACGCTCCTTGAGCCTGCTCCACCATTCAATAAGATCATGACTGATCTTCGACCTCAACTCCACTTTCCCGCCCGATCCCCATATCCCTTGATTCTCCTAGAGTCCAAAAATCTATCGATCTCAGTCTTGAATATACTCAACGACTGAACATCCACAGCCCTGTGGGGTAGAGAATTCCAAAGATTCACAACCGTCTGCGTGAAGAAATTCCTCCTCATCTCAGTCCGAAATCTCAGCCCTTATCCTGCGACTATGCCCCCTAGCTCTAGACTCTCCAGCCCTTTCAAGCCCCCTCAGAATCTTATATGTTTCAATGAGATCATCTCTCATTCTTCTAAACGCTAGAGAATATAGGCCCATTCTACTCAATCTCTCATCACAGGACAACCCTCTCATTCCAGGAATCAATCCAGTGAACCTCCGTTGCACCGCCTCAAAGGCAAGTATATCCTTCCTTAGATAAGGAGACGAAAACTGTGCACAGTACTCCAGGTGAGGTCTCACCAAAGCCCTGTACAATTGCAGTAAGGCTTCCTTAATCTTGTACTCCAATCCCCTTGCAATAAACATAGGAACATAGAACAGGAGTAGGTCATTCAGCCCCTCGTGCCTGCTCCGCCATTTGTTAAGATAATGGCTGATCTGTGATCTAACTCCATATCCCTTAATACCTTTGATTGCCAAAAAGCTATCTATCTCAGATTTAAATTTAACAATTGAGCTAGTATCAATTACCGTTTGCGGAAGAGAGTTCCAAACTTCTACCACCCTTTGTGTGTAGAAATGTTTTCTAATCTCACTCCTGAAAGATCTGGCTCTAATTTTTAGACTGTGCCCCCTACTCCTAGAATCCCCAACCAGCGGAAATAGTTTCTCTCTATCCACCCTATCCGTTCCCCTTAATATCTTATAAACTTCGATCAGATCACCCCTTAACCTTTGAAACTCCAGAGAATACAACCCCAATTTGTGTAATCTCTCCTTGTAACTTAACCCTTGAAGTCCGGGTATCATTCTAGTAAACCTAGGCTGCACTCCCTCCAAGGCCAATATGTCCTTCCGAAGGTGCGGTGCCCAGAACTGCTCACAGTACTCCAGGTGCGGTCTAACCAGGGTTTTGTATAGCTGCAGCATAACTTCTGCCCCCTTGTACTCTAGTCCTCTAGATATAAAGGCCAGCATTCCATTAGCCTTATTGATTATTTTCTGCACCTGTTCATGACACTTCAATGATCGATGTACCTGAACCCCTAAGTCCCTTTGGACATCCACTGTTTTTAACTTCTAACCATTTAGAAAGTACCCTGTTCTATCCTTTTTTGATCCAAAGTGGATGACCTCACATTTGTCTACACTGAATTCCATTTGCCACAGTTTTGCCCATTCACCGAATCTATCAATATCGCTTTGTAATTTTATGTTTTCATCTCCACTGCTTACAATGCCACCAATCTTTGTCATCGGCAAACTTAGATATGAGACTTTCTATGCCTTCATCTAAGTCGTTAATAAATATTATGAATAATTGAGGCCTCAAGACAGATCCCTGTGGGACTCCACTTGTCACATCCTGCCAATGTGAGTACCTACCTATTATCCCTACTCTCTGTCGCCTTTCACTCAGCCAACTTCCTAACCAAGTCCGTACTTTCCCCTCGATTCCATGGGCTTCTATCTTAGCTAACAGTCTCTTATGTGGGACCTTATCAAATGTTTTCTGGAAGTCCATATAAATAACATCCATTGACATTCCCCTGTCCACTACTAATCGTTCAACATGTCCACCATTTCCCCATTGTCAATGACAATATCCCCACTTTCAGTTTTTAAGGGGCCAACACTGCTCCTGACCACCCTCTTTTTCCTAATATAACTATAAAAGTTCTTCGTATTGGTTTTGATATCCCTTGCAAGTTTCTTTTCATACTTGCTTTTTGTAGCTCTTACTATCTGTTTTGTGACCCTTTGTTGATCTTTGTATCTTTCCCATTCGCCAGGATCTGTGCCATTTTCTGCCTTTTTGTATGCCCTTTCCTTATATCTTATACTGTCCCGTACCTCTTTAGTTGTCCATGGCTGTTTTTTTTGGCAAGTAGAGTTCTTGCCCCTCAGGGGTATAAACCGATTCTGTATCACGTTAAATCTTTCTTTAAACATGCCATTTGCCTTCCTAATTGCCTGCTGTACCTGCATACTAACTTTTTGTGTTTCTTATACCAGGACACCCAAATCTCTCTGAACACCAACATTTAATAGTTTCTCAATATTTAAAAAATATTCTGTTTTTCTATTCTTACTACCAAAGTGAATAACCTCACATTTCTCCACATTATACTCCATCTGCCACCTTCTTGCCCACTCACTTAACCTGTCTATATCCCTTTACAGACTCCTTGTGTCCTCCTCACAGCTTACTTTTCCACCTAGCTTTGTATCATCAACAAACCTGGATACATTACACTTTGTCCCTTCATCTAAGTCATTAATATAGATTGTAAATAGCTGAGGCCCAAGCACCGACCCTTGTGGTACCCCACTAGTTACAGCCTGCCAACCTGAGAATGACCCGTTTATTCCTACTCTCTGTTTTCTGTCCGTTATCCAATCCTCAATCCACGCTAATATATTACCCCCAACCCCATGAGTCCTTATCTTGCATAACAACCTTTCATGTGGCACCTTATCGAATGCCTTTTGGAAATCCAAATATACTACATCCATTGGTTCCCCTTTATCTACCCTGCTAGTTACATCCTCAAAGAACTCTAATAAATATGTTAAATACGATTTCCCTTTCATGAAACCATGCTGACTCTGCCTAATCATATTATGATTTTCTAAGTGCTCTGTTACCACTTCCTTAATAATGGATTCCAGCATTTTCCTGACGACTGATGTCAGGCTAACTGGCCTGTAGTTTCCTGTTTTCTCTCTCCCACCTTTCTTGAATAGCGGTGTTACATTTACAACCTTCCAATCTGCTGGGACCATTCTAGAATCTAGGGAATTTTGGAAGATCACAACCAATGCACCCACATCTCTGCAGCCACCTCTTTTGGAACAGAGGATTTGTCGGCTTTTAGTCCCATTAGTTTCTCTAGTACTTTTTTTCTACTGATATTAATTACTTTAAGTTCCTCACTCTCATTAGCCCCTTGGTTCCCCACTGTTTTTGGTATGCTTTTTGTGACTTCTTCTGTCAATACATATACAAAATATTTGTTTAATGTCTCTGCCATTTCCTTATTCCTCATTATAATTTCTCCTGTCTCAGCCTCGAAGGGATCACATTTACTTTTGCTACTCTCTTCCTTTTTACATACTTGTAAAAGCTCTTATTATCTGATTTTATATTTCTTGCTAGTTTACTCTCATATTCTATTTTCTCCCTTATCATCAATTTTTTGGTCATCCTTTGCTGGTTTATAAAACTCTCCCAATCCTCAGGCTTACTACTATTCTTTGCAACATTTTAAGCCTCTTCTTTTAATCTAATACTATCCTTAACTAATTTAGTTAACCACGGATAGATCACTTTTCCTGTGGAGTTTTTATTTCTCAATGGAATGTGTATTCATTGAGAATTTTGAAATATTTCTTTAAATGTTTGCCATGGCTTATCTACCGTCATATCTTTTAATCTAATTTCCCAATCTACCTTAGCTAACTCGCCCCTCATACCTATGTAATTGGCTTTATTTAAGTTTAAGACTCTAGTTTCAGACTCAAGTATGTCACTCTCAAGCGCAAGGTGAAATTTTACCATATTATGATCGCTCTTCTCCAGAGGATCCTTTACTACGAGATTACTAATTAACCCTGTCTCATTACACAATACAAGATCTAAAATAGCCTGTTCCCTGGTTGGTTCCATGACATATTGTTCTAGGAAACTGTCTCGAATGCATTCCATGAACTCATCCTCCAGACTACCTTTGCCAATTTGATTTGCCCAGTCTATATGAAGATTAAAGTCTCCCACGATTATTGCATTACCTTTGTCACAAGCTCCTATTATTTTTTGATTTAATTCTCTGTCCAATGGTAAAACTACTGTTAGGGGGCCAATAAACTATTCCCACCAATGTTTTCTGCCCCTTGTTATTTCTTATCTCCACCCATACTGATTCTACTTCCTGATCTTCCGACCAAGATCCTGTCTCACCACTGTCCTTATATCATCCTTTATTATCAGAGCTACCCCCTCCTTTTCATTCTGCCTGTCTTTTCGAAACGTCATGTACCCTGGAATATTTAGTTCACAACCTTGGTCACCTTGCAACCTCATCTCTGTAATGGCTATTAGGTCAAACCCATTTATCTCTATTTGTGCCACTATATCTTGTTACGCATGCTTTGTGCATTCAGATAAAGAGCCTTTAATTTTAACTTTTTACCATTATTCCCTGCTTTGACCTTATACATTGATGCACTATTTCTGTTAAACTCTCTGTCCCTTCCTGTCACACTCTGCTTATCTTTACCCAAATCGCTACACTGCTCTATTGCCTTGTCTTTTCTCTTTAGATTTCTAAATTTCCCCTCACCTGACCCCTCCCCCCCCACTTTTTTAGTTTAAAGCCTTATCTACAGCCCCAATTATTCAATTTGCCAGGACGCTGGTCCCAGCCCGGTTTAAGTGGATCCCATCCCAATGGAACATTTCCCTCTTTCCCCAGTACTGCTGCCATTGCCCCATGAATCGAAACCCCTTCCTCCCACACCACTCTTTGAGCCATGCATTTAACTCTCTGACCTGTTTGTCCCTATGCCAATTTGCACATGGCTCAGGTCTCAGATCCAGAGATTATTACCTTTGAGGTTCTGCTTATTAATTTAGACCCTAGCTCCTCAAACTCCCTCAGCAGAGCCTCATTCTTAGTTCTACCTATGTCGTTGGTTCCTAAGTGGACCACGACAACTGGATCCTCCCCTTCGCGCTCCAAGTTCTTTGCCAGCCATGAGGAGATGTCCTTAACCCTGGCACTGGGCAGGCAACACAGCCTTCGGGACTCCCGCTCGCGGCTGCAGAAAACAGTTTCTATCCCCCCAACTACACTATCCCCTACTGCTACCACATTCCTTTCCGCTCCCCCCACTTGAATGGCCCTCTGTACCACGGTGCCGTGGGCAGTTTGCCCATCCTTCCTGCAGTCCTTGTTCTCATCCATACAGGTAGCAAGTACCTCGTACCTGTTGCAGCTGCAACAACACTCAAGAAGCTCGATACCATCCAAGACAAAGCAGTCCACTTGATCGGCAGCCCCTCCATCACCTTAAACATCCACTTCCTCCACCAGCGACGCATTGTGGCTGCAGTGTGTACCATCCATGGGATGCACTGCAGCATCTCGCCACGGCTGCTTTGGCAGCACCTCCCAAACCCGCGACCTCCACCACCTAGAAGGACAAAAGCAGCAGGTGCCTGGGAACACCACCACCTGCACATTCCCTCCAAATCTCTCACCATCTGGACTCGGACATATATCGGCCGTTCCTTCATCGTCGCTGGGTCGCAATCCTGGAACTCCCTACCTAACAGCAGTGAGGGAGCACCTTCACTACACGGACTGCAGTGGTTCAAGGCGGCGGCTCACCACCACCTTCTCAAGGGGCAACTAGGGATGGGCAATAAATGCCGGCCTTGCTAATGATGCCCATACGCCAAGAATGAATTTTAAAAAAGCATTGGGAGATGGATTGTCCATTACCACAGTTTGGTTACCAAACTATCTATTCTCCACACAGTATACTGAACTTCTTGACAGCTTTCAATTGAAGTTTACAGCAACATTTTTTACTAAAGTTTACATTTAAGCTCGCATTCAGTATCAACATCACATGGTGCAATACTGGGCTACTGAGCGGGCAGGGTGAGGGGGGAGGGATGGCTCTGCACGAAGTTAAGCAACCAAACCAGTTTAAACTCCGAAAATAGTTTGCAGAACCCAAAACGGATGGTTTTGATTTTCTGTAGTTCAGAGTTTTACCCTCCTTGCACATTGATCTCAAATTTAAATCTTTGTTCAGTAGGATGAGTTCAGGCTTGGCAATAACAGCGTAACTATGTACCAAAACCAGTAATCACAGATTTAGGTTGCAGATAATGAAAATACGTTGAAACTGAAGCTCTGCACCCAACATGACTGCTCCCCTCCCTTTCGATTACTTTGCGGCTTTGAAATAAACATTTATCTCCAGCCAAAGTATTATAGCAACATAGGAACAGGAGGAGGGCATTCAGCCCCTCAAGCTTGTTCCGCCATTCAATGAGATCATGGCTGATCTGTATCTTAACTCTGTCTACCCTCCTTGGTTCCGTAACCATTAATACCCTTGCCTAACAAAAATTTCAATTGACCCCCAGCCTCAACAGCTTTTTGGGGGAGAGAGTTCCAGAATTCCACTACCCTTTGTGTGAAGAAGTGCTTCCTGACATCAGCCCTCAACGGCCCAGCTCTAATTTGATTATTCTGGACTCCCCCATCAGAGGAAATAGTTTCTCCCTATCTACCCCATCAACTTCTTTAATCATCTTAAACACCTCAATTAGATCACCCTTTAATCTTCTATATTCAAGGGACTACAAGCCTAGTCTATGCAACCTGTCCTCATAATTTAACCCTTTTAGCCCCAGTATCATTCTGGTGAATCTGCACTGCATCCCCTCCGTGGCCAATATAACCTTCCTGAGGTGCGGAGCTCGGAACTGAACGCAGTCTCCAGATGGGATCTAACCAGAGCTCTGTACAGCCTTAGTATAACTTTAAGTGTTTATGACAGGTCACTTTTAATCAGATGACACAGCTCTTTATTAAGCAATTAAAAAAAATAAACCACATAAAAGAGATTTCAAATAGTTGTCGGCAATATTGGTTTCTTGAAGAAATTCTGAGTTCCTAACCCAGCCAAATACCAGCTAAGTAGTTAATAATTCTTCCCCCTTCCCCTTTCTGACTGCAGTACTTTTTTAAAACATTAGTGGCACTTGCACTGCCTCTTTAAAATAAAAGCATCAATCACTCCCAGGTCAGGTATAACACAGGCCAGATGGCAAAGTAAAACTCCATCTGATCTACCTCAATAATAGTCGTGAAACCCCAACCTCAGAAGAACACTCCCTAACTGCATAGGAATGTCCAGGAGTCTCCAGGAATTGTAGATTAATCTCCAGGACACTGCTGGGAGCAACACCTGTGAGAAAAATCATTGAGGTTATTAAAAAAAAGTGCTTTTTCTCCCCCCATTTCCTTTCAAGACTTTCGTGTTTTTTTTATGAAAATGTCGGAGATGGGAGAAAAAAGGTTGCTTTGACTGACTGTCAGGAACCATCCAATTGGCTTTCAAACTGCCGTAGGAAGGCAGGGTCGCTGTGAGGATGGACGTGTTGGGTGACCAATGGCGGGGGCGGGGCAGTTGAGGGCAGGAGGTCATGTGATGAAACCGCCAGGAATACCAGTTGGCCACTCTGTATTTAACTTACAGCACTGCTACTGATACCCACTTCAGGGGCAGTGTTGTAAACAAGGTGTCATTAATGTACTGCCTCCGTGTCCACCAAGACCCACCAGAAGAAATTGTTTCCCTTGGTGCTTCACTGAGCACTCATGTTGCCTATTCAGGCCAAAGCAATACAGTTTTCATATTACTGGTCAGGGCCAATCATAGAATCCTACAGCACAGAAGGAGGCCATTCGGCCCATGCCGGCTCTTTGAAAGAGCTATCTAATTAGTCCCACTCCCCTCCTCTGCGGGTGACGTCACCGAGCAGGGATGGGGGGGTGGGGAGCGAACGCACTGCAGCAGGAAATTTAAATCGCAAGTCTCCCTGGCTGCTGGAGGTAGCATTCCGGAGAGGTATCCCCCAATTCCGGGAAACTCCCGGTCATCCCGGGAGCCCTACTCCCAACAATACTTTGGTAAGTGAAAAATAATTCAGAAAATTATCTGAAAATGGTAATCTTCAGTTGAGTTTCCCAGCACTGCACGAAAGTATGAAGTAATTCCAGTTACCAATCATCACTAGGGTTAGAAATGTTAATTTAGATAACTAGCCAAGCATTGAAATAATTCACTTTATTGAGTCATAAAATCTGCTTCCACCACCCTTTCAGGCCGTGCATTGCAGATCACAACAACTCACTGCGTAAAAAAGAAGTTTCTCATCTACCTCCTGGATTTTTTGCCAATTATCTTAAATCTGTTTTCTTCTGGTTACCGACCCTCCTGCCACTGGGTACAGTTTCTCCTTATTTACTCTATCAAAACCCCTCAAAATTTGGAACACCTTTATTAAATCTCCTCTTAACCTTCTCTGCTCTAAAAACAACCACCCCAGCTTCTCCAGTCTCTCCACATAACTGAATTCCCTCATCCCAGGTACCATTCCAGTAAGTCTCTTCCACACCCTCTCCAAGGCCTTGACATCCTTCCTAAAGTGTGGTGCCCAGAATTGGACACAATACTCCAGCTGAGGCCTCACCAGTGATTGAAGGTTTAGCATAACTTCCTTGCTTGGCCTTCAACCTTCCCTAGCGATCATAGAAGGTACAGTAGGCAGAAATGAAAGTCCTAACTTACAAACAATTGTACGAGTGTAAGCTATTGTACCACACAATTGTCTGTTCATTGCTGCTGACGATATAGAATTTGCTCCACTAAACAAGGGCAGCTCCAGGATATTACATAGGAGCAGGAGTAGGCCATTCAGCCTCTCGACAATGTTCCGCCATTTAATGAGATCATGGCTGATCTGTATCTTAACTCCATCCACCCGCCTTTGTTCTGTGACCCTTAATACCCTTTGCCTAACAAAAATCTATCAATCTCAGTTTTGAAATTTCCATTGGCCCACAGCCTCAGCAGTTTTGGGGAAGGGGGGGGGTGGGGGGTGGGGGTGGAGAAAGAGAGATTACAGGAATTCTGTGCTTGAAGCAGTTTTGTAATATGAACACATCAGGCAACAACATTTCTAGAGTACATTAAAAATAAATGAACCATCATACTCCCTTCAAGAAGGATATGATAAAGTCTCTCAATTATCTAGAATCATTCTAATAAGGCCTTTTAATCAGTGCTTCAGCAAACAGTTGTTATAGTAACCATATTTTATGACTCAATAAAGTGAATCATTTCAATGCTTGGCTAGTTATCTAAATTAACATTTATAACCCTAGTGATGGTTGGTAACTGGAATTACTTCATACTTTTGTGCAGTGCTGGGAAACTCAACTGAAGATTACCATTTTCAGATAATTTTCTGAATTATTTTTCACTTACCAAAGTATTGTTGGGAGTAGGGCTCCCGGGGGGATGACCGGGAGTTTCCTGGAATCGGGGGATACCTCTCCGGAATGCTACCTCCAGCAGCCAGGGAGACTTGCGATTTAAATTTCCTGCTGCAGTGTGCTCGCTCCCCACCCCTGCTCGGTGACGTCACCTGCAGACAGTCACCACTGTATGGAGCGCAGCTCGGGGACGCTCTGAAATTTTTTTTTGGGGGGGGGGGGGGGGGTGGGAGGGGGAAAAAGAAAGTGTCAGATGGCTACAATATCACAGGCAAGCCCAATTCTAGACTTATCCAACATTAAAATGCACTTCCCAATAAGGTTCATCAGAAACAGGTGATGTTTCCACTCCCCAGCGTTGGAGTGTTGAGATCGAGTGGATGCACCCCACAGCTGCCCAGCGGAGATCAGCTAACTCAGCACAAACCTGCAATTAAATCCAGGAATGTTTCCTGGTATGTGTGGGCTCAGTCCTACCCCAAGCAGTTTATTCACTGATCCTTTCATCAGGGGGATTCTTAACAACTCATAGTTTTAAAGCATTCTCCCCACTTTTCTTGACTTCCTCTCCCTCTCTTTCCCTCCCCTTTCTCGCTGCTTTTCTCCTACATTACAACTTCAAAAGTACTACACTGGCTGTAAAGTGCTTTGGGACATCCTGAGGTCGTGAAAGGCACTGTATAAATGCAAGTCATTCTTTCTTTTTACAGGTAAGAAGGCAGCTCACCTGCACTCCCTCTCGTCAAGAGAATGCTGAAAGGAAGGAGTTAGGCTCAAGGAGAAGTTAATAGGAGAGAACTAAAACTGGGAGAAAGAAAATTTTTTTTTTTTTTTAAAACTCTGACCTGGATCAGTGTTCAAGAATTAAAAAGTGACACACTGAAATTTTTAATATACATCCAAGGCATCATTTTACAAATTGTTTAAGTAGCTGAACGTTTTATAACTAAACAGAACCAGCACCAGGAGGGGCAAAAGTACAGAGAAAGATGCCGCCAGATTTGCAAACTATGCAGATGTTGTACACTGGAATGCTGAACACAAGTAGAGTAAGGTTGCACCGTCAACTCTGGTATAATCTCTGCTTTTTGTCCGCCTCACAGTCACTTTGCGAGTACTCGATGACAGGTACAGTACTGAGTTCTACTAATCAGCAAAACAACCAATAATGTCCCGCTGTTAAATGTTCTATTTAATTTTTGAAGAACTTTGCATGTAGCATCCGGTGCCCAGTGTGCTAGGCACCTAATCTGATGTGTTTGTCTTTTGACCCTACATTCTTTCGAAAAAGTCAAAAGTTTAAATTAAAGAAATACTTCCAGCAGCTCTCAAGCTTGAGAGTTACCTTGACAGGTGAACCACTCCCCGTTCGCTGCCATAAGCCATTTCTTATCTATTACCATTTCAGAAACAGGTCACATAGCTGTGGGCGGCTACAGTCTGATCTTGCATCATAGATATTGCACAATTGGTGCATTGTGTTCAGAGACATCCAGTTGCCAGTGGTCGGATCCAATTGATGGCTCCCGACTTACACAGCCTGACACAGAAGAAGGGTTCTGACGAAGGGTCATCGAGCTGAAACGTTAACTCTGTTTCTTCCTCCACAGATGCTGCCTGACTTGCTGAGTATTTCCAGCATTTTCTGTTTTTATTTCAGACTTCCAGCATCCGTGGTAATTTGCCTCTGACAGAAGAGTTTTGTGCCTCAATGTGCACTGTGATTTTAATAAAGCAATCAAAGCCTCAGTATCTAGTCCCCATCCGTGTGAAGAGCCCTGCATTCAGACCTGTTAATAGAGAAATATTTACAGAGCCTTCTTGTAACAGTTGATGCCAATTAACAGTTATTGCCAGCACAATTTCAAGGAGAGTGACTGATAACACTGCTTACAACTTTAGAACCAGTTTTGGTGTAGCACAACATGCAGTACATCTCCAGCGCAGTGTCAAACGTAGTTTAAGATGTGCTGAGGGCATCCTTTGAACCCCTAGGTATTTGAGAAACTTGCATAAGAATTATTTCAAATATTTTTGAGCGAACGCTCCTGCTTGCACTCTCGAAACATTTAATTGGACAGGAGCCCCGTGCATGCAGATAAGTGCTCACGAATAGAGCTCTCTCTTAGTATTGAGAGTTTGATTCAGAACCACGCAGTATTAAAAAGGTACTGCCAGGCTGGAATCGATTCTGAAGTCTCAGAAAGGTAGCTACAGAACGAACACAGCCCCAGACTAACACAGAAAGAGAGAAGCACTTGCATTTATATAGCGCCTTTCATGACCTCAGGACGTCCCAAAGTGCTTTACAGCCAATGAAGTACTTTTGAAGTGTAGGCACTGTTGTAATGTAGGGAAACGTGGCAGCCACTTTGCGCACAGCAAGATCCCACAAACAGCAAGCAATGTGATAATGACCAGGTAATCTGTTTTTAGTGATGTTGGTTGAGGGATAAATGTCGGCCCAGGGCACGGGGAAAACTCCCATGCTCTTCTTCGAAATAGCGGCCGTAGGATCATTTACGTCCACCCGAAATGGCAGGTGGGGCCTCAGTTTAACGTCTCAGCTGAAAGACGGCACCTCCGACAGTGCAGCACTCCCTCAGTACTGCTCTGTGAGTGTCAGCCTGAATTTTGTGCTCAAGTCTCTGGGGTGGGGCTTGAGCCCACAACCTTCTGACTCAGAGGTGAGAGTGCTACCCAACTGAGTCATGGCTGACAGTCAGGAAATAGTCGCAATCAGCAATCTGCGAGGTAAGTGCAGCATGAACTTCTGTGTGTAAAAAGGCTAGTCAACTCAGGCTTGGAAATTATGAATAATTATAACTTCATGGCATTATAGATATAACTCTTACTGAATGGTCTGGTCACGTAAAATTGGCATTTTGTTGTCTTGTGTCTCTTAATAAGCACAGGAGACACAGTCCAATTTGCATCAGCTATAATCCCAGAGCTCTCCATTACCTGGTAACCTTTAAAGGGCTGGAAACCAGACTAATTATTATTTATACATTGAAGGGGCACACACCCAGTTTCAGCAAAGGGTAACCAATTATTATTTCTTGAATCTATACAAAGACACTTCCCGAGAAACTAACTTCACAAAAAATAACGGAGAGAGAAAATTGATCCAACTCAACCAAAATAAGTTGCCTACATTAATCGCAATTACAATGGCAGAGAATGTTATTTGGGTGGGAGGAGTAAAAGTATTCTCCCCAAGGCCTCCAAGAGGATGTTTCTCCAATCCCACCCCAAACAGAGGTATTCATCATATTCCTGGTCAAACTACAGTTATCATGGGAGACCTACAAAAACAGGTCTCCTGACCTAAACACCTCAAAGGATAACACATCCAGTTCAGTTTGGTTGCCAGTTCTAGATACCAATCCCAGTATGATGGGCTGAATGGCCTCCTTCTGTGCTGTAGGATTCCATACTTAAACCCAAGTCAAAATCTCAGTAAACCCCAAAATGTTGCTTTTAACCCTTGCAGAATCTTTGAAGGAAGCAGTTCAGATTAATTCTTCCTTTCGGTTGCCCCTAAAAGGTAAGAGCGCCACCAGCAGTAACCCTGAAGTATAAATGTCCCGGTGCTATTGCCATCAGAGGCAGGTACTATATACCGGATAAAGTTTTCACTTCCCGCCTCCGATTGGAAGTTCCAGTTAGTGGTAAATGTCAACAGCGCACGTCAATGGTACATGGGTCAGGTCCAGCATTGTGGGGCCTGGCTGTAGACAGGCTAAGCCATCAGCCCACCCATGCTTTGACCATCGCTGACCTCTTATGAAATCTGTCCCCCCCAACATCAGGGAAGGCTCACAACAAGACCGACAAAGCACAAACGTGACTTTGCAGGAACTGTGCAGGTGCAGGAGTTTCCCACTTGTTGCCCCGCAGTATAAACAGGACAGATTCAGCAACACAGGAATGCGCACATATAACTGATCCTCTTCCACTCTAAGATCAGGGATATAAAAAGGATATCAAAGTACTTCATTTAAGGCAACATTTGCCTTTAAGCCATTGTGCAGCATCAGTTAACTTTTCCTTTGTCCAATTATTTTTTTTAATGTTCTCAGAAGGTATAGGATGGTCAAGAAGATAACAAAATCTGCTTACATTTTACACGGACTTAATCATTCACAAAAATTGATCATATTTAGCCAACAGGACCAAGAACGCATAAGAAACTGAATCAACCAGCAACTGGTTTGACCAAAACTATGAAACAAACTTTGAGAGAGTGTGGTTTACAGTACTGTGGGTGATTATCTCTCTGTTAGAATCTCCTCCTTGATGCACAAAGTGTGCCAGAAACCACATTAAACATAGACAGAGCAGGACTATCGATACCAAAAGCATAACAAGTCTCAATAGTAATTTGATGTGCTAAGCAGGGTAGGAATGCGATAAACATCATTATTTTACACAACCAGCCCAAGGATTTTCGAATACTTGTGATTCCAGAGTGATATCTTGCACAGGATAAGAGAGTATTGTCACAACCCAAATAACAGATTTGGGTGGGTAGAGGTAGATTGACCAGGACAGAACCTCTAACCATCCTGTATCAAATACCATTTATAGCAGTCTCATCCTCAGTCTCCATTTGATACTTGTGTCTATGACAACTAAATGCACAAAACAGGAAGAAGTAACAATGCATTTTTTTTGCTTGATGTGCAATCTTGTTGGGCCAACAAGTTCAAACAAATTGGGGCTGTACCCAGACTAAGCCTGGCTTGCTGTGTTTTTCAGTACTTTTGGCATATTTTAATCTTTTCTCTCCGCCTCTCCAAAAGAATTCTATCCCTACTATGCCAAGCCCTTCCTCTCCTGAAGGCAGGGTCTCACGAACATAGGGACCTCCTTAGCCAAATGGCCCTTCTTTATGCATAAGCCTCCAACACATGTGTTAGCAGGCTTATCGACAGTCTATCCCGAACCCTGTCCTCACCCAAAATCCAGGTGTGCATTTTCTAGCAGATGTCACTGGCTGCTGATCAGGCTGATATTCTTCTTCCTTAACCTGAGGAAAGATATATTAGCCTTGGAGAGGGTAGAGCGCAGGTTTACCAGAATGCTATCAGGGATTAAAGGGCTAAATTATGAGGACAGGTTGCATAAACTTGGTTTCTGTTTCCTCGAGTTTAGAAGGTTATCGGGTGATCGAATCGAGGTGTTTAAAATGATAAAGGGATTCTATAGAGCAGATACGGAGAAACTATTTCCTCTGGTGGGAGAATCCAGAACAAGGGGGCATAACCTTAAAATTAGAGCTAGGCCATTTAGGAGTGAAGTCATGAAGCACTTTTCACACAAAAGGTAGTGGAAAACTAGAACTCTCTCCCTCCAAAGGCCATTGAGGTTAGGTCAATTAAACATTTCCAAGGCTGAGCTCAATAGATTTATGTTGGTTAACGGTATCACAGGATACGGAGCCAAGGTGGATAGATGGAGTTAAGATTCCGATCAGCCATGATCTAATTAAATAGAGGAACAAGCCCAAGGGGCTGAATAGCCTGCTACTGTTCCTAGGCCAGGGGTACGGAGGCCAACGATGACACTTAAGCTGAATTTAGCAAAGTCAACACAAAATGGTGATCCAACCTGCTACCTTTCTGGCCCCTACAGGTCAGTTACACACTAGCTATGCTTACATCACAACAACAACAACAACAACAACAACAACTTGCATTTATATAGTGCCTTTAACGTAGTAAAACACCACTCAGTGCTTCACAGGAACGTTATCCAACAAAATTTGACTCCGAGCCACATAAGGAGATATTAAGACAGGTGATCAAAAGCTTGGTCAAAGAGGTGGGTTTTAATGGGGGTCTTAAAGGAGGAGAGGTAGAGAGACAGAGAGGTTTAGGGAGGGAATTCCAGAGCTTAGGGCCTAGGCAGCTGAAGGCACGGCCGCCAATGGTGGAGCGATGAAAATTAGCTACGTTTTAATTCAGATTCCAGAAGACCAGCATCTTGTGAGCCAGCGCCACTCGTTTCCCCGGCCAAATCCAGTTTCCTTATCCAGGTGGTAGAATCATAGACCCACGAAAAGTTTGGTCTGGAGGACAACGACTGGGATCCTATCTATGTAAACACCTGGAACTGACTCTCAGATACTGGACTCCTGGAGCCCGAATTAAAACAGTTCCAATATATTAAAAAAAAACAGCTACTGCATTTTTCCAACTGAGCTGCAGAATTGGCCCTTCCCACTTTCATGATCGCATGACACCACATGACAAATTGCAACTTCCTGCACGATGCATCAACTTGTCATTACATCACCCATCATGTGAAATAACAGTTCAGAATGTGCCAGAATATCACAGCAGCCTCAAATCAATACACAGGGCCAGCACAGAAATTCACTGGAACTAGATTGTATTCAGAAGCTGTCGTTTCTGTCTTGTGAGTGGTAACAGCTGCCATCACTTTCAACTGCAGATCTTTCAAGTCTCATAAAAGATCACAAAGTGAAATCCAAGGCATTTATAACGTATATTTATCCAACAGCAAGTAGATGAATACAGTATTTGAACAGTAAAACCCAATATGGAAGCTCAGTATACATGTTTAGAACCAGTTGTTTACAGCACAGAAAGTGGCCATCTACTCCATTCCCATTACATATCCAGTCATTTCTTCAAAAAAAAAGTCAAACACGACTCGCATTTAACAAATCCATACTCTGTATCCTTGATTAATCTATGCACTTCTAAAGGCTAAATTTCTAAAGGATACAGATTTAAGGTAATTGGCAAAAGAACGGGGGGGGGGGGGGGGGGGGGGGGAGGGGAGAGGAGAATTATTTTTTTAAACACAGCCAGCTCTTATGATCTGGAATGCACTGCCTGAAAGGGCAGTGGAAACAGATTCAATAATAACTTTCAAAAGGGATTTGGATAAATACTTGAAGGGGAGAAAATTACAGGGCTATGTGGAAAAGAGCAGGGGAGTGGGACTAATTTGATAGCCCTTTCAAAGAGCCGGCACAGGCACGATGGGGCAAATGGCCTCCTCGTGCGCTGTATGATTCTATTCTAGGATTCATTCATTTTATCTTGAATTATGGATTCTAAGGTTTGCCCACATCCGACGTTAGGCTAACTGGTCTCTAATTACCTAATTTATCCTTCTTGAAGGAGGGTATAACACTGGGTGCTTTCCAGTCTGCGGATTTAATGTGAATTGAAAATTTTGTGGCCAGAGCGTCTGCTATGCCGTCTTCTACTTCTTACAATAAGCTAAGGTGCATGCCTTATCCACCTTGAATCTGTTAATGTTTCCAGAGACTATTCTTTTTCTATAGTTATTTCTAACAGCTGTTCCATAACCTCCATTGATACAATCATGTTCTCACCTCTACCATCACTTGTAAAACCCGAAGCAAAATATTTAATATATCTGCACCATACCTTCATCAACAACAACTTGCATTCACAGGAGCGTAATCAAACAAAAATTTGACACCAAGCCAAGGAAGGAGATATTAGGACAGGTGACTAAAAGCTTGGTCAAAGAGGTAGGTTTTAATGAGAGGAGAGAGGTGGAGAGGTTTAGGGAGAGAATTCCAGAGTTTAGGGCCTAGACAGCTGAAGGCACAGCCAGTCAGTGGTGGATGCACAGCAGGCCATTGTTGGAGGAACACACAGCTCTCGGAGGGCTGGAGGGGGTTACAGAGATAGGGAGGGGTGAGGCCATGAATGGATTTGAGCACAAGGATGAGAATTTTAAAATCATTGCATTGGTGGACCAGGAGCCAGTGTAGGTCAGCGAGCACAGGGGGTGATGGGTGAACAGGATGGTGCAGGTTAGGATATGGGCAGCAGCATTTTCGATGACTTTAAGTTTAACATTAATATGACCTTAACAGGCCGGCCAGAAAAGCATTGGATAGTCATGTCTGGCTGTAACAAAAGCATAGATGGGGGTTTCAGCAGCAGATAAGATGAGGCAGGGGCAGAGACAGGCAATCTTACGGAGGTGGAAGTAGGCAGTCTTTGTGATGGAGAGGATATGGGGTCGGAAGCTCAGCTTAGGGTCAAATAGGACGCCAAGGCTGAGAACAGTTTGTTTCAGCCTAAGACAAGGTTGGAATTGGAGGCAAGAGAACGGAGGTTGTGGCGGGGGCCCAAGATAATGGCTATCATGTTTAATTGGAGGAAATTGCAGCTCATCAAAGACTGGACGTCGGACAAGCAGACTGACGACAAAGAGGCAGTGGAGAGGTCGAGAGAGGTGGTGGTAGTGAGGTGGAGCTGGGTGCCCGGTAGAACCTGACATCATGTCTTCATCTTCCACAATTAGGCTCAATCTTTCAGCTCCTGTGCTGTGTCCACTAAGAATTTAGTTCTGATTGCTCAAACTCATTTCACTGCACAATCTCACAGCCAACAAAAAGAAGAGACATTCATCCCGTCGGTCTGGGGCTGGATTCAAACCCAAGTGCCAGAAGACTGCGCCATCCAGTCCCCCATAACTGTTAAATTTGATGTTTCAATTCACACTAGGGTGGCCAACTCTGGTTGGACATATTCCTGGAGGTTTCATCACATGACCTCCCGCCTTCAAGCACCCCACCCCATACTCCTGCCATTGATCGCAACACATGTCCATCCTCATGGTGCCCTGTCTTCCTGCGTCAATCAGAAAATTAATAGACTCTTCATTACCCAATTGAATGATTCTTGACTATCAGTCAACAGCCTTTATTCCCCATGTTCCCATATTTTTATAACTATTAAACAAAAGTGTTCAAAGAAATTCTTTTTTTGAAAACAATTTATTTTAACTGCCCCTATGATTTTTCTCCCAGGTGTTTGCTCGCAGCAGTGTCTTGGAGATTAATTTTATTAATCTTTAATTGTCGGAGACTCTGGGGCAACCCTGGTGAATTGGCAACCCCTAGTTCACACACGAGGCAAGCTACAGGAAATTTTATGAAACTGCCAGATATGAAAGAACCTGGTTCACAGACAACAAAAAAAAATCACAGGAATTGTTGAAGCAAACCTTGCAGTTGTTCCAAGTTGAGCGAATCCCAGCAATCGAGCTGACCCGTGCAATACCCGTCCTCGCAAGGCTTTGGATGGCGACAGGATTAAACAAGACTTCTCTCAAACGTCATCAGCTTCAGAATCCTAAAATGCACAAAACAGTATTTTCAGGTTTCTGCAAAAACATTTACATCCAATAATCTTGCAGCTAGTTTTTTTTTAAAAAACGGGCAGTATTATTGTGAAATGTATTTTTCTGCCAGTGGCGTTTGTTTTTCTTTTTCCTTTTCCGTTTATTTTGCTGGAGTGCCGAGCTATTACTGCAAGATCAAAATTAAATCATTGTTTTTTTTAAAAAGAAAAGTCTAAAAGTTAATTAGTGAATGGACTTCCAAATCTAGACGTGCTCTCAGATCACTTTAATCAATTCAGTAAATTTAGAACATTCATTAACCTAGCTGCATTCATCCAATGGTACAATAATTCCAGTTAGACGTACTCACTGAGCAACTAAATCAATCAGGAAACCATATATATATATATATATATAAAATATATATACACACGCACATACATACACACACACACTCTTCAGTCAATAACCCATTTGATTTTAGCAATTCAAGGCCACGAAAAGAAGTTCAAATGAGGAGAGGATTGCCTTGGATCTACTGCCTGTGGGACCCTACCCCAGAAAGAGGTAAACACCTTCAGGAGAGAAGTGAAGGTGGGGGAGAGCGGGGGGGAGGATTGGCAGAAAAAACAAACAAGACTGTACTAAATAATCTGAAAGAGTCTACTTCGAATTGTAATGCGATCGTTTCTGTAGTTAATTTAAGCATTTGAGGCAGGGTTGAGACTGGATAGTTTGTATAATCCAGAGAAACGAGCCCCTGTCGATCAGGGAGCCAAGAACCTGCATTAGCACAAAATGCTTAACTTTTCTAAGCAAGAGAAAAGTATCCTTGGAACTAGGAGAGAAATCAATACAGAATGTTAAAGAAGTTGATGAAGTTTTGTTTAGCTTCTGACAAAAAAGCTTTGTTCTAACTCCAATATAAAGCTGAAACATTATTTTGACTAATGTCAGAATCTGTTGTAGTTCACACAATCTGCAAATATTTTTTTTACTTGAAACTTGTACATTATAAATTTATCAGTTTACTCAGCAATTGATAAATGCATTATGCAGATATTTACTGAAATGCAAATCAAACTCATTTAAAAAAAATAGATTTCTTTTTCCACACATCCAATTTTCATTTCTCGTATGCAAAGCTGCAATGGCACCACATTCACAAAGGCTCTCCCGAGGGCACGGACAATGTGTTAAAAAGAAATCTAGCCAAGCGCGGAATACGTGGCTTGTCTGTTTCAAAAGTCTATCTTTATTAACAAGAAACTAATCAGCACCCACCGAAGCTACTACATTTTTAATTACTGCTACGTGGGGTTATCATCACATTTGATGGCCTCAGACAGATGGGCTGCTGAACAGTGATATCTGTGAACTATGGAGTCCATCTGTGCATCCATTTCACAAGGCATTGTGGAGAGCTCCTTCAATTCGTAACCGTAGCTTGGAGGGAGTGGCTGGGGGAGCTCTGGTTTATTCAGGCAGTGTTTTTGAAGTGACAAACTTCTTTAAAGAGGTACTACCTTTATCGTGAGGCATGGAGAATAATCAACAACCACAGCTTGAATTCGTATAGCACCTTTAACATTGAAAAATGTCCCAAGGTGCTTCACGGAGGCCTAAGGAAAATACGAACACCAAGCCAAAGGAGTTATAAGGAAAATTGACCAAAAGCTTGGTCAAATAGGTGACTTTCATCAACAACAACTTGCATTTATATAGCACCTTTACCGTAGTAAAAACGTCCCAAGGCACTTCATTGAAGCGATCATCAAACAAATTTGGAAACCGAGCCACATAAGGAGGTATTAGGAAGGTGACCAAAAGCTTGGTCAGAGGCATGTTTTAAGGACTGTCTTAAAGGAAACATGTAGAGAGGTTTAGGAAGGGAATTCCAGGGCTTAGGGCCTAGGCAGCTGAGAGCACAGCCACCAATTTTTTTTTTTTTTATTCGTTCACGGGATGTGGGCGTCGCTGGCGAGGCCAGCATTTATTGCCCATCCCTAATTGCCCTTGAGAAGGTGGTGGTGAGCCGCCTTCTTGAACCGCTGCAGTCCGTGTGGTGACGGTTCTCCCACAGTGCTGTTAGGAAGGGAGTTCCAGGATTTTGACCCAGCGACAATGAAGGAACGGCGATATATTTCCAAGTCGGGATGGTGTGTGACTTGGAGGGGAACGTGCAGGTGGTGTTGTTCCCATGTACCTGCTGCTCTTGTCCTTCTAGGTGGTAGAGGTCACGGGTTTGGGAGGTGCTGTCGAAGAAGCCTTGGCGAGTTGCTGCAGTGCATACTGTGGATGGTGCACACTGCAGCCACAGTGCGCCGGTGGTGAAGGGAGTGAATGTTTCGGGTGGTGGATGGCGTGCCAATCAAGCGGGCTGCTTTATCTTGGATGGTGTCGAGCTTCTTGAGTGTTGTTGGAGCTGCACTCATCCAGGCAAGTGGAGAGTATTCCATCACACTCCTGATTTGTGCCTTGTGGATGGTGGAAAGGCTTTGGGGAGTCAGGAGGCGAGTCACTCACCGCAGAATACCCAGCCTCTGACCTGCTCTCGTAGCCACAGTATTTATATGGCTCGTCCAGTTAAGTTTCTGGTCAATGGTGACCCCCAGGATGTTGATGGTGGGGGATTCGGCGATGGTAATGCCGTTGAATGTCAAGGGGAGGTGGTTAGACTCTCTCTTGTTGGAGATGGTCATTGCCTGGCACTTGTCTGGCGCGAATGTTACTTGCCACTTATGAGCCCAAGCCTGGATGTTGTCCAGGTCTTGCTGCATGCGGGCTCGGACTGCTTCATTATTTGAGGGGTTGCGAATGGAACTGAACACTGTGCAGTCATCAGCGAACATCCCCATTTCTGACCTTATGATGGAGGGAAGGTCATTGATGAAGCAGCTGAAGATGGTTGGGCCAAGGACACTGCCCTGAGGAACTCCTGCAGCAATGTCCTGGGGCTGAGATGATTGGCCTCCAACAACCACTACCATCTTCCTTTGTGCTAGGTATGACTCCAGCCACTGGAGAGTTTTCCCCCTGATTCCCATTGACTTCAATTTTACTAGGGCTCCTTGGTGCCACACTCAGTCAAATGCTGCCTTGATGTCAAGGGCAGTCACTCTCACCTCACCTCTGGAATTCAGCTCTTTTGTCCATGTTTGGACCAGGGCTGTAATGAGGTCTGGAGCCGAGTGGTCCTGGCGGAACCCAAACTGAGCATCGGTGAGCAGGTTATTGGTAAGTAAGTGCCGCTTGATAGCACTGTCGACGACACCTTCCATCACTTTGCTGATGATTGAGAGTAGACTGATGGGGCGGTAATTGGCCGGATTGGATTTGTCCTGCTTTTTGTGGACAGGACATACCTGGGCAATTTTCCACATTGTCGGGTAGATGCCAGTGTTGTAGCTGTACTGGAACAGCTTGGCTAGAGGCGCAGCTAGTTCTGGAGCACAAGTCTTCAGCACTACAGCTGGGATGTTGTCGGGGCCCATAGCCTTTGCTGTATCCAGTGCACTCAGCAGTTTCTTGATATCACGTGGAGTGAATCGAATTGGCTGAAGACTGGCTTCTGTGATGGTGGGGATTTCGGGAGGAGGCCGAGATGGATCATCCACTCGGCACTTCTGGCTGAAGATGGTTGCAAATGCTTCAGCCTTGTCTTTTGCACTCACGTGCTGGACTTCGCCATCATTGAGGATGGGGATGTTTGCAGAGCCTCCTCCTCCCGTTAGTTGTTTAATTGTCCACCACCATTCACGACTGGATGTGGCAGGACTGCAGAGCTTTGATCTGATCCGTTGGTTGTGGAATCGCTTAGCTCTGACTATAGCATGTTGCTTCCGCTGTTTAGCATGCATGTAGTCCTGAGTTGTAGCTTCACCAGGTTGGCACCTCATTTTTCGATACACCTGGTGCTGCTCCTGGCATGCTCTTCTACACTCCTCATTGAACCAGGGTTGATCCCCTGGCTTGTTGGTAATGGTAGAGTGAGGAATATGCTGGGCCATGAGGTTACAGATTGTGCTGGAATACAATTCTGCTGCTGCTGATGGCCCACAGCGCCTCATGGATGCCCAGTTTTGAGCTGCTAGATCTGTTCTGAATCTATCCCATTTAGCACGGTGGTAGTGCCACACAACACGATGGATGGTGTCCTCAGTGCGAAGACGGGACTTCATCTCCACGAGGACTGTGCGGTGGTCACTCCTACCAATACTGTCATGGACAGATGCATTTGCGACAGGTAGATTGGTGAGGATGAGGTCAAGTAAGTTTTTCCCTCCTGTTGGTTCGCTCACCACCTGCCGCAGGCCCAGTCTCGCAGCTATGTCCTTCAGGACTCGGCCAGCTCAGTCAGTGGTGGTGCTACCGAGCCACTCTTGGTGATGGACATTGAAGTCCCCCACCCAGAGTACATTTTGTGCCCTTGCTACCCTCAGTGCTTCCTCCAAGTGGTGCTCAACATGGAGGAGGACTGATTCATCAGCTGAGGGAGGACGGTAGGTGGTAATCAGCAGGAGGTTTCCTTGCCCATGAGATTTCATGGGGTCCAGAGTCAATGTTGAGGACTCCCAGGGCCACTCCCTCCTGACTGTATATCACTGTACCGCCACCTCTGGTGGGTTTGTCCTGCCGGTGGGACAGGACATACCCAGGGATGGTGATGGAAGAGTCTGGGACGTTGGCTGAAAGGTATGATTCTATAAGTATGGCTATGTCAGGCTGTTGCTTGACTAGTCTGTGGGACAGCTCTCCCAATTGGTGGAGTAATTAAAATTAGCTACGTTTTAATGGGTGAACAGGACTTGGTGCGAGTTAGGATACGGGCGGCAGAGTTTTGGATGAGCTCCAGTTTACAGAGGCTGGACGATGGGAGGCCGGCCAGGAGAGCATTGGAATAGTTGAGTCTAGAGGTAACAAAGGCATGGACAAGGGTTTCAGCAGCAGATGAGCTGAGGCAGGGGCGGAGAGGGGAGGTGGAAGTCTTGGTGATGGAGAGAATCTTTAAGCAGCCACAATATCAGTCTCCTTGGGTGATGGTTTGGCTTATGGCTGCACAATGCAGTATTCTATTCAACGGGAAACTACTGTTGAATAGAGCCTGGTCTTTAGTTGCTTCCAAGCCTTTATTCACAGAGTTTCCTCTTGCACCCACACCCCAGCTAAGCTGATCATTCAAAAGGAATTGTTGTGTTGAACTGAACTATATTAGTACTTTCTTTGAATAACTTTTATCAAAGAAAATAAAAACACGCTTCCCCAGGATCATCGTCTTAAGGCCGTTGCCATCTTCTGTGAACCTAGACAGCGTATATTAGCAAGCTGTACAACCATGGAATGCATTGTAGCTGAGTTCAATCAGTCGCACATATGCACTTTCCAGCAGGGCTCACTGAATAGCATTCGGCAGCAGAAACCCCAGCTAATTTTTCCACTCTCTGGCGCTGGGAAGGCTGAGGCCGATTTAGTGCCCCAACTGTTTACTGGCTGAGATGTTAATGGTTAATAATCCCAAGTGCCTGTTTGTATTGAAAATAGTAGCAGGGTTACACTGCTTCGAGCAAAGAAAGAAAATCGAGTGACCTTCTTGCCCTTTCAGCTGGTCCTGAAATGACGGCATCACAGCCATCTGTAGGCTGCGCTTCATAGAGATAAATCTTGCTATGTTTGGGGAGGTGGAAGGAAGGGGAGGGTTGGGGGGGAGAAAAATGAGAAAAAGTGTGCAACAGGCCAAATTTTGAAGAAATGATGGCCTTTATCTAAATCTCACTCATAGGTTTGTCTTCTGCTAGTTTTAATTTTCTGTAGCTCTTCACCAAATTGATATGAAAACTTCTCTTCAGTGTAATGTGTCTTCAAATGTCCAGACCCGCTTACCCTTGTTACAGATATGTAAAAAAAAACAAGCAATTCCATGGGTCACACTTTTCTACTCCATGGAGGTCCCAGAATATGGATATGTAATCTTCCTTCGACCTTGATTTTTAAGAGAAGGGGGAGGAAGAGCAGATAACAGATGGCAGCTCATGAAAAGTAACAGCACTCAAAAATTATTTGAGAGTTGAGGTAACCATTATACTGGAAAAATTGGTGGGATTATGTTTCTTGTAAATTTTTTGAGGTCGTTACATTCTCTTAATGGCTCCCTTGGTTCTGTTTGACTGGAACTTAGGTGGGCTTTAACTTGAAGTTGCATGGTCCATTTATTGAATTCTGCTGGTATATATCCTTGCCATAGACTCCACTCCTTAAAATTGACTCCATCCACATCCACATCCACAGCCATTTGCTCAGCCTGGCCAGACTCTGCAAAACCATGGCATTGTGTTTGAACCTAAACTGTGTTAATTGTATGATTTATATCAATGAGTGTTAATTGTATTCAGGTGATGGGTATCAATTGGGGATTCTCATATCCTTTTTATAGGAGAGCTTAGCTAGGGTGTGGTGTATGTAAGAGGAAACTCTGAATAAAGGTTTGGAAGCAACTAAAGACCAGGCTCTAGTATTCTATCCTTCACCACTTAGCTATCCAGTTTTAACAAGCTGAGCTTTAAACCCCACATCCTATCCATCATAAGTGCTTCTTTCTACCTCTGCAACACTGCTTGCCTCACCTCTACTGCCACCATGGCCCCAAACCATGCTCATACCACCTCGATTTTTCTAATGTCCTCCCGCCCTCCACCCTCCATAAATCATGCATATTTCGTTACCTCTGGAGTTCCCCAAGGATCTATCCTTGTCCTCCTATTTCTCATCCACGTGCTGCCCCTCGGCGAAATCATCTGAAAACACGTCAGATTCCACATGTACGCTGACAAAACCCAGCTCTACCTCGCCACCACCTCCCTCGACCCCTCCACTGTCTGTCATTTGTCACATTGCTTGTCTGACATCCAGTACTGGATGAGCAAAAATTGCCACCAACTAAATATTGGGAAGACCGAAGCCATTGTCTTTGGTCCCCGCTGCGAACTCCATTCCCTAGCCACCGACTCCATCCCTCTCCCTGGCCACTGTCTGAGGCTGAACCAGACCGTTCGCAATCGTGGTGTCCTATTTGACCCCGAGATGAGCTTCTGACCACATATCTACTCCATCACCAAGACCGCCAACTTCCACCTCCGTAACATCACCCGTCTCTGCCTCTACCTCAGCTCATCTGCTGCTGAAGCCCTCATCCATGCCTTTGTTACCTCCAGACTCAACTATTCCAATGGTCTCCTGGATGGCCTCCCACCTTCTACCCTCCATAAACTTGAGCTCATCCAAAGCTCTGCTGCCCGTAACCTAACTCGCACCAAGTCCCATCCTCCCATCACACCCTGTCCTCGCTGACCGACATTGGCTCCCGGTCCAGGAACGCCTCGATTTAAAAATTCTCATCCTTGTTTTCAAATCACTCCATGGCCTCGCCCCCTCCCTATCTCTGTAACCTCCTCCAGACCTACAACCCTCCGAGATCTCTACGCTCCTCCAATTGCCTCTTGCACATCCCTGATTTCCATCGCTCCACCATTGGCGGCCGTGCCTTCAGTTGCCTAGGCCCAAAGCACTGGAATTCCCTCCCTAAATCTCTCCACCTCTCTCTCCTCCTTTACAACGCTCCTTAAAACCGACCTCTTTGACCAAGCTTTTGGGCATCTGTCCTAATACCTCCTTATGTGCCTCGAAGTGAAATTTTGTTTGATAATCGCTCATGTGAAGTGCGTTGGGACATTTTGTTACGTTAAAGGTGCTATAGAAACGCAAGTAGTTGTTGTTGTTGCATTAATACTGCTCACTCATCACCCCAGTGCTCTCCAACTTGCATTGGCTCCCAATCCTCCAAAGCATTCAATTTAAAATTATCTTTTTCAAATCCCTTCAAGGCCTCTTGCGCATCCCTGATTTTCATCGCTCCATCATTGGCAGCCGTGCCTTCAGCTGTCTAGGCCCTAAGCTCTGGAATTCCCTCCCTAAACCGCTCCATCTCTCTCTCTCCTCCTTTATGACGCAACTTAAAACCTACCTCTTTGGCCAAGCTTTTGGTCACCTGTCATTATATCTCCTTATGTGACAATCTCCAAATTGTAGTGTAAATACTGCTGTGGATCCAATTAACTCACCATAAATCAAAGATCAGCCTTGTGCCTTTCCTGATCTGCATGACTCAATACCACACAAAACGCTGCATTTGTATTAGGTGTCAGCCGTAGCACTCTTGCTTCTGAGTCAGAAGGTTGTGGGTTCAAGTCCCACTCCAGAGACTTGAACACAAAATTTAGACTGACAGTCCCAGTGTAGCACTGAGGGAGGTGCCGCATTGTCGGAGGTGCCATTTTTCAGATAAGTCATTAAACCGAGGATGTCTGCCCTCTCACGTGGACGTAAAAGATCCCACGGCACTATTTCGAAGAAGAGCAGGAGAGTTAGCCCCACTGTCCTGGCCAACATTTATCCCTCAACCAACATCACTAAAAACAGGTTATCTAGTCATTATCACATTGCTGTTTGTGGGATCTTGCTGTGTGCAAATTGGCTGCCGCGTTTCCCACATTACAACAGTGACTACACTTCATTGGCTGAAAAGCGCTTTGGGACATCCCGAGGTTGTGAAAGGCACAATAGAAATGCAACTTTTTTCTTTCGTTTGTTTTTTTTAAAATTCATTCACGGGATGTGGGCATCGCAGGCAAGGCCAGCTTTTATTGTCCATCCCTAATTGTCCCTTGAGAAGGTGGTGGTGCCTTCTTGAACAGCTGCAGTCCGCGTGGTGAAGGTTCTCCCACAGTGTTGTTAGGTAGGGAGTTCCAGGATTTTGACCCAGTGACGATAAAGGAACGGCGATATATTTCCAAGTCGGGATGGTGTGTGACTTGGAGGGGAATGTGCAGGTGGTGTTGTTCCCATGTGCCTGCTGCCCTTGTCCTTCTAGGTGGTAGAGGTCGCGGGTTTGGGACGTGCTGAAGAAGACGACTTGGCGAGTTGCTGCAGTGCATCCTGTGGATGGTGCACACTGCAGCCACGGTGCGCCGATGGTGGAGGGAGTGAATGTTTAGGGTGGTGGATGGGGTGCCAATCAAGCGGGCTGCTTTGTCCTGGGTGGTGTCGAGCTTCTCGAGTGTTGTTGGAGCTGCACTCATCCAGGCAAGTGGAGAGTATTCCATCACACTGCTGACTTGTGCCTTGTAGATGGTGGAAAGGCTTTGCGGAGTCAGGAGGTGAGTCACTCGCCACAGAATACCCAGCCTCTGACCTGCTCTTGTAGCCACAGTATTTATATGGCTGGTCCAGTTAAGTTTCTGGTCAATGGTGACCTCCAGGATGTTGATGGGGGATTTGGCAATGGTAATGCCGTTGAATATTAAGGGGAGGTGATTAGACTCTCTCTTGTTGGAGGTGGTCATTGCCTGGCACTTGTCTGGCACGAATGTTACTTGTCACTTATGAGCCCAAGCCTGGATGTTGTCCAGGTCTTGCTGCATGCAGGCACGGACTGCTTCATTACCTGAGCTGAACACTGTGCAATCATCAGCAAACATCCCCATTTCTGACCTTATGATGGAGGGAAGGTCATTGATGAAGCAGCTGAAGATGGTTGGGCCTTGGACACTGCCCTGAGGAACTCGGTTTAACCTTAGGTGTCTGTGAATTTGTGAGTATCAGCAAGCAAATTTGATACAGCGATCTACCAACTATTCAAAAAAAAGCCTACAATACATTAAAGTGAAAAAAAACTATGCCTCCCTTATAATGATGAGATTCTTGATTAATTTTTATTTTAGATTATTAAATGGGAAACCTATCCTGAGACAGCTGCTCCGATCTCTCTTGCTGGATGACAGATGGGTTGATGAGCCCTTTGCAGCTGTCACACCGTACTCTGCACCACCTGCGAAACTGGGTTAAGGCTTCAGGTGGGTGAGGAAGCGTGGTTACAATGTGCCCATCTTCCTCACCTGTAACATGACAGCAGGCCAGGTAGAGCAGCAGTGAGAGCTACTCCAGTTCAGATGGATTAACCAGGATCAAGAGTTGCAGAATCTCAGATGATAAGATTTTAAGGTTAAACCGAGGCCCCATCTGCCATGTCGGGTGGACGTAAAAGATCCATTGACACTATTTCGAAGGACAGCAGGGGAATTCTCCCGGTGTCCTAGCCAATATTTATCCTTCAGCTAACACCTAAACAGATTATCTGGTCATCATCACATTGCTGTTTGTGGGATCTTGCTGTGCGCAAATTGGCTGCCACATTTCCTACATTACAACAGTGACTACACTTCAAAAGTACTTCATTAGCTGTAAAGCGCTTTGCGACGTGAAATGAGGCCGTGAAATGTGCTTATAAATGCAAGTCCTTCTTTCTTCAATCAGTCCTGCCTCAGAGGTGAAATGATTGGACAAGATTTACATTCTTTGAAAGAGACAATCTATCTGGTATTCCACAGCCAGCTTCGACTATTTTACTAATTCGGTTTCCCCAAACCCAATTCTAAATGAGCTGCTCCTGTAAAATAAGCTTGCGTTTAGTAAAATCAATGATTGGATAATAGTTTACAGATTCCAAAAGATTTATCCCCTGCCATTAATTTTCTGAAACAATCTTTTGAAAACTGAATTCCACCTGTGACTTTAAACATTGTATTCGCAAAAAAATTCCATCATAAAATTAATGGCTTCAGAATGATTGCTGAAGTTTGTAAGTTATATAAAGGTGTGTTTTTAAAAAAAAATAGAAATCTGGAGTCGACAGAAATTCACACGCAGACAACAAAGAGAGTTGACTGGTTCTGCATCGATTATACCCCACTTATACCCCACTGGACAGCACCCACTCTATTTTCAGGCATTTATAGACAATAATTACAGATAATATACAAATGCCTAAATATTGCAATAAAGCATCAATACATGCAGTGAGAAAATGGTTAATGATCCTCAAAAGCCCAATTTATAAACATATACAAGTGTCGGCTTGGCTCAGCAGCAGCACCTTTCACCACTCCACTGGAAGTTCACGATTTCAAATCCCACTCCAATAACAACTTGCATTTATATAGCGCCTTTAATGTAATAAAACGTCCCAAGACACTTCACAGGAGCGTTATCAGACAAAATTTGACACCGAGCCACATAAGGAGATATTAGACAGGTGACCAAAAACTTGGTCGAAGAGGAGTTTTAAGGAGCGTCTTAAAGGAGGAGAGAGAAAAAGAGAGGTTTAGGGAGGGAATTCCAGAGCTTAGGGCCTAGACACCTGAAGGCACGGCCTCCAAAGGTGGAGCGATGAAAATCGGGGATGCGCTAGAGACCAGAATTGGAGGAGCGCAGAGACCTCGGAGGGCTGTAGGGCTGGAGGAGGTTACAGAGATAGGAAGGGGAAAGGCCATGGAGGGATTGAAAACAAGGATGAGAATTTTAAAAATCAAGGTGTTGCCGGAACGGGAGCCAATGTAGGTCAACGAGCACAGGGGTGATGGGCGAGTTCGGATAGGGGCTAACACTTGGTGCGAGTTAGGATATGGGCTTCGATGAGGTGCTGAACAGCCCGATTCCATTTTGCTGTCCATTATTCTAAGAACATAATCAAACAGTTTGTAAACACACGCATTTATTAGTTTTAAGAGGCAGAACGAAAATTGACAAAAGAAAAATTCCCCTGGGCAAGATTTTCTAAAAACTCTTGCCAGTTTGTCTATTTTGGACATTTCTAAACCTCAAGTGGAATATACAGATTAAAGTAATACAAGAAAAAAAAACTACTTTTCTTATCAGGAATTCACCTTTGTACCATTTCTCAATTCATCTAAAACGTGGTGTATGGTGTTGGGCAAAAGCGTTCCACAGCATGTTTAAAAAAAACATGCAACCTATTATAGCCCATTGATCAGGCACATTACAACCAATATTCCAGGTCCAAAATATGTTAATGAGGTAAAAGTTCCACATCTAATGGCCTTATTTTAATATTTACTGAAGAGACCATTCAATATATTCGCACAACTCCGTTTTGGGGCCACAGTTCATTAACAGGACCAAAAGTGCAATGGTCATCTCCACATTACGGAGGTTCACTGCAGCTATTTTTTTATAACATATAGAAAGAAAAGGTTAATACAGTTTTCCCAGTGTCAGTGCCACAGAACTGATTAATGGAAAATCCATGGATCCATCTCTCCCACTCGGTTACCTTTTACATTCCAGAATAGAATCTTCGGAGTTAAGGAAACATCTGCAGACCACGTCCATTGGTCACAGAAGAGAAGGAGCTGACCCTGCGTTAAGTGGCTCTTGTCTGCAAACTGGATTAAATTGCACACTATTCAGATTTTAACCAGAACAGGCAGGCGCCTCTTATCGCCAGATGATTTTGTTCTGGGGGCATGTACATCTCCACTACCGGCAATCAAGAGTTTATTTGAGATTGTTTGGGTCATGGTTAATCTATAACAAGACAGATTACCATGCAAGATGTCGACGTAATGGGGGAACATCAAAAATAAGAAAACAGTCATTATGCTTTACAGTATAATTGCACACTACTAGTTAAACACCAGGGAGCCAATTATAAACAGCATTATGTGTGTCTGTATTGAAACTGTACTTCCAACAAAGAATCATAGATATGTTCCTAATTTTAAGACCATAATAATACTAAACCAATGGGTCTGTCTTGCTTCCTTCACAGATATGCTCTCATACAGTTTCATTTTCCACTGCTAATTTTCTCCTTAATTCCCCAGAGCAGACTTATCTTCACGGGCCACATAGATGAATGGGACTAAAAGCCGACAAATGCCCTGGTCCTGATGGCCTACATCCTCAGGTTTTAAAAGAGGTGGCTGCGGAGATAGTGGATGCATTGGTTTTGATCTTCCAGAATTCCCTGGATTCTAGAACGGTCCCCGTGGATTGGAAGGTAGCAAATGTAATCCTGCTATTCAAGAAAAGAGGGAGAGAGAAAACAGGGAACTACAGACCAGTTAGCCTGACATCAATAGTAGGGAAAATGCTAGAAGCTATTATTAAGGATGTAGTAACAGACCATTTAGAAAATCATAATATGATCAGGCAGAGTCAGCACGGTTTTATGAAAGGGAAATGATGTTTGACAAATCCATTAGATTTTTTTGAGGGTGTAACTAGCAGGGTAGATAAGGGGGAACCAGTGGATAGGTATATTTCGGCCCAACTGGTCTATGCCGGTGTTTATGCTCCACATGAGCCTCCTCCCACTTTACTTCATCTAACCCTATCAGTATATCCTTCTATTCCTTTCTCCCGCGTGTTTATCTGGTTTTCCCTTCACTTCATCTATGCTAGTTGCCGCTACTACTCCTTGTGGTAGTGAGTTCCACATTCTAATCACTCTCTGGGTAAAGAAGTTTCTCCTGAATTCCTTATTGGATTTATTAGTGACTATTGTATATTTATGGCCCCTAGTTTTGGTTTCCCCCACAAGTGGAAACATTTTCTTTATGTCCACCCTACCAAACGCCTTCATAATTTTAAAGACCTCCATCAGTTTATCCCTCAGCCATAAATTTTTTTTTTAAAACTTCAACTAGAATGTAGAATGGGAATGAAATTCGGTGGGGATTCTGCCGCTCGCCCATTGTAACTTCAGTGGAAGAGCAACGGAAACCTGGGAAAAATAGTGTAAATGCCATTCAGGCCGGTTTTCCCAAGGGTTTCTGTGCTCTTGAACTGAAGTTACAGCGGGCAGGCAGGAGAACCCCATGGAAATTCACCCCCATTTTTTTCTGGAAAGTTCTAGAAGTTTAATTCCATAACATACCATGGGGTATTTTTAGCTGGACTAATTTTAATGACAGCAATTTTCCACAGTCTCTACAATGAGCGCTAGAAAGAAAGAAAGAACTTGCATTTATATAGCACCTTTCACGACCTCAGGAGGTCCCAAAGTGCTTTACAGCCAACTATGTACTTTTGATGTGTACTCATTGTTGTAATGCAGGAAACACAGCAGCCAATTTGCGCACAGCAAGGTCCCACAAACAGCAATGTGATAATGACCACATCATCTGTTTTAGTGATGTTGGTTGAGGGATAAATATTGGCCAGGAAACCAGGGAGAACTCCCCTGCTCTTCTTTGAAATAGTGCCACGAGATCTTTTACGTCCACCTGAGAGGGTAGGTGACGCCTTGGTTTAATGTCGATGTCACTTCCGAAAGTCGGCACTTCCGACAGTGCGGCACTCCCTCAGTACTGCCCTGAAGTAGCAGCCTAGATTTTGTGCTGAAGTCTCTGGAGTGGGACTTGAACCCAGAACCTTCTGACTCAGAGGGGAGAGTGCTACCCACTGAGCCATGGCTGACAAGTCGTACAAATCATTTCTTCCAATTAAATCCAAGACGTCCAATGGCAGTAATTTTCATGGGAGCGATCTGCTGAGCTCCGGCCTCAATTTCAGCGGAACATAAGAAATAGGAACAGGAGTAGGCCACACGGCCCCTCGAGCCTGCTCCGCCATTCAATAAGATCTTGGCTGATGTTCGACCTCAACTCTACTTTCCCGCCCGATCCTCATATCCATTGATTCCCCTAGAGTCCAAAAATCTATCCATCTCAGCCTTGAATATATTCAATGAATCAGCATCCACAGCCCTCTGGGGTAGAGCATTCCAAAGATTCACAACCCTCTGAATGAAGAAATTCCTCCTCATCTCATTCTTGAATGGCCGACCCCTTATCCTGTGACTATGCCCCCTAGTTCTAGACTCTCTAGCCAGGGGAAACAATCTCTCAGCATCTACCCTGTCAAGCCCCCTCAGAATCTTATATGTTTCAATGAGATCACCTCTTATTCTTCTAAACTCCAGACAGTATAAGCCCATTTTACTCAACCTCTCTTCATAGGACAACCCTCTCTTCTCAGGAATTAATCTAGTGAACCTTCATTGCACCGCCTCTAAGGCAACTATATCCTTCCTTAGATAAGGAGACCAAAACTGTATGCAGTACTCCAGGTGAGGTCTCACTAAAGCCCTCTACAACTGTCGTAAGACTTCCCTACTCTTGTACACCAACCTCCTTGCAATAAAGGCCAACATGCCATTTGCTTTCCTAATTGCCTGCTGTACCTGCATACTAACTTTTTGTGTTTGTTGTATGAGGACACCCAAGGAAGATCGGAGGAAAGTCTGGAGAAACAGTGTAATCGGCCATTTACACAGTCTGGCTGGGGTTTCCACCACAGTTATGGCAGAAAATTGGGGCATCCCCCAAGGAAATTCTATCCCCAAGCCTGCTCCTGTCAAGATTAATAGCATCAAATTAATTTTGTGCCATTAGGTTGCATTCATAAAATTTGTGTTAATTGTAGTTCCTAGAATTCTTTTATTGCCTACATTTTCGATGTAGAAACCTTGTATGACTAGCGCTGTGTATAGTTCAAGGGTTTGTTTGCATTCATTACAGGCTCAATTTGTATTATAATGGTGGGGACTTTGTTTTCTGGTTGTATCACTGTTTTAGGGAGGGGCCTGGCAAACCTCCAATTCTATATAAATGCAAGTTCTTTCTTTCTTTCTAGCGCTCATTGTAGAGACTGTGGAAAATTGCTGTCATTAAAATTAGTCCAGCTAAAAATACCCCATGGTATGTTATGGAATTAAACTTCCAGAACTTTCCAGAAAAAAATGGGGGTGAATTTCCATGGGGTTCTCCTGCCTGCCCGCTGTAACTTCAGTTCAAGAGCACAGAAACCCTTGGGAAAACCGGCCTGAATGGCATTTACACTATTTTTCCCAGGTTTCCGTTGCTCTTCCACTGAAGTTACAATGGGCGAGCGGCAGAATCCCCACCGAATTTCATTCCCATTCTACATTCTAGTTGAAGTTTTAAAAAAAAATTTATGGCTGAGGGATAAACTGATGGAGGTCTTTAAAATTATGAAGGCGTTTGGTAGGGTGGACATAAAGAAAATGTTTCCACTTGTGGGGGAAACCAAAACTAGGGGCCATAAATATACAATAGTCACTAATAAATCCAATAAGGAATTCAGGAGAAACTTCTTTACCCAGAGAGTGATTAGAATGTGGAACTCACTACCACAAGGAGTAGTAGCGGCAACTAGCAACTTTCAGATAAAAACATGGTTCATCCTAGTAAATGGATTATGGTGGAGAAATCATACCCCTCGTGTGAAATATATGATACTTAGTTAGAATCGTAGAGCACGGAAGGAGGCCATTCGGCCCATCGTGCCTGTGCCAGCTCTTTGAAAGAACGATCCAAATAATCCCACTCCCCTGCTCTTTCCCCATAGCCCTTAAAAGGAGAAGAGGTAGAGAAGCAGAGGGGTTTAGGGAGGGTATTCCAGAGTTTAGGGCCTAGGTAGATGTAGGCACAGCCGCCAATGGCAGAATGATTAAAATCGGAGATGCGCAAGAGGCCAGAATTGGAGGAACGCAGAGATCTCAGAGGGTTGTAGGACTGGAGGAGGTTACAGAGATAGGGAGGGGTGAGGCCATGGAGGGATTTGAAAACAAGGATGAGAATTTAAAATCGAAGCGTTGCTGGACTGGGAGCCAATTTAGGTCAGCGAGCACAAGGGTGATGGTTGAACAGGACTTGGTGCGAATTAGGATACAGGCAGCAGAGTTTTGGATGAGCTCAAGTTTACGGAGGATGCAAGGTGGGAGGCCGGCCAGGAGAGAATTGGAATAGTCGAGTCTAGAGGTAACAAAGGCATGGGTGAGGGTTGCAGGAGCAAACAAGCCTCATTGTAAAGTACCTTCACTGCCACTTTTGTGGATTGAAGCAGAATTTGGCTGAGTGTGATGAATGTAAAGCTTTCTATATAAAAGGGTACCGGATAAAACTCAAACATTATAATCATAGATATTACAGGTCAGGAAAATAAATTGCTTCCTTTTCATCAAGTTAAGAGAATCTCTTGTGGAAAAGTAATGAGTCAAAATCCATGTGGGTTTATGAGAGGCTGATTTTGCATAATATACAGGCTGATTTATTTCGTTGTGAAAAGATGTAGCTGAGTTAGTGGCGGATGTTATGCTGTGGATATATATATATATACACCAAGACTTCTAGAAAGCCACAAGGTTTACCACAGGAGACTTGTGGCTAAAGTGAAAATTTAGGAGGAAGTGCCTTGGATGTTTTTCTACATTAAAGGCACTATATAAATGCAAATTGTTGTGCTTGTTGAATAACTAGGAAGGTTCGAAGCAAAGGGTAGTTATTGATGGAATTACTTAAAGGTAAGTTGTGCCCATTCGGGAGATGGATTAGTAGCTGCTACTATCCCTGTACTTTTCCTAAGAATATAACACAAGAATAATTCTGATAGTGGCTCAAGAAAAACTCTTCACCCAAAATTCTTCCTTTACTAAAGCTAATTGCTTCACGCAGATGCACACAATCAAAAGAAAAAGAATAGGGCTTCATCATTCCTAATATGTAGACTGATTAATATCATTACTTTTTTCCAATTACCATGGGAAATGCAAAGTTACTAACAAAAACTATACATGAGTGCTCCAACACAATGAACGTGCTGTTTGACTAGGCAGCAGACATTTCCCAGGAGTCTAGTCCCAAATCGGTCATACCTGAATATGTACCGTACCATTTTGAGAAAACAAAAACACAACACAAGGCAGTCAAGCACTATAATGAAAATTCTTGATTCTATATTTTTTTTGAATCCACAAGTGTAGATTAAACTTTCAAACCGAACAATCGGGCTTCTTGAACATACAATGAAATAAAAGCCACATCTGAACACACCCAGGGGTGAAAATTACAGGTCAATAAAAGAAGCTGGATATAGCAACCAACCAGAAACTATATTACAATCAGTGCTGGAAGCTGGCACTGTGTGACTGGGTTGTAACTGGACAGAACATGTAACCTTATTTGGGATTCAAATACCACTTTCTTTAACGCTTCCCGTGCGTAGGAGACTTTCCTCACCTAGTTGAAATACATCAGTGTCCTCAGCATCGGACGAGATGAGCATTTAGTCTAGCCTCAAAAGCTAATGGTGAAAACAGGTTTTAACTGTATTGCATACTCCAGACGGGAAAAAATAAAACTTGAAGGGAAGTTATTGTACAAGGGAACGCAATTACCAAAACAAAAGTCCTGAAAATTACTTTGCTTCGGACACACGTGTATTGTGTTCTCCATTTTCAAAAGTTCTCATGAGAATAAGCCATGGCTTTGAGGAAGTTTCCAACACACATTTTCTCACGGTTTCAAAATGATACAAAAAGAAACCGTTTAAGGCATATTTTCTCCTGATTTTCTTAAAATGTTAAGACCCTTAAAGTACACATTCATAGAACAACAACTTGCATTTAGGTAACACCTTTTTAAAAAAGAAAACGACAGACTTGCCGGCACGGACTCAATGGGCCGAATGGCCTTCTTCCGTGCTGTAACCTTTCCATGATTCTATGACTTGCATTTTACAGCGTCATTCACTGCCTCAGGACATCACAAAGTGCTTTTGAAGTGTGTAGTCACTGTTGTAATGTAGGAAAGTATTAAACACCCCCAAGGCACTTAGAAGTAGTAAGAGAGATGACTAAAAGTAAGGTTGAAGAGATAGATTTTGAGAAGATTTTTAAAGGCGGGGAGAGAAGTTGTTAGGTGGATGTAGAGTTGGCCATATTCCTGCAGGTTTTATCACGTCATGTTTGCCTGCAGTTTGTAAATGTGATTGCAATGAGCGGGCCGCCTGTTACCGCCCCGCTCGCCGAGCAGGCCGCCTGTTACCGCCCCGTTCCGTCCGCCTGTTACCGCCCCGTTCCATCCCGCTCACCGAGCAGGCCGCCTGTTACCGCCCCGCTCACCGAGCAGGTGTGGTCAGCTCCATTGGACAACATTCCTGCTCTAAGGGTTCTGGGACTGTTGTCCTGGTTCACAAAATTTTCAGAATACATGCAGACGAACGCAAAGCGAGCACATGGGTGGCCTCAGCCCTGACAGCACCTTGGTTTGAGCTGTGGAGGAGAAAAAAATATCAACCAGATGGGATAGAGAAATTCCCCATGCGTAAAACTGCCCTTTAAACACCAGCACCTTCACCTCAAACTCTACAGCAAAGACTGAGTCAGCACATCATGTTCTGCCCACACATATTTCTATACTCCTCTTTAATCAATCCTTAAATATAGTAATTAAACAAACCTCAGGCTCAAGCTTCTCATAGATACAACTTCTCTAGGGATCATAAATATAAGAAAGTCACTACTAAATCCAATAGGGAATTCAGGAGAAACTTCTTTACCCAGAAAGTGGTTAGAATGTGGAACTCGCTACCACAAGGAGTAGTTGAGGTGAATAGCATAGATACATTTAAGGGGAAGCTAGATAAACAAATGGGGGACAAAGGAATAGAAGGATATGCTGATCGGGTTAGAGGATGTACAGTGGGAGGAGGCTCGTGTGGAGCATAAACACTGGCACAGACCTGTAGGGGTGAATGGCCTGTTTCTGTGCTGTACATTCTATGTAATTCTCAATGCTCAGACATATAATAGTCAATAGACGAGAGCGAGCAGGTCCCAGACTATGTCCAACTAGAGATGTAAGCAGTCTTGGAGATGGAAAAGATAACGGGTTTGAAGCTGAGCTCTGGGGCAAGCAGGACATCAAGGTCACCCACCTTCTGATTCAGTCCGAATGAGCTGCTGGGTAAAAGGGGGATGGAGTCATGAAGAAAGGTAAAGTTATTGGCAGGATCCAAAAGGGATGGTTTTGGTCTCAGTTGTAACTTAAATTTCAAAACTGAGATTGATAGATTTTTGTTAGGCAAGGGTATTAAGGGTCACGGAACCAAGGCGGGCAAATGGAGTTAAGATACAGATCAGCCATGATCTAACTGAATGGTGGGACAGGCTTGAGGGGCAGAATGACCTATTCCTGCTTCCATGTTCCTAAATGAGCTGCTTGGCATAGTGTTGTTTCAGTATTTGCTTTGTTTTGCCCACGTTGAAGCAGTCCAGTGAAACCCTTTTATAAACTGGTTTGAAATGTTTTTACTCAGTGAGTTATGATGATCTGGAATGCACTGCCTGAAAGGGCGGTGGAAGCAGATTCAATAGTAACTTTCAAAAAGGGAATTGGATAAATCCTTGAAAAGGAAAAAAAATTGCACGGCTATGGGGAAAGTGCAGGGGGGAGTGGGACTAATTGGAATAGCTCTTTCTAAGGGCCGGCACAGGCACGATGGGCCGAATGGCCTCCTTTTGTGCTGTACGATTCTATGATTCCCTTTGCCTCAGCTTAACAGAAAAAGCTCATGACTTCAATCCTTATAGGCCACTTCACTCACTGGTTGTTGAACAAACTGGGGAGTTGCCAGCATGAACGTGGAGAGAGACACTGAGGTTGGAACAAAAATCAATATTTTCAGAACAAATGTCTATGCAATGCCACTGCTAGGCTGCTGTGGCCTACAGTCTCTATTTAAAAACAACATTCCCTCCCTTCCAAAAAAAAACTCCTACTGGAAGATCATATTGTATTTGTATGGAGACTTAAGCGGTTTTTTAATGTTTTAATTGATCCCCAGCCTCAACAACGTTTTGTTGGGAGAGTGTTCCAGATTTCCTCTACCCAATTTGTTTTTTTTTTAAATCACTCGAACTCCTACAAATCAGTAGCTATTAATTTTAGGTTAAAAAATGCAATTTATAAAGAAAATCTCTAAACAAAATACTAAATGTACAAAAACCTTCATCTTATAGGTTTCTTCAGGGTCAAAATATGAGACTCTCCCCCTCAGCAATCACAATCTAATTAGTTTTTAAAAAAAAGGATATGAGCATTTTATATAATTTTATTTTTTTTGAAAAAAGAATAATTACAGAATAAAACAACTCTATCTGCAATGTCTTTTCTCCAGAGTGTGTATGGCTGGCTGGTGTTTGATTTTTTTGTGTGTGTGTCCCAGACAGACTAATACTGTGCATTGGCAGAGAGAACCAGAGAGCAGGTCATAGGTCATAGGTCATAGGTCATCGCACTTAATGAAAACCAAAAAAAAATCTAACCAGGTGCTCGGGCACTCACCAGCCTGAAACTGTCACCATTTGTCATACTGATCTTACATTTGGACCTTGTGACTTGGTATCATTTGGGAGGCCTCGGGGATTAAAGCCACGACCAGTGCAAATTCCATTATTGAGCTCATAGCATTTCTTCCCTCTCTCCGCCACCACCCAACAGTTTGAATAAAGAATAGAAAAGCACAACAATATCTACTTTTAACGATGGCAGCCAGGAAAGGACCCCAGAAAGACTGTCCACACTAGTGCCTGCAATACACGCCTCGTCTCAAAGCACATTACTACAATACACGCCTCATCATCATCTCATGCTCTTCTCATAGGACTTCTGCATCACGTTTGCAATGATAGTATCGATGCAATGCAAAAGACTCTGTATACAGCCACTGAATCCAAAGCCACACCAATAGCAGCTACAGTGATCCAGGGGCGCTGCAATGTTGTCACGGTTTCAGACCATCACGGAGTGCCAACACGTCACATAATCCAATGTGAATCATCGCATCAATACTCACATCTGAACCACTTTTATTGCCATATCTACTAGTTCAAGTCTGAACTGCTTCACATTAGTAGCCAACATGCTATAGATATGAAGTGTACATCCTCACTTCGTAATGTCAACACCGACTCCCTATGAAACTCAGACCATGACCTTTTTACTTGCATTTATATAGCATCTTTAATGTAGTACAACGCCCAAAGGCGCTTCACAGAAGCGTCATCAGACAAAATTTGATACTGAGCCACACAAAGAGATATTAGAACAGGTGACCAAAAGCTTGGTCAAAGAGGTAGGTTTTAAGGAGCGACTTAAAGGAGAGAGAGGGAGAGTGGCAGAGAGGTTTAAGGAGGGAATTCTAGAGCTGACGGCCTAGGCAGCTGAAGGCATGGCCCGCCAACGGTGGAGTGATGGAAATCGGGAATGCGCAAGAGGCAAGATTTGGAGGAGCGCAGAGATCTCAGAGGTCTTGGAGGAGGTCACAGAGATAGGGTGGGGCGAGGCCATGGAAAGATTTGAACACAAGGATGAAAATTTTAAAATTGAGGCGTTGCCGGACCAGGAACGAACATAGGTCAGCGAGCACAGGGAGTGACGGGTGAACAGGACTTGATGCGAGTTAGGATACGGGCAGCAGAGTTTTGGATGAGCTCAAGTTTATGGAGGGTGGGAAGCAGGAGGCCAGCCAGGAGAGCATTGGAATAGTCGAGTCTGGAGGTAACAAAGGCATGGATGAGATACATGCAGATGCAGCCCAGAAGAGTACTACTGAGTACGTCTGATTACATCCACGCTGAGTGTACACATGTGCAATGGTGCGTCAAGTTTTGGTAGAAATCTGGAGTGCCCGATTGTGTGCACCCAATATTACCTGGCTGCCATGTCTGTAGTAACATTATTACACTCACTCTGACCACACTAGCACAAAAGCACTGGAACAGCCTACGTCACTTGAAACTCTGGTCAGCCCCAAATGGCAACAGCGTAAAACTGAGGTCAATGGACTTGTCCTGGGACTGCACTTAACTACATCATGGATCATTTAGTTCTAACCAGTTTGCATCAAAATACTCGACACTGCCATTTCATCGTAGAGTGCCGCGATACAGTCCTTCGCTGCGTCTAGATAAACAGTTTAACTACAAAGAAGGACTTTAGTTTGGTATTGTGAACTTGTGACTACATGCTAGGCTACAAAGAGAAAAATATCTTGTAATATTGCAACAAAGGAGAACTATTGTACTTCTTCCATCCAATGTATTCAGGTAACAATTCAAATGAAAGAAAAAGAAACAGAGACTTGCATTTACATGGCACCTTTCACGACCTCAGGACACCCCAAAGTGCTTTGCAGCCAATGATGTACTTTTTGAAGTGTAATCACTGTCGTAGTGTATAATAGTACCATAACTGTGTGCAATCTGTAGTTATCATAGAATCATAGAGCACAGAAGGGGACCATTCAGCCCATCATGCCTCTGCCGGCTCTTTGAAAGAGCTATCCAATTAGTCCCATTCCCCCAAGCTGTCTCCATAGCCCTGCAAATATTTCCTTTTCAAGTATTTATCCAATTCCCTCTTAAAAAGTTACTACTGAATCTGCTTCCACCGCCCTTTCAGGCAGCGCATTCCAGATCAAAACAACTCGCTGTGTAAACAAAAATTCTCATCTCCCCTCTGGTTCTTTTGCCAATTATCTTAAATCGGTGTCCTCTGGTTACCGACCCCCCTGCCAATGGAAGCAGTTTCTCCCTATCTACTCTATCAAAACACCTCATAATTTTGAATACCTCTATTAAATCTCCCATTGATCTTCAGTTTTGCTATACAACTTTCTGCAAAAATAGTGTAGACAGATACAACTTTCATCAAAGTGGCAAGTTTAGATTGAGTTTTTAAACAAGTTGAAAATGAAACTTCATTTTGCTGGATCTCTCTCTCTCTCCCTTGTCTTTTCCTGTTGTCTAAACCCAGATTATTCAGCTCTTCCTTTTCACCAACAGACTGGAACATATTGCATGAAAAGATTTTCTCCACAATGTAGAGGAAACATAGTAGAGTTTCCGCTTTGGGCACAATCGGTAATTGGACGCAAATTGCGCCCAGAAATTGCACTGGTTGGGTTACAGTTCGAGTTTCCGCTAAAATGCATTTGCACAATCGCAAACGTAAAACCTCCCGTCAGCCATTGCAAGCCGGCAGTTTAATAGAACGTAATCGTTACTTTTTTTCTTTGCAATAAAAAATATTCCTTTATGTGTTTAAGAGTGGTAACCTGGTGCAGTTTTATTAATACAGCTGAAAATGGGTTTATCACCAAAAATAAGCATTTCGAATAAGGGTGTCCAGTCCTCCACCTGTGAGTAACTGGATTTAAAATCACAGAAAATGACTTTAAAAAAACCATTTAACAGTTTAATTGGTGTACACTGGTCAGTTTCTTAGTAAATTAAATATTTTTTAACATGTAAAAATGTTTAAAACATGCCTACTAGTGTCTGTGTGCCTAAGAAAATGAGCTGAATTTGAAGACCCTCCTCTAACGGCCACAAACGGCAGAAACTTGCAATCCTTGTTATTTTGTCTGGTGGAGGGCGAGGCCAGTTTTGTGGGCGGGGCTGCCTTCAGCGCAATGATTTTTGAGCCAGAGCAAATGATCGTAGAAACTCGAATTACGTTGGACGTAACCTACACTCAGCGTAAATAGAAATTGCGCGATTTTTGTCGCTGGTTTGGCCGGATAGCGCTGATAAAACCAGCGCAATCTAGCAGAAACTCTACCCCACTCTCTTTACAAACTAGTACTGCAAAAGGAGAAAAATCACTGCCATCTCACTTATTTAAAAGAAAACCTAACTCCCACCTTGTCCCCATTAACCAAGGCTGCAAAATGCCCTTTACCAGCAGATTAGTTATAAAAAATTGCAATTAGAAAATCATGCACCTGAAAATATTATGAAGTATATTTTTTTTTAAAGTTTTTTTTAAACCAGTTTGGAGGCTGGTGGGCCTACAGCTTAAGCTACAACATTCAGTCTCTAACTTTAGGCCCCCCCCCACCCCCTTCGTATTTACTAGGTTCCAAAGAACTAAAAGTAAAATTTCAAACACATTTTCCTTATCTGCTCATCAGATTGGGGACGTACGGTTCTTTTTATGTAAAGAAACACTGCACTTTTCCCACAATTAGACTAGATATTGCTAGAAATCAACTAATCCTAGGCTGATAAATGTGAAGGGGTCAAAACATCAAGTCGCTTTTCTTTCATTCATCAATAAGCAAGGCAAGGAAGAGATTTAATAGAGGTGTTCAAAGTTATGTGGCGAGACCGGAGAAGCTGGGATTGTCCTCTTCGAGCAGAGAAGGTTAGGGGGAGATTTAATAGAGGTGTTTAAAATCATGAAGGGTTTTGATAGAGTAGATAGGGAGAAACTATTTCCACTGGCAGGAGGGTCGGTAACCAGAGGATACAGATTTAAGATAATTGGCAAAAGAACCAGAGGGGAGATGTGAATTTTTTTTTATGCAGCGAGTTGTTATGATCTGGAATGTGCTGCCTGAAAGGGCGGTGGAAGCAGATTCAATAGAAACTTTCAAAAGTGAATTGGATAAATACTTGAAAAGGAAAAATTTACAAGGGCTATGGGGAAAGAGCGGGGGAGTGGGACTAATTGGACAGCTCTTTCAAAAAGCCAGCACTGGGTGATGGGCCAAATGAACTCCTTCTGTGCCGTCAGATTCCATGATTCTAGGAGGTGCTGAGAAAGTAATTGTTGACAAAACTCTGAAGGTCAGAGGAGAGTCTCCAGAAAGAATCCACTTGAGAAGCTGCAGGAATGAACTGTGAAGTGTTATTTAGAACGTTGTACGTAACTGTCCCCCGTGTATCATATAATTAACGGGGCCCATCAGCTGGGGCAGAAGTGGAGACCTCAATTGGCCTCAGCACCCCTGGGTTAGGAAGGGGAATATTGGCCATGGTTCCTGCTCCTGACCACCGTCTAGACACCTGTATAGGCATCAGACGAGGACTGTGATATTGCCACAGTTGAATAGTCTGCTGATACCACCATAGCTCACACATGAATAATGGCTACTTGGTCAAAATAATGGAGAAGGATGGTCATTGCCTATGGAACTACACCCCAACAATGAGACAGTCTCTTCAGGAAAGCGAGGAAGTGAAAGCAGGAAATTAGCAAGGAAAGGAGAGAGAAAATAGAGTCAAGAAATAATTAAACAAAGTTTCTCTTCTTCCACCTGTCAGTAAGGAGCAATTAGGTGCCGAGAAGCAACTGTCGACAAAACCCTGAAGATTAAGTGCAAGAGAATCTCCAGATAAGATTTGCTTCGCAAAAGTTGCAGATGTGAACTTTGAGATCAGTGTTACTTTGAATGCTGTACTTAACTAACCCTCATGTGTCGTACAACGGAGAGGAATTTGACTATGTTGAAAACTAAATCTCAACTACAACAAACCCTTGCTATAAATCTCGCATCTTCCCAAGCCTTCCGTGCAAGCTCCCATCATCAACAGATGTGCCCCGGGAGGAAGAGCTATTTTGCTTTTGATGAGGTTTTGTTGCAAAATTGCAGCAGTATAAAACTGCTTCCGATCAAGTCCATGTTAAAAAAATCTTTATACTGCTCAAGACAGAATGTTACAAACTTTCCTAAAACTATCCCCCCCCCACCCCGCCCCATAACCTGTAGCCGGTTAACAGAAAAATCAACATTTGTAAATCTTCAAAAGTTGCACACTGGAGGGAATCATACATTGATCTGTAACTCCCACCCTCTCCCTTTCACCAGAATATATATGGTTACTAGGTATACAAATTCTCCATCACACATCCACTTCCTTTGCAGACTAAAAGCAGAGTCGATCCACAAATACTATTTAACCTGCAGCTTGGTACATCTGTCAGAAAAGCAGAAGATCCATGCTCCATCCCCCACCCTGTCCATCGCACAATAAGAGACTGATAAACCTTGAGTAGTAAAGAAGGACTATAATGTGCAGGTCGCCAGAGTTCACACTGTGGACCGTGACATTCCAGTAAGTGCTGTACACATTTAAAACAGAAATGCATTAGGTCAGACTAGGGAAAATGTCAAAAAATTATATAGATAAATAAATCAGTGAGGGAGCAATGAGTTAGAAATCCACTGATAGCACAGACAAATAGCTTCATATTTCTCCTCTCTTTGTGGTAGGTTAACTGAGAACTTGTAAAAGATCCAAGATTTATGAGACAGTGGCATGCATATTGCAGGATAAAGAATCTCACCATACTGGCAAAAATGGTGTCTCCCTTGAACAATGTTTGCTCCTTGTACTGTGCAGAATGTGGCAAAGGACAGTATTAGAATTCATTACCCTCAGCTCCATCTGCACTGCACTGCACTGCACCACACACACACGCCCACCCACCCACCCAAACACACACAGTAGTGAGGCAGAAAGGGTTCATGTAGAAAGGGTAACAGAATCGCAATTCGAGTCCCAATCAGCTCCAGGTTAATTGCTTGAAACAGAGTGGCACAAATGGATTGAATACACCCAGCAGATTACCCGTAAATGGAGTTACAAATCAACAGATCCTGGTCCCACGGGCACATTGCCTCAAAGTTCCATTGTGCATCCTGCAACGCCTCCACACACGAAAGAAAGGGCAGCCCCGGCTTGCTTTGTGTGCATTTGTTGAACAAAACTGGCCCAAAAAAAAATCAAAAAGCATTCTCAGAATACATCAATGACTAACCAGATGCTGAATTAAACATGAAGATTTAACTATTATATAACTGAAGTTGCAACACACAAGAGATTATATCATAGTTAAATCTTCATTTTTAATTCAGCATCTGGAATGGATAAATCTTCATTTTTAATTCAGCATCTGGAATGCATAAACCTTCATTTTTAATTCAGCATCTCGCTATTCACCGTCATGTAATTGAGATTAAAAAATTACAAAAATTATGCAGAGCAAGTTTTTTCTATTAAACAGCAAAAATAAAATATCCAAAAAGAGAATCATACAGCACAGAAGGAGGCCATTTGGCCCATCGTGCCTGTGCTTTGAAAGAGCTATCCAATTGGTCCCACCCCCCTGCTCTCTCCCGATAGCCCTGCAAATTTTTCCTTTTCAAGTATTTATCATATTCCCTTTTAAAAGTTACTATTGAACCTGATTCCACCAGCCTTTCAGGCAGTGCATTCCAAATTGCATAAAAGGCTGATTAAAACAGATTTTAAAATAGAGCAGTGCTAACTTTTCCAAGATTCACATGATTATTATTCCTACTAACATAATACTGTAACTTGTGACTTAGTGGTGTGATACAGACAGTCCAGGCTTTGCATTCACCTCAACCAGCTAGCACAGTTTACCTTCTTCCCGCTAACTTTTGATTAAAGGCACTCAATAAAGAGGGGTTTACAGCACCTAGCAATGGATGGCATTGATTTACTAGTGTTTCATGTATGCATTCCAGAGATGAAACACATAGATAGAACTCCCTGCTGGAACAGCAGAATGTCCTTGTGACAATCTGTTATGTACAGTCGGTGCTCAGCTCGGTGCTGAATTCAGGTGGGGAAAGAGGGGGTTAGCGCTTCGCTCTGGTCCTCGTAGCACTATGAAAACAAACGTACAATGCATCCAAGATTCTGATTGATGATAGATTGGCATTTGGAAGATCAATAAAAGAAATAAGCATGCACAAATCTAATTTTTGTCTTTATGAACGGTCAAGACACTTAGCAACAGACCATAAGCACAATAATTCTCAGGAGCCTTGGCTGGAGTGTTACTTTAAATAAGGAAGGCAAGGGAGAGAAAGAAGGGTGGCAGACGGGCGCGGAACTTTGGAGCAGTAATGCTGGGTGCCGTGAAGTGGGGAATGGTGCTAAGTGTGGCATGCAAGTTTTATTCTGCACCCCCCCATCCTCACTCAAATCATTGCCCAATTTGAACCACGCCAGGCAGGGAAGTACTGGGCAGAGACACCTCCCTGCTGAGGGAAGGAAACATCAGATGGCAACAAAAGATGGCAAGATGGGGGGAGTGGGACTAATTGGATAGCTCTTTCAAAGAGCTGGCACAGGCACGATGGGCCGAACGACCTCCTTCTTCTGTGCTGTATCATCCCATGATTCTAACTGCCCCAAGTTTATACTGGCAGAGGTCTAGCAAAAGGCCATCTACCCACCTTCTCGGTACTAGAGGTGCAAGACCCAGGCAGGATGAACAAACACAGGTGAGAAAATTGAGGGTGCAAGGTAATTACTCCAAGTTGGGGGGGTGAACATAGTAAAAAAGAAATGAAAGTAAAGGGAAAAAAAAAACCTTACATTTATATAGCGCCTTTCACGACCTCAGGACGTAGCAAAGCTTTACAGCCAATTAAGTACTTTTGAAGTGTAGTCTTTGCTGTGATGTAGGAAACAAGGCAACCAATTTGCGCACAGCAAGATCCCACATACAGCAATGGGATAATGGCCAGATGATCTGTTTTTAGTGATGTTCGTTCAAAGATAAATATTGCCCCAGGACACCGGGGAGAACTCCCCTGCTCTTCTTGGAAATAGTGCCATGGGATCTTTTATGTTCACCTGAGGGCAGACGGCACCTCGGGTTTAACGTCTTATCCGTGAGACGGCACCTCCGACAGTGCAGCACTCCCTCCAGTACTGCACTGAGAGTGTCAGCCTAGAGTTCGTGCTCAAGTCTCTAGGGTGGGGCTCAAACCCACGACCCGCTGACTCAGATGCAGGAGTGCTACTAACTGAGCAATTCAAGGAATGTAGGCTCCTCTCACACGGTGTGTACAGAGAACTCCCACACAACTAGCAGAACTATTACAGGGGGCTACATTACCTTACTGTCAAGCCCCAACTATTAGCAGCCATAAAGCACCAAGTATATCGTTGGCAAACTGCACAGAAGGTCTTTCGTGAGCAACCTGATTTTTTTTTTTGTTTATTTCACAATTGCCTGAAAACAACTGACCAAACTGCCAAATTACTAAAGCTTTTGTCACCAGGCGTGATTGATAGAGGAATTACCCAATCATCTTCGTTCTGGCCGGGAATAGAGGGGTCACTATATGCAGCCATAAAATTGTCAGTGTAATAATCAACGTGGAAGAACCATTCAGCAGATTCACGCTACACTGCCAAGGATCAGTGATGTGGGGTGAAGTCCCAGCAACGGCTGTTACCCCAGCCTACTGGCATCTATGGGTCGAGTTTCAATAGTTTAGTCAGTTGGTGACTAATGGAAAAAAGCAAAGAAATTCTCCATTTGGATTCACCGCGGACACATCTTATGCTGGCTAACCCACTGAGCTGCACAACTACTAAAAGGTTAGTTCATTGTGTTGCCTGCCCTGCTCTCCCAACAGAAGGTAAATATTAAGTTTGCTTTTCAACCAGTCAAATCAATGTGCATTTATACAGCACCTTGAACATAGTAAAACATCCCAAGGCGCTTCACGGGAGCGATTATCAAACAAAATTTCACACCGAGCCACAAACAGATATTAGGACAGTTAGGTAGGTTTTAAGGAGCATCTTAAAGGAGAAAGAGAGGTGGAGAGACGCAGAGGTTTAGGGAGGGAATTCTAGGGAGCTTAGGGCCCAGGCAGCTGAAGCACGGCCGTAATAATGGTGGGCGAAGGAAATCAGGGGATGCGCAAGAGGCCAGAATTGGAGGAGCACAGAGGTCTCGAAGGGTTGTAGGGCTGGAGGAGGTTCCAGAGATATGGAGGGGGCGAGGCCATGGAGGCATTTGAAAACAAGATGAGAGTTTTAAAATTGAGGTGTTGCCGGACCGGGAGCCAATGTAAGTCAGCGAGCACAGGGGGTGATGGGTGAACGGGACTTGGTGCGAGTTAGGATACGGGCAGCAGAGTTTTGGATGAGGTCAAGCTTACGGAGGGTGCAAGGTGGGAGGCCGGCCAGGAGAGAGAGCATTGGAATAGAAAAAAAGGCAGGTGATGATGCTGCAGGTACGTACCCTTCATTACTCGTTCTGATGTCTTTTCTCATTACAGGTGCTGTCCGACCAACTGGTTATTTCTGCATTTTTCATATTTCCAGCAAATTGCAGTTTTCCCTTCTTATTTCACTTTCACAATTTAACAATTAAGTCAGAGAAGGTCGAAGTCACACCAGTTGGGCCAAATGGCCTGTTTCTCTGCTGTAAATTCTATGTAGTGACCCCAAGTTGAAAGCTCACGTGTGGACATTGAGTGAGGGCAGGATAGAGCTTGTTGTCTTTCCTCCCTTCTCCTCTCCTTCCCCTTCCCTCCCCCCCCCCCAAAAACCACTTTGCTGAATAGCCTATCAATCACTGTCTAGGTTAAACACACCAACAATGATTGCTTGAGTAAGATACTGGAGGCCAGCCAACACTGCTCAAACTGTACTCGAACAGTTATAAACACCATCAGGGCAAGAGCAGAGAAATTAGTTAAATTTGAATACAGAATCCTAGAACTGGCTAATAGTTAAGCTTGTGTGCCGCTAATGCAGAGAGCATTAAGCCGATCGAAGGCACAAAGAGCAGTGTCTTAAAAACGAGAAAACTAGAGAGTCTGTTTTTCTACCTACACCGTTAATAATTTTCCTGCACAGTGACATAATTTTCTGTAATTATCGCTTCACATTGCCACTGGCTGCCACATTCCAGAACGTGTTGTGATATTTTTCTGATAGTGCGCACACACCAGATAAATGAGGTAGCACTCTGGTGGGAGCACATTACAGCTTCTGTTTTGTGTGAAAGGCTGAGCTGATTCGCTTGCACCTGTTACACCTGGGAAATCCCACCGGGCTTTTCACACTTGTGAAGCAAAAGTAATAAGGCATTGTCACCAGTACACTGTGCTCCCGAGGGATAAATCGGAGACATGAGCACGGGGAATGAAAAGAAATTTCATCTTGTTTTATTAATCAGGCGCAACAGAAGATTATAAAATAAAAATACTGCGCTAACAAATGAACAGCTTATGTAATCATTTAGCCTATGCCGGTATTGTTTGAACCAACAGAACGACAATGCCACAAAACAACGACCAATTCTTGACAATGTCCCCTTCTATGAGGTGATGGGGGGGGGGGGGGGGCGAGGGCAATCAGTAATAAAACTTGGCTCAAACAAACTAAATTTGCATGTACAAGTTAGAATGCAATTAAAGAAGGAGTTAAGGCCAAGATTAGCAGCACCACAAATTCTGGCAGTGGTGAGATTTGAACCCCCGCAGACTCTGGGACCTGAATCCAGGACCAGGCGACCACACAGCAATCCCTCTGTACCGCACTGAAGGGGGCAGCCTGGGTTACCTGGTGAAGACCTGAAGTGGGGCTTGAACCCACAACCTTCTGACTTGGAGGCAAGAGTGCGGCCAACTGTGCTAAACTGATAGTCTGTCTCCCCATCTCGTCCCCCACCACTTATTGCTGGCTCCTTCGTGTGAACACGATTTGCCTGCAGTACATGATGGCCAGTAACTCCATCAGACTCGTTAATAACCCCATAGCATAAGAGCAATTATTACCGACAAGCATTTGCTTACCCTGGCTTTTCTGCCAAACAATTTATCCCAAAAGTGACGAGGGGGCCTTTCTGCCAGCAAGTCAGTACACCGATGAATCCGGTCAACTTTGCTGAGATTAAAGCCTTAGAACCGTTTAAGAGGCGGTTAGACTTTGATTGGGGGGGTGGGGGGGCAAAGAGGGCAGGGAGAAAAAGGAGGAGACGACTGCAGGTGACCCTGAATCCTGAGCAAACGGTAACACGAGTTGTCATCTTCCCAATAACCTCCCATTTCAATTGAAATCGTCTTTCAAGAACTCTTAACATGTTGGTTACTAATAGTTTATTGGACAGGGAAACTGTTTCTCAATACACAACTAACTTTTGACAGGTGATCACACACTTGAACTGCCCAAAATAGCCAGCCTGCTTAAGACAGTTTAAGCCCCGCCTTGGTAATGGCAAATGTTAGTACCATTTGCCCATGATAGGTGGCTGCCCCGGGATAACCCGGGATGGTGTAGGTGGTGGGGACTGTACTTGTATTTTTCATTTTTGCCTCCTCCTCCATGCCCTCAGGCAATTGTTTTTGATGGTTCACCAGCGAGCTCCAATCTCTCCATTGTACCAAGATCTTCCTCCAGCTCCTTGGAGAGCTTTCCCTTCTTTGCTTCCCAACCCGGCCCACTCCTGGATGCTTTCATGCTCCTGTTCCCAACCCACTGCTGCGATCTCGGACACGACTGTCCAGGTCCCTCTTCAATGCTGGTCAGCCTGGAGGCCCGGTTTTCATCCCCAGTCACAGGCTCATTCCAGAGCCTTTGTAGCCTGCTCCCCCGACCCAATTCCTGTTCAACTTTATTTCTTCACAGCCCAACACTAGCAGCCTTTTTTCTATCTTTTTTTTTTAAAAACTGCTTTTTTTTTTAAACTAAGTTTCCCCTACTGTGCACCTTTTGTTTAAATTGCCCTGTTATGCTTCTCCTTTTCACATCAACATTCTAGGGGTCACCAATGACCAGAAACTCAACCGGACCAGACACATAAATGCAGAGCAGGTCAGAGGCTGGGTATTCTGCAGTGAGTGACTCACCTCCTGACTCCCCAAAGCCTTTCCACCATCTACAAGGCACAAGTCAGGAGTGTGATGGAATACTCTCCACTTGCCTGGATGAGTGCAGCTCCAACAACACTCAAGAAGCTCGACACCATCCAGGACAAAGCAGCCCGCTTGATTGGTACCCCATCCACTACCCTAAACATTCACTCCCTTCACCACCGGCGCACCGTGGCTGCAGTGTGTACCATCCGCAGGATGCACTGCAGCAACTCGCCAAGGCTTCTTCGACAGCACCTCCCAAACCCACGACCTCTACCACCTAGAAGGACAAGGGCAGCAGGTGCATGGGAACAGCATCACCTGCACGTTCCCCTCCAAGTCACACACCATCCCGACTTGGAAATATATCGCCGTTCCTTCATCATCGCTGGGTCAAAATCCTGGAGCTCCCTACCTAACAGCACTGTGGGAGAACCTTCACCTCACGGACTGCAGCGGTTCAAGAAGGCGGCTCACCACCACCTTCTCAAGGGCAATTACGGATGGGCAATAAATGCCAACCTCGCCAGCGATGCCCATGTCCTCAGAATAAATAAAAGAAAATTGTCCTTTTTGTGCTCCTCTTTTTAAATCCCCCTGTTCTGCTGCTTTTCTCCCCTGTAGATTGTTGTGCTGTCTTTTTAAAAGATTGCCCCAGTTCTGGTTCTTTTCCATCTTTAGTACCTTGCAGACAGTTGGACATTTGTGATGAACCTTTGATTCATTTTGTTGAACATTTAAAACAAAAATTGTTCATTGGGAATGGACTTTTTCCCCCCACTCAGTGGTAAAGTTGAAGAGTATTTCAGTCTTTTTTTTTATCCATGTGATTTAAACCTGGCTGGAAGATGAATTTAAATTATCGAGTTCCTCCTGTTTGGCAGTTTGCCCATGAACTTCTAATAGAACGTTTCAGGGTCCAGTTCCTTTCATTGGGAACCTAACTCTAGACATATCATGTTAAACTTGTAATAACCTGCACCTGGAACAATCACAATTAGAGGTACCTGCCACATTCACAAGACAAAACTCACTTAGTGTCAACCTGCCCCTGTCCATAGCAGCTCAGAGCAAGGGAGAGACTTACTCAGATTGAGGGTAACTTAACTATTTTAAATAGTGTTGGAAGGGATAAGTGTAAACAATTTTACAACACCAAGTTATAGTCCAGCAATTTTATTTTAAATTCACAAGCTTTCGGAGGCTTCCTCCTTCGTCAGGTGAACGATGTGAAAGGGATAAGGACATCAATAACATTAACACAAGACAAAGGGTCACACAAAAGCATTAAGTGGTCTTTTTTTTCCTCTTTTAGAAAACTTTGTTGATAATAGAAAACCATTTAACACATTCGTATGCCATTAACACATATAGATAGACAAGTTAATGCCTCCATTTAAAAATAGCAGACAAGGGAATGGCACATGAATGCATTAAGCATTGCCAACAATAATTTCTAGTCAATACTGCTCTTTGGTATCCACAAGTTTAAAAGGTTGAGGGGAGATCTAATCGAGGTATTTAAAATGATGAAGGGATTCAATAGGATAGATGCAAAGAAACTGTTTCCTCTGGTGGGGGAAATCCAGAACAAGGGGACATAATCTAAACATTGGACATAGGTCATTTAGGAGTGAAATGAGGAAGCACTTTTTCACACAATGGGTAGTGGAATTCTGGAAGTCTCTCTTCCCCACCACCCCCCCCCCCAACCAAAAAGAAAAGCTGTGTATGTTGGGACAATTGAAACTTTTAAGAGTGAGGTCAATAGATTTTGTGTTAGTGAAAGGTATTGAGGGTCAGGGAACCACTGCAGGTAAAGGGGGCTGAGGCACAGATCAAGAATTATCTAACTGAATGTCGGAAAAAGGAAGGGAGAGGTCGGCAGGCTCAGGCGGGAGGGAGGGTGGGCGAATTGGAAAGAAAGAGAGAAAGAGATTTGGCCAAGCGTTTAATCACCACTCCTAATATCTCCTTTGGTTCTTATTTTTATTCGTTCATGGGATGTGGGCGTCGCTGGCAAGGCCAGCATTTATTGCCCATCCCTAATTGCCCTTGAGAAGGTGGTGGTGAGCCGCCTTCTTGAACCGCTGCAGTCCATGTGGTGAAGGTTCTCCCATAGTGTTAGGAAGGGAGTTCCAGGATTTTGACCCAGTGACGATGAAGGAACGGCGATATATTTCCAAGTCGGGATGGTGTGTGACTTGGAGGGGAACGTGCAGGTGGTGTTCTTCCCATGTGCCTTGTCCTTCTAGGTGGTAGAGGTCGTGGGTTTGGAAGGTGCTGTCGAAGAAGCCTTGGCGGATTGCTGCAGTGCATCCTGTGGATGGTACATACTGCAGCCACAGTGCGCCGGTGGTGAAGGAAGTGAATGTTTAGGGTGGTGGATGGGGTGCCAATCAAGTGGGCTGCTTTGTCCTGGATGGTGTCGAGCTTCGAGAGTGTTGTTGGAGCTGCACTCATCCAGGTAAGTGGAGGGTATTCCATCACACTCCTGACTTGTGCCTTGTAGATGGTGGAAAGGCTTTGGGGAGTCAGGTGGTGAGTTCACCAGTGATTTTTGTCGGATTATGCTAAAGGTGCTATATAAATACAAGTTGTTGTTGTTCTGATGTCATCATGTGCAATGTAACTGGCATCTTCATACTGCCAACTGTTAAACAGAAGTGAAAACCTTTGCAACTACTCCTTTAAAAGAACAATGGGCCAGAATTTGCTGGAACATGGCATCTAACTGCGTCTGCCGTTAGTTGGACTGGCCTCTGCACCCTTCAGCTCAAAAATATTTGCCCACAAAGTTGCTGAAAGTACGAGCTGATAACAGGGCAGCGAGGGAAACTGGTCCTTTGGGACCTGAGTGAACAGGGCAAGCAACTAGGTATCTCCTTAAACAATGAGATATAAGGATTGGGAAATAAACACAGGAAGGACTGAAAAGGAGGGTGAATTCAATGTCAAATCAGCTGGAGAAAGAGAAATAAAGAGAGGGAAAGAAAGATTGCATTCAGAGAGAGAGAGACAGAAAGGAAAAGTAAGAAAAAAATTAAAATTTAACATTTTTAAAATCTCCCTGAAAAATTCAAAACCTGAAGGAATGAGACTCCACAGTTGTAATAGTTAATTTTCAGTGCCTGAGAGGTTGAATGGCAGTCATTAACACTTATCACATTGTTAAAAGGGTACTTACACTTGTATTGACAAGACTTAACTTTCTGTGGTGCATTTAATGGGCAATTAATGGACAAATACAGCAAGTTCCTAAAGAAAACGGGGAAGCTAAGAGCAAGATGCGGTTTTCACAAAGCTAACGGCGGAGCGGCACAACTCAAACAACTTTTGGATATCCGCGTTTAACCGCGCATCCGCCTCGTGCTGTACCATTTACCCATAAATAATGGCGTGTGCCATTAGCCTCACCATTATTTTGACAGCAAATTCTGGCCCACTATTTCTCTCCGATTAACCTGTAATAGCGATATTAACTTGCCTTTTACAAGAAAAACCTGCATTAAGTAATTAAATTATGCAAGGAGTATGGTGAATAAGGCAGATGAGCTGAGAGCACAGATAGACACGTTGTTGTACGATATCTTTGCTATTACAGAAACATGGCTTAAAGAGGGGCAGGAATGACAGCTCAGCACACCTGGTTACAGGGTTTACAGACGAGATAGAGAAGGGGATAAAAAAAAGAGGGGGTGGCAATTTTGGTTAAAGAAACAATTACGGCTGTGAGGAGGAATGATATGTTATCCTTAAATGAGGCCATATGGGTTGAGCTAAGGAACAAAGAAGGGGCAGTCACACTGCTGGGAGTGTATTATAGACCCCCAATCAGAGGGAGATAGAAGAGCAAATATATAGGCAAATTTCTGAGAAGTGCAAAAACAGTAGGGCAATAATAGTAGGGGATTTCAACTACCCTAATATTAACTGGTACACAATCAGTGCGAAGGGTATAGAGGGCGCAAAATTCTTCAATTGCATTCAGGATAACTTTTTTAGCCAGTATGTAGCAAGCCCAACAAAAGAGGGGACAGTTCTGGATTTAGTTTTAGGAAATGAGGCTGGGCAGGTGGAAGGATTATCAGTGGGATAGCATTCTGGTGGTAGTGATCATAATTCAGTTAGTCACAAGCTTTCGGAGGCTTCCTCCTTCATCAGGTGAAGCCTCCGAAAGCTTGTGATTTTCAAATAAAATTGTTGGACTATAACTTGGTGTTGTAAGATTGTTTACATTTGTCAACCCCAGTCCATCACCGGCATCTCCACATCATAATTCAGTTAGATTTAGCATAGTTATGGAAAAGGACAAAGATAGAACAGGAGTTAAAGTTCTCAATTGGGGAAAGTACAATGTCGCTAAGCTAAGAAGTGATTTAGCAAAAGTGGACTGGAAACAGCTACTTGAAGGTAAATCAGTGTCAGAGCAGTGGGAGGCATTCAAGGGGGAGATTCAAGGGGTGCAGAGTAAACATGGTCCCACAAAGAAACAGGGTGGGACTGCCAAATCTAGAGCCCCTTCGATGTCAAGGAGCATACAGGGTAACATAAGGCAAAAAAGGGAAGCTTATGTCAGTCACAGAGAACTCAATCCTATAGAAAGCCTAGAGGAATAGAAAGCGCAGGGGTGAAATTAAAAAGGAAATTAGGAAAGCAAAGAGAGGGCATGAAAAAATATTGGCAAGTAAAATCAATGAAAACCCAAAGATGTTTTATAAATACATAAAGAGCAAGAGGATAACTAAGGAAAGAGTAGGGCCTATTAGAGGCCAAAAAGGTAACCTATGTGTGGAGGCGGAAGACTTGAGTATGGTTCTTAATGAATACTTTGCGTCTGTCTTCACAAAAGAGGGGGACAATGCCAGAGATTGTAGTTAAGGAGGAGGAGTGTGAAATATTGGATGGGATAAACTTAGTTAGAGGGGAAGTATTAAGGGGATTAGAATCTTTGAAAGTAGATGAATCATAAGAGCCGGATGAAATGTATCCCAGGCTGTTAAAAAAAGCAAGGGAGGAAATAGCAGAGGCTCTGACCATCATTTTCCAATCCGCACTGGATACAGGCATGGTGCCGGAGGATTGGAGGACTGCAATTGTTGTACAGTTGTTTAAAATGGGAACAAGGTATAGACCGAGTAATTACAGGCCAGTCAGTCTAACCACGATGGTGGGCAAATTATTGGAATCAATTCTGAGGGGCAGGATAAACCGTCACTTAGAAAGGCACGGATTAATCAAGGACAGTCAGCATGGATGTGTTAAGGGAAGGTCATGTCTGACTAACTTGATTGAATATTTTGAGGAGGTAACAAGGAGGTTCGATCAGGGTAGTGCATTTGATGTAGTCTACATGGATTTTAGCAAGGCTTTTGACAAGGTCCCACATGGCAGACTGGTCAAAAAAGTACAAGCCCATGGGATCCAAGGAAGAGTGGCAAGTTGGATCCAAAATTGGCTCAGTGGCAGGAAACAAAGGGTAATGGTTGACAGGTGTTTTTGTGACTGAAAGGCTGTTTCCAGTGGGGTTCCGCAAGGCTCAGTACTAGGTCCCTTGCTTTTTGTGGTATATATTAATGATTTGGACATAAATGTAGGGGGCATGATTAAGAAGTTTGTAGATGATACAAAAATTGTCCGTGTGGTCGATAGAGAGGAGGAAAGCTGTAGACTGCAGGAAGATATCAATGGACTGGTCAGATGGGCAAAAAAAGTGGCAAATTGAATTCAATCTGGAGAAGTGTGAGGTAATGCATTTGGGGAAGGCGAACAAGGCAAGGGAATACACAATAAATGGGAGGATACTGAAAGGGGTAGAGGAAGTGAGAAACCTTGGATTGCATGTCCACAGAACCCTGAAGGTAGCAGGACAGGTAGATAAGATGGTTAAAAAGGCATATGGAATACTTTCCTTTATTAGCTGAGGCATAGAATATAAGAGAAGGGAGGTTATGCTGGAACTGTATTAAACACTGGTTAGCCCACAGCTTGAGTACTGTGTACAGTTCTGGTCACCACATTACAGGAAAGATGTAATTGCACCAGAGAGGGTACATAGGAGATTCACGAGGATGTTGCCAGAGCTGGAGAATTTTAGTTATGGAGGAATGACTGGATAGGCTGCGATTGTTCTCTTTGGAACAGAGGAGGCCGAGAGGTGATTTAATTGAGGTGTATAAAATTATGTGGGGCCGAGATAGAGTGGATAGGAAGGATCTATTTCCCTTAGCAGAGAGTCAATAACCGGGGAGCATAGATTTAAAGTGATTGGTAGAAGGATTAGAGGGGAGTTGAGGAAAAATTATTTTTCACCCAGAGGGTAGTGGGGGTCTGGAACTCACTGCCTGAAAGGGTGGTAGAGGCAGAAATCCTCAACTCATTTAAAAAGTACCTGGATGTGCACCTGAAGTGCCGTGACCTACAAGGCTACGGACAAAGTGCTGGAAAGTGGGATTAGGCTGGGTGGCTCATTTTCGACCGGCGCGGACACGATGGGCCGAATGGCCACCTTCTGTGCCGTAAATTTTCTACGATTCTATGATTAAGGTAACATTTTTTGGGCATCATTTAATCACACTGGTTGTTTAGTTTTCATCATTCACCCCAAGTAAATTATTAATGAATGTCAAGCATGAAATATACTGAGAAAACTTCATGGTTTATAAGCAGTTACTTTTCTCACCTTTAAACATTTCCATTCACCTCATTGTCCAATACAGAATATTCTTAAAAGCTAGGTTAACATTTTGATACTTAACTCTTTCAAATTAGGGGAGTAGGAGGAAAAAAAATTGAATTTAATGCATTCTAGACTCATTTGACTATTAAAAAATCTTTGAAAATATGAGGCATATTCCAATAAGACTAATGCGTTAATGTAACATGTTGGAACACCAACAGTTGGCAGTTCAGAGTGGTGACAAGCAAAGGTCTATCCTCTACATCACCAAGTTACATAGAATCAGCCAGGATCCAACTGAATGGTGGAAAAGGCTGGAGGGATTCAATGGCCTGCTCCTGTTCCTATGTTTCTACCGGACCTGGGAGTCAGTAATGTTAACGCTGGGTGGATAAAGTGTTCCAAACTTCCCAGCACATCACTCAGCTTGATGAACACACAAATTTCACAAAAGAATTGAATCAGCATTTGAGTTTTGTTCATCTTGTAATCCTCAAGTACACATAAAATGAAGATTAATGAAAACAAGTGAAAAAAACAAAGTTACAAAACGCGATATCTTGGTTCACTGGAAAACCCTGCAATAATACCACACTTAACAGGGGTACTGTTACTTTAGAAAGAAAGACTTGCATTTATATAGCACTGTTCACGATCTCAGGACGTCCTAAAGCCAATGAAGTACTTTTGAAATGTAGTCACTATTGTGATGTAGGAAACGTGGCAGCCAAATTGTACACAGCAAGATCCCACAAACAGCAATGTGATAATGACCAGATCATCTGTTTTATTGGGTGAGGGATAAATATTGGCCAGGATACCAGGGAGAACTTCCCTGCTCTTCTTTGACATAGTGCCATGGGATCTTTTACATCCACCTGAGAGGGCAGACGGGGCCTCGGTTTAGCATCTCATCCAAAAGACTGCACCTCTTACAGTGTAACGCTCCCTCAGTACTGTACTGAAGTGTCAGCCTAGATTTTGTACTCAAGCCTCTGGAGTGGGACTTGAACCCATGGCCTTCTGACTCAGAAGCAAGAGTGCTACCCACTGAGCCATGGCTGACATCTTACAATAATTTGCATTCACATAGTGCTCCTCGGAATCTCACGGAGTGCTTATCACATGGAAATGGTGAACCCCTATCAAGAAAGAGAAAATTTGGGTTAAGGTACCAAATGCACAGTCAAAGCAAAGGATTTTAGGAGGCTTCTGAAATGTAGGGAGCGCAGTAACAAGGTGGTTTTTAGAGAGAATTCCAGAGAACAAGACTATAATGACTGAAAGATGTGCTTCCCATGGTGGAGGGGGAGGGGAGGGGAAACAGGAAACAAACAGCAACAAAGCAGCGGAAGGTGTGAACGGAGATGTAGGCATAAGGTCACTAAAATAGGGTGCAGCAAGACTACAGGATGAACTGAGGGCAAGAACAGTGACCTTGAAGACAATTCACTAGGGCAAGGGGAGCCAGTGAAGCACGGCATGGAGTGACAGGTGTGCAGGAGAGGACATGAGCCACCAATTCTTGATTGTTTATAAAGGGTGGTGGCGGGGAGGCCGGCAAGGAGACTACAGGAAAAAGCCAGTCTTTCAAGGTGAAAGTCAGGCGGAGCAGTAGTGGTGGAGCGGTAGCGTCAATGTTTTGGAAGTGTAGTCATGGAAGACACTGAATGTCAACTCGATGCCAAGATTATGCACTGGCGGGGGGTGGGGGGTGATAGATTTGAGGCCAGAGGGTTACAGCTGCTCACAGGAGCTAAAAAAGGTTGGCTTCAGTTTTGCCAACATAGGAGTTGAAGTACATTTTAATCACATCCATGACTTGATGTCAGACAGGCAGTCGGAGAGTATAGCAACAGTCTTGGAATCTGTGATGATGGCAGAGAGATAAAGTCGGGCGATATCACCAAGGAGTAGCATGTAAAATGATAGACCATGGATGGAGCCATTGTTAGGGTTTCCAACCCTCCAGGATTGTCCTGGAGTCTCCACGAATTAAAGATCAATCTCCTGAACACTGCTGCGAGCAACACCCGGGAGAAAAATCATAGTGGCATTAAAGTGTCTTTTTACATTTTTATTTATTAGTTACCCAAAAATTTGTGCCTGTAGAGATGCCACTATGTGTAGGCTGCCAGCGTAGCCTAGAAGCAGAAGTTTCTCCATTCCCATTTTAATGTATTCAAGAGCAGGTGTGATGCACAGTGAATTATATTTATTAAAAATATAGGAAATGGGGAAAAAAGATTCGGACAGAGGGCGTGACAGACGGATGTGAAAGATCGAGAAGACTTGGAGGTATTATAGTTACGGTGTCAGCCTCAGTGGGTAGCACTTTCGCCTCATCAGAAGATCATGGGTTCAAAGTCCCACTCCAGTGACCTGAGCACAAAATCTAGGCTGACACTCCCAATGCAGTAGAGGGAGTGCTGCACTGTCGGAGGTGGCGCGTTCAGATGAGATGTTAAACCGAGGCCCCGTCTGTCCTCTCAGGTGGATATAAAAGATCCCATGGCACTATTTCAAAGAAGAGCAACCAACATCACTAAAAAACAAATTATCTGGTCATTATCACATTGCTGTTTGTGGGATCTTGCTGTGCACAAATTGGCTGCCGCGTTTCCTACATTACAACAGTGACTACACTTGAAAAGTACTTCATTGGCTGTAAAGTGCTTTGGGACGTCCTGAGGTCGTGCAAAGTGCTATATAAATGCAAGGTCTTTCTTTCTTACACACGTAACTCACTTACACCCCAAATTTCAGAATCTTTTAAGCCGTGTAATTACAGGTGTCTCTGGGTGCAAATGCGGAAGAAACTCTAGGGCCAAGTTCCTATCATATGAACGCCACACGTTAGCTACCAACATGAACGGGCAATATCGAGCAACAGAAAACAGACATGCCAAGACATCACAGCTCTGACTAATAAAACATTCACATATATTAGAAAATAAATTGTGCAAGTACGTTTCGTGGATTGCAACACAGTCTTGCAGTTCTGCTCGCCTGACTGCTTAAGGGTCACTTTGACAATTCACGTGTGTTACAATATATTGCTGCCCCTCAGTTGTGTTTCAGTATATTACTGCCTTAATGTGTTTCAGTATATTACTACCATCCATAGGAATTGCTAGATGAGAAAAGACCAAGGTCCATCTAGTTCGCCTTCTACCATCCTGAAACGATAATGGAGTTACTGACTAATCACAGCAATCATCTCCATCAATTAGTCTACAATAGACCCAGACATGAGGTGTACTTTAAATCTTAATGATTTAGTTGTATCTGTCCATTGGCCTCATCCATTTGTAACAGTTCAAAGTCATCTAAATGGTCTTTTGCATAATAGCTTCATTACTGTGTGTTTAGTAAAATATGATAATTATCCTTTATCTCCAGGACACACAGCTGATCAAAGGTCATCGCTGCACCCTGTAGGAGTTTGAGGAATAGCCTCGGTTCCTGAAATAGCCAAGAACGATCTACTCTACAAATGTTGCTGCTAGTTATTGGAAGTTAGCACCATCACAGATATTATATCACTCGCAGTGTAAATTTTAAAACGTGCCATGTAAATTCTAACTAAGAGTTAAACAATGCACAACAACAAAAATGAGTGACAATACAGTATACCCTGCAGTTATAAAGGGAGACAATTTACTTTCAGGGACCAGCTCTATCCATTTCCTAATGATTGATCTCCAAGGATATCGTCCAAAACTAGTGCTTTGCTGCTAATGTAGTTTGCCTTCTAAGGGTAGAATAAGATTCAACTTCAAATTGAAGTCTGAGAGGGGAAGGGATTGGGTGGTGCAGTGGGTTAGTATACTGTCCTTTCAACTCTGGAACCTATGTTCAAATCCAGCCCAGCCTGATGGGATAAAAGTGATCTCTCTCTGACTGCTGTAAGAAGTACTACATTACAACCACAACAGGTCCTCCTCAGCATCAGGCTCTCCGTCATAGGAACTAAACAGATAATCATACTCAGAAAAGTATTCCCTTCTCTAGAATTATATAGAATTTACAGCACAGAAACAAGCCATTTAGCCCTACTGGTCTATGCCAGTGTTTGTGCTCCACTGGAGCCTCCTTCATCTCACTTTAGCAGCATATCCTTCTATTTCTTTCTCCCTCATGTACTTATCTAGCTTCCCCTTAAATGCATCTATGCTATTCGCCTCAACTACTCCTTGTGGTAGTGAGTTCCACATTCTAACCACTCTCTGGGTAAAGAAGTTTCTCTGAATTCCCTATTGGATTTATTAGTGACTATCTTATATTCATAGCCCCTAGTTCTGGTCTCCCCCACAAGTGGAAACATCTTCTCTACGTCTACCTTATCAAACCCCTTCATAATCTTAAAGACCTCTATCAATAATAGCTTTCAAAAGGGAACTGGATAAATACTTAAAGGGGAAAAATTTGCAGGGCTATGAGGAAGGGGCAGGGGAATGGGACTAATTGGATAGCTCTTTCAAAGAGCCAGCACAGGCACGATGGGCTGAATGGTCTCCTCCTGTGCTGTATCATTCTATGATTTGATGCGGAAAAAATTATTTTAATGCAGTATATGTTAATTCTCCTCCCAAGAGATTAAATAGACTTATTCGTAGCGCTGTAATATCCCGGTGTAAGGGACTGTCACAATCAAATAGCACTAGCAAGAGTAAACCTACCAGTCTGCTTTCACTGGGTGGCTGTGAAAACCCAGTTTTTCTTGGGTATCTGGACCTGTTGCCGGTGTTCCAGAGTTCCCCAGCCGTCCTTGGAAATTTGGGTCAGTGTGCCAGCATCATGACGTGGGGGCGCCTGACCCAACATCAGAGTTCTAGCCCGTCCCGCCCGCTGCATGTGTATGGTGCCCAAAAACTCAACAGCGTCAGAAGGCACCCGTGCCATGCACAGAATAGTGTTCTCAATTCAGAGCCCGGCCTAAGGGGAGGCTAGCTCCACTTTACCAAATGAAAGTCTAAAAAAAAAATTGCATTTGTAGAGCGCCTTTCACGACCTCAGGACATCCCAAAGCGCTTTGGCGCCAATGAAGCACATTTCTTTGAAATGTTGTAATGTAGGAAAGCACTTCATGACTGACTAGCTGTTCCTCCTAGTGAACTGATCCAGAATTCACATCACAAACAGGGTGGACAGAGAAGAGGAACAATGATGTTTGCAAGGGGTCTTCATCACTATACAGAACAGCAAGGTTTTCAGGATCGATCCCTGATCTGTGCTGTGGCTGTTAGCCAAGGAAGCAGTGCGGCAAATAAAATCTCATTGCTGTTTGTGGGAGCTTGCTGTGCACAAATTGGCTGCCACGTTTCCATTACAACAGTACTTCATTGGCTGCAAAGCGCTTTGGGTCATCCTGAGGTCATGAAAGGCGCTATAGAAATACAAGTCTTTCTTTCTTCCTTTTTAAAATTGGTCACAGCATGTTGGATTGGGTGGGGGAGTCAGTTAAGGTTCCTGGCTCTGATCACTATTACGTAATCCCTGCTGCAAAAAAAGTGTATGTGTGTTGAAATCAGGTGAAGACAGCACCAGGCCTAGCTCTGATGCGCCCCATGATAAAACAGCCTGTGGACGCACTGTCCAGGCTCACTTGAACAATGGCCACTTTGGGCGAATAACTAAAAGGGAACCATAACTCAGCATAACTTAAAGAAAAAAGAAAGAACTTGCATTTCGATAGCACCTTTCATGATGTCAGGACGTCCCAAAGCACTTTACAGCCAAGAAGAACTTGTGAAGTGTAGTCACTGTTGTAATGTAGGAAACGCAGCAGCCAATTTGTGCACAGCAAGCTCCCACAAACAGCAAAGTGATAATGACCAGATAATCTGTTTTTAGGTGCTGGTTGAAGGATAAATATTGGCCCAGGACACTGGGAAGAATTCTGGAAATAGTGTTGTGGGATCTTTTAAGTCCAACCGAGAGGGCAGACGAGTCCTTGGTTTAGCGCTTCATCCGAAAGACGGAACCTCCGACAGTGCAGCACTCCCTTGGTATTCCACTGGGAGTGTCAGCATAGATTTTGTGCTCAAGTCTCTGGAGTGGGACTTGAACCCACAACCTTCTGTCTCAGAGGTGAGAGTGCTACCCACTGAGCCACTGCTTGGGGGTAAGGGTAAAAATTGGGGAAGGGGGGGGGGGGGGGGGAGGAGGGGAAGACACCTTCTTAGGGGCAGGATAATTGGGGCTTGCATTGCATCCAAACTAAAATTAAGAACACGGTGAGAATACAATTTGTATTAAAATTTTTAGAAATGGAAGCAAAGAATAAGATAGGGTAGGAATTACAGTAATGACTATTCAGGGATTAATGCTGCAGTGAGAATATTCTGGAATTGCATTTTAGATAGTTTTCTAACACAGATTAAGGCAGAGCTTTAAAACTGAGAGAATGCATTGGCTTTTTGTGGTGGGTATTGTCAGAAAATCTCCCAAGGAGGTAGAGAGAAGACGACTAATAGGTCCATTTCACTTAGAATCATACAACACAGAAGGGGCCATTCGACCCATCGTGCTTGTGCCAACTCTTTGAAAGAGCTATCCAATTAATCCCATTCTCCTGCTCTTTCCCTATAGCCCTGCAAATTTTTTCCCTTTAAGTATTTATCCAATTCCCTTGACTTGCGGTCAAATATTTCATACCCACACATTTTTAAAACTTTCCTAGCCAGTGTTCTCCTCTCTGATTTCTAGAGTTCAGCTCCCCAGACACCAGTCATCTTCCCATACCTAATCCAAGTCTCATTCTCAACAGTGAGTGTCTGTCAGCTATTCAACTGTGGCAGCATCGCAGTTGAGCCCAATACTGTCCTCACCCAACATCCGCATACAAGCATTTCCCACGGGGGTGCCCGGTTAGTAATCGGGAGTAAGAATCATGGCAATTTTTAACTCCCGAACCCAGGGATTCTGACAATGATTGTGGCACCCCAAACGCAACCTGACTCAGATCCGAAAATGCAGCACAGACAAGAACTTGGATTTATACAGAGCCTTTAATGTAGTTAAAAACATCCCAAGGAGCTTCACAGGAGTGATTATCAGACGAAATTTAACACCAAGCCACATAAGGGGATATTAGGACAGGTGTCCAAAAGCTTGGTCAAAGAGATAGGTTTTAAGGAGTGGAGAAAGGTAGAGAGGTTTAGGGAGGGAATTCCAGAGCTTCGGGCCTGGGTAGCTGAAGGCACGGCGCAGCGATGAAAATCGGGGATGCACAAGGGGCCAGAATTGGAGGAGCGCAGAGATCTCGGAGGGTTGTATGGCTGGAGGAGGTTACAGAGACCGGGGGGGGGCGGGGGGGGGGGTCGAGGCTATGGAGGGACATTCCTGGCCTGCGAGGCTTTGTTATTCACTGGGAAAACCTCTTGAACCAACAGAGGAACCAGAGCTTAGATACTTTTCATCTACTCCTACCTGTTGAATCAGGAATCTCTCTCCTAATGGCAAAACATACAGGCGCCACATGCTACCCGATCGAGGAGAGGGTGGCAAGTCTGAGATTAGGAAATATGTCCAAATAATAACAGGTATTTTTTTTTAAAGTTCCCTTTTCAGAGAAAGGACAGGTGGAACGGATTACTAAACACGGGGGGTGGAGAACACGACTGGCTCATTGTACTGGACTCAGTCAAACCAAAAGGATCTGTCCATTTTCACAAAAGGTGAATAGTTATTTTTGGGAGCTAGTGCTCCATTTAACCTTTTGGGTTCAGAATGTTTTTTAGACACATTCCCTTACTCCTAGGAGGCTGAAACGAGGTGATGCTTCTGAGCAGGTGCTTCGCCCCCCGCCCCCCTTCCCCTTCCCTTTAAGCCTTAATTCTTTTTTATGTTGTTGTTCTGATCAAAAGTGGAAGGGGGGGGTGGGGAGAACATTAGTTTGCACCAGGGCACCGACGGCAGACAGATTTTTACATCCAGTAATTCCTTTTAACAATATTTTAAACCCTCACCTGAAGTGAAATGCAGAGAACAGGTGAGGTATTTAACGCTCTGGCTACACTGCATGGCCATGTTTTTTTCCCCCCCAATCTTACCTTCCAGGCACTCCCTCCCTCAGGTTAGATTCAGTCAGGTGAAGAGTCAACAGCTCAGGTTCCTTTTGCGATTTTCTTGCTCTCTCTCTTTCACCTTTTTGGTTTTTTTTTAATTTCTCTTTTTTAAAAATTGTCCCTTTTTTTCCAATGTTTCTCTTTCCCGCAGCAGTCCCGGTGTTTGGTGGAGACTTAAAGCCTGCAGCCGCGAGCCTCTCCCGGAGTCCAATGTTCATTCATAAAACATGCCGGCAGCTCCAGGGGAGGGAGACACTCACACGGAAAAGAGGGGTAAGATATATATATATATATATAGAAAGAAAGGGAAGAAGGAAGGACACACACACACAAAGACAGAGCTGCAAGCAGGGCTGAGGGGGCAGCAGATGATAATGTGATGATGATGATGAGGAGGAGGGTCCTCTCTTTGTGCAGATAAGATTGAGTGAGTTGAGAGAGAAAACAGCCTCCTTGCAGCAGGGAGATTTAACAAGGCGGAGTCTCCACACTTTGTGAGCAGCTGCACCATTCACAGACTGTGTACACACACACACATATACATGTAACAGCAGCAATGCAAGGGTGCGGCGAACTTCCAGCATCGGTTTTTTTATTGTTAATTTTTTTTCTACCTATATAAATCTCTACTGTGCACAATTCCCCAGATAACATTCTGCACAACAGTCAGGGAAGTGAAACATCAGGTTTTTAGTCTCTGCACCACCAACACTTTTGGCATTTAATCACTCCTAACCTCCACCCTATCGCAGAACTCACCCTTTGTATTCTGCAATTACTTAAAAGCTGTTCGTCTCTAACATTACTTGGAATTTTACAGCACAGAAATAGTCCATTTGCCCAGTGTTTATGCTCCACGCAAGGCCTCCTCCCTACTTCATTTCACCCTATCGGCATAACCTTCCAGTTCTGATGAAAGGTCATCGACCTGAAAGGTTAACTCTTGTTTCTCTCTCCACAGATGCTGCCTGACCTGCTGAGTGTTTTCCAGCATCTTCTGTTATTTTTATTTCAGGCTTTAGCTGTTTAGTTTCACGGATTGGGGGAGGGAGGGGGAAGAGTTGGTTTGCAAGTTCCCAGTGGTACTCTCTCGCCTCCATCAAGGCAGCAGGATTACATAAAATGTACAGCACAGAAAGGGGCCATTTGGCCCAACTGGTCCATGTTGGCATTTATGCTCCACACGAGCCTCCTCCTACCCCTCTTCATCTAACCCTATCTGCACACCCCACCAGGGTGTCAGAGAAAGATTGACTGATCTTCGCTCAGCAGACTCTTCACATTCCACCCACATGCAGACCTAGAAAACTAGCTGTCCATTGGTTTCAAGAAAACTGACATAAAAAAGTTTATTTTTGACAAAATATAAATTAACCCATAGGGAGCGCCACATTGGAAGGATGTCGCCCACAGAGCCTTCACTGACAAAAGCATCCCATTGTTTCAACATTAGTTATTTTATTGATGTTTGGTCCAATTCAAAAAAAAAATGAAATCTATTTGATGTTCCCTTTTAGCAAAATTTAGCAAAACTGATGAAATTAACAGCATTAAAAAACTCAGCAACTTTCATACAACACATGTAATGTAAAATTCTCCTTCTTTCTGATGTGCAGTTCAGTGACAATAATGACACCAGTAACCGGGTATATAAGACCCTCTAATTAAACTGAAATAAGAAAGGTAATAAATATTCATTATTCAATAACTGATAAAAGTATTTGGGACATTGCTGAAGGCTGTAATAATAATCTTGGGATCCAGTTGAAAATAATCAGGATCAATTATGATCTGGTCTTACGGCTCTGTTGCCCTGCACTTTCTTTAGGCAGCTCCCCACCCTCTCCCCATTGACCCATCTCTCCCCAGGCTGCCCCACACCCTCCCCAGGCTGCTTCTGCTGCACGTTCAAGCACGGAAGATGGGCTCATTTTACATCGAAAGGATTTATTTGTGGCTTTTGTCTATAGAAGAAGGGAATTCATGTTGCAGGTATATCTCTGCAGGGACAGGAACTCTCGTACCTGCCATTGAGTGCAAAGTGGGTCCGGGCTGCACATCTTCCATTTTGTTGAGTTTCTCATCTCAACCGCTATGGGGTGTGCCCCCCACCCCCCCACCACGGAGAGCAGCATCTGAGGAAAGGGCATCACCACACTGCTCTCCTGCACGTCCTAGTGAACAACTCAGGATATGGAATAGAAACATCGCAACAGGAAGAGGCCATTCAGCCCCTCGAGCCTGTTCCACCATTCAATTAGATCATGGCTGATCTGCATCGTAATGTCATCTACCCACCTTGGTTCCATAACCCTTAAATACCCTTTGACCAACAAAAATCTATCAATCTCAGTTTTGAAATTCTCAATTGACCCCCAGCCTCAACAGCTTTTTGGGGAAGAGAGTTCCAGATGTGTGCAAATCGGCTGCCACATTTCCTAGATTAGAACGGCGACCACACTTCAAAAGTACTTCATGTGCTTTAAAGTGCTTTGGGACGCCCTGAGGTCATGAAAGTCTTTCTTTTCTTTTCATTGGAAGATTCCAGTACTCCTGATGTACTGGCTTTAATTGTCATCATCAGATTTAATCCCTGGCATAAGAAATAGGAGTGGGAGTAGGCCATACGGCCCCTCGAGCCTGCTCCGCCATTCAATAAGATCATGGCTGATCTTCGACCTCAACTCCACTTTCCTGCCCAAATCCCATATCCCTTGATTTCCCTAGAGTCCAAAAATCTATCTATATCAGCCTTGAATATATTCAACGACTCAGCATCCACAGTCCTCTGGGGGTAGAGAATTGCAAAGATTCACAACCCTCAGTGAAGAAATTCCTCCTCATCTCAGTATTAAATGGCCAACCCTTATCCTGAGACCATACCCCCAGTTCTAGACGTTCCAGCCAGGGGAAACAACCACTCAGCATCTACCCTGTCAAGCCCCCTCAGGATCTTATATGTTTCAATGAGATCACCTCTCATTCTTCTAAACTCCATAGAATAAATGCCCATTTTACTCAATCTCTCATCATAGCACAATCCTCTCATCCCAGGAATCAATCTAGTGAATCTTCGTTGAACCGCCTCTAAGGCAAATATATCCTTCCTTAGGTAAGGAGATCAAAACTGTACACAGTACTCCAGGTGAGGTCTCACCAAAATTGTAGCAAGACTTCCTTACTCTTGTACTCCAACCCTCTTGCAATCAAGGCCAACATACCATTTGCATGTGCTGAGTCAACAGGTCTCAATCCAGGGTAACAGTTGGGGCTCCACATTCTCTCCATGAACTTGAACTAGGGATGGGAAAAATCTGCCAGGGTCCTCACTCACAACAGCTATCCAGTGAATTCTGCTGGAAACGATGGGTGAGGAAAGAATTGGGTTCTGTTGTAATAGGGCTATGGTCGCCATGGCAATGCTCACTGTAGGGGCTCACACATGAAATGTGACCAACTGGATGAGTTGGAAAATTCCTCTTTGATTTTCCCCCTTTAGATGATCAAAATTAGTCCAGGAGACCACATTGACCCTGATTTATGTTAGAGTATTTACCTCTTGCACGAAATGATCCCCATCTCAGACAGAAACAGATCCAGCTCTCTCTTGAAAGTATACAGCAAATTAGCGTTCACTGCAGGAGCAGGCACCCTGTTCCACAGGTCCACTATTCTCGGGGAAAAGAACTGCCTAACATCCCACCTAGTTCTGCCCTTATGCCAGGGCACTGGTCACCCTCCAGTATCTCATATAAATGGCCATTCTTCCTGTCAAGCAATTTATTTGTGGCATCACAGCCAATATCTTGCAACTCTTTTAAAAAAAAACTTGCATTTATGCAACGCCTTTCATGATCTCAGGACGACCCAAAGCACTTTACAGCCAATGAAGTATTTTTGAAGTGTAGTCACTGTTGTAATGTAGGAAACACAGCAGCCAATTTGGGCATAGCAAGATCACACAAACAACATGATAATGACCAGATCATTTTTTTTTTAGTGATGTTGATCGAGGGATAAATATTGACCAGGACACCATTGAGGACTCCCCTGCTCTTCTTCGAAATAGTCCCATGGGATCTTTTATGTCCACCTGAAAGGGCAGACAGGGCCTCAGTTTAACATCTCATCTAAAAGACAGCACCTCCGACAGTATAGCACTCCCTTAGTACTGGGAGCATCAGCCTGGACTTTCTGCTCAAATCTCAGAGTGGGACTTGAACCCACAACCTTCTGACTTTAGAGGCGAGAGTGCTACCCTCTAAGCCAAGGCTGACACTTACCAGAAAGAGTTTCTGGGCAATAGGTTGGGAACCCTGGCTGACATTTCCTCTCCCATTCCAGAGACATGTAAGCCATATGCAGCAACCCCATCACTTCCCCAGTTAGGATCAGATGGTGCAACAAAAAAGACTTTAACCTCATCTCTCAGAAATATCTGAAAGCATTTTCCAAGCAGTGAATTGTTTTGAAATGCAACAGCTGCTGTTGTGTAGGCAAACATGCAGCGAGGTCATCACAAAGTGTACCCGCAACCTTCTGTTTGGCTCAGTACCAAACCACAAGGTGCATTTATCCATTGCTACCTTCTGATGTTCTTAGTATCAGCGCATTGTAAAAGCAGAATGTACATGAAAAAATTTTAAAAATCTGATTGAACGGCTTACAGTTGTGGAGTTGCCGGCAGTGAGAACAGGAAAAGCTTCACTCAACTCACTCTTAGTTAGGCCACACTTAAGAGTACTGTGTGCAGTTCTGGACTCCATGTTATAAAAAGGATATAGAGGCACTGGAGACGGTGCAAAAAAAGATTGACGAGGATGATACCAGAACTGAGAGGTTATAAGTATCAGGAAAGATTGAGCAGACTGGGGTTCTTTTCTCAAGAAAAAAGAAGGCGAAGGGGTGACCTGATAGAGGTCTTTAAAATTATGAGGGTAGCGGCAGAGAAGATGTTTCCACTTGTGGGGAAGTCCAAAACTAAGGGCCATAAATATAAGATAGTCACTAATAAATCCAATAAGGAAATCAGGAGAAACTTCTTTACTCAGAGGGTGGTTAGAATGTGCAACTTGCTACCACATGGAGTAGTTGAGGTGAATAGCATAGATGCATTTAAGGGGAATCTAGATAAATACACGAGGGAAAAAGGAATAGAAGATTATGCTGATAGGGTTAGATGAAGAGGGGTGAGAGGCGGCTCGTGTAGAGCATAAACACCGACATGGACCAGTTGGGCCGAATGGCCTCTTTCTGTGCTGTAAATTCTATGTAGCACATTGTAAAAGTGAAATATACATGAAGAAATAAAAAAATCTAATTTAAATAAACGCAGTTGTGGAGACGCCTGGCAGTGAGAACAGGACATCTCCAGTCAGCTCACTCATGGGGATTCAATCACCGGGCTTTAGCACAAGAGCAGTTTCTTCACTTATAATATGCTTTTATGTGTCTTATAAGAGTGGGTTCAGTGATCTGTCTTTAATTTAAACAATAGCTGTGTTGTTACACTCTTTTTAATTTATCGAACACTAGCAATTTGTTTTTAGCTTGTTTGTGCATCATGTTCAAACACATCATCGCATTACCTGAACTCTGCAAACATGTAATAAGTGACCTGGTTTCCCTCTATTATCTGCACTCCACAGTATAAACAAGCCCGGCTCCCTTGTCACACAGATAGTTGGGTCCATAGTTTTGTCATCAGGATAATGAGCTGGCTTTAGCACAGTAGACACAGGAAGCTGGCTCTCTAGAGCGCCATATAAAAGCACACCTCCTAGGTTTTAAATAATTGCAAACAAACTAGAGGAGAAACGAGGAGAAATGTTTTTCACACAGAGGGTTGTTATGTTCCGGAACACACTACCTGAAAGAATGGTGGAAGCAAATTCGACAGGAACTTTCAAAAGGCAATCGGACATGTACTTGAAGAGGACTAATTTGCGGGGTTATGTGGAAAAAGCCGGGGTATGGGACTAAATTGGACAGCTATTTCAAAGAGCCAGCACAAGCACAAGGGGCCAAATGGCCTCCTTCTGTGCTGTAAAATTCTATGATTCTATGTTGGACAGCATCAATCTACAACCCAGCACAGTTGTTATTATAGATTGAGGCGATAATCTGAAAGCAAGCTGCTTACAAGAAATGGAATAATTTGTTTCACGCCCGTTTTAGTATTTTACTTCCACACAATCTGGGAGTTAATTAATTCACATCAATTACACAGTGCGTTCTATGAAATACCACTATGTACTAAACAGGTAGACACTTAAACAGCAGAACAGATTAACTGGTCATTTATCTCACTGCTGTTTTTAGGACCTTGTGTTGTGTAAATTGGCTGCTGTGTTTGCCTACATAACAAAAATGACTACATCTCAAAAGTAATTCATTGGCTGTGAAGCACTTTGAGATATCCTGAGGATTTGAAAGGTGCGATACAAATACAAGTTCTTTCTTTTAACATGAGTGTCATTATATGTGTTCTCTTTTTTACTTTTAACTCTACAGCCATTACTTTGCAGCCTGCTGTGGTAGCTGCCCATTTTAGCAGTAATGCTTTAATATGAATGAGATGGCGTAGATCTTTCTAATATGATCAGCCATGATCTTATTGAATGGCGGAGCAGGCTCGATGGGCCGATTGGCCTACTCCTGCTCCTATTTCTTATGTTCTTATGTAAGTCCTGTGTATCTCTTCAACAATAACTACTTGCATTTATGCAGGTAGGTATTTATAAGGTAGTAAAACGTCCCAAGGCGCTTCACGAGAGCGATTATTGAGCAAAATTTGACACTGAGCCACATAAGGAATTATTAGGACAGGTGACCAAAAGCTTGGTCAAAGAGGTAGGTTTTAAGGAGTGTCTTAAAGGAGGAGAGAGAGGTAGTGAGGCAGAGGGGTTTAGGGAGGGAATGCCAGAGCTTAGGGCCTAGGCAGCTAAAGGCACGGCCGCCAATGGTGGAATGAAGAAATTCAGGGATGCGCAAGAGGCCAGAATTGAAGGACTGCAGAGATCTCGGAGGGTTGTAGGGCTTTAGAAGGTTACAGAGATAGGGAGCGGGCGAGGCCATGGAGGGATTTGAACACAAGGATGAGAATTTTAAAATCGAGGCGTTGCTGGACTGGGAGACAACATAGGTCAGTGAGCACAGGGGCTGATGAGTGAACGGAACTTGGTGCGAGGTAGGATATGGGCAGCAGAGTTTTGGATGAGTTCAAGTATATGGAAGGTGTAAGGTGGGAGACCGGCTAGGGGAGCATTGGAATAGTCGAGTCTAGAAGTAACAAAGGCATGGATGAGGGTTTCAGCAGTAGATGAGCTGAGGCAGGGGTGGAGACAGGCAATGTTATGGAGATGGAAGTAGGCGATCTTGGTGATGGAGCGGATACAGAGTCGGAAGCTCAGCTCAGGGTCAAATAGGATGCCAAGGTTGCGATCGGTCTGGTTCAGCCTCAAGAGGGACTCTTTTGCCTCCTGCATGCTGACAAAGTAAAAAGCTGCCACTAAAAGCTTCAGAAAAGGAAGGGAAAAAGGGAATGGAATTTCTTTTTAAAAATAAAATGGACAAGCCCAGTTTTCTAGCCTGGAAATGGTGAGACCTGCCATGCAAATTTGGAGTTAACAGACAACTAATTTGTATAACAGCAGACCTCATAAAACAATTCTCACCCTTGCCTTCTGACAGTACCCCCACACATACATTGCTTTTAGAATTGTGTTACAATATCCACCTTTGAACTCCACAGATCAAAGCTCACCTATGCTGGTAACACAAAACTTCCACCCTGATTATGTTATCTGCATGTTTATATTGCTTACCTGCAGATGATTAATTTTCCATCAGTGAGTTATTGGGGGAATAGGTCATCTGATAAGATAATAAACATATTGCATAGAATTTACAGCACAGAAACAGGCCATTCGGCCCAAATAGTCTATGCCAGTGTTTATGCTCCACACGAGCCTCTTCATCTCATCCTATCTGCATATCCTTCTTTTCCTTTCTCCCTCACATGCTTACCCAGCTTCCCCTTAAATACATCAACCACTCCATGTGGTAGTGAGTTCCACATTCTCACCACTCTCTGGATAAAGAAGTTTCTCCTGAATTCCTTATTGGATTTATTAGTGACTCTCATATATTTATGACCCCTAGTTCTGGTCTCCCCCACAAGTGGAAACATCTTCTCTACATCTACCCTATCAAACCCATTTCATAATTTAAACACCTGTATCAGGTCACATCTCAGTCTTCCCTTTTCTAGAGAAAAAAAGCACTGTGCTTTACCTCTGTTCTAAAGCTATTAAGCAGTTTTGGATTTTCAGTACTCTGTAAAAAAGCCTATGTCACATTAGAAATAAGGGAGTTAGTGGAGAATCTTTTTAAAATTTATACCATTATGAATCAGTGGGTAAATCAGCATTTCTAACAGTTGCAATTTCATTAATGATTCATTAATTTTATACCATTGATTTAATGCATGTGATTCATGGGATAGAAAGAAGGG